>NC_133325.1:109705598-110905598 GCF_042186555.1 Aquarana catesbeiana | reverse complement strand
TTCAAATAGGACAGTTTTTTTGTGAGTAGGCAGGTACATTTCTAAAATACAATGTCAAATTAACAAGGGACACCAAGCAACCTCCTTGAGGTTTACAAATACAAGATAATAATGGTGTTGTGGAAACGTGACCTACAAAAAAAAATAAAAAAATATGGAGATCACTATAAAATAATAAAAAAAATACAACAGGAAATCATGATTAAAAAAAAATAAAAAATGACTATAAAAAAAAATTATTATGGAGAGCTGGCTTTAAAAAACAAAAAAGATTAATCATAAGATCTCGAGAAATAATAAAGAAATAAGTTTGTGAGAACTCTGTGTGAATATGAGCAGCAAAACAACTTCATTCTTCTAGCATTATAAAGAAGAAGAGAATGCGCTGCATTGAAAGATTTAAAAATTTGCAGTGTGATGAATGTGCCATCTCTATTACGAATGGTCGTTTTACCAGACTGAGTGGCTCCGTCTTGTACTTGATTCTGAGCATGTGTGGTTTTTTGCGTGTCGGGGAATTACATACACACGAACGGAATTTCTGATAGAAACTTTTTCTGTCGGAAAAATTGAGAACATGCTCTCGATCTTTTGCTGGCGGAAATTCAGCCAGCAAAAGTCCGATGGAGCATACACACGGTCGTATTTTCCGACCAACAGCTCTCATCGGTCTTTTGCTGGCCGAATTTCCGTTCGTGTGTACGCTGCATTAGTGAAAATTAATATTTGTGTTATTAAAACTTTTGGCCACGGCTGTATATGTAACCCTTTTATTGCGCAGGACTAAAATTCTGTTTAGATTTATATATTTACTTATACATCAGTGGTTTTTATTTATTTGTCATTTTGTTTTGTGTAGTTCATTGTTTTGCTTGTTAATTTTGTTATTATTGACAGTCTTTTTAAGTTTGTTTCTAAATTAGTCAGTGGGAGGACTTGAATCCCTGATTGGGGTCAGCTGTCTTGATTATTTAGGCTGTCTTCCTATCAGTGTATTTTAGTTATGAGTAAGCACATTCTTTTCTGTGAAACCCGTTAACTGTCCTCTGTTCGAATGTTGGAGTTGTGATCTATGCAGTTTTTATTGTGAAGATTTCAATATACAGTTTTTTATCTGGTACATCATTGGAGTGTGGTCAACCTTTATGTCTTTAGTCTGATGCTGCAATCATGGATTGGACCGGCACCAATTGATGTCCAGAGGGGCAGAAGATTTACACACTTACTGGAGCAGTTAATCTGTTTCTTGAAATGTAATGACCACCTTACACCAACTTTAGGCACAGGGAGTGGTTGTACCAGTTCCTGTAGAAGAACAGTTTTAAGGTTTTGGTTCAGACCTGTTTAGAGTTAAAAAATCAAATGGGGACATATTCTCAATACTTGACCTAATATCACTAAACGGATATCCTTATGTACCAGAATTCCACATTGAACTAAAATTCCATGTAAAAAAGAAAATGTGCCCTTGCGTTGTATGTATAATAAATACAACCTTTATATTATGCATAATTGTAATTGCTGAGTGTAATTACTGGAGTAGAAACCCCAGTCTAATCTAGACAATCAGCAATCCTCCTGATCTTCACTGTCGTCGGTGTCTGTGTAAGGATCGCAGAAGAGGTTCGCCCAGCTCTACATCCTTTTTCTTGGCATCCTGTTACTATAGAAATGCCCTCAGTGTTCATGTCCACTGGCTAGACATGTCTCTCCAGGTAATTAAACCACTATCAGGCAATAGAGATATCTACTGCCCAACAGCAGCCAGACTTGTATAACCTCACCAGCCATGCCACAGGGATGAGTTTCAAAGAAAAAGTAAGAAAGAAAGATCAATTACATATTTTAAACATATCAATGTTGTTTGAAGTAGACCTATAGACAAAACTTTTTTTTTTTCATTTTGGATAGGATACGGGAGAGTTTAAACCCCTGCCGGATTTTTCCCATGGCAGTGATTTCCCTTCACCTCCTGTCCCATAGCCAAACAGGAAGTGAGAGGAAATCCTGAAAATTAAAGGAATTTCTTTAGAACTCCCAGGTCAGCAGAACCACTGTCTCCATTGAAAGATTTGTCCTCTGTTACTTTTCTGGGGACAACCCAAAAATGTGGGATTTTCTGTTACTTTCACTTTTAATGATAATGGTAAACAGAACAAATAGAGAAGGTGAATCTCCTTACGGGGGCACAGACAGCAATAAAAACATACAACCATTCTAATCCCTCTCTACTCGTCTCTATCCAAAACTAAAAAAAAAAAAAAGTTGTGCCTTTTAGTTATACTTTAATATGGTCCATCTTTGGCTTTTGGCAAGTTCTTAAGGAAGGATTTACCCCTTCCTGACCAGAGCACTTTTTACAATTGGGCACTGCGTCGCTTTAACTGCTAATTGTGCGGTCATGCAACGCTGTACCCACACGAAATTTGCGTCCTTTTCTTCCCACAAATAGAGCTTTCTTTTGATGGTATTTGATCACCTCTGTGGTTTTTATTTTTTGCGCTATAAACGGAAAAAGACCGAAAATTTTGAAAAAAAAAGATATTTTCTACTTTTTGTTATAAAAAAATCTAATAAACTCAATTTTAGTCATACATTTAGGCCAAAATGTATTCGGCCACATGTCTTTGGTAAAAAAAATGTCAATAAGCGTATATTTATTGGTTTGCGCAAAAGTTATAGCGTCTACAATCTAGGGTACATTTTCTGGAATTTACTCAGCTTTTAGTTTATGACTGCCTATGTCATTTCTTGAGGTGCTAAAATGGCAGGGCAGTACAAACCCCCCCAAATGACCCTATTTTGGAAAGTAGACACCCCAAGGAAATTGCTGAGAGGCATGTTGAGCCCATTAGATATTACTTTTTTTGTCCCAAGTGATTGAATAATGATGAAAAAAAAAAAGAAATTTACTAAAAGTTGTCACTAAATGATATATTGCTCACACATGCCATGGTTATATGTGAAATTGCGCCCCAAAATACATTTAGCTGCTTCTCCTGAGTATGAGGATACCACATGTGTGGGACTTTTTGGAAACCTAGCCGCGTATGGGGCCCCGAAAGCCAAGCACCGCCTTCAGGATTTCTAAGGGCGTAGATTTTTGAATTCACTCCTCACTACCTATCACAGTTTTTTGAAGGCCATAAAATGCCAAGATGGCACAAACCCCCCCCCCCCCCCAAATGACCCCATTTTGGAAAGTAGACACCCCAAGCTATTTGCTGAGAGGCATGTTGAGTCCATGGAATATTTTATATTTTGACACAAGTTGCGGGAAAATTACAAACTTTTTTTTTTTTTTGCACAAAGTTGTCACTAAATGATTTATTGCTCAAACATGCCATGGGCATATGTGGAATTACACCCCAAAATACATTCTGCTGCTTCTCCTGAGTACGGGGATACCACATGTGTGGGACTTTTTGGGAGCCTAGCCGCGTACGGGGTCCCCGAAAACCAAGCACCGCCTTCAGGATTTCTAAGGGGCGTAAAGTTTTGATTTCACTCCTCACTACCTATCACAGTTTCGAAGGCCATAAAATGCCAAGATAGCACAACCCCCCCAAATGCCCCCATTTTGGAAAATAGACACCCCAAGCTATTTGCTGAGAGGCATGGTGAGTATTTTGCAGCTCTCATTTGTTTTTGAAAATGAAGAAAGAGAAGAACAATTTTTTTTTTCTTTTTTCAATTTTCAAAACTTTGTGACAAAGTTTTGTGGCGGTGCTTGGTTTTTAGGGTCCCGTACACGGCTAGGCTCCCAAAAAGTCTCACACATTTGGTATCCCAGTACTCAGGAGAAGCAACAGAATGTATTTTGGGGTGTAATTTCACATATTCCCATGGCATGTTTGAGCAATATATCATTTATTGACAACTTTGTGCAAAAAAAAAAAAAAAAAAATGTCTTTTTCCTGCAACTTGTGTCACAATATAAAATATTCCATGGACTCGACATGCCTCTCAGCAAATAGCTTGGGGTGTCTACTTTCCAAAATGGGGTCATTTGGGGGGGTTTGAACTGTCCTGGCATTTTATGCACAACATTTAGAAGCTTATGTCACACATCACCCACTCTTCTAACCACTTGAAGACAAAGCCCTTTCTGACACTTTTTGTTTACATGAAAAAAATTATTTTTTTTTGCAAGAAAATTACTTTGAACCCCCAAACATTATATATTTTTTTAAAGCAAATGCCCTACAGATTAAAATGGTGGGTGTTTCATTTTTTTTTTCACACAGTATTTGCGCAGCGATTTTTCAAACGCATTTTTTTGGGAAAAAACACACTTTTTAAAATTTTAATGCACTAAAACAGACTATATTGCCCAAATGTTTGATGAAACAAAAAAGATGATCTTAGGCCGAGTACAGGTTACCACTTTAGATTTACAGAGGAGGTCTACTGCTAAAATGACTGCCCTCGATCTGACACCTTACATGCATGGTGCAATTGCTGTTTACATTTGACGCCAGACCGACGCTTGCGTTCGCCTTTGCGCGAGAGCAGGGGGGGACAGGGGTGCTTTTTTTATTATTATTTTAAAAAAAATTAAAATTTTTATTATTTTTTTGCTTTTTTATCTTATTTTTAAACTTTTCCTTTCACTTTTTTTAATAATTTTTATTGTTATCTCAGGGAATATAAATATCCCCTATGATAGCAATAGGTAGTGACAGGTCCTTTTTTAAAAAAAAATGGGGTCTATTAGACCCTAGATCTCTCCTCTGCCCTCAAAGCATCATGAAATGCTCGTAGCTTCTGGTTTCTTAGGCCATAGAGATGTTTGGAGCCTTTCTAGTCTCTGATCAGCTCTATGGTAAGCTGGCTGAATCACCGGCTGCATTCTCAGGTCCCCTGTTGGGACAGGAGAGCCAGAGAAAAACATGGAAGACGGTGGATGGTGGGAGGGGGCATTCCCTCCCAATGCTTGTAAAAGCAGTCTAGAGGCTAATTAGCCACTAGGATTGCTTTTCTTTGAAAGCCGACCGCTGGCTGAAAAGAATGATACCAAGATGATACCTAAACTTGCAGGCATCATTCTGGTATAACCACTCAAAGTCCAACAACATACCAGTACATTGCTGGTCCTTGTTGGGCATATATCGTAAACTTTTTTTTCATGCAGCCTGTGGACTGAATGTGTGTGGACACTTCCGACGCACAAAGTGGTACGCATGCTCTGAAGAAATTCTGAGACGGAACAGCTCGGTCTGGTAAAATTAGCGTTTGGAATGGATAGAGCACTTTCGTCAGGCTGCAGCGTTTAAAATTGTTTAATACAGCGCACTCTCTTCTTCTTTATAATGCAGGAAGAACGAAGTAGTTTTGCTGCTGATATTCACACAGACTTCTCACAAACTTATTTCTTTATTATTTATCGTGATTCCCTCAATATATTATGATTTGTCACATCTGACCAAATTTTTTTTTATTTTTTTTATTTTTGTTTTGTATTTTTTTCAAGGCTTAATTTTTTTTTTTATATTTTTTTGGGTTTGTCTTTGTTTCAAGGCTGATGTTTGTTTTAATTTTTATTGGTTTTACTCCAGAATATTTTTGTGTGTGTTTTGTGTGTCAAGTTACCACAACACCATTATTATCTTGTATTATTTAATCTCGAGATTGTTTGGTGTTGGTGTCTCTTGTTAATTTCACATTGTATTTTTGAAATGTACCTGCCTCCTCCCAAACAAACTGTCCTTTTTGAAGTAAAACACACATAGGCAAGTATAATTGAAATCAAAAATTCCTTTTTTAAGGGCTCCGAACCAAACAAAGAGGGAGGCAACGCTAGAGAAACAGCAGAAATTGGCGAAGCCTTCGACCCCCAGGGCAGACATCAATTATTTTACATCAAAATTGGTGACCTGAGGAGTCCATATATAAGGGAGTGCAGTCTGGTCCAGAAGTCCAAGAGATCATGAAAGCAGCAGATGACATGTATGTCCCCAGGCTGTGGTACTACAAGAGCCTGCATATTTTGTCAGACCAGACTGAACCCAGGTCATCACGCTCTGGTCTTTCTTCCGCGCTTCCTTCTGGGCTGTGGCTCTGGTGTTGGAGATGTGGCAGGAGGAGGAGTAGGACCTGGAGGAGGAGGAGGAGTAGGACCTGGAGGAGGAGGAGGACTGTGGGTGAGGTCACAAGTGTGGGTTGCACATGTGATTTGGCCCCTCAACCCCTTATTTAGAGCTTCCAAAATTAAGAACTCACATAGGAGTCGTTGGCCCTCCTCCATCTGCATCCTTTTGTATGCAGTTATGCCAGCAAAGTCCTCCTCCACACTGTGGGGTGTTCTGAGGGCCTCAGTAGCCTTCCAAAAGAGGCCTATGGCAGCCTCCTTCAGGTTACTCCTCTTCCTGCCACTTTGTCTTTGAAGGCGGAGGGGAGGGACCTGGATATCAGGCAGCCTACTTGGCCCAGCCACCTCCTGGCTGAGACTTCCCTGTGTATGAAAAAGGGACATGGTTTTAGTTTTTGCTTCATCAATCACAATCATACATTAGTACTCCAAACTAAAATCTAGGTAACATCATTGATTGGAAAACCAGAAATATTTAGAAGAATGCTATACCTGGCTCAATCTGGGCTCCTCCACATGTTGCTGCCTGGAAGGCCCAGGTTGGGTGTCAGAAACCTCAGCTGGGGGGGAAGGAAGCGTGGAAGGAAGAGTGGAGAGTGCTGGCCTGGGTTCAGTCTGACCTGCCAGAAAATGCAATCTGTCATAGTACCACAGCCTGGGGACATAAATGTCATCTGTTGCTCCTGATCTCTGGGAATCCTGGACCTTCTTGTGCTCCCTTAGATAAGTGCTCCTCAGGCCACCAATTAGGATCTTCAAATAGATGATGTCTGCCGTGGGGATCACCGTCTTCACAAATTGCAGCAAATTATCCAGCGCTGCCTTCCTCTTTGTTTGGTTCTTATATTCAGGGTGGTTTACCTGCCACAGACAGGGCAGCTCCCTGAACATATCTATGAAGATTGGCATAAAGTCCTGATCCTTCAAGATATCCATTTTCACTGCAAGACACACAACACAAGACAAACCCTAATGTCAGCCTAAAGTCTTCTAAACTTGTGCAAATACAGGCCTCAATCTAGAAGCAGTATAGGCCCAATGTTAAACCTTACCTTCGATATCATGATCGGCGCCTCCATTACTCCTTCCTCCGCTCACAGATCGTACGTACTACGCACGCATGTTACGCTTTATAGACACTGCGCATGCGTGAAACTCCGCCTGCCCCTGACGTTCTTTCTAGTCTATTCCCTGCCCCTTCTCGTTCGTCACAGTGGGGGAAGAGCACACGATGGAGACACAGCAGGTGTCAGATAATTACAGCAACGAGGAGGAAAGCTCGGAGCCTGAAACGTCCCGATCCAGAAGGAGACGATTTAAGGCATCAAATATGTCCTTTGGGGAGATGTTGGAGATGGTGGACATCCTGAAGAGGGCCGACTATGATGGGAAGTATGGTCCTTACCCCAACCCCAATGTCATACAGGGGGCTGCACATACAGGGGTTCTTCCAAAGAAGTGGCGTTCTTAAAATAAGTGGCACTTCTGCTCTTGCACTTCAGCGATTTGCACAAAGCAAACCATAGCAGATTGCAGGTGATCTCATTTTCATATTATCTCTCCTTCTCTGAAACATGCACTCTTTACCTCTCCTCCTCTTCACAATTGCAGCCTCTCTCCTAAAGCTCTCTTTTCTACATCCCTCTGCTCCACCACACAATCTGTACATATCACCCTCACTTCTCCCCTCCCCCTATTACTGCACTCATCACCTCTTTCTAACTCTAAGCCCACTTGCTAACATACCCCCCAGGATACTGAAGCATGTCCCCTCATACAAATCATATTCTCATATTACCTCCCTCACTCTTCTGCTTCTCCTAATCGCTGGAGATATTTCCCCAAACCCTGGGCCTCCCTTATTTAACTGTACCCAACACACCCATCACCATCACCCTACATCCCCTGGCAGTAGTCGCAATCTACACAATTTAGTCTCCATTCCTCTTCTTCCCAACATCAGCCTCCCTCTCTCCTGCGCCCTCTGGAATTCCCGCTCTGTCTGCAACAAACTCACTGCTGTTCATGACCTCTTTGTCATTAATTCCTTCAATCTACTTGCTCTCACCGAAACCTGGCTCCACGAATATGACACCCCTTCTCTTGCTTCCCTCTCCCAGGGTGGCCTTCACTGGACTCACTCCCCTTGGCCTAATGGACGCAAGGGAGGTGGAGTGGGATTCCTCCTATCCCCCCAGAGCACCTTCCAGCTTATTCACCCTCCTCCCTCTTTTTCCCTCTCATCATTCGAAGCCCACTGTATACGTCTATTCTCTCCTACTTCCCTAAGAATTGCTGTGATTTACCGGCCCCCTGGACCATTATCAACTTTCCTTGATGAGTTTCTGCCTGGCTACCCTACTTTCTCACTTCAGAGATTCCAACAATCATTCTCGGTGATTTCAACATCCCTGCTAATACAAACACTCCTGCTACTTCTAAACTTCTTAGTCTAACCTCTTCATCTGACCTGAAGCAATGGGTACAGGCTTCTACTCACTCTGATGGCAATACCCTTGACCTTGTATTCTCCTACCTATGCACTCCATGCAACTTCTCAAACAATCCTTTTCCTCTCTCCGACCACCATCTTATTAGTTTCTCTCTCCCCCTGTCTTCCACCACCTTTCCCTCCAATCGCCTAACCATCACCCGTAGAAACTTTCGGAACTTCAACTCCTCTCTCCTCTATTCTGCTACTGACCACCTCTATGACAAAATCTCTCCCCTGTCCTGCCCCAACCAAGCCACATCCATCTACAATAAATCTCTGTCCACCACCCTGGACAAGCTCGCTCCCCTCACTACACGTAGAATCAGGCCTCGACCCCTACAACCCTGGCAAACAGATGACACCAAAGGTCTCAAAAAACGTAGTCGTGCTCTTGAGCGTCTGTGGCACAAGACTAAGTCTCTCAAAGACTTCAATCAATACAAATCTGCCCTCCAAAAATACTATTCTTTCCTCCACACTGCCAAGCAAACCTATTTTACAACTCTTATTAACACCTTCTCATCCAATCCCCGTAAACTCTTATCTACCTTCAACTCTCTACTTTGTCCTCCACCGCCTCCACCCACTGACTCACTCACTGCCCAGGAGATTACTAATCACTTCAAAAACAAGATTGATACAATCCGTGATGAAATCTCCATTCTACAGGTATCTCCCCCAGCTAAGACCCCATGTCAACAGGTACAACTGACACTCCCCCTATTCAAATCTGCTACTACAGATGAAGTTGCTAAACTCCTTTCTATCGCCCACCTAACCACCTGTCCCCTGGACCCTATTCCCTCTCAAATGCTACGGTCACCCTCTGACCCCATCCTACACTCTCTAACCCACATCTTCAGTCTCTCCCTCACCTCTGGCATCTTCCCCGACGCTCTAAAACATGCACTGGTCACCCCCATACTCAAAAAGCCGTCCTTGGACCCTACCAATCTTAACAACCTACGCCCTATCTCCTTGCTCCCCTTTTCCTCTAAACTCCTTGAACGCCTGGTTTACAACCAACTGAGTGACCACCTCATTAAAAATAACCTTCTTGATCCCCTTCAATCTGGATTCCGCCCTCAACACTCCACAGAAACTGCTCTTTTAAAACTCACAAATGACCTACTAACTGCAAAAACCAATGGACACTATTCTGTACTCCTACTTCTGGATCTTTCAGCTGCCTTTGACACGGTTGACCACCCCCTCCTCAAAAAACTTTACTCCCTCGGTCTCCGTGACTGCGCTCTTCAGTGGCTCTCATCCTACCTATCCCAACGCACCTTCAGTGTCACTTACAATTCTACTTCCTCCACTCCTCTTCCCTTCTCTGTCGGGGTCCCCCAAGGTTCTGTTTTTGGACCTCTTTTATTTTCAATCTACACCTCTTCCCTGGGTCAGCTGATAGCCTCTCATGGCTTTCAATATCATTTCTATGCTGATGACACGCAAATCTATCTCTCCACCCCTCAACTCACTCCATCAGTCTCTTCACGCATCACTAACTTACTAACCGACATATCTGTATGGATGTCACACCACTTCCTCAAACTCAACTTGTCCAAAACTGAGCTTATAATATTTCCTCCCCCACGTTCCTCTTCCCTTGACTTCTCTGTCAAGAGCAATGGCACAACCATCCACCCATCCCCACATGTCAGGGTGCTAGGTGTTATCCTGGATTCTGAACTCTCCTTTCAGCCCCACATCCAATCACTTTCCAAAGTTTGCCGCTTCAACCTCCGCAACATCTCTAAACTACATCCCTTTCTAACCAATGAAACCACAAAGCTCCTGATTCACTCCCTGGTTATCTCTCGCCTCGACTACTGCAAAAACTCCCTTCTCATTGGCTTACCTTTAAACAGACTATCCCCCCTGCATTCCATCATGAATGCTGCTGCCAGACTTATCCACCTTACAAACCGCTCAGTGTCTGCTACCCCTCTCTGCCAATCCCTCCATTGGCTGCCACTCGCCCAACAAATTAAATTCAAAATACTAACGATAAGTTACAAAGCCATCCATAACTCTGCCCCCAGCTACATCACTAACCTAGTCTCAAAATACCAACCTAATCGCCATCTCCGTTCCTCCCAAGACCTCCTGCTCTCTAGCTCCCTCATCACCTCCTCCCATATCCGCCTCCGGGACTTCTCCCGAGCCTCGCCCATCCTCTGGAATTCCCTACCCCAATCTGTCAGACTGTCTCCAAATTTATCCACTTTTAGGCGATCCCTGAAAACTTTCCTCTTCAGAGAGGCCTATCCTGCCTCCATCTAATAACTGCACTATTTTCTCCATTAGCTCATCCCCCACAGCTATTACCCTTTTGTATAACTTGACCCTCCCTCCTAGATTGTAAGCTCTAACGAGCAGGGCCCTCTGATTCCTCCTGTATTGAATTGTATTGTACTTGTATTGTCTGCCCTAATGTTGTAAAGCGCTGCGTAAACTGTCGGCGCTATATAAATCCTGAATAATAATAATAATAATGTCAGAAAGGCCAAGATCATGGCAAAAGTGGTCAAGAGTCTGCACCGGAATTTCGGGGTACGACGATCCAAGGATCAACTCAGGAAGCGGTGGTTGGACCTGAAATTAAGGGAGCACGAGCAGTACAGAAGGATCAGGAGAGTGCTGCAAAAAAGTAAGTAGTTGTGTTCCTATTCTTTATTTTTATTACATTCGTGCTACTCCATGTGCTTTTCTTAACTGTTTTCCAGTTTAAAATGGTAACTTTCATGTTCATGGGCACATTATTCGCTCGTATGAAACATTGTTCGTTCGGCCTAAAAAACACCATTGTTTTGGCCATATGCATTTGCAAAAATTTTTTAGGGCCTACTTGTCTGAAAATAATTTGGTTGTGTAGATGGGTTTGTTAGAATGAAATGCAAACTAGATTCTGTGTAAGGAGAGGACACTCAGCAGCTGTTTACGCATCTCGACGCTGGAGCACTAGTGTGGGACACAAGAACACCGTTTTTATTAGGGGGTCCCACACAAGTGCTCCAGTGTATACTATAGGGGTGTCTCCATCTGTGAAGCTTGTACAAAACAGGTAAGTATTCAAGCTTGACAAAGGACAATAAAAATTCAACATCTTGGAACTCTGCAAAAACAGACAATTGTACCCCACTTCCAAGCAATGTTTCCTATTCCTATTTCTGCCATCAAATATCTGTGTGCTAAGTATACCTATTTTTTTTTACATAGGGGATAAAAGACTCGGAGGACACCCCTCATCCAAGGAGACCAGAGACCCCCCACATCATGAAGAAGTGGAGACCCACCAAAGACAACAGGAGGAGGAGGAGAAAGGAGACGTGGTGGAACTAGTCACCACAACAGGTGAGTGTCTGCGACCACAGGCTCGGGTAAGAGGTGGATGCCGGCAGATTTATAATACGTGGTGTTTTTTTGTTTCTATCTTTTTAGGGGATTGTGATGTTGTGGATCCAGATCATTTCACCTCTGAAAGTGCCCAGATCCTGATTGGGGAGATCATGGAGTGTAATAGGGACTTGGAAAACATCCTGAAAAACATCAATGATGTTCAAAAAAAAATGATGTTTTAGGGAGAGTTTAAAAACAATCAAAATCCCTTCCTTTTTTTGTGCTTTTTGTGATCCTAAAATTTATACCATTTTTTTACATATTATAGAAAAGCAAATTTTGAAGATGCACACGGTGTGTCAACATGTGCTATCTGCCATCACGGGAGATCAGTGGACGCGTTTTGGGGGTGCAACCCCTTCCTCAATAATAAAGTAGCTGTGAGGAAGGGGTTGCACCCACAAAACACGTCCCTTGATCCCCCGTGATGGCATGTTGACATTCAGCAATTTGTGTGCATCTTCAAAATTTGGCTTTTCCTGGGGTGACTTCACCCCATCTGAACCCAATATCAAACACAGTTTAGAAATACTCATGTCTGATATTGCTTTCAAGTTCTACCAAATGTGAACTTTGTAAGTTCAAGATTTGTGTCTTTCTTGTTGGTTTTAAACATGCCTGTTTTATCTTAAATGGACATTTCTACTTTTTCTAATGTGACCCCAAAAATTGTTATACAACAAACATGTTGGTTTGTTTTAAAAACCTTTTACAAATGCACATGTGATTGTGCTGGTATTAAAAAGATTGTTAATCAAGAATGTGTGGATTATTGTCTCAATGCTCCAACACTTTTGTGGTGCTCTAATTGGTGTTTTCTGTGACAATGGTGGTTTTTTCCTAAGGTAAAATCCACTTTGCACTACAAGTGCAGTTTCAAGTGCACTTGTAGTGCAAAGTGTCTTTGCCTTTAGTAAATAACACCCAACAGTGCTTTGTAATGTTACACAATCACGCCATTTGCAGGACTCACCACATTTCTGTCAGGATCAGCTAAAAGAAACACAAGCAGTAAATGTCACCAAAGATTTTAGTAGTTAAAATTTTTTTTTTTATTTGAACAAGGTTTCAGACATTGTCTGGCATATTGATAGCCCCCCTACCCGCAAAGTATTCAAGGTATCTTAGACGGACATCACGGGCACTCAGGTGGGGCAAGCCAGGACGGCCACTTTCAAGCGCTGTCAGGGTTGGTTCCAGCCTCAGGCCCAACTGAGCCAGCATAGTTGGCAGAATGTTGCCGTAAAAAGTTGTGGAGAGCACAGCACGCCAGGATGATATGATTCAGTTTGTACTCTGCCATGTGTATGGGTGTAAGAAATAGGCGGAACCGGCTGGCCATGATTCCAAATGTGTTCTCCACCACTCTTCTGGCTCTGGCCAGCCGGTAATTAAAAACCCTCTGGTCCGGAGTGAGGGTCCTCATCGGGAATGGCCGCATAAGATGGTCCCCCAGCGCAAAAGCTTCACTTGCAACGAAGACTAATGGGAGTTGTAACGAGCCCCTTGCTCGCTCGGTTCCACTCTCCCGACACTCCTCTGCAGCTATTGAATCAGATTGCAACGTCTGATGGTTCGGTCATCCAATGCTCCGGGATTAGAACTTCAGCTATGTGCCGTTCTAACCCAGTTGTGATAGCTCACAACAAACACCAGGCAGGCTGTATGTAAGTTCAAACAGGAATCTCTTTTATTCAATATACAGGCTCTTTTATACACTAAAAGTGGAGGTGCATACCTCCGACTCATATTACTCCAACAATACAGCTGTAACCTAATTCACCTAATTAACATGAGCTAATTAACTAATCCCTTTAGACAGCCTAGATGACTCAGACATGACCTTTAGGCCAGACTGGCCATCTTGTAGTTCAGAAAATACAATCAACACTATCACAATAGCAGAGTTAATTAAACACAAACAACAATGGGGATCTAATGACTCCTAGATCCCATACTAGAGACTTATTTACAATACACATTTTAGCAGACAACAGACAGACAGGTGCTGGAATTTACATCAGGATCTCCTAACAGTATCTGTCTCAGCATTATGAATCAGCCACTATTTCTAATATGGCAAATCCAGGGTCCCCAGAGTCTGTGTGTCCTGGGGGACCAGGACCCGAATCCACAGTAATACCACCTCAAGGGTCCCCAGGCATACAGTTCACAAAGAACACCGTTCCCCAAAATGCCAGGGCCCACGATCGATCGGCAAGAGGCTAGCATACAGTCCCCTCCAAAAGTCTCTCTCTCGGCTAGGTCTGTCACATTTCTCCCCTTTCGGTAGGAGACTAACACAGGAGGAGACCCCAGACGGGTTGACTCCGAAGTTAGTCAGTCAGTAGTTCCAGTCCTCTAATGCCTGTACCCACACAGTACCCCAGACAAATTGTTCCAGCATTACTCACCCAGCCAACCTCTGCCTCTCACCCAGCCAACCTCTGCCTCTCTCAGAGAACATATCTGCCGCTGGGGAGAGGCCTGGACTGGCCCTTCTCCCTGGAGTCCTTTCTGCCGCTGGAGAGAAGACAGGGTGTCTGGGCTCACTCCGTCATGCTGTTGGGGATCTGGGCCGACTGCCCAGCATCCCTGGGGTATACAGGTGGAGACTGAAGTCCCATCCACCTTCACAGGAAATCCATCCTCTGTTAGTTGAGGGCAGAGTCCAGCAGTACTCGGCCCTGTTGCCAGCCCTTCTGCTGGAAACCCCACACCATCTGCCCCGGCTAAATGTTGGGGAGGGACGACGAACACCTCCTCTTCCTTCTCCCCCTGTATCTGCTGCTGGGAAGTGATTGCCACCTTCTCACCCTGAGCCTCCGAAACTGCCACAGGTGTAGGGCAGAGATCTTGGACCCTCTGTCCGGTTGCCAGCGCTTCAGCTGGGGAAGTTCCTTGTAACTTCACAGATACTTCTGTTGGTGCTGGGCAGAGCACAGTGAAGTTTGGCCCTAATAACAGCTCCTCTTCTGCTGGAGGCTCACCAGGTTGTTCTTCCTTGATAGAAAAGTCTATCAAATCCCCTGTCTCTGCAACTGGTGTCTGGGGATAAAGGTTTACCATCTCCTCTCCGTGGAACCCAGAAGATGCTATCAGTGCTGGGCAGAGGTTAGCAGAGCTCTGCCCCGTTGACAGCACTTCAGATTAGGGTACGGCAATCTTCAGATTTTCCACTGCCGATTCTTTGGCATTCTGCTGGACAGGCACATTCCTCCATCCAAGATCATCCAATGCAGAAACAGGTTCATCCAGGTCAGTCAGCACTTGCTGCATCCACCATAAGACCTCCCCCTCCATAGCTGCGGAGGGCAGGTTGGCAAAGCACACTGTTACTCTGCCACATTGTCAACTCTTCAGCCAGGATTTCAGAGTTGTCAACTGGTATTTCCTGATAGTCCCAGGCAAAGGGAGCACCACCCTGCTGCTGAGCAGAGTCTAACAGCTGTTTGTAGGCGATCTCCAGCTCCCATTCCTGAACGGCCAGAAACTCCAAATCTTCCATTGCATTTCTGAGACATTCAGTCTCCGCTCTCTGTGCTCCATTATTTCCTCCAAACGCCACTCCCGATCACTCCCAAAGTCAGGGTCCCCTGGACAGCCTCCAGTATAACAATCCCAGGCCATCGTAGTTCCGTGGGGCTGTCATCCGCCGTCCATGGGCACACTTGGGCTACATACCACTGGAGGGCTCTGTAGCTCTCGTCCAACTGCATTTCTGCCCGGATCAGCCTGCTTAACTCGGCTGTCCACTCCTGGTTTGGCTGTTCCCCCAAAAACAGCATTCGCACTTCATACTGCGACCAGTACCTCACATGGATGGAGGGGAGAACTTTTCCCTGGTGTCGCTGCTCACGGGCTAGCGCTTCCTTCCAGAGTTTGCAGCGGATAGAATCAAACCATCCTAGCAGGACCTGCTCTGATACTGGTCCTCTGTGCTGTATCTGCTTCTCTCACAACCTCCTTCTGAATTCCTCATCCATGGTGGCTGGTATCTCTCCTCTCCTGCTATCCTGCTACCTTGGATCCAGGTGATGGTTTGGATGTGTTCACGGCAAGGAAGCACGATCCCACCATTCCCTCCACGGCTCTCAAGCAAGTCTTTCAGCGTGGCTCTCCTGCAGGCTGGTTTGGACTGTCCCAGTAACTGGAGAGCAAATCCCACGGCTGCCAACCAATGTCACGAGCCCCTTGCTCGCTCGGTTCCACTCTCCCAAAACTCCTCTGCAGCTATTGAATCAGATTGCAACGTCTGATGGTTCGGTCATCCAATGCTCCGGGATTGGAACTTCAGCTATGTGCCGTTCTAACCCAGTTGTGATAGCTCAGAACAAACACCAGGCAGGCTGTATGTAAGTTCAAACAGGAATCTCTTTTATTCAATATACAGGCTCTTTTATACACTAAAAGTGGAGGTGTATGCCTCCGACTCATATTACTCCAACAATACAGCTGTAACCTAATTAACATGAGCTAATTAACTAATCCCTTTAATCAGCCTAGATGACTCAGACATGACCTTTAGGCCAGACTGGCCTAAGGAAAGTTAGGAAAGTCCCACCACTGGACAAAGTGGGAGGCCACAGTCTGCAATTCCTGTGGGTTGGAAGGAAACTGTGGAGTCAAACAAGAAAAAAAATTAGTAATTTTGCACATAAACAGGGAAAGATGATTAGACACAAACATTCTTGGCCAACATCAAGATAACATTTATTTGAGGGAGTTTTTAAAGACCAAAGTATAAGGTACACCTATCAGACCCCCCCCCCCCCATGGGCCATTTCTAACATTTTGGGGGGGGAGATCTTTTGGACAGGTAACCCTCTCCACTTCATTGAGAGATGAATGCCTAAATAATGGGTATTACTTTGTCCAGCCCCTCCTTACTTTACACTATTGACAGCCCACTGGACAGGTAAGAAGTGTCATAATACAAAGATATAAATACACACTGTATACATTTTAGCACATTTGGACATTCTGCTATTACCTAGCAAGATAATAATAGTATACAAAAACTTGCAACAGTACCATTTGAAAGTATTAAGGCAGGCTCTTGCACTACATGCTTTGGGGAATTCATCCATACATCTGAGCACAAAAGAGATGGGTATAGTGTGTATGGGTTTGGCAAAGTCAGCAGATAGATGATTGAGGATAGAT
The DNA here is from genome assembly GCF_042186555.1 of Aquarana catesbeiana. Lineage (NCBI taxonomy): Eukaryota > Metazoa > Chordata > Amphibia > Anura > Ranidae > Aquarana > Aquarana catesbeiana. The sequence goes on along the minus strand of NC_133325.1, from coordinate 110,888,442 downwards.
AGAGAATTGGTATCAGCTGACTTAGCAGTTGGGTGGAGGGAGGGTTCCAAATGATTTGGGGACCCACAAAAAAAGCCTCTGGCACTCTGCATGAATTTTAAGCACCAATCAAATTTAAAAACATTTTAGGGGGTTTTTAGGGTAAAGCACTACTATGGAGCTGATAAAACACATTGTTAAGTGACTACACGAGGTGAATATAGGGCCAGGAGACCATGCTGGGGAGGTAAGTGAAGGCAAATATGCATGAAGGACAAAAAAATAATTACATAAAAATCTAGCATGCATGAGGACAAAGGGGACATTCACAGCATATTACAAACATGGTAATTAGGGAATGAGGAAAGAAATACAATATATTATCAAACATTAAATACAATATTGATATTAAAGGATAAAAATCTTACCTTAATATACTCCTTCTGCAGGACCTGGATGATGGCAGAACAGGTCTCTGGGATAATGATCCCCAGAGCCTGGGGGGAGATGCCTGTCGAGAACTTGAGGTCCTGCAGGCTTCTCCCCGTCGCCAAGTACCGCAGGGTGGCGATTAGCCTCTGCTCCAGAGTGATGGCTTGCCTCATGCAGGTATCCTGCCTGCTGATATAGGGGCTCAGCAAAGCCAACAAACGGTGAAACACGGGGTCCGTCATCCTGAGAAAGTTCTTGAAATCATCAGGATTATTCTCACGGAGCAAAGGCATATGACAGAACTGGTCACGCTGGAGCAACCAATTCTTGGTGCATGAACTCCTCCCCACCCTGTTCATGGACTGGGCTTGTGTCAAGGTAAGGACCCCAACACCAAGCCCCCCGCACAGCACGAACTCTACGTGGAGTACATATATGCAACATGGCTAGAAAATGGTCGGCTGCTCAGAACAAAGTAACAGAACGCACTGAAGAATAGCAAGGCCTGTGAAGAGCGACCTGAAAAACAGTAACGAACGAACAAGAACACAATGACAAGAGTCACGCGTAACTCGCTGCACACACTGAAGAGCAGATACAAACCCACAAGCACAAACTGAACAGCAGAAAACGATCTGAAAAAGCACAAATCGTCTCTCACCAAACTTTTACTAACACGAGATTAGCAAAAGGAGCCCAAAGGGTGCCGCGCTTGGTTCTGAACTGGCCTTTTCTAGTCTCGTCGTACATGGTGTACGTCACCGCGTTCTTGACGATCGGAAATTCCGACAACTTTGTGCGACCGTGTGTATGCAAAACAAGTTTGAGCCTACATCCGTTGGAAAAAATCCATGGATTTTGTTGTCGGAATGTCCGATCAATGTCCGATCGTGTGTACAGGGCATAAGACTTACCATACCTGCAAAGCAAATACAAAAAAAAAATAGTAAAAAATAAAACATTCTTTAACGCAACCTGTGCGTAATATAAATATATATATATATATATATATATATATATATATATATATATATGCCGAAGCATAGGGGCATCCACCCGCAAAAGATAGGAGCAAATCGCTCCTCTGCCCCTGCTGCCCCCATGCTTCGGCATATATGCTCTTTTTTTTTAACTGGTGGTGAAATCACCTCCGACAGCGCTGGAGTCACGCCTTTATGTATTGTGGGAGCAAACCCTGTTGCTGTCGAGATAAATAAATTCGCTCTGCAGCTGAATGGCGTACCTGAAAACAAAAAAATGGTTAACAATAAAACACAGTAAACGGTAAAGTATAAAAAATTGCATACCTATAAAGCAAACTTGATAAAACATAATAACAAAAAAACATTGCAGAATAGAATACAGTAAAAAAGAGCAGAACAATAGAGAGAGAAAAGAGAGAGAACAATAAAACGACAACTATTTTTGTTTTTTTTATTTTATATATTTTTTTGTTTTTTTTGTAACTAACTTTTGTATCTGTAACCGGTTCCAGGTTCGGGTCTCTCAAAATGCGATGGCATCTTGGGAGACCCTGTGAAAGTGTGCCTAGTCTGTGCAGTGCTGTACCCTACGCTATTACTCAACTAGTGTATGGTAGCACGCCTATATCCGTGCTTGCTGCAGACACGACATCTTTTTTGGGGGGATCGTTGGGTAGGGGTACTCGGGAGGACATTAAGAAAATGCCTCTCATGCAGCCAGCTTACTGCATTTGGCTGAGGAAGGTGAGGTGGAGCACCATCTGGAAACAGAAGGGCTCTGACGATCTCTTCCTGGAATTTAAGGAAGGATCCAGTCCACCTTGAAGCTCTGTATATAAGCGTTCAGCAAAGCCAATTGAAATAAATAAACAGACACTCTCTTGTACCAGCGTCTGGCCTTACGGGCAACTAGGTACGGCGCCAACAACTGGTCGTTGAGGTCCACCCCTCCCATATTTTGGTTATATTCGTGGACACAGAGGGGTTTCTCCACAACAGCAGTCGCTGTAGTAATTTGGACCGTCGTGTCTGCATGAAGGGAGGTAAGAACGAAAACATTCTTATTATCCCTCCACTTCATAGCGAGCAAATTATTATACTGCAAGCAGGCTCTCTCCCCCAGCCTAAGACGGGAATCTACAAACCGCTGGGGAAAGCCCCGGCGATTAGGACGCACGGTGCCACATGCTCCAATCTGCTGATCAAACAAGTGACTAAAAAGTGGCACGCTCGTAAAATAATTGTCCACATATAAGTGGTACCCTTTTCTGAATAAGGGTGACACCAAGTCCCACACAATCTTGCTAGCGCTTCCTATGTAGTCAGGGCAGTTTGTTGGCTCTACGTGACTATCTTTTCCCTCGTAAACTATAAAACTGCATGTATAGCCTGTGGCCCTGTCACAGAGCGTTTACATCTTGACCCCGTGTCTGGCACGCTTGCTGGGAAGGTACTGTTTGAATGACAAGCGGACAGAAAACTTAATCAGGGACTCATCAACACAGACAACTTGATGGGGAGTAAACCAGTCTGCAAAACGTTGGTTGAAGTGGTTTACGAGGGGCCGAATTTTGTAGAGCCGATCGTATCCAGGGTCTCCACGAGGATGACAGAGTTCATTGTCATTGAAGTGCATGAACCGCAAGATCTGCTCGTATCGTGCCTTGGTCATGGAGGCAGAGAACAAAGGCCTATGGTGAATTGGGTCAGTGGACCAATATGACCGCAACTCACTTTTTTTAGTTATGCCCATGTGAAGGGAAAGGCCCAGAAAGAGCTTAAATTCGGAGACCGTAATTGGTCTCCAATTTCTGGCAAGGGAGGACTGGGGAATAGTGGCGATGTGTTGACCAGCGTACAAATTGCTTTGGTCCACAATAGATCTATAGAGATCTTCGGTGAAAAACAGCGAATAAAAATCCAGTGACGTAAAATCAACTGTTTCTACCTGAATGCCGGGTTGGCCAGTGAATGGGGAAGTACGGGTGCTGCAGAAGTGGTGGGTTCCCAATTAGGATTGGCGAATGCAGCAGGAAGGGCACTCTGGGCACGACGGGCCTGTGTTAGTCTTCTTGGTGGCAGCGGGACACTACTTGTGCTTGCCACCTCACCAGCTTGAACTGCACTTATAGGACTCACCACGTCACCATGTGATACTGCAGTGCCGGATGTACGACCAGGGTGTACTAGGCCGCCGGTGCTTGCCAGTTCACCAGAAGGGATAGCAGCGCTAGTACTGCTCTGCTCCATACGAGGGACCTGCGGTTCTTGAACATCAACGACAGAAGAAGAAGTTCGGGGTCTGGTACGCCTGACCTTGGCAGGTACCACAGCTCCGTAGTCAGAGCTATCTGTCATGGAGCCGCTGTCATCTACAGGATCTTATTCTGTAGAGTGACTTCCTCTTCACTATCTGTCATGCTCAGAAACGTGTAGGCCTCTTCACTAGTGTACCTTCAATTAGCCATTTTGGGCTCTAAATTTAGTGGTACACTAGTGAGACTCACAGGTGAAAAAGCTCCTGACTGTTAGCGACTGTATCAAAACGCTACCAAAAAAACAGTTAGCGATCGCAGGGATCAGGCCTGACTCTGCGAACGCTGCAGTTATGTTTGTTTAGTATTTTGTAAGTGACAGTGATCGATCGATACTGCACTTGGGTGGGCTGGGCAGGGCTGGGCCAAGGGGCAAAACGCAGGTGCTAGTAGGTATCTGGGCTGATCCCGCTAACACTGCGTTTTTGGGAACCCTAAACTGCTGGGGACGTTAGTATAGATCTGATCAGATCAGATATTGATCCGTTCAGATACTATATCACTAAGGGAGGTGGGTGTTAGTGGTACTGGCGCTAATCTGACGCTGCCTGGGGCGACGCAGACCCTATGTAACCCTAAAACCTAACTTATATCACCGCCGGGCGATCAGGGGATTAAACCTTTATTAGGTAATAAATGGCGGGTGCCCTGAAACTATAAAAAACAAACTAACTAACCAGCGTCACCCGTAACAGTTATACGGTGATCACTGGTGAAAGGGTTAACTAGGGGGCAATCAGGGGGTTAAAACCTTTATTATGTAGTATATGGGGGTCCCTGACGCTATAAAACACTGGCGGAAAACCTAAATACTTACCTCCCTAACTAGCGTCACCTGTGACACTAATACAGAGATCAGAAAAACGATTGCTTAGTGACACTGGCGACGGGGGGGTGATCAGGGGGTTAAACCTTTATTATGGGGGGTTAGGGGGGTATCCTAGACCTAAAGGGGGCTAACACTAACTGCCCTACCACTTATTACTGTCACAAACTGACACCAATGCAATAATCAGTAAACTATCAGTGGTGTCACTGTGACAGGGGGTACAGGGGGGTGATGTGGGGTGAAAAGTGTGCCTAGAGTATTCTACTGTAAGTGTAGTGTTGGTGCACTTACTTGGATGTCTTCTCTCCTCGGCGCCAGGACGAAAAAGACCGGCTTGAGGAGAGATGACATCACTTCCTCTGCCGCTGTTTACATTACAGAGGCAGAGGAAGATTGTCATCCGTTGGGAGTGATCGCGAGGGGGTGGCCACAAATGAGTGGCCTCCCCCTCAGCATTGATCTCTCCCCTAACGATTCTGACCATGATGCGCCCCCTACCCGTGGGAGGCAGATCACGTACCAGGTACGTGATTTTGCGTGCCCGTGCCATTCCGCCACAGTATATCTACGTTAAGCGGTCGGCAAGTGGTTAATATATATTGTGTATGCATGTATACAATTGTGCTCAAAAGTTTGCTTACCCTAGGAGAAATTTTGGCATTAATATTGAAAATATGACTGATCATGCCAAGAAAAACTCTTTTATTGAAGGGTAGTGATCAAATTAAGTCATTTATTATCACTTAGTTGTTTGGCCTTGATCAAAAGTTTACATACCCTTGAATGTTTGGCCTTGGTACAGATACACAAGCTGACACACACAGGTTAAAAGGGCAATTAAAGGTTAATTTCCCACATCTGTGGCTTTTTAAATTGCAATTAGTGTCTGTGTATAAACTGTCAATGCGTTTGTTAGCTCTCACATGCATGCAATGAGCTGGCAGGATACTGAGCCATGGAAAGAACTGTCAAAAGATCTGGGTAACATGTTAATCGAACCTCTTCTGAGCTCCAACCCTCGGTTTAGATCCCGCTTGAGCGCCACAGTATCCTGCTGGCCAGGACGTTTTATTTGATCTGGACATGGGGAACACGGTTCATAAACAGAATAAACGGTTGATGGTGTAGCTCACTGGACCCCAATGTGCCTATACACAGTAATTCTATGTGAGTTTTAATGCACCTTTTTTATTAAATATTGCAGTCCATACTCTGAGGTGTCTGTGTTTCTCTTTCCATCATTTGTATTGTGTTTGTTGAGCAAAGGTCTAATAAACATACATATTAGACATCAATGTTTCATCTTGTTAGGTTCAAATATTTGTCATTTGTTTTTGTTTTTTTGGTTATTTTTTTGTTCCTGATTTTTGATGAAAGAGTGACTTATATGAGCACATCACAGCGATCTGCTGTAGAGGTTTTCTTAAGTGTACTTGACCTGCGGTTGTTATTGACATAAACAGTGTCAAACATTACAACAAAGTAAACACTGGTCTGGTTTTAAGGGAAAATGATGTCACTTTGTGTTTGAACTCAGTTTGAAAAACAGCACATTTATATCTTCCAGTAGACATTGATGCCTGTAGATCGCATACAATTCTCTGTAGTGTTTCTAAAATGTGAAAGGCATACAGAAGGATTTCTTTCATGTTGCTATGGTTGTAATTTAATGGTGTGGTGAAAGTGCTGTAAAAATGTCAAGATTAATAAATGAAATATTTTATTTGCAGACCCATGCAGCGCTAGTAAGCCAGATTGCTTACAATGGCTGTAGAGGAAACAAAACCATATAGAGAACGCTGTCTTAGGGCCGGTTTACAGTTCTGTGCCATCCTGACTGTGATCAACAAAAGAGTACACCCCTAAGTGAAAATGTCCAAATTGGGCCCCCCGGTGTCATGTGACTCATTAGTGTTACAAGGTCTCAGGTGTGAATGGGGAGCAGGTTAAATTTGGTGTTATCATTCTCACTCTCTCATACTGGTCACTGGAAGTTTAACATGGCACCTCATGGCAAAAAAAACTCTCTGAGGATCTGAAAAAAAGAATTGCTGCTCTACATAAAGATGGCCTAGGCTTCAAGAAGATTGCCAAGTGCACGTGCTCAGCGTCATATCCAGAGGGTGTCTTTGGGAAATAGACGTATGAGTGCTGCCAGATTGCTGCAGAGGTTGAAGGGGTGGGGGGTCAGCCTGTCAGTGCTCAGACCATACGCCGCACACTGCATCAAATTGGTCTGCATGGCTGTCATCCCAGAAGGAAGCCTCTTCTAAAGATGATGCACAAGAAAACCTGCAAACAGTTTGCTGAAGACAAGCAGACTAAAGACACGGATTACTGGAACCACATCCTGTGGTCTGATGAGATGGTGTCAAGTGTGTGTGGTGGCAAGCAGGTAAGGAGTACAAAGACAAGTGTGTCTTGCTACAGTCAAGCATGGTGGTGGGAGTGTCATGGTCTGGGGCTGCATGAGTGCTGCCAGCACTGGGGAGCTACAGTTCATTGAGGGAACCATGAATGCCAACATGTACTGTGACATACTGAAGCAGAGCATGATCCCCTCCATTCAGAGACTGGGCCACAGGGCAGTATGTCAACATGATAAAGACACCAAACACACCTCCAAGACGACCACTGCCTTGCCAAAGAATCTGAGGGTAAAGTGATGGACTAGCCAAGCATGTCTCCAGACCTAAACCCCTATTGAGCATCTGTGGGTCAACTTCAAACGGAAGGTGGAGGAGTGCAAGGTCTCTAACATCCACCATCTCCGTGATGTCGTCATGGAGGAGTGAAAGAGAACTCCAGTGGCAACCGGTGAGCTCTGGTGAACTCCATGCCCAAGCGGGTTAAGGCAGTGCTGGAAAATAACGATGGCCACACAAAATATTGACAATTTGTACATTTTCACTTAGGGGTGTACTCACTTCTGTTGCCAGCAGTTTAGGCATCAATGGCTGTGTGTTGAGTTATTTTGAGGGGACAGCAAATTTACACTGTTATATAAGCTGTACACTCACTACTTTACATTGTAGCAAAGTGTCATTTCTTCAGTGTTGTCACATGAAAAGATATAATAAAATAATTACAAAAATGTGAGGGGTGTACTCACTTTTGTTAAATAACGTGTGTATATTTATATAGATAGATAGATAGGTGTTGTTTACTTGCCAACGAATTTGTATTTTTTCCATCCATTCCTGAGATTTACACAGCCCTGTCACACAGCACAGGTGCATGGATGATACCAGCACAAGGCAAAGAAGTACTGTTGTGCCCTTTATTCACTTCCAGCCTGCTGACTGGGACAGTTTAGGAGTATCACTTCTGCTCTCTCCCCTGATCCCGCACATTACTTCTCTGCACATTTATATGCATCACACCAAGTCAAATTCAGGTACTTAACAGTGCTATAAATATATACTGTATATGTTGCAAGCACTTTCTTTTTTACTTTTCTTATTTTGACATACAGTATATATACACACACACACTCATTTATGTATTTTATATGTATTTGGAGATCAGCTTTAAAATTATGTAATATTACTTTTTTGGGATTGATAATGAAATTAAAGAAGGGATGAGATGCTTACCTTTCCTGGAACAAATAGCTCCAGGTTCCCTTTACTGTTGCTCACAAATGGCAATTCTGGCTTAGGCTGATATGTGAGCTGCAGTTCCTCTAGGTAAGACTACAGTTCCACTAGGTAAGGCTAAGTTCCTCTAGGTAACCCTGAAAACTTATATTTTTGTCACAATCTTTTGGCATATTTCTATATGTGTATATGCTAGGGGGCACTGTGCATTATAAAAGGTTGATATTAGCATACCATTATCACACAGCTATTCACCTAATTAGTGTCAGATCACTTTTTGAATGGTTGCAGCTGATGTCATTTAGTATTTTTTTTAATTTTTTTTATTATTACAGTTTTTTAAATCATATCAGCGCTTTAGTATTTTTATCACATGCCTGAAAACGGCCATTCTCTGCAGTGTGTGCTTTCACACTGGGCTGATGCGCTTGCGGGACATTAGGAAAAGTCCTGCAAGCACCATCTTTGGGGCGGGTTGTATTTAGCGCTCCCAAAACACCCCTGCCCATTGCACTGAAAGGGCAGCGCTTCCAAAGCGCCTTAAAAGGGATTTGAAAGCACCGCAAAACGGGACTTTTTACCTTTTTTCTTTTTTAAGCTTTGTCCTTCCCTCACTGATATCACTTCCGGGTTTGCTGGTTTCTACATCCCCTGGTCTTGGAACGCACGCCATGGCCAGTAGGAAAGCGCACAGAGGTGCTTGCAAGCTGTTCATGCTGATGCTAGCTTATAGCACTTCCAAATATGAGTGGGCACTTATCTATTGAGCTATATCTGTTCTTTATATCTTATCTTGCTACACTATGATAGCCCCTTCATTATGTTTTTCATGCTCTCATCCCTGAACATGATTATCTGAAGTTTTACTAAAGAATAAGGAACTATTAACATCCACATTGCGGACTACAGAGAACTTATCAATTTGGGGTATCTTAGTACCTAAGTAGCGGTGAGTGTGAATGTCCCACGCACCTTGCTAGGTGGACTGTCACGTTTATTATTATTATTTTTGTTCACTATATTGTTATAAGAATTTGAGTTGTTCACGGTTTATCACGGTGATTAAAGGGGTTGTAAACTTCTGAGAGTGACCGGCCGCCCAGCCCCCAGCCCCTCACCTGAGCCCTTTGTTCCCTCAGCAGAGACGTGCTGGACCTCTCTGCCAGGGGTTCTCTGCTTTTGCATAGATTGAGAGCAGCGCAGCCATTGGCTCCCACTGCTGTCAATCAAATCCAACGACGCAGGCGCCGGGGTAGTGGGGCTGAGTCCGGCATTCTTTGTCTTTACATGCAAATGCTGGACTCAGGAGCACGCCCACAAGGTACTCGCCCCCCCCCCCCCCCAGTAGAACGCGTCTCCCAGGGGGTTTACCAGTGCGGGGAGGAGCCGCCTGGGACCCCAGAAGACAATGATCGGGGCCACACTGCAAAACAAACTGCACAGAGGAGGTAAGTATGATATGTTTGTTATTTAAAAAACAAAGCTTTACAACCACTTTAAGTTTCTCCATTCACCATTTCTTTTGCTGTGTATTTTTTTGTTATTTAGAGGTAACAGAATCGAGTGTTTAGTGCACTAGGTCACTGTATAGATTGCTCTTCGAGGTAGTGCCACACTTTCTTACATTTTTCATTTGTCTGAGTGGTCATCCACTTTTAAAAGGGGCAGCTTCACTCATTCACAAAAATTCTTGTTGGCGCCTTTTTTGTCACTTTTGATTTTACACAATCACCAGTTATATGATGATGCTGTACTGCACTGGTGTCTGTATGTAAAAAAAAAAAATAATAAATTTTCCTAATTTTCCAAAAAATTATGACCAAAAATTACAACTTTAACTTGTTAAGATCCGCGCTATAGCCGAATGATGGCTACAGCGTGAATCTGCTTTCTATTGATGTCTTCCCCTTTCAAAACTGGCCACGCCCCGCTAAAGGGGCATGCGGCGCGTGGTGTGATCACCTGAATCAATGAGACTTGGGTGATCACAGATCCAATCCTGGCCCCCAACCACGTGATCAGCTGTCAACCAATGACAGCTGATCACGTGATGTAAACAGAGGATCGATAATCCTTTTTTTTCTTCTCACACTGACAGCGCGAGAAGAAAAAAAGCCGATCGCCGGCTTCTGTTTGAAGAGACATCGGTCCTGAAGAGGAAGAGGCGAAGCTGCCTCATATGTGCCCACAAGTACCGTCTGCCAGTGCCCCAATCAGTGCCCACAGTAGTAAGTGCCAGCAATTAGTACCACCTATTAGTGCCCACAAGTGCCACCTATCAATGCCCACCAGTGGTGCCAATCAGTGCCTCATCAGTGCCACCTATCAGTGCCCACCAGTACCGCCTATTAGTGCCCATCAGTGTTGCCTTATCAGTGCCCATCAGTGCAGCCTATCAGTGCCCATCAGTGTAGCCTCATCAGCATACATCAATGAAGGAGAGAAATTATCTGTTTGCAAAATTTATTAACAAAATATAAAACAGTTTTGTATTTTTTGTTTTTTTTAAATCAGTCTTTTTTAATTTTTTTTAACAAAAAATAGAAAAACCCAGAGGTGATCAAATACCACCAAAAGAAAGCTCTATTTGTGGGAAAAAATAATAAAAATTTAATTTGGGTACAGTGTTGTATGACCGCGCAATTGTCATTCAAAGAGTGACAGCGCTAAAAGCTGAAGCTTGGTCTGGGCAGGAGGAGGGTTTAGGTGCCCAGTGAGCAAGTGGTTAAAAAACTTGCCATGCCTCTTACTAAATACCTTGGACTGTCTGCATTCCAAAAAGGGGTCATTTGGGGGATATTTGTCCTGTCCTGGCATTTTGTGGACCTCAAGAAATTAGATAAGACGTCAGTATCAGGATTGATCAATTTTTACATGTACACCATATTTTGTGGACTCTACAACCTTCCTACAGACTAAATAATATACACTGATTTGGGTTATTTTCACTAAAGAAATGTAGCAGAATCCATTTTAGCCTAACTTTAGGGATGATTTATTTTTCAAAGTTTTCCGTCTTTTTTTGTTTAGCAAAAAAATTAAAAATCCAGTGTTGAATAAATTGCACTAAAATAAAGCTCTATTTGTGTAAACAAAATTATACAAATTTAGTTTGTGTACAGTGTTGCATGACCGCGCAATTGTCATTCAAAGTGTGACAGCGCTGAAAGCTGAAATTCACCCTGGGCAGGAAAGGGGTAAAATTGCCGATATTGAAGTGGTTAATGCATTCTCTGCACTTTTGCATGTTTTTTTTTTTTTTTATTTGAAATTTGCTTTTTTTTAATTATTATTTGGAATTACATGCACTATTATCATGTTTGCATAGAGTATGTTAATTTTGTTGTGGTATTAGGATCAGCAATTGTATTTGAAAAAGCCCTTTATGTTGATTTATTGATATCTGTGGCGTTGCTGTGATTGTCGGGAGTAGGAGAATCTATTTTGGGTGGTTATTTGGTGGTAAGTCATGGTGATAGCAAGAAATATACAGCTACATTAAGGCTGCATTCACACCTGAGCGGTTTCAGCTTGTAATGAACACCCAAAAAAACGCCTGAAAAATGCCCAACACGCAAAATCCCATTAATTTCAATGGCACCTGTTCACATCTCAGCATTTTGTCCCTTGAAGCGAAACGCCTGAAAAACACCTTACGCTCAAATACTGTAAGGACATGAGCTTCTTTGGGGCAGATTAGAGGCGTTTTTATCCTTTTTACATTGGCGACCTTTTGACCTGTACAAAATTTCATCAAAAAACGCTGCAAAATCGCGGTAAAAACGTGCACCTTTGAAACGTTTAGGTGTGAATGCAGCCTTACTATTTTGGGCCAATTTACCTTTGACAATAAGAAAAAAAAAATTACCGTAATTGCTATTTACCACCAAATGAAAGATCAATTTGCCCTGAAAAAGCACAAGATATGCTTCAAGCGTATACACTAAGTAGTTGTGATCATATGCACAGTTTTGGAGGTTAAGCTTCAGGTGTTTTTGTTTTAGCCAAAGGAGAGCACCAGTTCTTACAGGTTAAAAAGTGCTTGATTTGAGCATTTATAGGCATTTCTATAAAGGTTTATGAGGCCGAAAATGCCCAAATCTGCCTCAAAAGCAGCTTGTGCAGCTTTTGGAGCGTCAGTAGTCGAGCTACAACTGCCTGAGCAATCATATGTAAACAGCCACTATTTATTTACATGGGTTTTTGTTTAATTTACAAGGTTTGGAAGCCTGATCCCCAATCAGGCGACCTAAAGAAATGGGGGCATATTGGACTATTGCGGTACAATAAACATTGGTGATAATATAGAAAATAAATCAGTGATATGAGATTGTATAGTAGATTTTATTGATGCAGAAATACAAATCTTAATAATACAATACAGCATGATAAAGTTAAAAACATAGCGCCAGGTAGGGACGTGGTTGTACAATAAAACAATTGATCTCAGAAGTCAATTCCTCGACTAGTTTCGCGGACATAACCGCTTCATCAGGAGGGAGTCTGAGGATGGTTTATTATAGCTAAACCCATGTCCCAATGGACCCCAAGCGCGGGGCTCCACCACCCTGGAGTGATCTCCCACGGCGACCCGGGGGAGCTAATGCTGAAGTAAAAACATGGGGAGGTGTCCGGGAAGGCGCCCAGAAGGTTGGTTCCGGGTTCCGGGCATCGTGCAATATGGCCAGCTTACAATGCTCCAGGCATGGGCGAATATGCCGTACTCCGCTTCCGCCCGCTGCCTGTAATCCTCAATTGCCCTTCCCCGGCCTCATATGGTCTTGGCCCCCTTCTGGGCGCCTTCCCGGACACCTCCCCATGTTTTTACTTCAGCATTAGCTCCCCCGGGTCGCCGTGGGAGATCACTCCAGGGTGGTGGAGCCCCGCGCTTGGGGTCCATTGGGACATGGGTTTAGCTATAATAAACCATCCTCAGACTCCCTCCTGATGAAGCGGTTATGTCCGCGAAACTAGTCGAGGAATTGACTTCTGAGATCAATTGTTTTATTGTACAACCACGTCCCTACCTGGCGCTATGTTTTTAACTTTATCATGCTGTATTGTATTATTAAGATTTGTATTTCTGCATCAATAAAATCTACTATACAATCTCATATCACTGATTTATTTTCTATATTATCACCAATGTTTATTGTACCGCAATAGTCCAATATGCCCCCATTTCTTTAGGTCGCCTGATTGGGGATCAGGCTTCCAAACCTTGTAAATTACTCATTCCTGGATGATGGTACATGTTTATAATTTTCTACCTTAATATTTCACTATAGAGGCCATCTATTTATATATGGGTTTTTGTTTGTTGAGAGTGTAGAAGTGTTAAGGGCCGGTTCATACTGGTGCGATGCCAGACATTGCATGGTGATGTCTGTGCGATGCAAATTTAGCCATACAATCTGTATGGCTGAATTTGCATCGCATTTGGACCAAACTCGTGCAGGGCCCTTTTTTCTTGTCTGCACCAGAATTGGGTCGCATGGGTGTTCACACCCATGCGATCCGATTCTTGTCTCAATTCACAGTTCACGCTGCGATCTGCGGACCAATCTGGGGTGTCATTAACCTTGTATTGACACCCGCAGTGATTCGCAGAGGGCAGTGTCAACTGCCTGCAAGTCAGGTGCGATGCGGTAACCCACACTGGATTTGCAGCTTTTCCCGCATCGCACCAGTGTGAACTGAGCCTAAGGGGTTGATTTACTAAAGGCAAATAGACTGTGCACTTTTCAAAGTGCAGTTGCACTCTACAAAGTGCAGTTGTTCCAAAGCTTAGTAAATTAGGTAAATCTTTATTTTGCAAAGAATACCCAATCACGTGCAAGGAAAATTAAAAAAACAGCATTTTTGCTTGCAAATGATTGGATGATGGAAGTTAGCAGAGCTTCTGCTCATTTACTAAACTCTGGAGCAGCTGCACTTTGCAAAGTGCACTGCCTATTTGCCTTTAGTAAATCAACCCCAAATGGGGCGTAGACACGGTCTGACTTTTTGGCTACAAAAGTCTGACAGACTTTCGACAGACTTTCAGCGGACTTTAAACGGACTTTCTAAGGACTGGACTTGCCTACACACGATCACACTAAAGTCCGACGGATTTGTATGTGATGACGTACACCGGACTAAAATAAGGAAGTTGATAACCAGTAGCCAATAGCTGTCCTAGCGTTGGTTTTTGTCCGTCGGACTAGCATACAGACGAGCGAATTTCTGGGTCCGGCGGAGCTACGACGTAAAGATTTGAAGCAAGTTCCAAATCTAAAGTCTGTCAGATTTGCGACTAGAAAAGTCTGCTGAAAGTCCGGGGAAGCCCACACACGATCGGATTGTCCGCCGGATTTGGTCCGTCGGCGTCCGTCGGCGGAGCTACGACGTAAAGATTTGAAGCAAGTTCCAAATCTAAAGTCTGTCAGATTTGCGACTAGAAAAGTCTGCTGAAAGTCCGGGGAAGCCCACACACGATCGGATTGTCCGCCGGATTTGGTCCGTCGGCGTCCGTCGGACTTTTGTAGCTGAAAAGTCCGACCGTGTGTATGCCCCATAAGTGTCAAGCTCATATTTTAGACAGGAGATGGGGCATATTTTTGATGCTCATTGAAACTGAGTAATCTACTACAAAGGTTGAAAAAAGGCACAAGTCCATCCAGTTCAGCCAAAAAAAAAATAAAAAAAATACAATCCCATATACTACTAGCATGAATGATGAAACATTTTCAACATTACAGAACAAGTCCAGTTGAATGTGACTAATTAGTACTAGCCATATTAATTTAGGAAATCTCACTAAGAACAATTTGAATGTAAAATGAGCTCAGTATAATTTTATAAATATTATAACCCTTTGTATAAAACAAAAAATAAGCAGAGAAATTGAGATCACTGTGCCTTGCAGTTGGTAAAATTGAAAATAACTGATTTGTTTACGCTTCAGCCAAAATGTTTGAAAACTGACATGCAAAATCTTTTACAGATTAAGGCCCCTTTCACACTTGTGCGACTTCAAAGTCGCGCGATTTTACCACAATTTCGCGGGCACGATTTTATTGCGATTTTTACAGCGAATTTGCGAGATTTTGAAATGAATTGGGATCACTACTACTTTGTACGACTTTGCCACAACTTTTTCATTAACAAATGAAAACATACATGGTGTGAGGCTTGTGCTTACAGCTTGTGCTTACAAAGTCGTACTGAAATCGTGTCTATATTATTCAGGTACGATTTGCATGCTACTTGAGGGTTTAACATTGAGGTCTATGGAGTACAACTTGCATGGAAGTTGGACCAAAGTAGTGCAGGGACTACTTTGAAGTTGGCATGACTTAAAGTCGTGCCGATATGAATGGTAGTCATTGAAAATCATGGAGAATGACTTGTCATACGATTTTGCATTACAAAATCGTGGGACAAGTCGTATAAGTGTGAAAGGGGACTTAGGCTGGGTTCAAACTGGTCCGACAAACGCTCCGACATTGGGAGCTTATGTCGCTTGACGTGTGAAATTCAATGTTTCCCTATGGGAGCCGTCCTAACTGGTCCGACACAAGTCGTTCCGACTTTAGAAATGCTCCCTGTACTACTTTGGTCTGACTTTGATCCTACTTCAGCCCATTGACTATCATTGAAGTCGGATCGCCGTCTCGCATGATCCAACTTTGGCATGTGACTTGTGCTCAGATGATCTTGAGGGGAACTCCACGCCAAATTTTAAATAAAAAACTGGCATGGGTTCCCCCTCCAAGAGCATACGAGGCCCTTGGATCTGGTATGGATCTTAAGGGGAACCCCCTACGCCGAAGAAACGGCGTGGGGGTCCCCCCCAAATCTATACCAGACCCTTATCCGAGCACGCAGCCCGGACGGTCAGGAATGGGGGTGGGGACGAGCGAGCACCCCCCTCCTGATTCATACCAGGCCGCATGACCTCAACATGGGGAGGTGGGTTCTTTGGGGCAGGGGAGCGCCCTACAGGCCCCCCCACCCCAAAGCACCTTGTCCCTATGTTGATGAGGACAAGGGCCTCTTCCCGATAAGCCCTCGCCCGCAGACCCCGACAACCAATGGCCATGGTTGTCGGGGTCTGCGGGCGAGGGCTTATCGGAATCCGGGAGCCCCCTTTAATAAGGGGGCCCCAGATCCCAGCCCCCCATCCTATGTGAATGAGTATGGGGTACATCGTACCCCTAAAAGTGTCAATTAAAAAAACACATGACAGGTTTTTAAAGTAATTTATTAGGCAGCTCCGGGGGTCTTCTTCCGACTTTGGGGTTCTCTTCCTTCTTCTCGCGCTCTCCGGCTTCTTCTCCGCGCTCTCCGGTTCTTCTCCCGCTCTCCGGTATCTTCTGCCGGGCTCCTCCACTATCTTCTGCTCTTTTGCCAGCTATTTTGCTAGCGGTGGCCCGGTCTTCTGCGCTGTCTTCTTTCCTCTTCTCTTCTAAAAAGAGCCGGCAAAAGAGCAGAAGATAGCAGAGGAGCCCGGCAGAAGATACCGGAGAGAGCGGAGAAGAAGCTGGAGAGAGCGGAGAAGAAGGAAGAGACCGCAGAGAAGAAGGAAGAGACCCCCAAAGTGGGAAGAAGACCCACGGAGCTGCCTAATAAATTACTTTAAAAACTTGTCGTGTGTTCTTTTATTGACACTTTTTTTTCCTAGGTGAATGGGTAGGGGTACGATGTACCCCATACTCATTCACATAGGGTGGGGGACCGGGATCTGGGGGCCCCCTTATTAAAGGGGGCTCCCGGATTCCGATAAGCCCCCCGACCGCAGACCCCGACAACCAAAGGCCAGGGTTGTCTGGAAGAGGCCCTTGTCCTCATCAACATGGGGACAAGGTGCTTTGGGTGGGGGGGCCGCAGGCCGCCCCCCTGCCCCAAAGCACCTACCCCCCATGTTGAGGGCTGCGTGCTCGGATAAGGGTCTGGTATGGATTGGGGGGGACCCCCACAACGTTTTTTTGGCGTAGGGGGGCCTGGTATGCTCTTGGAGGGGGAACCCATGCCAGCCTTTTATTTAAAATTTGGCGTGGAGTTCCCCCTCAAGATTCATACCAAACACAGTGCCTGGTATTGCAAGTCCATTAACGTATGTCGGTTTTAAGTCGGATCCAAAGTAGGACGGCTGTCGTGTCGCACCAGTGTGAACCCAGCCTTAGGCCCCTTTCACATATGTGGACTGTTTGTCCATTTTTCATCCATCAATTAACGGATGAAAAATGAACTTCAATGCATCTCTATGGAAAAACAGATGTTAGCGGATGATCGCCCATTTACATCAGTTTACATTCGCATCAGTCAATATCCGTTTTTTTAAACAGATCAAAGCCCTACTTTTGTTTCGTTAAAAAACAGAATGGACGAAAAACGGATGTATTATTATTATTATTATTATTATACAGGATTTATATAGCGCCAACAGTTTGCACAGCGCTTTACAACTTGAGGGCAGACAGTACACTTACAATGCAAATCAATACAGGAGGGATCAGAGGGTCCTGCTCGTTAGAGCTTACACTCTAGAAGGGAGGGTCAAGTGGAAACAAAAAGGTAATAACTGTGGGGGTTGAGCTGATGGAGAAAATGAAAATACAGTTGTTGGGTGTGGGTAGGGTAGGCTTCTCTGAAGAAAAGGGTTTTCAGGGATCGTCTAAAAGCTAATAAAGTAGTAGATAAGCGCACAGATTGGGGTAGGGCATTCCATAGGATTGGAGAGGCTTTGGAAACGTCCTGGAGGCGAGCATGGGAGGAAGTGACGAGGGAACTAGAGAGCAGGAGGTCTTGAGAGGAACGAAGAGAATGAGTAGGTTGGTATTTAGAGAGTAGGCTAGTGATGTAGCTGGGGGCGAAATTGGGGATGGCTTTGTACGTAGTTGTTAGTATTTTGAATTTAATTCTTTGGCCGAGCGGAAGCCAGTGGAGGGATTTACAGAGAGGAGTAGCAGACGCAGAGTGATTGGTAAGGTGGATGAGTCTGGCAGCAACATTCATGATGGATTGAATAGGTGATAGACTATGTAGAGGTAAGCCAATGAGAAGGGAGTTGCAGTAGTCGAGAGATGACCAGCAAGTGAATTAAGAGCTTTGTTGTGTCATTGGTTAGAAAGGGGCATATTTTGGAGATGTTGCGGAGGTTGAGGCGGCAGGATTTGGACAGTGATTGGACGTGTTGCTTAAAGGAGAGTTCAGAGTCCAGGACTACACCTAGAAACGCTGAAGGTGCAGTTGAATAAGTAGGAAGAAAACCAGTGAAGAGTACAGTCACGGAGACCAAAGGCGTGGAGTTTTTGAGGAGGGGATGGTCAGCCGTATCAAAGGCAGCAGAGAGGTCCAGGAGTAGGAGTACAGATTAGTGTTGATTGGTTTTGACTGTTAGTAGATCGTTTGTTTTAGGAGAGCAGTTTCTGTGGAGTGTTGAGGACGAAATCCAGACTGAAGGGGATCAAGAAGGCTATTATCAGCGAGGTGGACGCTCAGTCGGTTGTAGACCAGATGTTCGAGGAGTTTGGATAAGAAGGGGAACAAGGAGATGGGGCGTAGGTTGTTAAGATTGGATGGGTCCAGTGAGGACTTTTTAAGTACAGGTCTGACAAGTGCATGTTTTAGAGAGTAGGGGAAGATGCCAAAAGAGAGGGAGAGATTGAAGATGTGGGTTAGAGAGTTTAGCATAGAGCCATAGGGTGAACATAGCATTTGTGAAGGAACAGGATCCAGAGGGCAGATGGTAAGGTATACTTTACCAAGTAGTTTAGCAACCTCGTCTATAGTGGTGGGGTTAAAGAGGGAAGTAATGATTGTACCTGTGGGCATGAAGTGTAAAGCGTGGAGGGTATCAGAACAGTAGAGATCTCTGCACGAATTGTATCAATCTTCTGTTTGAAGTGATTGGTGATCTCCTGGCCAGTGAGTGAGTTGGTGGGTGAAGGCAGTGGAGGACGAAGTAGAGAGTTGAAAGTAGAGAAGAGTTGACGGGGATGGAATGATAAGTTGCTAATGAGAGTGATAAAATAGGTCTGCTTGGCAGAGAGAAGGCTGGAATTGTATTTTTGGAGGGCACATTTATATTGGTTGAAATCTCTCTGAGACTAATGTTGCGCACACATGGTCGGATTTTCTGACGGGAAATGTTCGATGAGAGCTTGTTGTCGGAAATTCCGACCGTGTGTAGGCTCGTGGTACGTGTTGTACGTCACCGTGTTCTTGACATTCGGAATTTCTGACAAGATTTGTGTGACCGTGTGTATGCAAGACAAGTTTGAGCCAACATCTGTTGGAAAAAAACTATAGATTTTGTTGTTGAAATGTGCGATCATGTGTATGCGGCATTAGTCTTGCACCATAGGTGCTCATGAGCACAACTACATTTTTTCAGACTTATAGTATCATCTCTTTGCCAAGGTTGAAGGGGTCAGGGCCTGATTCTGTATGTTGTGAGGGGGGCCAGTGAGTCCAGTGAGGCTAGAAGTGAAGTGTTGTAGACAGAAGTGGCTAGGTTGGTGCAGGATAGGGGTGAGATTTTGTCGTAGAGGTTGTTGATAGCAGAGTAGAGAAGAGAAGGGTTGAGATGACGTAGGTTTCTGCGGGTAACTTTAAGGTGGTTGGAGGGAGAGGAGGTGGAGGATAGGGAGAGAGTGAAAAACTAATAAGGTGGTGACTAGAGAGAGGGAATGGATAGTTAGAGAGGTTGCATGGAGTGCAAAGGTGAGAGAAAATGAGGTCAAGGGTATTGCCTTCGTAGTGAGTAGAAGCATGTATCCACTGCTTCAGGTCAAAGGAGGAGGTTAGGCTGAGAAGTTTGGAAGTGGCAGGAGTGTTAGTATTAATAGGGATGTTGAAGTCAAACGGTCCTTTATTCATCCTTTTTTACATTGATAGTGGATGTAAAAAAACTAATGAAAAAAATAGATGAAAAACTGATGTAAACTGATGAACAACTGATGTACAGTGGGGACGGAAAGTATTTAGACCTCCTTAAATTTTTCACTCTTTGTTATATTGCAGCCATTTGCTAAAATCATTTAAGTTCATTTTTTTCCTCATTAATGTTCACGCAGCACCCCATATTGACATAAAAACACAGAATTGTTGACATTTTTGCAGATTTATTAAAAAAGAAAAAACGAAATATCACATGGTCCTAAGTATTCAGACCCTTTGCTGTGACACTCATATATTTAACTCAGGTGCTGTCCATTTCTTCTGATCATCCTTGAGATGGTTCTACACCTTTATTTGAGTCCAGCTGTGTTTGATTATACTGATTGGACTTGATTAGGAAAGCCACACACCTGTCTATATAAGACCTTACAGCTCACAGTGCATGTCAGAGCAAATGACAATCATGAGGTCAAAGGAACTGCCTGAAGAGCTCAGAGACAGAATTGTGGCAAGGCACAGATCTGGCCAAGGTTATAAAAAAATTTCTGCTGCACTTACAGTTCCTAAGAACACAGTGGCCTCTGTAATCCTTAAATGGGAGACGTTTGGGACAACCAGAACCCTTCCTAGAGCTGGCCGTCAGGCCAAACTGAGCTATCGGGGAAGAAGAGCCTTGGTGAGAGAGGTAAAGAAGAACCCAAAGATCACTGTGGCTGAGCTCCAGAGATGCAGTCGGGAGATGGGAGAAAGTTGTAGAAAGTCAACCATCATTGCAGCCCTCCACCAGTCGGGGCTTTATGGCAGAGTGGCCCAACGGAAGCATCAGTGCAAGAAACATGAAAGCCCGCATGGAGTTTGCTAAAAAAACACCTGAAGGACTCCAAGATGGTGAGAAATAAGATTCTCTGGTCTGATGAGACCAAGATAGAACTTTTTGGCCTTAATTCTAAGCGTTATGTGTGGAGAAAACCAGGCACTGCTCATCACCTGTCCAATACAGTCCCAACAGTGAAGCATGGTGGTGGCAGCATCATGCTGTGGGGGTGTTTTTCAGCTGCAGGGGCAGGACGACTGGTTGCAATTGAGGGAAAGATGAATGCGGTCAAGTGCAGGGATATCCTGGACGAAAACCTTCTCCAGAGTGCTCAGGACCTGAGACTGGGCCGAATCTTTACCTTCCAACAAGACAATGACCCTAAGCACACAGCTAAAATAACGAAGAAGCGGGTTCACAACAACTCCGTGACTGTTCTTGAATGGCCCAGCCAAAGCCCTGACTTAAAGGGGTTGTAAAGGTAAAATTTTTTTTTTTTAAAAATAACAAACATGTTATACTTACCTTCACTGTGCAGCTCGTTCTGCACAGAGTGGCCCCGAACCTGGTCTTCTGGGGTCCCTCGGCGGCTGTTTCAGCTCCTCCCCGCAAGCATTAACCACCTTAATGCGAGCTCCCTCGCATGGTGGTGAGTGCTTGCGGGCGCGCTCCCGTGATACAGCCGGCGGCTATAGCCGCTCGCTGTATCACTCGGCCCCGCCCCCCGGCGCGCCGCGTCATCGGATGTGATTGACAGCAGCGTGAGCCAATGGCTGCGCTGCTTTCAATCCATCCACTGCAGCCAATCAGCGACCAGGCTGAGCTGCAATGAAGATGACGAGAACGAGCAGCGAAGATTCGAGGCGTCAGGTAAGTAAAACGGGGGGGCTGGGGGCGGCGGTATTGTCAAAAGTTTTTTCACCTTAATGCATAGAATTTTTAGCTTTACAACCCCTTTAAACCCAATTGAGCATCTCTGGAGAGACCTAAAAATGGCTGTCCACCAACGTCTACCATCCAACTGACAGAACTGGAGAGGATCTGCAAGGTGGAATGGCAGAGGAACCCCAAATCCAGGTGTGAAAAACTACTTGCATCTTTCCCAAAAAGACTCATGGCTGTATTAGATCAAAATGGTGCTTGTACTAAATACAGAGCAAAGGGTCTGAATACTTAGGACCATGTGATATTTAAATTTTTCTTTTAATCTGCAAAAATGTCAACAATTCTGTGTTTTTCTGTCAATATGGGGTGCTGTGTGTACATTAATGAGGAAAAAAAATGAACTTTAAATGATTTTAGCAAATGGCTGCAATATAACAAAGAGTGAAAAATTTAAGGAGGTCTAAATACTTTCTGTCCCCACTGTAAACTTCATACTTTTTTTTTCTTTGAAAAAATGTGACAACTGATGAAATGAAAGGCCAATATGTGTGAAAGTGGCCTTAGTGTTTTTTTTTATATTTATTGACCTCAAAATATCTAAATTATTGGTACTTTGAAGATAATATTAAACGTAAATCTTTTGTTTTGAGAAAAATGGGGACTACCATTGCAGACCAGCTGTTATGCAATCTACCAAAAAAAAAAAAAAAGAGTGGGGTGGACTACATTAAATTATATCTTGTTCTCCAAGCACATTCCATACCAATCCACTATTTCATGGTTCAGTGATCTATTTTTCATAAAATCGGTTCTTACTGTATTTCTCTGCCTTCTTGTAACTTCCTCTGTGAGCCTAATATCTCCTTTTACCTCTTATTTCTATTGTAAGGGATGAGCAGAGCATGCTAGTTGCAGTCATGTGCACAGCTCTACTCACAGCACATATCCAATAGTCCACAATCCCAAGTCCACCTTGGGAGTGAGGAAGAGAGGCTGGCTATGTTCCCACACACAGTTTAACTATGAAGAACAATTGTTGTAACTCTCTAACAAGGAAGCCAGTTCACAGCAGCAAAACAAAAAAAAAAAAAGGAATTTGGAGAATTGGAGGTAGCTGAGAGCACCAGGTACTTTTTTGAGTTAAGAATTCCTACTTGAATACTGTATATTTTTGTAAACCAGCCCACAGTCTTACTTTTTTTTAACAATGTCTGTTCAGTAAAAGTACAAAACAGCGCACCTATCTGCTCAGCAGAGCTTGGCGCAATTTACAATATACAACACACAATATAAAAAAAAAACCCAATACAAAAAAGACCCCCCCCAAAAAAAAAAAAAAAAAACAAGAAGCTGCACCTACTCCAGGTGAAAAAGTGAATCAATTAGGCAAGTAATAGCTGAGAAACAGACCTTTGGGACAGAGCAAGAGTCAATGAATCCATACAATTAGAGTAAGTAAAAAAGGACAAACTAAACCCCATTGAGTTCAGGTACGATACAGTCGGCAAGTGGTTAAAGTCCCAATTTTTGGTTTGTCTCTGGGTGTATGTTGCAGTTTGCATCTCTCTTGACCACAGATTATATAGACCTATGGAATCAAACTGTGGTTTCCAAAGGTTACAAGATAGAGTTCAAAACTTTACCTCCTCAACGCTTTCAACTGTCAAATCAATGAAAAAACTGTCTAAGGGCAATCATATTTGCAAAGGGCCCTAAACCACCTCTAGTCCCGGGAACTTGTAGTACTAGTACTGCTGCAGGACAGGTTCAAGGGATTCTACTCAAACCTTGTTCACTTTACCCAAAACAAACAAAGGTATCATCCTGTTGTTGAATCATAATCCCTCAAATAATTCCTTCACATTCCAAAATGTTAAAAGGAATCGGTAAGGTTAGTGCCATTAGTAGACATCCAGAATGCCTATTTACATGTTCATTTACCCACAACATGAGCACTTTCTACATCTTTGCAGTGACAGATGACCATTTCCAATTTGGATTGATGCCTTTCCCCTGCTCCCAGGCTGTTCACTAAGATTTTAGCACCCTTGTTTGCCCTTCTCAGAACTCAGGGCATACAGGTGACAGACTATCCGAATGACCTTCTCATGAAGAATGGATCCCCCTCACAACTCACAGTGAATGTCCAAAAGACAATTCAACTGCTTTAGGCCATGGTCTGGGTGATGAACTTCAATAAATTTGCCCTCTAGACTTCCATGTGCCTATATTATCTGGTTCTAATTCTAGATGCATTGCAAACAGAAGTCTGTCTTTCAAAGAAGAAAGTTCTTTCAAACAGTTCATACTCAACAACTGAGATCCAAAAGAAATACCATAGTGAGATTCGCCATGTGAAATACAAAATTCTTTGTACTTGTGGATCACCACATCAACACAGACTGTGGGAAAGTCCTTCCTTCCCTACAATTGGAAAGTTCTTGGAGCTCAGAGCTGTCAGGTAGATCCCACTTCCAAATGGGCAACCAATTCAGGTACAGTCAGACAATGCCATCTCTGTGGCATACAGTATATCAACCATCAAGGGGGCAATATGGAGCCTTGCTGCCTTGACAGGAGCAAATCAAATTCTCTCATGAAAAGAAATTCTCTGTCCAGCGATTTCTGCAATCCACATTCCAGGACTGGACAATTGACAGATGGACTATCTCAGCCGCCACTGCCTGGGCCAAGGAGAATGGTCTCTGTCCAGATGTGCTCAGTCTGATTATGCCAAAAATGAGAGACTTCAGATTTGGACTTTCTAGCCTGCAGATACATCAAGCTACCTCTGTTTATATCCAGAACAAGCTATCCTCCAACTCTTGCCTCAGATGTTCTTGTTACCCCCTGGCCCAGAAGAACCTGATGCACAAACACATTTAGACTTCTTGCAGATTCAGACTCTGTATCTGAGGGTCCTCTGTTGCATCCTGTTGCATAGTCTCTGGTTTTAACGGCATATTTGTTGAAACCCAGGTCCTAAAGGATAGAGGGATCTCTAAGTCTTTCATTGCTACCTTGCTGAAGGTAAGAAAAGCCAAATCCAGGAGGATTTATTATTTATTGCTGTAAATCTTACTTCGCGTGAAGTGGGCGCAGACAATTCAGTCCCAGAGATGACACTCTGCCTCGCAGTCTGGTCTTCCTGCAAACAGGTCTTGGCCAGAATCTAGCTCTCCGCACCCTTAAAGGGCAAGTTTTGGCCTTATCCACCCTTTACTAAAGACCTCTATTGTTACTTTAAATTGCCTCATAAAAACTTTTATTCAAGCTGTTTCCTCATGTTAGGTCCCCCTTGCAGCACCCAGTGCTCCTCTGGGACTTTAACTTGATTCTTTCTGCTTTTCAGATAGCACCCATCAGGATGCACAGTGGATGGTGGATTCTTTCCATGGTGGTTTCCTTTTACAGAGGCAGAATACTCTCTTCCTACCATCCTTGAACTGTTTTTTATTTTCAAGTCACCTTTATTTGTTTGGACTCACTGTGGACATATCACGTTTCTTTAGATTCATGATTGATGGACATTGTGATTTACTAATTGTTTTGCACATTTTTTTCCTTTTACTACATTTAAATATATTTATAATTTTTGTAGGTGCCAGTCATTGGCCATTGTTTTTGATACATTAGTGTTGCACTGACACTTTAATTGTTTGCACATTTATTTCTACAGAGCGATGCACTTCCTTATTCCTTATTCACGTTACACAGTTTGTCTAATTGTAGTGCCAGCAGCTTGCTAGTTTTAATTGGTGGCGCAGTAAATCCTATAATTTTCATTATATAAACAACAGTTTTGAGTATTTTTTTCTCCTTTGTCGCTCTCAGTGCTGTTGTTCTCCCGCAGGCATTTAGTAGCTACTTCATGTCTACAGAATAGGGTTGACACCAGAACAGCACAAGAGCCATTGGTATACTCAGCCAGAATTAGGTCCTAGAAATTGTATTAAAGGAAGGTTCAATACATTTTTAGTATGAAATGTGTTTTCATTTTTTTTGCTTTTCGCCTAATGATCATATGAAGATATGAATCATTCTAAAGTTGTTTTTTTAATAGTCAGCTATCAAATACAGGAAGATCAGAGGGAACATATATTACATTATGAGCTAAAAAAAGGAAATTGGAGCTACAAAAAGTACAGTCATAGCTCATGTAGACCCACTGTGCTATATATTTCTGTCTTTCAGAATTAAAGGAAAAGTCCCTAAATCCTGTGCTTAAAGCCTTTAGCTCTGCTTCCTATTCGTCATTTGACTGAAAAATCTAGACTGTAAAACTACAGTAAATCATAATTTGCCTTCTGCCACTAACTAGTTCTATTTACATTCTTGGCCTGCACCTTTTGGCATTGTTATAATACTTGCTTAAAGTGGTTCTAAAGGCATGAAAGTTTTTTTTTTTTTTACCTTAAAGTGATACTAAATAGAGATGTGTTAATTGTCATAATTAATGAGGACTTAAACCTCAGGCTGAATTTTTTTTTCTGACCTGTAAAGTAAAGGCATAATGTGCTAGTATGCATCGCATACTAGTACATTGTGTGAAACTTACCTGCAAAGAAGCCCTCCACCCATGCTTTGTCACCACTGGAGGCCGCAGCCATCTTCACCCATCTTCCTTCCGGGTCCGCGGACTCTGGCTGTGTGACTGGCTGGAGCCATGCGCGTTGGAGCTGCCGGTCACAGCACAGAGTTTTGAAGGAACGGCACGGGTGGCACATGATGTGCCACCCATGAGCACATGATGTCATCGGCTGCATATACAGTAAATATTTCATAAACGGTACATGTTTAGGAGATATTTACAGTACCTAAAAGTAAGCCTTATTATTATTGTATTATACAGGATTTATATAGCGCCAACAGTTTCTGCAGTGCTTTAGAGCTTACAATCTAGAAGGGAGGGTCAAGTGGAACAAAAGGTAATAACTGTGGGGGGTGAGCTGTTGGAGAAAATGAAAATACATTTGTTAGGTGTGGGTAGGGTAGGCTTCTCTGAAGAGAAGTGTTTTCAGGGATTGTCTAAAAGCTAATAGAGTAGGAGATAAGTGGACAGATTGGGGTAAGGCATTCCATAGGATTGGAGAGGCTTTGGAAAAGTCCTGGAGGCGAGCATGGAGGAGGTTACAAGGGAGCTAGAGAGCAGGAGGTCTTGAGAGGAACGAAGAAAATGAGTAGGTTGGTATTTAGAGACTAGGCTAGTGATTTAACTGGGGGCTAAATTGTGGATGGCTTTGTAAGTAGTTGTTAGTACAGTGGAAGCCAGTGGAGGGATTGCCAGAGATTGGTAGCAGACACAGAATGATTGGTAAGGTGGATAAGTCTGGCAGCAGCATTCATGATGGATTGAAGGGGTGATAGACTATGTAGAGGTAAGCCAATGAGAAGGGAGTTGCAGTAGTCGAGGCGAGAGATGACCAGCGATTGAACTAAGAGCTTTGTTGTGTCATTGGTTAGAAAGGGGGGTATTTTGGAGATGTTGCGAAGGAGAGTTCAGAGTCCAGGACTACACCCAGAACCT
This sequence comes from Aquarana catesbeiana, assembly GCF_042186555.1. Lineage (NCBI taxonomy): Eukaryota > Metazoa > Chordata > Amphibia > Anura > Ranidae > Aquarana > Aquarana catesbeiana. The sequence goes on along the minus strand of NC_133325.1, from coordinate 110,861,193 downwards.
TGGCATGCGGGGATGGGCTTATAGTTGTGCCATCAATTTTTACAGAGAGATCAGGGAAAGGGAAAGGGGCATATGGGGGTGGAAAAATTATAAGTTTGGTTTTAGAGTAAAATCCAGACTGATATATCTGATAGTAAATTAGTGATACGTGAGGAGACAGAGGGAGTGTATTGAGGGGTAGAGAAATAGATTAAGGTGTCGTCAGCGTAGAGGTGGTATTGGGAGGAGGTGTAAATTGAAAATAGGAGAGGTCCAAGAACAGAACCTTGGGGGACCTACAGAGAAAGGAAGAGGAGAGGAGGAAGTAGAGTTGTAAGAAATGCTAAAGGTGCAGTTGCAGTAGGAAGAGAACCAGTGAAGATTACAGTCATGGAGACCAAGGGAGTGGAGTTTTTTGAGGAGGAGGGGCTGGTCTACCATATCAGAGGCAGCAGAGAGGTCCAGGAGTAGGAGTACAGAATAGTGTCCATTGGTTTTGGTTGCTAATATATCGTTTGTTTTAGGAGAGCAGTTTCTGTGGAGTGTTGAGGACGAAATCCAGACTGAAGGGGATCAAGAAGGCTATTATCAGCAAGGTGGGCACTCAGTCAGTTGTAGACCAGACGTTCAAGGAGTTTGGATAAGAAGGGGAGCAAGGAGATGGGGCGTAGGTTGTTAAGATTGGATGGGTCCAGTGAGGGCTTTTTAAGTATGGTGCATGTTTTAGAGAGTTGGGGAAGATGCCAGAAGAGAGGGAGAGATTGAAGATGTGGGTTAGAGAGTGTAGAATAGAGCCACAGGGTGAACATAGCATTTGCGAAAGAACAGGATCCAGAGGGCAGGTGGTAAGGTGGACGTTAGCAAGTAGTTTATCAACCTCGTCTATAGTGGTAGGGTTGAAAGAGGGAAGTAATAATTGTACCTGTGGGCATGAAGTGTAAAGCTTGGAGGGTATCTGAACAGTAGAGATCTCCTTGCAAATTGTATCAATCCTCCATTTGAAGTGATTGGCGATCTCCAGGGCAGTGAGTGAGTTGGCGGGTGGAGGCATTGGAGGAGGAAGTAGAGAGTTGAAGGTAGAGAAGAGTTGACGGGGATGGGATGATAAGTTGCAAATGAGAGCGATAAAATAGTTCTGCTTGGCAGTGAGGAGGCTGGAATTGTATTTTTGGAGGGCAGATTTATATTGGTTAAAATCTTTCTGAGACTTAGTCTTACGCCACATGAGCACGACTATTTTTTTTTCAGACTTCTAGTATCATCTGTTTGCCGAGGTTGAAGGGGTTATTATAGGCTTACCTATAGGTACAATTCATCTATGTCAATTTACAACCACTTTAACTGTATTTTGTTTGTTTTTTAAATCCACTAAGTACCTAATTTTTGTGGCCACATGATCTTTCCGTGTTCTTTGGCATCTGCAGAAAAAGATCTTTGGGAGGGGCTTCTATTACTCTGCTGATGTATGCTTTCTTAGGCCCTTTTCACACCAGCGGGCCCATCGGGTCCACCTGTCCGTTTTTCACGTGTCCGCTGACACCTGCCAGTATCCGATCTGGTCTTCTAAAAACAGACGGCTGGGGATCAGTTTCCCATCCGTCTGGCGGATCGGATGACAGTCGGATGAAAATGGACAGGCAATCTATTTCTATCTGACCGCCCCATAGAGAACAGCAGGCTATGTCTGGGTCCACTCTGCATAGTGGAGCAGATTTGTTGTAATTTTTAGGAAAATGGGAAAAAATATATATTTTTACAAAGTTGTCATTTTAACAAGTTTTTTTCTCACACATGGCATATGCATACTAAGAATTACACCCCCAAACACATTCTGCTGCTACTCCTGAGTATGTGGATACCATATTTATGAGACTTTTCCACAGCCTATTAGAATAGAGAGGCCCAAAATACAAGGAACACATTCTAGGCACATCTAGTGCAACTGGCATGGCAGTGATCAGGGACACTGACTTGTAAGAGTATGTCAAAAAACAATGTATTTATTTTTTCTACCATATACCGTATTTATCGGCATATAACACGCACTTTTTTCCCCCGAAAATCAGGGGAAAATCGTGGGTGCGTGTTATAGGCCGATCCCCCCCCCAATTGTGTGTGATCGGAGCGATCGCGGCAATTGCCGCGATCGCCGCCGACATACACAGCCGTGTGGAAATTCAAATACGGCGCCGAGACTGCAGGGACTCGGCGGAGCGGAGCTACACATAGCCCAGAGTCCTCGGGTTTTCTCGGCGCTGCTTACAGTCCCGCCCATAGGGCGGAACTGGGCGGAACTGTAAGCGGCGCCGAGAAAACCCGAGGACTCTCGGCTATGTGTATCAGCGCTCCGCCGAGTCCCTGCAGTCTCGGCGCCATATTTAAATTTACACAGGGCTGTGTATGACGGCAGGGATCGCGGCGATCCCGCAAGGCTGCACGGGGGGGCAAGGCTGCACTGGGGCAAGGCTGCACGGGGGCAAAGCTGCACTGGGGCAAGGCTGCACTGGAGAAAAGCTGCACTGACATGGCTGCACTGACATGGCTGCACTGACAAGGCTGCACTGACATGGCTGCACTGACATGGCTGCACTGACAAGGCTGCACTGGGGCAAAGCTGCACTGACAAGGCTGCAATGGACACTGGGGCAAGGCTGCACTGACAATTCTGCACTGGGGCAAAGCTGCACTGACAAGGCTGCAATGGACACTGGGGCAAGGCTGCACTGACACTGACAAGGCTGCAGATGGACACTGATAACGCTGCATTGATGGGCATTTTAATGTAAGTTTTTCTTCCTTAAACTTTACTCCTAAAAGTTTTTTTCCTTAAAATTCCCTCCTTAACTTGGGTGCGTGTTATACGCCGGCGCGTGTTATACGCCGATAAATACTGTAGATATTCTTACAATTATTTTTTGCATATTGTCACCGGAGCAGTGCAGTGTTACCAAAGTCACACTGTACAACTTGAGGGGGGGTGGGGAGGGGGTGGGAGACCAATCACAGAGCTCACACAGTAGTAAACAATCACATCATTGTTTACTACTGTTCATGTGCGCACTGTGATTGGTCACACTGGCCCAGTACAACGATTGGCAGCAGTGGACACAGTGGGTCACCGATCCCACCGCTGCATGCTTTAGAGAGCATACACAAACAGGCAATGCAGGAGGACGTACAGGTATGCCCACAAGCATCTGCGCTACTCCTGTTCGGCTGTTTATGCACTATGGCTAATAGGGTGTTCACTTTGCAACAGGAATGTGCAGTCAGGGAAGGCCTCACCTGCCATGAGCATAAAAAAAAAGAAAGCGATCAACCTTGAGTAAAAAATAATTAAATAAAAAGCCTTTGCGCTACTGTGATGTGTTCAAAAATAACTGATATGATAAAAAGAAAATACCATACAATAATATATGCAAATATATTCAAACAAAACCACAGCAAAATTGCGGTGAACCATCAAAGTGCAATTAAGGTGCAATGAAATCTGTCTGCAGCAGGATCTAATAGTGTTCACATCACACAAACAAAGTAAATAAAATCAATAGTGATCCCGTGCTACAGCAATAAAGTTTTATAAAGTCCAAAAAGTGATGAATAAATAAATTATCAATAAAAAATAAATTAATATATTGATCTAGGAACACTCGGAATAAATAGTAATAATGTAATAATAATAAAGAAGTCCATGTGGTGTTAGAAAATCCTCTTCTAATCAGGCATCTTTCTAATTATTGGTATTTCCAAAATCCTCTCATAAATAGGCTATCTGCAAATCCTTATGAGTGAGAGATATATACAATCCAGAAAATGAGCTCACAGAACTCTCACCTCAATTCCTTGGATAATCAGCATGTATCTCTATTGAAAGATTCTTTCCGCTATTCCGACAGCTACCACCAGGGGATCCCCCATTCCAGCATATGTTGTACCTATGTGGATGTTCTAAATCCACATCTTCATAATGGTTTCAACCTCCCAAAGAGAGGGGGGGGGAGAAAAAAAGACCTCCAATAGTGTAGTATATCAGAAAACAACAGCTAGTTTTATTAAGTATACTAAGTTGGACTCTTACATCAATAATAAGTAAAGAAGCTTAAAATTGTAACAGTGTGGCGTTTGTTCGCCGTTTTCACGTCACTTCCGTTATTCAATCGACTTCTACTTCCGGCCACTCCCTACGCCTTACGTCATCACGTCACTTCATCAGGGGAACCGGATTGGCTGCAGTGGATTTGTTTATCAATGGTGAACCCGGAAATGAAATTGCGGCCATTTTCTTATATCCCGCTATATCAAACAACCACGGCCATTTTCTTATAGCCTACTGCGTATAATAGACGCGGCCATTTTGCTGGTCATCAAGATAAAAACATTCTATGGTGACAGTACTAAACTCGGAGCTCCATATAATGATGGAAAGGGAGATTAAAGCTGAGTTAATTTCAGTGTTCGTATGGCATAGTCTGACTCCGTCCGAGAGATATAGACTACTTCCGCTGTTTAGGATTCGACTATAGATACTAAAAATTTAAAATTAAAATTATATTATGGATTAAATCCAATACTATAGAGGACATGTAAAAAATATATAAAGTGATCAGATTAAATAAATAAATAAACAAAATAGATTAAATTAATTCTAATAAATAAAATACAAATAAAAATTAAATTAAAATAAAGGTAAAAAAAAAATAAAAATAAAAGTAAAGATAAAAAGGACTGAACCTGGATAAAATCATGGAATCCAAGACTAGTGAAGTGTATAAAAATACACAAAAATATATAAAATGTATACTTTTATGTACCCTACAAAAGTGGTGATTAATAGAAAATTAATAATACCTAGACAAAATTAGTAAAATAGAGGACGGGATAAATGTAAATTATAAATACTAAATGCAATAAATGCAATTTGATTGTCTCATACCGAAATGAAGCGATTACTGCATCTTGAGCTACTAACTGTACATCAATAAAAACAATGATAGTGTAAAACTAGGATATATGAAATTAAAAATTACTGAGAAAGCAGTTGAGATCAAATTCTACGTTTAGGTCTACAGGTGTCAAACTTTTCATAGTGTGTATCCACCTCGACTCTTTTTGACTAATAGTCCTGATCTTATGGCTGCCCCTCCATGATGCATTGTATTTTTCAATACCCCAGAATTGTAACTGGGATGGATCTCTGTTGTGAACTGCAGCAAAATGTCTAGAGACATTATGTTTGGGGAAACCATTTATAATATTTTGGACATGCTCTTTTATTCTAACTTTAAGTGCCCTTTTAGTTCTTCCTATATACTGTAAATTACAGCTACACTGAAGGCAGTACACCGCTCTCTCCGTATGGCAGCCTATGAAATCTCTAATTTCATAGGATTGACCTGTAGTAGTAGCTGTAAATTCTGACCTGTTCTTTTGGAACTTTTTTGTGAGGCAACATGCGTAACAGTTCCTACACGGAAAGAAGCCAGAGAAAAGCCAGAGAAAAAAGTAAACTTTGTTTTTAGGGAAGGTTCAACTACAGATTTCACAATCATATCTTTCAGAGTGGGAGCCCTTTTATATATGATGTTAGGTGTGTCTGGCAGAATAACTTTTAGATCTTTATCATTCTTTAATATATGCCAGTGGCCTTTAATCAGTTTAGCCACTTCCTTGTATTGGACATTATAGTCCAATATCAAACATGAGTCTTCATGTTGATGTGTTGTCCTAGGGTTATTCTGTAGCATCACTGTTCTGTCCATTTCATTAACATGCTGTATTTGTTTATCAATCCATGTATCTTCATATCCCTTCTCTTTAAACCTTGCACCAATTAGTTCTGCTTGCATTTTGTAATCCTCTTCATTTGTGCAATTTCTTGTAATCCTAACCAATTGTCCCTTAGGTATATTGTATAACCAAGGTTTAAAGTGACAACTGTTAATGGACAGATAACTATTGGTGTCTACGTTTTTAAAATGAGTTTTCGTAATCACTTTATTGTCTTTCAAGGAAATATTCAGATCCAGAAAATCAACTGACTTTTCATCTATTTTCCATACCAGATTTATATTCTTATTGTTGTTATTAAGTTTTCTCGAAGTAGGGAACTAATCCCTACTTCCGTTCCAGACTCTAATTAAGTCGTCTATATATCTTTTATATAAGGTTAACTTGGCGGGCAGATTGTTGTATACAGCATCTTCCTCCCAATATGCCATAAGGGCATTCGCTATACTAGGTGCGAATTTCGCCCCCATGGCAATACCAGTCACTTGCCTGTAATAAAATTGGTTGTGCCAGAAGTAGCTATGTTTTAAACAAAAATCCAGGCATTTTACCAAAAACTTCCTTTGTTTGCAAATTAATGTGCTTTACATCCTGAGAAGCCATTTGGCCGCTACACATGCTTCATGATGTTGCACAGTGGTGTATAGTGAAGACACGTCTGCAGTGGCAAGGAGAGTTGTACCTTCTAATACCGGTATCGTGTCTATTAGTTGCAAAGTATGTTTGGTGTCATTAAGATATGCCCTCATGTACTGCACTGCCGGTTGTATCCTGGAAGTCAAAGAACCTATACCATTCACAATTGGCCTACCTGGTGGTTGTTCTCGATTCTTGTGTATTTTGGGGATGGTATAAATTATTGGGATTCTACACGATTCTGGTATCAAATATTTGGATTCCTTTTTGTTCAATATCTCCTTTTTTATTCCTAAATTGACTATGATTCCAACTGTTTCTTAAATTCCCTAGTAGGATTACCTAATAATTTAACATAGGTTTCTTCATCCTGCAACTGTCGATCCAATTCCTGTAAATATTGTTCCGTAGATTGTATAACCACAGCTCCTCCCTTATGAGCTGGGCATATTACAATGTCCTTTCTTTCAGTTAGTGTCTTGATTCCTTTCTTTATGTGTATTGGATCTGAGATTTTCTTCAGTTTTAACGATTCCAGGTCTTGCAGAACTAATTTCTTAAAAACCTTAACCACATTAAAAAAATGTGTTGATTATTCGTTACTTGTGGATTGAATGTGGAATTGTTACGCAACGTGCTATGTAGAGGTTGTCCTTGATCATATAGTTCTTGATTTATAGGCTTACAGGGATTGCCCAATATATACTTCTTAATATTAATTTTTCTGACATATTTTTGGATTCCTATATACGTGTTAAATTTGTTCAGATTTTTCACTGGGGCATGTTTAAGTTCTTTGTCTAATACTGCTAGTTCGTCTGCAGTAATCAATTTTCCACTTAAATTTATCACTCCTTCTCCTACTATTCTCTTTTGCGTTTGGACTCTCTTCCCCGCTCTACATCCTCTCTTCTTTCTGGGCTGTTTTGTCCTGTCCTCTTCCTGTCTCCTTCTGGGTAAGCGATGGGATTCTTGAGGTTGTCTTCTGGGAGAGTAATCTCTCCTTTCCCTGTCTAAAAAAGGTCTCTGTGTATTTCTTTCCCGTTGATTCTGATGATATGGTTGCTCTTCATGATAATCATCATGATGATTTCTGACAGGCTCGAACCTGTTATATGTAGGTATAGGACTCCTATCATACCTTCCTTGATGGTCATACTGCTGAGGATATCCTCTATTATCTCTCTGATTCTATTGCCAATTGTTGTGAGTTTTTTTAAAAGTTTTTTTCACACTCTTTTAGGGGTTTGTTGTGCATAATGTCCCGTATTGAGGGTTGTAGCTCAGCGACCAGGGGTCACAGGGGGGTAGGTAGCTGAAGTCCTACCCCACCACTGGTCAAAGTTGTGGCCCCTATCATCTATGGTTCTGGAGATACGGGGCTCCTTGCGCAGCCTGTCAGAAGCTAAATACAGAGAAGCCAGTTTAAATACAAGCTGGCGCACTGTTTGTAGCAGACTGACAGGATGAGCTCACAGTGCCTCTCACTTCTTGTCGGAGGCACTGAGCTCAATAGACAACTTGGAGTCTTTGACCAATGGTAAAGTACCATTGGCCCAAGCTTTCCAATAAAAATGCTGCAGTGGAGGCTGGCCTCTCACTGCAGTGTCATAGAAGGGGGCATGTGTCTAAAAGACACATACTCCCTTTCAGCCCAGACCTCTTAACTAGAAGGAAAAAACGTGTTTATGTGTATAAGATTTTTCCATAATCCCATGTTTTTCTCACACAGTTAAGAGGGAGAATGAGAATCTGCTGCTGCTGAAAATTTATAAGCTAAATCATATATTATTAAGCTATATGTTATAAGATAATCATTTATTATTTATATATTTACTGTGAAATTACTGGTTTGAAGTTATAACTTCAAACTTCACTAATTTGTCCGTTAGGCCACCTGCTTGAGTACAGTTTTTGAAAATATAGTAAATTACCTTAAAAATAATATATAATAATTATTTGTATATTACTTGCTTATGGTAATTAACCCCTTGCCACCCAGGCCAATTCTGACACTTTTCTCCTACATGTAAAAATCATAATTTTTTTGCTAGAAAACTACTCAGAACCCACAAACATATATATTGTTTTAGCAGACACCCTAGGGAATGAAATGGTGGTCATTGCAACTTTTTATGTTACACAGTATTTGCATATACTATGAAAGATGATGGTACGCCGAGTAAATAGATACCCAACATGTCACGTTTTAAAATTGTGCACACTTGGAATGGCGCCAAACTTTAATACCTAAAATTCTCCATAGGCGACACTTTAAACTTTTTTACAGGTTACATGTTTAGAGTTACTGAGGAGGTCTGGTGCTAGAATTATTGCTCTCGCCCTGACGACCTCGGTGTATGTAACCTGTGTGTAACTGGCTCTGATACTAGCCAGTGCCTCACCAGCCACTGACCTCGCCGCACGTCCCTGATTTGCAATGGAAGCTGCACTTTGTAAGTGAATTTGCCCCAGTGCTTTGTTATTAAGGTGAAATTTCACTTTGCAAATTATACCCAATCAAGTGCCTGGAAAAAAAAAAACATTTTTACTTGTACATGATTGTATGATGGAAGTCAGCAGAACTTTACTTCATTCACTAAGCTCTTGGGGAAATTCCTTTGCAAAGTGCAACTTTCTTTGCAAAGAGATAAGCGCCTATTTTTTTACTGGGCACTTTTTCAAGAAATCATTGCTCCTATATCACTCAGTACAGACTATACAAAATGGATAATTTCTTCTCTCCAACTTGTTGGAAATGGTGTGGTGAAATAGGGCCCCTCACCCACGCACTGTGGTTTTGCAAATCACTTATTGGAATAAATGGGCCCTTATTGGATATATATTGGATATTGCATATCTGAAATATCAGAAACATCTGTAACTTCCTTGTCAAAAGAAGTTTATTGAGTATACAATGTTATAAAGATACATAAAGATACATAAAGTAAGTTTACAAGGATCTATAAAGTAAGCTCATTGTTTTACAGTAGGGTTTATATAGGTAAATATCATGAAATTTCAAATATTAAACATTGGGTTCACGTAAACCTAAATTAAAGATATATATCATTTCCTTAGTTACTTTTGTAGGTATTTAAATGATTTATACCTACTATACATATTGTTTACAAGTAGAGTGTATATAGGTCAAATAAATTCTGATAATGAGCTTTAATCGTAAGGTGGAGAAAAGGAAAGAGAAAGAAGAAAAAGGGTTGAAAGGTAGAGGTATGGTCCACAAGGTTGTCCCGCTCGTCAGTTTATTATTCTTTTTAGTTCTCTTTGAAGCCTTAGAATGGGTGTCTCTGTAAGTCATTTAATCTGTTACCATGGCAACAGGACAGAGTCATTGAAATTTGACAGGAACTGTTGTTTTATCCAAGGATGCCAAAGTTTTTCAAATTTTGGAATTTGATTTTGATCGATGGCTACCATCTTAGCATGGGACATTGTATTATTCATTCTGTGAATTGTTTCTGCTAGTACCAATGTAGGAGATTTCCATGCCTTGGCCACTGTTTGTTTTGCAGCCGTTATTAGTTGGATCATAAGTTTGAATTGAGAGAGTGTTAACCATTCCGGTTTTAGATTAAGTAAAGTTAAATATGGATCTGGTTGTATTATTTTTTAAAATATTTTAGATGCAATCATGAAGACTTCCTTCCAGGTTTGGATTACTGGGCACGTCCACCATATGTGTAAATATGTGCCTATTTCTGGGCATCTTCGAAAACAAAGAGTTGAGATATTAGGTGAATATTTTGCCACTCTAGCGGGTACAAGGTACCAGCGAGTTAGGACTTTATAATTTGTCTCCAGTGCCAAGATGTTGGGTGAAGATGACTTAGATGTGAGCCATATATTAGACCAGTCCGTGTCTTCTAAAGTTCGTCCCAGGTCCTCCTCCCACCTCTGAACGTAAGAGGGTCTATTAAGATTTGCTACTCCATATAATTGATTATAAAGTGATGAAATTGTACCTTTAGCAAATGGATCTTTTGTACAGATTGATTCAAAAATGGATAATTGGGATAATGGTGTATCCCCCTTTAGGAATGGTGTATAGAAATTTTTGATTTGGAGATATCTAAATATCTCAGAGTTTGGTAGATCATATTTTTCTCTAAGCGATGGAAATGAAAGGAATGATTTAGATGCTATGAAGTCATTTAGTGTCTGAATGCCTGATGTTGTCCAAGCTTTAAAAGAATTTGGGTAGATCCATGCCGGATAAAAGGCCGGATTTCTGATAAAAGAAAGGAGAGGATTGTGTGGAGATTGTAACTGATATTTGGTTTTTAGTTTATCCCAGAGAGATAAGAAGTGTTTAGTTATGGGATTATGAATTTTAAAGCGGTCTTTAGGATCAAGCCATAATAAATTTGATATTAATAGAGGGTCATTTTCTGAAGCCTCTATAAATACCCATAATGGGATTTCCTGTTTTGCATGGTATTTGGACAGACTGGCCAAATGTGCTGCTCTGTAGTAGTTAGTAAAATTAGGGTATCCCAGGCCTCCTTTATTTTTGGGAAGATGTAGTGTGTGTATAGGTATACGTGGTTTAGAAGAGCCCCATATAAATGAAGTTGCTCTTTTTTGTACTATTCTCAAAAAATAGGAAGGAATTGGAATAGGGAGGACTCTGAATAGATAAAGCAATTTGGGTAGAATAGTCATTTTGATTGCATTAATCTTCCCTATCCAGGATAAAGGAAGTTGTGACCATTGTTTTATTAGATTTGTGATCTGTCTTAATACAGGAGGATAATTGGTGGAGAATAAGTCAGAATGAGATGCTGTTAAATGAATTCCAAGATATGGGATTGATTTTTCTGCCCATGTGAATGGGAGTGCAGCCCTAGCCGGGATCAATTCCATGTTTGTGAGTGAAATATTAAGCACTAGGCATTTCTTAGGATTAATCATAAGGCCGGATAGGGCTGCAAATCCATCAAGAGCTGGTATTAAGTTAGGACCAGAGACCTGTGGTGATGATAGAAAAAGTAATATATCGTCTGCAAATATACATAATTTGTGTGTAATACCTCCTACTTCAATGCCAGTTATAGTTTGGTTTGTTCTGATGTATTGGGCCATGGGTTCGAGTATAAGGGCAAATAATAAGGGAGATAATGGGCAACCCTGTCGGGTACCTCTTTCGATATTAAAGGCTTCAGATTTGTATCCAGCATATTTTATATAGGCGTTGGGTTTATTATATAATGCTTTGATCCATGTTAAAAAGTGGGGTCCAAAACCCCATTTTTGTAATGAATATTGCATATATTGCCAGGATACTGTGTCTAATGCCCTCTTAATATTGAGAGATAGAAAACATAAAGGGATTTTCCGTTTTTTAGCAATATGTGCCAATAACACTGCCCTGCGTATATTATCGCCTGCCTGTCTATTTGGCATGAAGCCTACTTGATCTCTATGTATTAATTTTCCTATAATGCTATTGAGGCGTTTTGCTATTATTTTTGCTAATAATTTAATATCGAGGTTTAACAGAGAGATAGGCCGATAATTCACACAGGAAGTATCATCAGAAAGGGGTTTTGGGATCATACAAACAATTGCCATTAGTGTTTCTTGCCGAAAAGAATGTCCATCTAGAAGTTTGTTAAAAGTTTCAGTGAGAATGGGAGAGAGTATTTCTGAGAATGTTTTATAGTATAAAGCCGAGTAGCCATCTGGGCCTGGTCTTTTGTTAAGTTTTAGGTCTTTTATGGCGTTAGCAACTTCATCTATAGTTATAGGCTCATCCAAACTGCTTTTTTGATTCTGAGATAACTCAGGTAAGGTTATTTTTGAGAAGAAGGATTCAGCTTCTGTAGGATTAAATTCATTGTTTGTCTTGTATAAAGTTGCGAGATGTGAGTGAAATTTATGGACTATTTTAACTGGATTACAAGTGTAAACATTTTTTGATAATTTCAAACGTATTGGTTTGAAAGATTTGTTAGTTGAATTTAATGCCCGAGCCAAATATGTACCTGGTTTGTTTGTATTCATGTAGAAATTGTGTTTGGAGCGTTTGAGGGATTTATCAACTGACTCAGTGAGAAATAGATCGTATTCCAATCTAGATTTTTCCAGATGAGATTTTGTACTCTGATATTGGATTATCTTGAAATGATATGTAGGCTATATTAAAATTGAGTTCTAGTTTTTTTGCTAGATTTTTGCGTTCCCGTTTAAATAGTGCCATTTGTCTTTGTATTGTACCACGCAAGACAGGCTTATGAGCTTCCCACAGTGTTATTGGGGAGATGTCTGTTGTTTTATTAATTGAGATGTATTCCTTTCAAGCTTGTTCAATGGCCATCTGATGTAGTGGGTGTTTGAGCATTATGTCCGGTAAGTACCACGTTGGGTCATGCGCTTTTGGTATGGCTGAGGCTATAGTAGTGTATACTGCATTATGGTCAGACCACGGAATCGGAATTATATCTGATGCAATAATTTCTGGTATCATTCCTATTGTTAGAAAAATATGATCTATTCTGGTGAAGGTTTGATGAGGGTGCGAGAAATAAGTGAATTTTTTTTTCATTGGGTTACTTTCTCTCCATGAATCTACCAGATTGTATTTGGAAAGAAGTTGAGAAAAAGGTAATCTAGAGGTTATTTTGGATGGTGTAAAAGGTGATTTATCTAGAAATGGGAGGAGGACCTGGTTCGAATCCCCACACATTATCACTGTTCCTATTTTGTGTGTATTAATCACTTGTAATATATGTGAGAGGAATGGTGTAGGTTGTTTGTTAGGAGCGTAGTAGGAAATCACCGTGATTGCTGTATCCATTATATAACCCATGAGTATCAGGTATCTACCTTCTGGGTCTTTAATTTCTGATGATAAGGTGAATGGTGTGGATCGGTGAAATGCAATTAGAGTTCCCCTTTGCTTGGTACAGGCAGAAGCCGTGTAAATTTGTTGATAAAAAGGAGAAATATATTTTGGAGTAGAATCTTTGGTGAAGTGTGTTTCTTGGAGGCATACTATGTGAGCCTTCTTGTTATGGAAAGTACGGAAGGCTTTGGTCCTTTTTTGAGGGACATTTATTCCCTGAACATTCAGGGAAAGTATATTCAGTGGTGCCATGGCAATAGATCAAATAGTTTTGACTTACTTTTTGTTATGCAGAGCTGACTGCGCAGATCAACCTGTGTGGACTGAAGAGATGAATAGATAGAAAAGAAACCAGTGAATTCTGGAGTAAAGAGTAAACAAAAAACATATGAGATTAGATGATACATTGTATAAATTATTTTTTGCAAGTAATCACAATTTACCCGTGAAAGAGAATAAATATCTCTCTCAGGGGAATAAGTGCCTTCGTCACACTCCCACATAATATGGTTGGGAGAATGAGGAGGGCTAATGGGGGTACACGGATCTTCCGCTTACAGGAGAGAAGTGCTATGTCAAAAGACATCAAAATGATGTTTCATTAATTGGAGTGCAGAATATAGTTTTTGTTGAAATTATTTATTCCAGGGTGGTTGTATATGGTTAGTCTTGCCCTAGGCTAAATAATTCAGTTAGAAAGGTACTGTTAATAACTTTGGTATTGAGGAAGATAGTTTGAATTATTTTGGGATTTTAACCCTTTTAGAGTAAACAATTACATATTTTATTCATATGTAACTGTTTAGATATGTTAACTCATAAAATTGAGGTTGTATTGCTTCAGATTAGAATAAACAAAAACATAATTCTAGGAACTAGTTAGGTAATAATATATTTGTTTTAAGAAAAGAAAGAAAAAGCTTCCATTACTTCTGGATTATTGAACACATTTGTCCTAAAAAGTAATAAATCTATTGTTATTACCTGATAATATATAACTGAACAAGAATTTCCTTATTTAACTTATATATTCTAAGGCTATATGAATCAGAAGTAATAAGAAATATAACTGGAATGTAACATGATCCCACACAGTGTGTGACTATCAGAATGCAGTTACATTCAGTTATAAATATAGGTTTTTTATAGAGAACCATCTCTTAGTATAATAAATGAAGAGATATCAGGAATTAGGATGTCAGTCCATTGAATCTTCTTGGTCCATGGATGATGTGGCATAACGGCCTCTTTTGTGAGAATGATGATTCCCATTTTGTTCTGAAATTTTCTGGGTGCTGCCTGAAGGTGAAGATGACGCCATTCTTCTGCGTGTGGGAGTGTTGCTGCTTGTGGGTTCTGTCAGATTTAATTTTAAAAGGGTTTGTTGTAGTTCATCTGCTGATCTGCTTCTATAAATTGTACCTTGGTAGTTAAATCTGACTGAAAAGGGGAAGCCCCATTGATACATAATGTTGTGGCGTTGCAGTTCCATTAGTTGGGGTTTCATGGATCGTCTTTTAGTAATAGTAAGTTGGGATAGGTCAGCAAAAATTTGATAATTGTGTCCTTGAAAATTAAGTTCCTTTTTTTCTCTTGCAGCAATTAGTATTTGTTCTTTCGTTCTGTAATAATGAAATTTTGTGATTATATCACGTGGGGGTCCATCTTTCTTTTTGGCTGTGAGGGCTCTGTGTACTCTGTCCAGTTCCAAACGTTCAATAGGGATATCTGGCTTTAGTTCTTGTAATAGAGCAGTAATAGTAGATTGCAGGTCTGTCACAGTTTCAGGTATTCCCCTTATGCGCAAGTTTGAACGTCTAGCTCTATTTTCGTAATCTTCGAGCTTAGTTTGAAGTATTAAATTCTCTTTTTTTAATTGTTCCAATTCTGTTATATTTTCTTGGGTTGTAATTTCAATTTCATCCATTTTTATTTCTAAGGCTGCGGTGCGGTTTCCCAGCTCTCTTATTTCTTTGGTTAGGCTTTTTGTTATTTGGTCTGAGGTTTGTTTTAAAGCCTTATGAAGCATCTTTTCAAATTGTAATAATATTACTGGGGATACTGAGGAGGCTTGTGGAGAAGTTTGTGAGAGGATTTGTTCTGTATCTGACTCAAATGGAGAGTCTTGCTGTGACATTTTCTGTCTGTGAGAGCGCCCTGATGCTGTATCTTGTGAGGTGACTGGAGCTGCTTCAGCTGCAGTGAGTGCCTGTGAGCTCTTTGTGAGGTGATTTTTATTTCTGCCACGGTTTCCTCCCAGTACCATATTTCCTGCCCAAACTTTCACAGTTTGTTCCCTGGGGCAAAAAGGTTCAAATGGATACCTTTTGAGCCTGCAGGCTCTGCTTTGTCCTTCTCTTCTCTCCTCAGCGGTGTGGAGCTCTAACAATGCATGTCTGCTCTGCTAGGCTCCGCCTCCTGCCCTCCAGAAACATCTGTAACTTCATGCATTCACCTTCACCTATTGCACTTTCACTACTCCATATCAACATTTTTAATTGTCGCAATGCTCAGAGAACTGTGATTGTCCACCTCTTAGTTGCTGCTAGTCTCAATTCTGTGAGAAAATGGAAAATTTCCACACCCGCTTCAATTGAATTTCCAATGCTCTATGGAACACACTCAGGCATACATGAATACCACTTCCAGTACTCCATATCAACATTTTTAATTGTCGCAATGCTCAGAGAACTGTGATTTCCACCTCTTAGTTGCTGCCAGTCTCAATTCTGTAAGAAAAATTGAATATTTCCACACCCACTTCAGTTGAATTTTTAATGCTGTATGGAATACACTCAGGCATACATGAATAATACACAAAATTCCTTAAAAAGTGGCATCCTAACTGCCTTGTCAGGCCTTATCCTAGCAAATTTGAAGTTCTGGTCTATATTACAGTATTCTTTTGCTATCTCTTACCTCCAGATCCTCCCTGTATTCTTCCCCATCTTCTTCCTCTTTTTCCCCAACCCTCTCACCCTTCCCTCTACCACTCCCTTCTATTATGCTTGTTAGGTATAGACAAATGCGACAAGGATACATCTTGCAGTACAAATTCTCCGATATATCAATGATATGTTGAAATTGTTAATCCCTTAAAAATGCTTAAATGATTTATACCCTGTATTTCTTTGAAACATATATTGAAAATAAAAAAAAACATTTATTGGAAAACTAGTATTTGTCCAAATGTCCACCAGAGGGCATATACCGATATATATTTCTAATAAAATGTCAGACTAAACTTAAACTAGTGGAATCTATGTCAATAAAACTAGCATATATTTTTCTGGAAGCACCATCCTATATAACAAAAGATTAAAGGCGTACTCACATAGCAATAAGGGTTTTTAAATATGCTTACAGGAAAACATAGAAAGCTATCATAAATACTATAGTTAAACACAATTTTTTTATATTACATATGTCATAAAAGTCTTATTCATATCAGAGATAGTATATCCATAAAATGAGCTCAGTAAAGTACATTTACTCAGTACATAAATTTATTACATAGGCCGTTCACGTGAAATTTCCAACAACGCCTATCTTTGTTGGTATGTTTCGCAATACCCCCACTTCTTCATGACTGAGCCATATATGAGTTTTTTTGATTCTCAAAGGGTAAATTCATCTAGGAGAAAAACAATTTCACAGTAATAGTATACTAATGCATATAAATACCACAAAATACAACATCTAATATTATATATATTTTACTATATTATATGAATGGGAATATATAAAATGTATATGTGCTCTAATTATTATTAATATTTATGCAAGGTGTATAGAGAAACTTCAGTGTATCCCAAAGTTTTCCATACAAGAGCGAGTTTAAATAATTTTTACGACCTGAAAAAGTATTGAAAAATAGTATATCTTCACTGTCAATATTACATGCTTATTTTACACTGTTCAGCCATAACATTATGACCAGCCGCCATAGCGCATTGAGCATGGAGTCCACTAGACTTTTTTCTGTGGTATCTGGCACCAAGCCATCAGTAGCAGACCCTTTAAGTCCTGTAAGTTGTGAGATGGGGTCTCTGTTGGATTGAGATTTGAAGAAATTGGAGGCCAGTATAATATGGATTGTAAACATAGTCCTGATATAAGTGATCTCTTGGCTCTCAAAATGTTTTGGCTACTGTTGTTCTTCCTGTTGGCACATTGCTATTAACAACTAGAAAAGCTATAATTTCTGGGGAAATTGTGAAAAGTGTTCTTGCCTCTACAACTGGAGTGGGCGGAGTAACTGGGTGGAGTGGCTTGAGTAACTGTTGTGTGGTTGGAGTGGCTGGAGTTACTGTGAAAATTGTTAAAAAGCTTAATCTTTTAAAAAGTATAAATAGTAGTAAAAAAGTTGACGAAGTCCCATCATTAGCTGAAAGAGCTGAACATTTTGTTCAAAAATATTTTTTTTTTTCAAAAATAAATTTTTTTTTTCAAAAATGAATTTTTTGTTCAAATATATATTTATTTATTTTTTTTTTTTCAAAAATGAATTTTTTTTTCAAAAATATATATATTTTTTTTTCAAAAATGATTTTTTTTTTTTTCAAAAATATTTTTTTTTTTTCATGGGGCGGTCATAATGTTTTGGCTGATCATGGGGTGGTCATAATGTTTTGGCTGATTATGGGGTTGTCAGCTTTTGTCACCTCCCACTCTAGTTTTGAACAATTCACCATTCATTCCTATGGGACCAATTTCGCCGCAAAAACGACGATATTTCGTGAACCATTCGGCGAATCGTTGAGGCCGGATTCACACTGGTATTTTTCAGCTTTTCACAAAGTTCCACAAGGTAATAGCACACCAATTAAATGACATTGAACATTTCGCCATTCATTCCTATGGGACCAATTTTGCTGCAAAAATTACGATATTTCGTGAACCATTCGGCGAAACGTTCCACGAAGTAATAGCACACCAATCTTGCCTCCACCAGTAGTCTACAAGCATTATCAAGCCTAGCAGATGAAGGTATGACCACATGCATTTGGGGGGTCTCAGCATCTTGTGTTTACAACCACTGTTTCCTAGCAACGCTCATGCCCTGTATGAAGCATAACTTCATAACCACTGCTCAATACACAGGATCATGATAGCTGTAATAACTGCAGTACTTCAAACGATCGTATTTTAAAAACTATTAAACCTACAGAGAAGAGCTTTATATTGTGAGAATCACAAGACCCAGACCTAGATTTTGATGCATAGTATGTCTCTGAAATATTAAAAATGGAGGCACAGTTGCAGTTTAGATATTGCCCTTCAAATTTGAAGGGGCTAGAGTGTAGTTTCAATGAATGTCAATGGACGGTGTGAGTTGCAAACAAATGGTCATATTGTGAAAACTATCAGGACTATGGCTTAGCCGTGGACATGTTTAGTGGCAGCAGGGATAGCTGAAGGTTTTGATATAAGATTTGTGTAGGTGGGCTTGAAAATGAGGGAGTGATGGCAGTTGTTCTGTTTTTTCAGCTTTGTCACCTCCCACTCTAGTTTTGAACATTTTCCCATTCATTCCTATGGGACCAATTTTGCCGCAAAAATGACGATATTTCGTGAACCATTTGGCGAAACGTTCCACAAAGTAATAGCACACCAATCGGGAACAATCTGCACGTTTCGGTATATTACTTGTCTATGTAGTGTAAAAACTGTGGGAGGAGTTAGGGTGGTAAATTTGGCTATATTAAGAATAACTAGAAAATGCATTTCCTGGGGAAAATGCGTGGGAATGCTGAATAGCTAAATTGCTAAAACAGCCGCCATCAAAACTGCCCCATCATACTGCCATCAAAACTGCCCCATCAGAATTGCCCCATCAAAATTGTCCCCATTAAAACTGCCCCATCATATTGCCACCATCAAAACTGCCCCATCAGAATTGCGCCATCAAAATTGTCCCATCATATTGCCACCATCAGAATTGCCCCATCATATTACCACCATCAAAACTCCCCCATCATATTGCCACCATCAAAACTGCCCCCATCATATTGCCTTCAAAACTGCCCCATTAGAATTGCCCCATCAAAATTGTCCCCATCAAAACTGCCCCATCATATTGCCACCATCAAAACTGCCCCATCAGAATTGCCCCATCAAAACTGCCCCATCATATTGCCACTATCAAAACTGCCCCATCATATTGCCACCATCAAAACTGCCCCCATCATATTGCCATCAAAACTGCCCCATTAGAATTGCCCCATCAAAATTGTCCCCATCAAAACTGCCCCATCATATTGCCACCATCAAAACTGCCCCATCAAAACTGCCCCATCATAATTGCCCCATCAAAACTGCCCCATCAGAATTGCCCTATCAAAACTGCCCCATCATATTGCCACCATCAAAACTGCCCCATCAGAATTGTCCCATCAAAACTGCCCCATCATATTGCCACCATCAAAACTGCCCCATCAGAATTGCCCCATCAAAACTGCCCCATCAGAATTGCCCCATCAAAACTGCCCCATCATATTGCCACCATCAAAACTGCCCCATCATATTGCCACCATCAAAACTGCCCCATCATATTGCCACCATCAAAACTGCCCCATCATAATTGCCCCATCAAAACTGCCCCGTCAGAATTGCCCTATCAAAACTACCCCATCATATTCCTCTATTATAAATCAGTACATGGTGCGTCTGTCCCCTCCCCCGGGCTCTGTAATCAGAGCTGAGATGCTCCAGCCATCTCCCCCCCTGTGTATAACAGAAGCTGTGGTAACCATGGCAACAAAACAAACACAGTACACTCTGATTAATGGCTAAAATTTCCTGAAATGACCTCTAAACAAAAAGCTTTTTCTCAAAAACTGTAAAAGATATCAAACTGAAAAGATATAGCCAGATAGCTGAATATTTTGTGAACATTTTAAAGTTTTTTTGGCGTCTGTAGGTGAAAGTATGAAGGAGTTGAAACTTTTGGGAGCGGAAGAAGATTTTAAGGATCTGAAGCATGCTCCCATTGACTTCAATGTAAAAAAAAAGTGTTAAAAAGCTTAATATTTTAAAAAGTATAAATGGTAGAAAAAAAGTTGAAAAAGAGCACACATCAGCTAAAAGAGACGAACATTTTAAGAGTTGAATGGTTTTAATAGCTGAAAGTATGCAGAAGTTACGCAGAGCCAAAAAACGTACGGAATAAAATTAAAAATAAACTAGAAAATGCATTTCCTGGGGAAAATGCGTGGGAATGCTGAATAGCTAAATTGCTAAAACGGCCGCCATCAAAACTGCCCCATCATACTGCCATCAAAACTGCCCCATCAGAATTGCCCCATCAAAATTGTCCCCATTAGAACTGCCCCATCATATTGCCACCTTTAAAACTGCCCCATCAGAATTGCTCCATCAAAATTGTCCCATCATATTGCCACCATCAAAACTGCCCCCATCAAAACTGCCCCATCAGAATTGCCCCATCAAAACTGCCCCATCATATTACCACCATCAAAACTGCCCCATCATATTGCCACCATCAAAACTGCCCCCATCATATTGCCATCAAAACTGCCCCATTAGAATTGCCCCATCAAAATTTTCCCCATCAAAACTGCCCCATCATATTGCCACCATCAAAACTGCCCCATCAGAATTGCCCCATCAAAACTGCCCCATCATATTGCCACCATCAAAACTGCCCCATCAGAATTGCCCTATCAAAACTGCCCCATCATATTGCCAACATCAAAACTGCCCCATCAGAATTGCCCCATCAGAATTGCCCCATCAAAACTGCCCCGTCATATTGCCACCATCAAAACTGCCTCATCAGAATTGCCCCATCAAAACTGCCCCCATCATATTGCCACCATCAAAACTGCCCCCATCAAAACTGCTCCATCATATTGCCACCTTTAAAACTGCTCCATAAAAATTGTCCCCATTAAAACTGCCCCATCATATTGCCACCATCAAAACTGCCCCATCAGAATTGCCCCATCAAAACTGCCCCATCATATTGCCACCATCAAATCTGCCCCCATCAAAACTGCCCCATCATATTGCCACCTTTAAAACTGCTCCATTAAAATTGTCCCCATCAAAACTGCCCCATCATATTGCCACCATCAAAACTGCCCCATCATATTGCCACTATCAAAACTGCCCCATCATATTGCCACCATGAAAACTGCCCCATCAGAATTGCCCTATCAAAACTGCCCCATCAGAATTGTCCCATCAAAACTGCCCCATCATATTGCCACCATCAAAACTGCCCCATCATATTGCCACCATCAAAACTGCCCCATCATAATTGCCCCATCAAAACTGCCCCATCAGAATTGCCCTATCAAAACTGCCCCATCAGAATTGCCCTATCAAAACTGCCCCATCATATTTCTCTATTATAAATCAGTACATGGTGTGTCTGTCCCCTCCCCCGGGCTCTGTAATCAGAGCTGAGATGCTCCAGCCACCTCCCCCCCCCCCCGTGTATAACAGAAGCTTTGGTAACCATGGCAACAAAACAAACACAGTACACTCTGATTAATGGCTAAAATTTCCTGAAATGACCTCTAAACAAAAAGCTTTTTCTCAAAAACTGTAAAAGATATCAAACTGAAAAGCTATAGCCAGATAGCTGAATATTTTGTGAACATTTTAAAGTTTGTTTGGCGTCTGTAGGTGAAAGTATGAAGGAGCTGAAACTTTTGGGAGCGGAAGAAGATTTTAAGGATCTGAAGCATGCTCCCATTGACTTCAATGTTAAAAAAAAGTGTTAAAAAGCTTAATATTTTAAAAAGTATAAATGGTAGAAAAAAAGTTGAAAAGGAGCACACATCAGCTAAAAGAGACGAACATTTTAATAGTTGAATGGTTTTAATAGCTGAAAGTATGCAGAAGTTACGCAGAGCCAAAAAACGTACGGAATAAAATTAATATTAAAAATAAACTAGAAAATGCATTTCCTGGGGAAAATGCGTGGGAATGCTGAATAGCTAAATTGCTAAAACGGCCGCCATCAAAACTGCCCCATCAGAATTGCCCCATCAAAATTGTCCCCATTAAAACTGCCCCATCATATTGCCACCATCAAAACTGCCCCATCAGAATTGCTCCATCAAAATTGTCCCATCATATTGCCACCATCAGAATTGCCCCATCAAAACTGCCCCATTATATTGCCACCATCAAAACTGCCCCATCAGAATTGCCCCATCATATTACCACCATCAAAACTGCCCCATCATATTGCCACCATCAAAACTGCCCCCATCATATTGCCATCAAAACTGCCCCATTAGAATTGCCCCATCAAAATTGTCCCCATCAAAACTGCCCCATCAGAATTGCCCCATCAAAACTAAAAGTAATTTTTTTTTTCAAAAGTAATTTTTTTTTTCAAAAATATATATTTTTTTTTTTCAAAAATAATTTTTTTTTTTTCAAAAATAATTTTTTTTTTTTCAAAAATATTTTTTTTTTTCAAAAATAATTTTTTTTTTTTCAAAAATATTTTTTTTTTCAAAAATAATTTTTTTTTTTCAAAAATAATTGCTGAATAGCTAAATTGCTAAAACGACCGCCATCAAAACTGCCCCATCATAATTGTCCCCATTAAAACTGCCCCATCATATTGCCACCATCAAAACTGCCCCCATCAAAACTGCCCCCATCAAAACTGCCCCATCATATTGCCACCTTTAAAACTGCTCCATAAAAATTGTCCCCATCAAAACTGCCCCATCATATTGCCACCATCAAAACTGCCCCATCAGAATTGCCCCATCAAAACTGCCCCATCATATTGCCACCATCAAAACTGCCCCATCAGAATTGCCCCATCAAAACTGCCCCATCATATTGCCACCATCAAAACTGCCCCATCAGAATTGCCCTATCAAAACTGCCCCATCATATTCCTCTATTATAAATCAGTACATGGTGTGTCTGTCCCCTCCCCCCGGGCTCTGTAATCAGAGCTGAGATGCTCCAGCCACCTCCCCCCCTGTGTATAACAGAAGCTTTGGTAACCATGGCAACAAAACAAACACAGTACACTCTGATTAATGGCTAAAATTTCCTGAAATGACCTCTAAACAAAAAGCTTTTTCTCAAAAACTGTAAAAGATATTAAACTGAAAAGATATAGCCAGATAGCTGAATATTTTGTGAACATTTTAAAGTTTGTTTGGTGTCTCTAGGTGAAAGTATGAAGGAGCTGAAACTTTTGGGAGCGGAAGAAGAATTTAAGGATTTCAAGCATGCTCCCATTGACTTCAGTGTTAAAAAAAGTGTTAAAAAGCTTAATATTTTAAAAAGTATAAATGGTAGAAAAAAGTTGAAAAAGAGCACACCTCAGCTAAAAGAGACGAACATTTTAATAGTTGAATGGTTTTAATAGCTGAAAGTATGCAGAAGTTACGCAGAACCAAAAAACGTACGGAATAAGAAGAAAAATAATTAAAAAAAACGAATAACAATAGTGGGACTGCTAAAGCATTACCACTAACTAGAAAATGCATTTCCTGGGGAAAATGCGTGGGAATGCTGAAAATTAGCTGAAAATTGCTAAAATGGCCGCCATCAAAACTGCCCCATCATACTGCCATCAAAACTGCCCCATCAGAATTGCCCCATCAAAATTGTCCCCATTAAAACTGCCCCATCAGAATTGCTCCATCAAAATTGTCCCATCATATTGCCACCATCAGAATTGCCCCATCAAAACTGCCCCATCATATTGCCACCATCAAAACTGCCCCATCAGAATTGCCCCATCATATTACCACCATCAAAACTGCCCCATCATATTGCCACCATCAAAACTGCCCCCATCATATTGCCATCAAAACTGCCCCATTAGAATTGCCCCATCAAAATTGTCCCCATTAAAACTGCCCCATCATATTGCCACCATCAGAATTGCCCCATCAAAACTGCCCCATCATATTGCCCCCATCAAAACTGCCCCCATCAAAACTGCCCCATCAGAATTGCCCTATCAAAACTGCCCCATCATATTGCCACCATCAAAACTGCCCCATCATATTGCCACCATCAAAACTGCCCCCATCAAAATTGCCACCATCAAAACTGCCCCCATCAAAATTGCCCCATCAAAACTGCCCCGTCATATTGCCACCATCAAAACTGCCCCATCAAAATTGCCCCATCACAACTGCCCCCATCATATTGCCACCATCAAAACTGCTCCATCATATTGCCACCTTTAAAACTGCTCCATAAAATTGTCCCCATCAAAACTGCCCCATCATATTGCCACCATCAAAACTGCCCCATCATATTGCCACCATCAAAACTGCCCCATCAGAATTGCCCTATCAAAACTGCCCCATCATATTCCTCTATTATAAATCAGTACATGGTGTGTCTGTCCCCTCCCCCCGGGCTCTGTAATCAGAGCTGAGATGCTCCAGCCACCTCCCCCCCTGTGTATAACAGAAGCTTTGGTAACCATGGCAACAAAACAAACACAGTACACTCTGATTAATGGCTAAAATTTCCTGAAATGACCTCTAAACAAAAAGCTTTTTCTCAAAAACTGTAAAAGATATTAAACTGAAAAGATATAGCCAGATAGCTGAATATTTTGTGAACATTTTAAAGTTTGTTTGGTGTCTCTAGGTGAAAGTATGAAGGAGCTGAAACTTTTGGGAGCGGAAGAAGAATTTAAGGATTTCAAGCATGCTCCCATTGACTTCAGTGTTAAAAAAAAGTGTTAAAAAGCTTAATATTTTAAAAAGTATAAATGGTAGAAAAAAGTTGAAAAAGAGCACACCTCAGCTAAAAGAGACGAACATTTTAATAGTTGAATGGTTTTAATAGCTGAAAGTATGCAGAAGTTACGCAGAACCAAAAAACGTACGGGATAAGAAGAAAAATAATAAAAAAAAACGAATAACAATAGTGGGACTGCTAAAGCATTACCACTAACTAGAAAATGCATTTCCTGGGGAAAATGCGTGGGAATGCTGAAAATTAGCTGAAAATTGCTAAAATGGCCGCCATCAAAACTGCCCCATCATACTGCCATCAAAACTGCCCCATCAGAATTGCCCCATCAAAATTGTCCCCATTAAAACTGCCCCATCAGAATTGCTCCATCAAAATTGTCCCATCATATTGCCACCATCAGAATTGCCCCATCAAAACTGCCCCATCATATTGCCACCATCAAAACTGCCCCATCAGAATTGCCCCATCATATTGCCACCATCAAAACTGCCCCATCATATTGCCACCATCAAAACTGCCCCCATCATATTGCCATCAAAACTGCCCCATTAGAATTGCCCCATCAAAATTGTCCCCATTAAAACTGCCCCATCATATTGCCACCATCAGAATTGCCCCATCAAAACTGCCCCATCATATTGCCACCATCAAAACTGCCCCCATCAAAACTGCCCCATCAGAATTGCCCTATCAAAACTGCCCCATCATATTGCCACCATCAAAACTGCCCCATCATATTGCCACCATCAAAACTGCCCCCATCAAAATTGCCACCATCAAAACTGCCCCCATCAAAATTGCCCCATCAAAACTGCCCCGTCATATTGCCACCATCAAAACTGCCCCATCAAATTTGCCCCATCACAACTGCCCCCATCATATTGCCACCATCAAAACTGCTCCATCATATTGCCACCTTTAAAACTGCTCCATAAAATTGTCCCCATCAAAACTGCCCCATCATATTGCCACCATCAAAACTGCCCCATCATATTGCCACCATCAAAACTGCCCCATCAGAATTACCCCATCAAAACTGCCCCATCATATTCCTCTATTATAAATCAGTACATGGTGTGTCTGTCCCCTCCCCCGGGCTCTGTAATCAGAGCTGAGATGCTCCAGCCACCTCCCCCCCTGTGTATAACAGAAGCTTTGGTAACCATGGCAACAAAACAAACACAGTACACTCTGATTAATGGCTAAAATTTCCTGAAATGACCTCCAAACAAAAAGCTTTTTCTCAAAAACTGTAAAAGATATCAAACTGAAAAGATATAGCCAGATAGCTGAATATTTTGTGAACATTTTAAAGTTTGTTTGGTGTCTCTAGGTGAAAGTATGAAGGAGCTGAAACTTTTGGGAGCGGAAGAAGAATTTAAGGATTTCAAGCATGCTCCCATTGACTTCAATGTTAAAAAAAGTGTTAAAAAGCTTAATATTTTAAAAAGTATAAATGGTAGAAAAAAAGTTGAAAAAGAGCACACCTCAGCTAAAAGAGATGAACATTTTAATAGTTGAATGGTTTTAATAGCTGAAAGTATGCAGAAGTTACGCAGAACCAAAAAACGTACGGAATAATAAGAAAAATAAATAAAATCGAATAACAATAGTGGGACTGCTAAAGCAGTCCCACTAATAAAATTGAATAACAATAGTGGGACTGCTAAAGCATTCCCACTAATAATATATATGTGAGATAACAGTAAGTGGTCTTGCTATGCAAGAACACTTAATAAAGGATTATGGACTCTTGGGATGAGTGTTTGGCACTCTGTCTTCTGTTTCACCTGTTGGGAAGACATCTGTCAGCACAGGAAGGAAATCTCTCCATTTGTGACAAAAGTAAATATTTTTAATATGGAACAGTTAGAACTTCTGACAATGTTTTTCCAAAGTAGTCCTGCTGACTACAGCACCCTTTATCTCTTGTATGGAATTCACAGGGACAGGAAATATCTCCTCTGTGGGGTCATTGTTAGAAATAAAAATGTATGGAAAACGACTTTAACACAAACAGTATCCCTTTATTAAAGCCTAAGTCCAGGTTTTATTTAAAGTGGAACTTTGTGTAAAAAAAAAAAAAATAGGCAAGCAGGCAGGATTTTTAATGCAGAAGAGACATGCTTTGTCTCTTCTGCGTTAAAGTTACCTACCTGCCTGTCCAACTCAATATGCGAAAGTGATGTCAAAATAACCCAGCCTATACAAGCGGCCACCGATCACCAGAACCAGAAGCCAGCCTCTCAAACATGTCAGCGGCCTGTGGGGAGCAGCATCACTGGCCTGAAGGTGAGTATAGTTCTGCTTTAACTTGAAATAGGTTTGTTACCATGTTCCCTATAGAATTTTCCTGCCAAAGAGTTATTGTAGCTTTGATATGGTGGTGGTTAGGTTCTTGCCATTGCCCTCCACCCACAACCCCCTGCTTTGCAGACATTGTACGTCTATTTCAATCCCAAGATTGTTATTTTATGCTCTCTTGGTTCGTCGTACGCTGACCTCTGTAAATGCTTTATATGTTGAACATGTCAATGCTCAATCTCTCTGGATTGTTAAAATCTGTATTGTATTTTTAATTTTTTTGTTAAATATGAAAATAAAAAAGAAATATTTGACTAAGATGGTCCAACAAACTATTTCCTTCACTAATATACAATATGTGGCCACTGTCAGCACTGTATGAACTGTATGTATTCTCTGAATGAATAAAACACTTCCTCTGATTGACTGAGATGGGAAGACAGGCAGATGATATTCTCCACCTCAGCCAATCAGAGGAAGTAATGTCTTGTATTCATTCATAAAATACATTGCTTGCACTGAATGGCTCAGCAGCTTTCAGCCCAACTAGATTTTGTACCAGGAATGGGACAGGAAGTCTCCATTCCACTCCCGGAACACAATGCGGTATACTGTATGTAGCTAATGCTACATACAGTTTATACAGCTCTGACTCTGACAGTGGGCGCATGTATTAGTGAAAAGAAATAGTTAATTTGGACCAGCTTGGCCAAAACAAATTATTTAAAGTTAAGTGAAACCTGATAATACTGCTGAGCCTAGGGGTATTTGAGGGATTAAAACAAGCTCACAGCTGCTGCTTCAGCCATTAGCTTAGTATTGTTTTTTTTTTTTCTTAGAAGGCTTTGTGCTTTTATGTAAAAGTGATCTCGGTAGCTAGAGAGCCCAGATTACTTTTAAATGCCACCCCATGCAATAAGGAGGAGATTGGGAACACCCATTCATCGATTTCCTCTGAAATGAAAGAACCCGGCTCTAAGTATTTCCCGGGTTTAAAGCTGTCAGATCCCGGGCAAAATTCTAGGTGAACAATCAGACAAAGTCCTTCTGCTTCTGCTAAGGAGACTAATAAACCCCTAATGTCTCCATAAAGAAAACCTGTCCAATGTGATCACATGTACATTGATGGCATTAGAGGTAAATTAGATTACTTGTAATAGCATTAGAGGTAAATTAAACAATTAAACAGTCTAAACTGATGAACTGTAAAGGTTTTTGAAGTGTCATTTATTGGCAAGTTTGGTTACCAAAGTTTATTGCCATTATGGGAGCCCCCACAATTTTAAGGCTTGACATGTTTGGTATCTATTTACTTAACGCATCACCATATTTTATATTTTACCAAAAAACATTGGATATTGTGTATGCGTGCTCTAAAAAAATTTATTAGTGTACTTTTTCCTGCAAAAATATACATTTTATTCTACAGGACCTTTACTTTCAGAAAAGATTGATTGTTTGGGGGTTTTAAGTACATTTATAGCAAAAAAGCAGATTTTAAAATGTGTGCAAGATTAAAAGAAAGTGGTTAATGAATCACAACGTTTTTTAAACTCTCTTTAGAAATGTACTAAGTCCCTGGTACTGAGATTGTTAAAACAGTAAAAAATGTTCCTGTACATTTCTCCGATCTTTTAAGGGCAGAGAGCCTTTAGGAAGTTTTTCCTGGAAAATGTATGCAAATAGGGATTTCATTTTCCCAGAACTCCTTTCTCCTTTCGCAGAAGCTTTCATGCATACATTACCCAGAGAGTATGATGTTAGGATGCATATAGTTGGCACACCTTTAAAATGACTTCTGCTTAACATGCTGACCAGCACCCTGCAGAATAATACAATCAAGTTCTGGCACAGCAAAGTGTATATGGTTCAGACGTTAATTTACAGCCTGATTTCTATAAATGACATTTACGCAGAATTCCTTTTTAAGATCCTAATAAATAATGAGCCTAGTGCACAAAAACCACATCCTCTAATAACCAGGGGAAGCTGCCAACATAAAGGAGTATACTCACAAAACTCAGAGCGAATCTAAAATAAATGGATATGTGGCGCTACCTCATCTAAAAATAATAATAATAATGACAGATAGAATACTGTAATCAAGGTGATCCAAAATCAAATAAAGACTGAAAAATCTACAGAGTATCCTATAGAAAATAGCAAAGGCCTTAAATAGTGCACAATAATGATAAATAACGGAACCTCACTATATAAAGTGCATAAGATAAACAAGAAGATCCAGGAAAAATGAAATCGATAGTGATATCATATATGTAAGTGCAAGACCATAGTAACGTGGCCTCATAGGTAAAAGTGCATAGTGCATAGAAGCCAAAAATAAGAGATCAACAGTAGGCTATTAGAAAATAAAAAAATCATAAATAATGCACAAATACTGATAAATATCGGGACCTCACTATACAAAGTGCATCAGTGTATACGATAAACAATAAGATCAAGGAGAAATCAAATCGATAGTGATAACATAAATATATGTGCAAAACCCTAATAACGTGGCCTCATAGGTAAAAGTACAAAGTAAGTGCATAGAAGCCAAAATAAATGATCAACAATAGGCTTCATTCAATGAAATAAAAATGACAACTACAATAATAAATACAAACAAGGGGAGCAATGTGTAAACTCCTAATAGTGATACCATAGACTGTGTATATAATCAAAATTCCAAAAAAAAGGTAACTCTAGGTGTTGATCCGAGAGAATTTAACCCCAAAGTGATAGGAAAGTGCAAGTGCAGAACATCAGTGTAAATGGGAATAAATAGTGCAAAAAATATTGATGATAAATAAATCAAGATAAAATAAATAACAAATATATGTCCAAGCAAAACACCCAGTGTAATACAATAAATTTCGTGCAATTCCCGGTATCAGTAAGGTACAGAGCTTCCACAGATAATAACAAAAGTGCAAGTGACAGTCTTTTAAAATGATGAATGAAAGTGCAAGCGCAGTGGATGGAATTCTACAGCGGCCAGTGTCCAATCACCAATCCAATCCGGTCCCAGGGTGCACTGAACATTTCCCCCAGCCTCTCACCTGAAGTTGCGGCCCCTCAATGGGCCGAATCGAGTGTGTGCCCACAAGTAATGAAGCAGTACACCGGAGACAGGCTTATGGTCGTTGTCTCAACCTCCCGGGACAGGGATAAAAGTGGCCACAGCTCAACACTTCCCCGCACTTCAATGGGTGTCCTCACAGGTCCTCAGATGGATCATAGGAAAAGAAGGGATGGATAGAGAATCGTGCGTTCCACAGTAAGCAAAGGCTTCCGGGTTCGGCCGTACCCGGAAGCAGCGGCACCTGGCTCCTCTCTGATGCGTTTCGTCACACCACACGTGACTTTTTGACCCTTTGATAAAGTCACGTGTGGTGTGCCGCAGTGCGTCAGGGAGGAGCCAGGTGCCACTGCTTCCGGCTACGGCTGAACCCGGAAGCCTTTGCTTACTGTGGAACGCACGATTCCACCTGAGTCTGAGAAACAAAGGAGGTGTGCATTGGGCCTAGTCCTGTACTGTGGACTTAAAGGACATTTGTTATCTGTCTGCCCTTCCCATCCAGTAAAAGGCAGGGTCTAACCAGTGTTGGAGGAGCTGGGTTAGACCTTACAGGTATATCCTCCAAGACCAAGATTACCGTTCCCGCAATTACCCTCTAAACTTGTCTCCTGTGAGGCTTTTGTGGATTTTGGAGCTGCTGGCAAATTCTTGGACTACACTTTTGCTAAAGAAAATAAAATCCCATTTGTTCCAAAGTCTAGACCCCTGAACATCCCCACCCTGAATGGACAACCCTTGGGAGATGGCATTGTAAAATTTGAGACTACGACTATCACCCTTCAGGTAGGCGTACTCCACAAAGAGGAAGTTGTCTTGTCTCTTTTTGATTCCCCACTTCTGCCCGTTATCCTTGGTTACCCATGGTTACAACAACATAACCCTTTTTTTCATTGGGAAAATGGAGAACTAACCTCTTGGGGGTCGTTCTGTCATCTAAACTGTTTGTCTCAACCCAAAAGACTTTCTGGTTGTCTGTTGGCTTCCGTGGCCATCCCGCTTACTTTGCCTCGTGAATACCATGAGTTTGCAGATGCATTTTGCAAGGAAAAGGCAGAGGTTTTACCTCCACATCGTTCTTTTGATTGCACAATTAATTTGATTCCTGGAGCACCTCTTCCCAAAGGAAGGACCTATCCCCTGTCTTTGCCTGAACAAAAATCCATGGAGGAATACGTGAAAGACAACTTGGAAGGAGGTTTTATCCAACCCTCTTCTTCTCCAGTAGGGGCAGGTTTTTTCTTTGTTGAAAAAAAAGATGGGGGTCTTCGACCATGCATAGATTATCGAGGGTTAAATCAAATCACTGTAAAAGACTCCTACTCTTTGCCTCTCAGTCTTGAACTGTTTTATATACTTAAGGGAGCTGTTATCGTCTCTAAGCTGGACCTACGAGGGGCTTATAATCTGATTTGAATTAAAGACGGGGACGAGTGGAAGATAGCATTCAACACTCGTAATGGACATTTTGAATATCTGGTTATGCCATTTGGGTTTTATAATGCCCCTGTCTTCCAACGTTTCATGAATGACATTTTTCAAGATTTCAGCAAGTTTTGTGATCATATACTTGGACGACATTTTAATCTTTTCCAAGACTCATCTGGAGCACATCACACATGTAAAGCAGGTATTACAACGACTGAGAGAAAACCATCGTTACACGAAGATTGAGAAATGCAGTTTCCATCAAAGCCGTATTCCTTTCCTTGGATACATTTTAAGTGCTGTGGACCCTCAAAAACTTTCTGCTGTCTTGCAATGACACCAACCGACCACTTTAAGAGGGCTCCAAAGCTTTCTAGGGTTCGCAAATTGCTACAGGCGGCCCAAAGGTTTTTCCTCCATTGCGGCCCCTCCTTACTGCTATGACTAAGAAAGGTACAAATTGCTGGGTCTGGTCCTCAGAAGCAAAATCATCTTTCCAGCAATTAAAAGACATGTTCAGCAAGGCTCCAATTCTTCAGCATCCAAATCCCGATCTCCAGTACATAGTTGAGGTTGATGCCTCAGACGTAGAAGCAGGTGCCGTGCCGTCCCAGAGACAGCCAAAGTCCGGTAGACTCCATCCAGTAGTGTTTTTTTCTAGAAAGTTTTCTCCAGCGGAGATGAATTAAGACATTGGGAATTGAGAACTACTGGCCATCAAATTAGCATTGTCTAAATGGTGACATCTTCTGGAAGGGGCTCCCATGCCTTTTTCCATCCTCACTGACCATAAAAACCTGCTGTATCTTCAGACTGCAAGACGTTTGAACTCACGTCCGGCCCGATGGGCTCTGTTTTTCTCCCGTTTTAATTTTGTTCTTTCTTATGTTCCTGGGCATAAAAATAAGAAAGCCGATGCTCTTTTCAGACAGTTTGCTACCTCTGAAGATCAACCTACCGAGCAGTATATAATCCCACCTCACAAAATTGTCGGCTCTTTCGGCTCTCTACGTCTCTTTCCCAACAGTTACAAGAAACCGAGAATCATGTTCCCCAATCGTGTTCCCCAAGGCTTAAAGATACCACAGGTCGCCTGTTTGTAGCCCCTCAGAAAACCTGTACTTCTCTAGGCTCATGATGGTGTGTTATCCGGTCATCCTGGTGTCACCATCACTCTTACGACCTTGCAACGTCATGTCTGGTGGCCTCATATGAAAAGGGATGTTACTGACTATGTGGCTACCTGTCCAACTTGTGCTTCTAATAAAGTACCTCGCACTTTGCCTACTGGACTGTTACAACCACTTCCGGCACCTCGCCAGCCTTGGACCCATTTGACTATGGACTTCATTACAGACTTACCCAAGTCCGAAGGCATGACTGCTATATGGGTCATAGTGGATCGCTTTTCCAAAATGTCTCAGTTTGTGCCGCTCCCGGAATTACCTACAGCGGAAGCACTGTCTACCCTCTTCCTTTCCCATATTGTGAGATATCATGGCATTACTACCAATGTCGTCTCAGACCATGGATCCCAGTTTGTTTCCTGATTCAGGAGAGCATTCTGCAAGAAACTGGGAGTAACACTCTCACTCTCGACCTCACATCACCCTCAAACAGATGGTCAAACCGAACGCATGAACCAGACCCTAGAAACCTATCTTCGACATTATGTCAATGCCTTACACTCCAATTGATCTGAGTATTTGCCTTTGGCTGAGTTCGCCATTAATTCCCGTTGGCACAGTGCTCTTCATACCACACCATTCTACGCAGCCCTAGACTATCATCCTCAGACTTTTCCCCTAATTCAGCCTTCTTCTGGTGTACCAGCAGCAGATCTGCAGGTGAAAAATATTCTGCTACATTGGAAAAAGATTTGCTTCTTACTACGGAAGTCAGCAGGCAAGTATGCGCTTTTCTCCAACAAACAAAGACGCCATATACCTCCATATGTGGTGGGGGACAGAGTTTGGCTATCAACCAAATACGTGAGACTGAAACAACCCTCTACCAAATTGGGCCCTCGATTCATCTGTCCTTACAGTATTATTGCTCGAGTCGGGCCAGTCTCCTATCAGTTGAAATCGCCCTCCTCTCTCCGGATTCACCCCGTATTCCACGTTTCCCTCCTCAAAAAGGCTTTTTTCAATCGCTACTCCAGAACACAACAGCTACCTCCTCCTGTTCTTGTTGATGGACAAAATGAGTTTGAAGTCTCTAAGATTCTTGATTCTAGAAGACAGGGTCGTGGCCTACGGTATCTAGTTCATTGGAAGAGATATCCCTTTACAGACTGTTCCTGGGTCCCAGCCAAAGATTTGCATGCTCCTGCTCTTATTCGAGACTTCCATGCCTCCTTTCCCATTAAATCCCGCTAGGCCCCCAGAGGAGTCCACTGGGGAGGGGGCCCTGTCATGTACCTGGGTGTATTTGAACCGGGATGTTCCTGGTCCCACAGCTGCGGACTTACTGGTTGTTGTGCCACGGAGGAGCTCTGGAGTTATGGCTATGTTCTCTTAGTTTGATGCATTACTGTGGAATCACTAGCCCCACCTGCTGCCAGCTGTGGACAATCTACAATCAAAGCAGCCCATAAATAGCACTTCCTATCTCTCAGTGCCCATTTGGACTAGCTTCCTGGGTGTTTTGACTGCTTTGTGACGCTGAATACCATATTTGAACTATTGCCTGAATTCCTGACTACTCTCTTGCCTGCTGATTTTGTACTTCACTGCCAGCTCTTGTTTGACCTTTGCCTGCCCGCCCAATCTCTGGATTTCGATCGTGTACCGCTTTGCCTGATCTCTTGCCGTCCTGATCTGCCTGACTAAGTTTTTTCACCTGAATCCTCAGCACACAAGCTCCACTTCAGACACTACCTATCACAGGTACCTTACATCCAGTGATGCTCTGATTTTAAGATCAAATGATTATATTACACTAAACAACATTAAACCAACTTCTAAATGTTAGGTTTGCACAAGGTATTTCCTTATTTTCTAATGTATTTAACGTGTTCTTGGTAAATGCAAGAAGGTTATTAATCCCCCCACTAAATTTTTGTGATGATACTTTACATGTTTTGAAGTAATGAAATTGACCTTTTGTGGTGGGAGTGGTTGGTAAGGGTCTAACCTTTCTTTTAATGCATGCATATAGGGTTTTAATGTTGGAAACTGTTTTTGATTGAAATCAATCACCTTATTATCAGGTGAATTACCTGTATTGTTATAGCATGTGCCTCATATGTGTATAGAAACGGAGTGTGGCTCTTCACAAGTTATTTCCTTTTGGGTATACTAGGAATTTGAGATTTACGAGTCTGGTTCACAGGAATATGTTTAAAGTACATGTTGTGTTTTTCAAGAATATTCCCCAAGCTCCCTCAGTACACAGAGCTGTGCTCACAGGTCCATACTTGCCTCTTCAAACTGCTGAGGCCTCTTGCTCTGTCTTGAGAGTTGAATGAGAGGTTGTTCATGCTTTATGGGTACATCATGGGTATATAGGATTATGTATATGGGATTGTATTTTTTATTTTTTTGGTTGAACTGGATGGACTTGTGTCTTTTTTCAACCTGTCTAACTATGTAACTATGTATCCTATTCCAGCCTATGGGAAGTTAGACTGCAGACATGGCAAGGTGGCTCTAGATGTTAGAGGAAGCATGATCCAATTTTCTACAGCAGGGGAAAAAAATCCTTCCTGATCCCCTGAAATGCAATCGGATTTTCCCTGGATCAACTTTACATATAAATGTCAGTACCCAGTTATATTAAAGAAAGAATCCAGGCCTTTTTTAAAGCAATCTACTGAGCTGGCCAGAACCGCTTCTGGAGAGAGTCTATTCCACATTTTCTTTTTTTTTAATTGGAAAAACCTACTTTATTGAAAAAGTATGCATGGTACATAAATCAATATAGACCAACATAGCCTTGACAATAGTACATACATGAATATATTGAAATGTCTGTATAGCCTACAGTAAAACACATCAATGGAAATGGAGTCAATATACAACATATATAAAAGAAAGAGAGAGTACAAAAAGGGGAGGGGGGAATAGGAGATGAGGCTATTAGGTGCACGTTTCACCATCTGCTAACCATCTGCTCCAGACCCTTTCATATTTGAGCGAACCTATTCCACATTTTCACAGCTCTTACTGTGAAGCAACCTTTCCATATTTGGAGATGAAATTTTTTTTCCCTCTAGACGTAAATAGTGCCCACTTGTCCTCTGTGATGACCTTAAAGTGAATATCTCAACACCAAGTTCACTATATGGACCACTTATGTATTTGTACATGTTGATCATACCCCCCCCCCCTTAATCTCCTTTTCTCAAGAGAGAATAAATTCAGTTCCTTTAATGTTTCCTCATAGCTGAGTTCCTTCATGCCTCTTATCAGTTTGTTGCCCTTCTCTGCACTTTCTCCAGTTCCCCGATATCCTTTTTAAGAATTGGTGCCCAGAACTGAACTGAATATTCCAGATGAGGTCTTACTAATAATTTGTACAGGGGTAACATGATATCTCTCACTCTGGAGTCCATACCTCTCTTAATACAAGAAAGGACTTTGCTTGCTTTGGAAACAGCAGCTTGGCATTGCATGCTATTATTAAGCTTATAATCTACCAAAACCCCCAGATCCTTCTCCACTATGGATTCCCCCAGTTGTATGATTCATGCATATTCTTAGCCCCAAGTGCATAACTTTGCATTTGTCAACATTAAACCTCATTTGCCACACAGTTGCCCAATGAAACTGCATTGAGGTTGGCTTGTAATTTGGAGACATCCTGTAAGGACGTTATTCCACTCCATAGCTTGGTGTCATCTGCAAACACTGACATGGTACTTTTAATCCCAGACCCTATATAATTTCTACAGATATTAAATAGTAGAGGTCCCAACACTGAACCTTGAGGTACACCACTGATAACCTTTGACCATTCAGAGTAATAATCATTAACCACTACTCTCTGAATTTGTTTTTTTAGCCAGTTTTTCTATCCATTTACAAACTGATCTTTCCAAGCCTGTAGACTTTACCTAACACATTAGCTGTGTGTGGGAAACTGTGTCAAATGCTTTTGCAAAATCCAAGTATACTGCGTCCACAGCCACCCCTCTGTCCAAGGTTTTATTTACCACCTCATAAAAAGAAATCAGGTTTGTTTGACAAATTCTGTCTTTCATGAATCCATACTGTCTGTTGCTTAAAATACTTTTTTTCCAGCAAGAACTCATCTATGTAGTCTTTTATTAAACTCTCTAGTATTTTCTTAACTATAGAAGTTAAACTAACAGGTCTATAGTTACTTGGTAAAGACTTTGTTCCCTTTTTAAATATAGGCACCATATTGGCCCTACGCCAATTCAGTGGTACCATTCCAGTCATTAGCGAGTCCCTAAAAATTAGAAACAATGGCTTTGAAATGACAGAGCTCAATTCTTTTAGGATCCGTGGGTGGATGCCATCTGGTCCAGGTGCTTTATCTACCTTTATTGTGTCTAAATATTTCTGGACCATATCACTTTTGAGCCATTGTGGATCATTTGGGGCTGTGTCATGAGCTCCCCCATGTTCCTTTGTGTACACAGAGTGGAAGAAACCGTATAGACTCGAATATAAGCCGAGGCACCTAATTTTATCACAAAATACTGGGAAAACTTACTGACTCAAGTATAAGCCTACGGTGGGAAATGCAGCAGCTACTGGTAAATTTCAAAAATAAAAATAGATACCAATAAAATTACATTAATTAAGGCATCAGTAGGTTAAATGTTTTTGAATATTTTTTTCAAAGAAAAACAGTAAAATGGGAATTGCTAACGCAACACATCCTGTAACACAGTGTGCACAACGCAGCGTGTATATTATGAGCCCTAACACAGGCTGCTCTATGCAAGCATAGTCAACACTGGGTCCAGATAGGAGTTAATAAAAAAATAAAATATAGCAGACTAAGTACTGTAAATAAACATACTGTATATCCAAGACCAGAGATATACCGGTACTTGTATTCATCAATGCTTGGGCGGATCAAGGGGGCATGACCAAGCACAGGTAAGACTGTAAAGGCTACGTCATTGGTCACTGGAGAAGAGTGGGAGAAGAAGAGCGGCCGCATCCGACATTCATCTGACAAGGATGCAGTGCACCCCAGGTACCACCACACAGAAGCGGGCAGGTTCTTGCCCAGTACAGCACGGGCAACACAGAGGCTGCTGGCGTGCAGGAGAAAAAAAGAGTGGTGATATCAGCAGTCATCGGACCACCCACAGAGGCTGCAGGTGACCGCAGATGAGCGAGAGAGACCTAAGAACACCCGCACTGCACCGGAGAACAGGTAAGTGGGACCCTCACTCGAGTATAAGCCGAGGGGGGCTTTTTCAGCATAAAAAATGTGCTGAAAAACTTGGCTTATTCACGAGTATGTACGGTATTTAATAAATTTGCTTTCTCTTTGTCCCCAGTCACCCACTCTAGATTATTTTGTAAAGGGCGTACATGCTCACACCTGACCTTTTTACTATTAATATATTTGAAGAATTTTTTGGGGCTTGTCCTACTATCTTTTGCAATCTGT
Source organism: Aquarana catesbeiana (assembly GCF_042186555.1). NCBI lineage: Eukaryota > Metazoa > Chordata > Amphibia > Anura > Ranidae > Aquarana > Aquarana catesbeiana. The sequence continues at coordinate 110,822,785 of NC_133325.1, read as the reverse complement.
CATTCGTTCTGAATTTTTGCATCCTTAATTTCCTTTTTACTGATTCTGTTATATTCTTTGTAACATTTAAACGATGATAGTGTTCCTTCATTTTTATATTTTTTAAAAGCTCTTTTCTTATTATTTATAGCTTTTTTTTTTCTTTGGCCGTGAGCCACATAGGTTTTATTTTTAGCCTTTTAAACTTATTGTCCATGGGTATATACACTAATAATTCCATAGGTTCTTCAAGATTAATCTACTATGTATTGTTACCTATGTGTCTGTTACACTCAAATTTACTAAATTTTGAAATTTGTATAACTGTTCAATTAAGAAACTTTATTCGCTCTTGTAGATGTTTTTGACTGACCCCTCCTGAAGAAGTGGTGGATACCACAAAACATGTAGAGGACTCCGTAGAGGACTCCGTCCAAGTTTTTCCTGTATTAGGACCTACGTGTCCATTACTTGTTTTCATTACCGTGCACGGTATCATGTGCACAGTGTATGTACCTTTGTACCAACTGTTTTTAACTATGTCTATTTTTCAATAAATTGTTAAATTTTTCTTTTTAACTAGTTCAATCCTTGGGTACCGAGATAGTCCTCAAGGTTTTAGTGCTATAGAGTATGTTTGGAGCAGCTCCAGGCACTTCCTCATTTCCCAATATCCGTGGGTATATACTTTGCAGTGAATCTGCATACATTTTTTTTTAAGAATTACCATTTCTGTTTTATGTTCATCGGTGTCAATATTCCCTCCCAGTCCAAGTCTTGGAGAGCAGCCCTTATCCTCTGAAACTTTGCTCTCTTAAAGTTAAATGTTTTTATCTTTCCTGAATGTGTTTGTTGTTTACAGCTAACATTAAATGAAATTATGTTTTGCCCACTGCTACCCAGATTATTTTTTATATGAATATTGGTAATTTTTTTTATATCCATTTTTTTAATTAGTTTTCTTCAACTCAAACTATACAAAAACCGAGATGCAATTCTCACCAACATTGTCACTTAAAACCATACACATTAATACACAAATGCAAGATTTACGAAATACAAAAATAATTCCCCCCCCTCCCCCCACCTCTCCCACCTCCCTACCCACCCCTCCCACCTCCCTACCCACCCCTCTCTTGGACCTATTCTTTGCTGACCTCCGCCTACCCTGCCTCTCCCAAATCTCCAAACCTTTTGCCCACTATTCACCCATCATTTCAGCAAATCTAATTGTTTGCTTAAACTCGGACCAGACTCTCAACTTCTCTACGAAACCTTCCATTCCGTCCTCGCGGTTGAACTGTAAATATTCCAAATTATAGATTTCACTTATTTTACTGCACCAACTCCTTATTGTGGGAGTTTCTAGCTCTTGCCACTGTCGGGGGATCAAACTTTTGGCTGAGTTTAACAGGGACCAAAGTTCTCGTGTATTGTTTAATTGGCATGCTGACAACATGAAACAAGCACTCCCAATGGTCCTCTGTTATTTCTATGCTGGTTATTTCCTTTATTATCTGCAGCACCTCTCTCCAGTATTTTTTAATTTTAGGGCATGTCCCCCATATGTGGGCCATGGTTCCAAGTGCCTTACACCCCCACCAGAAAAATTGTGAGATCTCCTTTTGGCTTTTATGTGCCTTATCAGGTGTATACCAACGTGCCAGGCACTTATAATTCATTTCTATAGTAATACTGTCTATTGCCGTGGTATGTGCCAACTTCAGTATCTTCCCTACGTCGAAATCATTCCCTCGCATTCCCAGTTCTTCTCTCCATTTTCCTATGAATGGCGGTATTTCCAGTCCTTTTGGTCCCATCAGTATTTTATAAATCTTTGAGATCCCCTTCCTTGTTCCTGTGGCTATACATAGCCTCTCTAACGGCTGGAGGTTCACTTCGGATCTAATTGGTTGGGGCAGGGTAGCCATGAAATGTTTCAGCTGAGAGTACCGCCATTGATCTATTGTCAATAAGTCTTTTTTCTGTTTTAACTCCTGTAATGTACAACCTTTTACCTTTCTCCATTATATCCTTTAGTTGTACATTGTCTTTTTTTTATCCAATTGCCAAACAATCTCCCTTTCCCTGGTTAGGAAATTGTTTGTGTCTCTTAGTGGTATCAAAGGGGAATTAAACTCCCATTTTTCCCTTTTGTGCATCATGTCCCATATGGCCAATGTTGTCAATGTGATATTGTGTTCCTTAAATAGACTTCTGCGCTACTATCTTATATCGTGTAATGAATAATGTGGGTATTGCTGCAAGGTCAAAATAGTGAACACTACTCACTACAGAAACTTCAAATAATGCACAATAAAAACCAATTGTGTAAGTGATCCAGCGCAATGCCTCTAAATATACCATTACAATAAATGAAATATAAAAAATAAATGCACAAATAAATAGTAAATAAAAATGGGTGTTGCAATTGTAGTCCTCAAAATAATAAATATATATTCCACAATTAATAAGTGAATTCGTGATAGTCCATATGTGTATTAAACCGTGACTAAAGTGCTAATATAATAAATACAATGTGAACAATTGCAGTGAACATAAGTTGATAGAAGACCTGGTGACTTTCGTGATGCTACACCACCGCTATGTGCTCACAGAACTCTCACCTTAATGGTACAGTGTATATGCCTATATAAATCCTTTGAAGATGTAATCCTTGTGGCCGGGATGATGGCAGCGATCCGTTCCGTTTATGGGGAGAGATCCATCCCTATAGTTGGTGGACTCCACATAAAAGATAATAATAGAGGTCTCCAATAGGGTGATATCGTAATGCCAAAGATTTTTATTTAAAATATCCGCTTACATTAAAATAAACACTGTTGCGCCAAACATCAGCAGAGAAACAATGTGATAACGATACCGGATACGTCACTTCCGGTCCACGCTGTGTATTTCCGGTTACGTCCTACGCGTTACGTCATATCACATGACTTCCTTAGGGAACCGGATTGGTTGATTCCTTTGTTTATTTATATGGTTGGGACAGGAAGTGCTAAAATCGCCATTTTGTTGTAGACCAAGTATTGTTGAGTCGGCGGCCATCATATAAGAGATGGTCACATCGAATCATTATGAATAAAGTTTCTTCATGTTTAAACAAAAAGAAAAAAAAAAGATTACAAAGAAGAGATGTTAACCCGTGAGTGAACATTCACTCTAATGAATAAGTCGCACATCCAGCCGACGAACGCTCAGCATGCGATCATGCCCCATGGTCAATTTAGATATTCCGATGCAATATATAGATGCATTTTTTCTATGGGTGTTTAATAATGTGCTGGCATCCAGATGTATGTGATTGTAAACAAGCTCATAACAATTAATATTTAAGCTCACATAAAGCCTAAAATGGATAAAAAGTGAATTAAAAAATCAATCAATCAAAAAATCAATTAAAATGTATTTAAAAATGTGTGTATATAAAATTGAATAAAAAACAATATTAGTAAAATAATACCGATGAGGACATATATTCTGCACACCGGAAATGAGATATTGGGTTTACATTAATAGACATACTGAATAAATTAATAATCACTTATAAAGCAGTTTAAGTTGAATTCTATATTTAACCCCTCAGGCGCTAATGTCCTAATTTTGTGTTAATTTATTCCGTATGTTTATTAATGTAAACCCAATATCTCATTTCCGGTGTGCAGAATATATGTCCTCATCGAGTGAGGGCGGATGTCAGCGCGCTGACTAATAGAATAGAGTCGGGGGACAGCTCCCTGGCGGCGCTGGAACGCCTAATGTCGGCAGTGGAGGAGAGCCAGGACGCACAAGCAGAAGCACTACAAGAACAGCAGTTGCGCTTGGAAGAGATGGAGGACCGGAGTCACAGGAACAATCTGCGCCTCCGGGGACTCCCAGAGGCCACAGGACCCGAAGACCTGGCAGACACATCGATCGCCATCTTCCGCAGCCTTCCCGGTATTGATCTGCCTGACCGTATCGTAATTGACAGGATACATCGGGCACTAGGTCCTAAACCAACCGACCCCTGAGACCAAGAGACGTCATTTGTAGGGTACACCATTATGTGCATAAAGAGCAGATCCTACGCAGAGCCTGGGAAGCGGAAGATCCAGAACTGGACGGTGTCATGATCAAGATTTTCCTGGATCTATCTCGTGCTACCCTGCAGAGACGCGCGATCCTGAAGCCACTGATGGATCTGGCTAGGTGTAAAGGAGCTACATAGCACTGGGGGTACCCCCTATCTGCCACATTTAGGAAAGACCGAAGAATTTTCATTTTGCGCAAACCAGATGATTTACCAGCCTTATTCACCTTCCTGGACACAGACCCTATAGATGTTCCCAATTGGCTTGGCCCTCTCCCGCGCACGCCAGGACGCCAGCCCATGTCAGGAATGGGAAGCATTCAACAGAACCGCCGCTGACTCAGGGCAACTTCTCGAGAAGACGCACGTGAGTCGTGAAACATATCTTTATCGACCACACATTTACTCTCAGAACAGTAGTGCTCTGGTTGTTCTGTTCCCTGTTGTTTGAGTTGGATTGTTACCTTCATACAGCAGTTGTCCTTAGCCTATCTCGGCCATATGGCGCTCAAAGAATCATCTGAGTCCTGCTGAGTGAGAGGCCGCTTAAACCGTCATTGCCGACAGGCAGTACTTTCATCTTTACCCCTACCGTTGCTATACTTACACAACTTATTTGTTGTCCTAGATTCTTTCTACTCAAGACAGGCCACTATACTATGCAGAAGACACAATAACATGAGAAAGCTGCCATGGCCTACGGAACTGCCGAGATGGTAGGCCCTGACATCTGCATTTTGTCTAACGGGAGCCGTCCCAAAACCTTACAGATACTCCTGTTATTGCCCTGCAAGCTCACATAGGTGGTCTGCTTATATGGACGGAAGCTGAGGCAGAAACTTTACATGAAAGAGACGCTGATGGGCACTTACCCTTAGAGAACTGGCGTGAATTATGGCCTGCAGAGCCTGTTCTCGATGGCTCCATGGGTGGACATGCCGACTCTGATTAGTGGAGTTATGGAGTGCCCACCCTGCAGACATGACACAACGCTCTGCGACTCAAGGAAGCTCCAAGATGCAGGATATACCCTAATGCAAAGATAAGTTTTAGTGACATAGAAAGCCTAGTTCTGGGTCACGGGTTATGTTTTGATGTTATATATAGAATTGGGTCGGTTTGCTTGTCACGTTTTGTTGCCGCAGTAAAGTTACCCAATTCACTGGCTAAGTCGTCGATATTAGGGACTTAGTGTTTGCCCACCTAGTTATACTGAGTTGATCTATTGATATGTCTGAAAAGATGCATAGTAAAAAGTTTTTATGGTTATATCTCCAGATATGCTGGGGTGGGGGAGCGGACGGGAGACTCGCCTTTTCGAGCCTTGTCCTACCCCCCCCGATTAGGTCAGCATATCCCCCTGGAGGACGGATTTGTACCTTCCGGGGTTCATATGCAGAATATATTCCCCGAAGTTACGAGGTGTTGGTAACGGGCAGGACACTAGGCCTTGCCTGTATCTTCTCTTTGTTCTGCTAAATATCTGTCTTTTCTTCCTACCTCAACTTCCTTCTCTATTCCCACGTTTTACCCCTTCTTCTTTTCCCTATACCTGATCCTACTCCCCCCCCACCCCCGTCCCTGTATAACATGGCGGTCAGCAAAATTAAAGTGATGTCTTTAAATGCAAAAGGACTTAATATACCAGAGAAGAGACATATGTTGATAGATGATTTCAAACGGAATAATACAGATATAGCCTTTATCCAAGAGACGCACTTTAAGACCAATAGATTACCGTACTTACAAAACAGACACTTTCCAGTAACCTATCACTCCATGAATCCGGAGTCTAAATCCGAAGGAGTTTCCATTTTAATTTCAAGTAAGGTCCCCTGGCAACTTCAGAACTCTAAAATAGACCCGACATGTAGATACGTATTCCTCTAAGGCCTAATAGGTACGGTAAAGGTAACACTAGCGACCATGTATGCCCCTAATGAACAACAGGCCACGTTCCTAAGAGAGACTCTAGAGAAGCTAAATGATTTTAAGGAAGGACAACTGATCATAGGGGGAGACTTCAATACGCCATTAATTCCCTCAGTGGACACATCGACGGGTAGAACGTCGATCCCACTGAACCAACTCAAACGAATAGCTAAAACGCTACACTTATCTCAGCTAATAGATGTCTGGCGCATTCGGGGGAACAACATTCGGGGGAACGCGACTTTACATTTTACTCAAATGTGCACCAGTTATACACCAGAATTGATTACTTTTTGATCCCCCATACAAAACTACATGCTGTGGAGCAGACCTCAATCGGAAATAGGACATGGTCAGACCATGCACCCGTATTTTTGAATTACCGCTTGTCGGAGACTTCCTCTCCGAAACATCGCTTTTGGCGTCTAAATGAAAGCCTTCTACAAAACCCTGAAGTATGGACTGACATGACTAGAGCAATTAATTTATACTTTCAAGAAAATGACCAACCAGACTGTGACCCGGGAATACTGTGGGAAGCTCACAAAGCTGTCCTTAGGGGGACCCTCATATCCCATGGGGCCCGTATCAAAAAAGAGAGGAATAAACAGCTATCCCAACTTTTAACTGAGCTTGTCACCTCGGAAGCCAGCCACAAACACGCCCCTACAAGGTCTTCTGAGATAGCTCTGACAACTATTAGATGAAAAATCACAGGCCTTTTGCACTATAGAGCAAAAGCAGCCCTACAGTTATGTCGTAAAAAGACATATGAATCAGGGGACAAATGCGGGAAACTTTTAGCCAAAATGGTTAGAAACCACAAATCAGCGACCTACATCCCACACATCTCCACCTTTAGAGGAAAAAAGGTAACCTTACCTGCTCAAATCACTGATGAATTTAGACTGTTCTATTCTAATCTATACAACTTGCCACAGGGTGCTCCCTCCACTACCAAGATAGAGAACTACATCATGTCCTCCCAAATGACATCTCTCCCTCAGAGATGAACTAGATTCACCCATAACCCTGACAGAAATCCAAAGAGCCATAGGGAAGATGAAACCGGGTAAAGCCCCAGGCCCTGATGGCTATACACTTCAATAATATAAAACACTTTTTCCTATATTAGGACCTCGCATGGTTACATTATTCAACATGATAGGAGCAGGTAAAGCCTTTGCTAGAGAAACTTTGGGGGCTCATATTTCGGTGATTCACAAAGAGGGGAAGGACCCGACAGCATGTGGTAGCTACAGACCCATATCGCTGTTAAATCTTGATCTTAAGTTATTTACTAAAATCTTGGTGGGTCGGCTAGCGCAGCACCTCCAACAACTTATCCACCTAGACCAAGTCGGATTCATTCCTTCTAGGGAGGCTAGAGATAGTACTACAAAGGTTCTAAATTTACTGCATATCACTAGGTCCAGGAAAATTCCCTGTGTCTTCCTTAATACCGACGCTGAAAAGGCGTTCGACCGAGTAAGCTGCCAATTTATGTTTGCGGTACTCAGACACATAGGCCTGGGGGGGGGGGGTGATGCTTAGCCGAATAGCCGGTATATATTCCACTCCCACAGCACAGGTGAAGGCGAATGGAGTCCTGTCATACCCCTTCCCAATAACAAATGGGACGAGACAGGGATGCTCTCTATCCCCTCTCCTCTTTGCCCTTTCTCTAGAACCCTTTCTCTCCAAAATAAGATTAAATCCTGATATACAAGGAATATCACTTGGTCCCATGCAACATAAGATTTCAGCCTACGCAGACGATTTGCTTTTCTCCCTAACCAACCCGGTGGTGTCCCTACCCAATCTCCTCAGAGAATTTGAACTATATGGGAATCTGTTAAACCTAAAAATTAATTTCTCAAAATCGGAAGCGATGGGAATTTCCATACCAGCCAACAGTCTTCCAAATCTGCAATCGAGCTTTAGATTCAGATGGACCAGTTCTGCTTTGACTTACTTAGGTACGAAAATACCATCTGATCTGGCCCTATTGTATGTCAGCAATTTTCCTCCCTTACTAGCCCAGACTAGAACATTAATAGATGACTGGAATACAGGACTTCATTCCTGGTTTGGGCGGTGTAACTTAATCAAAATGAGTATATTACCAAAATTCTTGTACCTCTTCCAAGCCCTGCCAATTAAGATACTTACCACATACTTTAAACAAGTGCAAACTCTTTTTACGCGCTTTGTTTGGGCACACAAAAAAACACTCATCCCAAGATCTCAGCTATCTTTACCAAAACACTATGGAGGTGTTGCGCTCCCAGATATCCGGAAATATTAACAAGCAGTCCATTTAGGCAGAGTAGTAGATTGGCACCGACATAAAGAGTCTAAATTATGGGCACAGATAGAACATCAAACTAAGATACCTTTACAGACGGCGGTGTGGTGCTGGGACTCCCTTCCGTTAGAAGTGAAATCTCATCCCCTCATAGGAAACACTATTAAGCAATGCCTACAAGCAACGCTACAAGCCTCATTAACGACCACAGAATCTCCTTTGACTCCGATCCTGGGAAACCCTAAATTTCCCCCGGGAATCACATCTGGACAGTTTCAAACATTGAGGAGTTCTAATTGTGTTGGAGCTTCGCAATTTGTGAAACAAGATAAATGGCCCTCCATTTCAGAACTAGTGGACCCGATAGGCCCGTTCAAGCTGGTATTCTGGAGTGCAGTACAACTCCACCATTTTCTTCAGGCAATTCCAAACCCTAAATCTTACACTAGACCTTTGACCACGTTTGAAGAAATATGCTTAGACGCAGAACCTCTAACACAGATCTTATCCAAGATGTACACCTTATTAAACACACCCTCACAACCGCCTAGCTTACCATGCATCACAAAATTGGAAACAGACCTCCAGCGTTCTTTTACGGCAGTACAGAGGCAGAACATGATCGCTCTCTCCCTTAAATCCTCAATATGCACTAAAATACAAGAGGCGAACTACAAGATCCTGACTAGGTGGTATTTAACACCTAGCCGTTTAGGTAATACTGCTGGCGATGTCAGGAGGAGGAGGAAACGATACTATACATGTTCTGGTCCTGTCCTAAACTGGCGAATTTCTGGACTACAGTTCGCTCCATTTCCCAAAAATTCACTGATTTTCAGATCCCGAACGACCCGGCATTTTTTCTACTCCATATATCCACTATACCGCTCAAAACTTATAAAAAATCTATTTTACGTCACCTAACCAATGCGGCCAAATCCTGCATTCCCATGCTCTGGAAGTAGCAGTCCCCACCAACCACTGGGATGTAGCTACGGAAAGTAGAGGACATAAACAAAATGGAAGATCTCATAATGACGGCCCAAGATAGACAAGCAGTTTATAAAAAAACTTGGACACTCTGGAATATGTTTAAATATTCAGAGGAAGGAAAAGCCCTTTTTGGGAATCCAAATAATTAACTCACGGCCCACCTGACATAGAATGACTTACTTAAATGAAGGTCTCCGCTGACCCCCCCCCCCCCTTTATTCCCATTCTTCCCTTCCCATCTTTCCCTCCCCCAACCTTCCCCCCATCTGTTTTCTTTTCTTTTCTATTACTTGCTTTTCTACCTCTCCATTTCACTCTCTGGTTGCTGCTTCCTGATTGAAGTAGACTGGTCCTCACAAGAAAGACTTGATTTTCAGCTGGAATTCTAGTTCGATGATCTTTACATGTAACCATAGGATTTAAGTTCTAAGATGGTGAAACAAAGAAACATATATGTTCCAGGAACAGTAGCATGCTAACAGAACTTGTTCAACAAGTCTTACGAAATGTATTATATATTATTAAGATGTATTGTCGGGAGGCTGCGACCCCCCCCCCCCTGTTTGTTTTGTACCATTGTGGTATTTTCTGGGCTTTGCCCTTTCCTTAAAAACTAATAAAATATATATTTGAAAAAAAAAATATATATATATACCTGTGGGAGAGGGATCGGTAACATTTGCATCTTGTACATAATCTTTGGTACAACTACCATTTTAAAAATATTTATTCTGCCAGTCCAAGACAAATGTCTTGTTGTTGTTTTATTTAATTCTGTTTTTATACCATTCAGGAGTGGGATGAAAGGTAAGTACATACCTGCATGAAAAGGGGGGGGGGGGGGGGTAGCCCTATGTGTGGAGCAGGCAGGGGAATTAAAAAGAGAAAACAATCAATCACTTTAAATAGAGGTAGTGTTTTTGTTTAAATGTGATATTTTAGCTGTAGATGCAGTCTAGTGGACTCTGTCACCCACTGGCTTGTTATGCCTTTGGAGTCTCCAGCAACATGAACACCACAACATAGTTCCTGGTTCTGTTCCTGCCAAACCTTGGACTTGGTGATTCAGCCTGTAACAGGGTGTTTTTACTCCTAGTGCTGCATTTATCTAGTATAAAATAATAATAAAAACAACCTTTAAGTAGCCTATTGTGGGCTTGTAGACTTGAAAACTCAAGACCGGAGATCTCACCACTGCATTCTCTAAGGGCTAAAAAAGAATTTGATTATTTAAATCTCCAGCAGCTACCAAATGTTGAAATATTGATATTTTTATATAGTGGCTAGTCAGTCACTTTATTATATATTTAAATTAATGTTAAATGTTATGATAATTATAGAAATTAATGTTCCATAAAGACTTGAAAGAGTATCATACCTCCCTTAGGAAACGTTGACTGTTAAGCCTCTAATCTGCTAACTGATACATCTGCTTGCCCCATTCTTCAGATCATTTTGTAAGTTAAAACATGTTTATCCATGAAATAATATCAAAATTTAATGAATTTGCCTAATCTCCATTGTGTACATACTGTAGGCATAAGAGTACTGATCTGTTGAATTAGGTTTCCAAAGACGCTTTCACATATCTTTGGAAACCTAGGACTGGCATGGTGGCTGCAGGTCCTCATTACCAGCTCTAAGTTTACTGTTTGCAGATCTTCTTTAATATTAATCTCATGATCCCTTTTGATGTTTGCCTTTCCTACACTTGCCAACAGCTGACACTGATACAGCAAAACTCCAAGCACTATTTCATTTTGAGAAATACATGAATCTTGTTCATAAATATGGCATGTATTTTGAGCCCTGATTAACCCAGCCATGGCATAGTGCCCTGTTAGGATTATCCAATCTAAATATGTTTTAGAACAAAAGAATGCAGATTATCTAATAAAGAAGTTCCTAGTTCAATATATACAGTGCCTTGAAAAAGTATTCATACCCCTTGAATTTTCCACATTTTGTCATGTTACAACCAAAAGCATAAATGTATTTTATTGGGCTTTTATGAGATAGACCAACACAAAGTGGCACATAGTGAAGTGGAAGGAAAATGATAAAAGGTTTTCAAATTTGTTTACAAATAAATTTGTGAAAAGTGTGGCGTGCATTTGTATTCAGCCCCCTGAGTCAATACTTTGTAGAACCACCTTTCACTGTAATTACAGCTGCAAGTCTTTTTGGTTATGTCTCTACCAGATTTTCACATCTAGAGTACAAGTTTTGGCCATTCTTCTTTACAAAATAGCTCAGGCTCTGTCAGATTGAATGAAGAGCATCTGTGAACAGAAATTTTCAAGTCTTGCCACAGATTCTCAATTGGATTTAGGTTTGGACTATAACTGGGCCATTCTAACAGATGAATATGCTTTGATCTAAACCATTCCATTGTAGATCTGGCTGTATATTTAGGGTCGTTTTCCTGCACTGGAAGGTGAACCTCCACCCCAGTCTCAAGTCTTTTGCAGACTCTAATGCTGCATACACACGACCGGTTTTGCCGTCGGAATAAACTCCGAAGGTTTCTCCAACAGAACTCCGAAGGAATTCCATTTAAGCGGTCTTGCCTACACACGGTCAAACCAAAGTCCGACCAAAGTTCAACTGTCCAGAACACGGTGACGTACAACGAGACTAGTAAAAGAAAGTTCATTAGCCAGTAGCCAATAGCTTCCGTCTCGTACTTGCTTCAGAGCAAGCGTCGTTTTTGGTCCGTCAGAACAGCATACAGACGATCGGATTTCCCAATAGGAATTGGTTCAGTCGGAAATATTTAGAACATGTTCTATTTCTAGGTCCGTCAGAGTTTTAAAAAAAAAAAAGTCTGATGAGGCAAACACACGATCGGAATAGATGATAAAAAGCTTCCGTCTGACTTTTTCTGTCAGACATTCCGCTCGTGTGTACGCGGCTTAACAGGTTTTCTTCTAAGATTGCCCTGTATTTGGCTCCATCCATCTTCCCATCAACTCTGACCAGCTTCCCTGTCCCTACTGAAGAAAAGCATCCCCAGGGTGTTCAGGGTGATGAGCAGTGTTAGTTTTTTGCCACACATAGTGTTTTGCTTTTAGGCCAAAAAGTTCAATTTTGGTCTCACCTGACCAGAGCACCTTCTTCCCCATGTTTGTGTGGTGTCTCCCCCACATGGCTTCTCACAAACTGCAAATGCGACTTCTTATTGCTTTATTCCATCTAATGCCGCGTACACACGGTCGGACTTTTCGGCTACAAAAGTCCGACAGACTTTCGACTGACTTTTGGCGGACTTTTCGTGGACTTGCGGCAGACTTTCTAACGAACGGACTTGCCTACATACGATCACACAAAAGTCCGACGGATTCGTACGTGATGACGTACACCGGACTAAAATAAGGAAGTTGATAGCCAGTAGCCAATAGCAGCCCTAGCGTGGGTTTTTGTCCGTCGGACTAGCATACAGACGAGCGGATTTCTGGGTCCGGCGTAGTTACGACGTAAAGATTTGAAGCATGTTTCAAATCTAAAGTCCGTCAGATTTGCGGCTGAAAAAGTCCGCTGAAAGTCCGGGGAAGCCCACACACGATCGGATTGTCAGCCAGCTTTGGTCCGTCGGCGTCCGTCGGACTTTTGTAGACAAAGTCCGACTGCGTGTACGCTGCATAAGGCTTTCTTCTTGCCACTATTCTATAAAGGCCAGATTTGTTGAGTGCATGACTAATAGTTGTCCTGTGGACAGATTCTCCCACCTGAGATGTGGATTTCTGCAGTTCCTCCAGAGTTACCATGGGCCTCTTGGTTGCTTCTCTGATTAATGCTCTCCTTGCCCGGCCTGTCAGTTTAGGTGGAAGGCCATGTCTTGGTAGGTTTGCAGTTGTGTTATACTCTTTCCATTTTTGTATGATGGATTGAACTGTGCTCCATGAGATGATCAAAGCTTGGGATTTTTTTTATAACCTAACCCAGCATTAAACTTCTCCACAACTTTTCCCTGACCTGTCTGGTGTGTTCCTTGGCCTTCATGATGCTGTTTGTTCACTAAGGTTCTCTAACAAACCTCAGAGGGCTTCACAAAACAGCTTTATTTATACTAAGATTAAATTACACGCAGGTGGACTCTATTTGCTTAATAGGTGACTTCTGAAGGCAATGGATTACACTAAATTTTAGTTAGATTTTAGTTAAGGGTATCAGAGTAAAGGGGGCTGAATACAAATGCATGCCACACTTTTCAGATATTTATTTGTAAAAAATTTGGAAAACCATTTATAATTTTCCTTACACTTCACAATTATGTGCCACTTTGTGTTGGTCTATCATATAAAATCCCAATAAAATACATTTATGTTTTTGGTTGTAACATGATAACATGTGGAAAATTTCCAAGGGTATGAATACTTTTTCAAGGCACTGTATATATATTGGCTGAGTTCTTTTCCTTGTCAAAAGAAGTTTATTGAGTATACAATGTTATAAAGATACATAAAGATACATAAAGTAAGTTTACAAGGATCTATAAAGTAAGCTCATTGTTTTACAGTAGGGTTTATATAGGTAAATATCATGAGATTTCAAATATTAAACATTGGGTTCACGTAAACCTAAATTAAAGATATATATCATTTCCTTAGTTACTTTTGTAGGTATTTAAATGATTTATACCTACTATACATATTGTTTACAAGTAGAGTGTATATAGGTCAAATAAATTCTGATAATGAGCTTTAATCGTAAGGTGGAGAAAAGGAAAGAGAAAGAAGAAAAAGGGTTGAAAGGTAGAGGTATGGTCCACAAGGTTGTCCCGCTCGTCAGTTTATTATTCTTTTTAGTTCTCTTTGAAGCCTTAGAATGGGTGTCTCTGTAAGTCATTTAATCTGTTACCATGGCAACAGGACAGAGTCATTGAAATTTGACTGGAACTGTTGTTTTATCCAAGGATGCCAAAGTTTTTCAAATTTTGGAATTTGATTTTGATCGATGGCTACCATCTTAGCATGGGACATTGTATTATTCATTCTGTGAATTGTTTCTGCTAGTACCAATGTAGGAGATTTCCATGCCTTGGCCACTGTTTGTTTTGCAGCCGTTATTAGTTGGATCATAAGTTTGAATTGAGAGAGTGTTAACCATTCCGGTTTTAGATTAAGTAAAGTTAAATATGGATCTGGTTGTATTATTTTTTTAAATATTTTAGATGCAATCACGAAGACTTCCTTCCAGAAGGTTTGGATTACTGGGCACATCCACCATATGTGTAAATATGTGCCTATTTCTGGGCATCCTCGAAAACAAAGAGCTGAGGTATTAGGTGAATATTTTGCCACTCTAGCGGGTACAAGGTACCAGCGAGTTAGGACTTTATAATTTGTCTCCAGTGCCAAGATGTTGGGTGAAGATGACTTAGATGTGAGCCATATATTAGACCAGTCCGTGTCTTCTAAAGTTCGTCCCAGGTCCTCCTCCCACCTCTGAACGTAAGAGGGTCTATTAAGATTTGCTACTCCATATAATTGATTATAAAGTGATGAAATTGTACCTTTAGCAAATGGATCTTTTATACAGATTGATTCAAAAATGGATAGTTGGGATAATGGTGTATCCCCCTTTAGGAATGGTGTATAGAAATTTTTGATTTGGAGATATCTAAATATCTCAGAGTTTGGTAGATCATATTTTTCTCTAAGCGATGGGAATGAAAGGAATGATTTAGATGCTATGAAGTCATTTAGTGTCTGAATGCCTGATGTTGTCCAAGCTTTAAAAGAATTTGGGTAGATCCATGCCGGATAAAAGGCCGGATTTCTGATAAAAGAAAGGAGAGGATTGTGTGGAGATTGTAACTGATATTTGGTTTTTAGTTTATCCCAGAGAGATAAGAAGTGTTTAGTTATGGGATTATGAATTTTAAAGCGGTCTTTAGGATCAAGCCATAATAAATTTGATATTAATAGAGGGTCATTTTCTGAAGCCTCTATAAATACCCATAATGGGATTTCCTGTTTTGCATGGTATTTGGACAGACTGGCCAAATGTGCTGCTCTGTAGTAGTTAGTAAAATTAGGGTATCCCAGGCCTCCTTTATTTTTGGTAAGATGTAGTGTGTGTATAGGTATACGTGGTTTAGAAGATCCCCATATAAACGAAGTTGCTCTTTTTTGTACTATTCTCAAAAAATAGGAAGGAATTGGAATAGGGAGGACTCTGAATAGATAAAGCAATTTGGGTAGAATAGTCATTTTGATTGCATTAATCTTCCCTATCCAGGATAAAGGAAGTTGCGACCATTGTTTTATTAGATTTGTGATCTGTCTTAATACAGGAGGATAATTGGTTGAGAATAAGTCAGAATGAGATGCTGTTAAATGAATTCCAAGATATGGGATTGATTTTTCTGCCCATGTGAATGGGAGTGCAGCCCTAGCCGGGATCAATTCCATGTTTGTGAGTGAAATATTAAGCACTAGGCATTTCTTAGGATTAATCATAAGGCCGGACAGGGCTGCAAATCCATCAAGAGCTGGTATTAAGTTAGGACCAGAGACCTGTGGTGATGATAGAAAAAGTAATATATCGTCTGCAAATATACATAATTTGTGTGTAATACCTCCTACTTCAATGCCAGTTATAGTTTGGTTTGTTCTGATGTATTGGGCCATGGGTTCGAGTATAAGGGCAAATAATAAGGGAGATAATGGGCAACCCTGTCGGGTACCTCTTTCGATATTAAAGGCTTCAGATTTGTATCCAGCATATTTTATATAGGCTTTGGGTTTATTATATAATGCTTTGATCCATGTTAAAAAGTGGGGTCCAAAACCCCATTTTTGTAATGAATATTGCATATATTGCCAGGATACTGTGTCAAATGCCCTCTTAATATCGAGAGATAGAAAACATAAAGGGATTTTCCGTTTTTTAGCAATATGTGCCGATAACACTGCCCTGCGTATATTATCGCCTGCCTGTCTATTTGGCATGAAGCCTACTTGATCTCTATGTATTAATTTTCCTATAATGCTATTGAGGCGTTTTGCTATTATTTTTGCTAATAATTTAATATCGAGGTTTAACAGAGAGATAGGCCAATAATTCACACAGGAAGTATCATCAGAAAGGGGTTTTGGGATCATACAAACAATTGCCATTAGTGTTTCTTGCCGAAAAGAATGTCCATCTAGAAGTTTGTTAAAAGTTTCAGTGAGAATGGGAGAGAGTATTTCTGAGAATGTTTTATAGTATAAAGCCGAGTAGCCGTCTGGGCCTGGTCTTTTGTTAAGTTTTAGGTCTTTTATGGCGTTAGCAACTTCATCTATAGTTATAGGCTCATCCAAACTGCTTTTTTGATTCTGAGATAACTCAGGTAAGGTTATTTTTGAGAAGAAGGATTCAGCTTCTGTAGGATTAAATTCATTGTTTGTCTTGTATAAAGTTGCGAGATGTGAGTGAAATTTATGGACTATTTTAACTGGATTACAAGTGTAAACATTTTTTGATAATTTCAAACGTATTGGTTTGAAAGATTTGTTAGTTGAATTTAATGCCCGAGCCAAATATGTACCTGGTTTGTTTGTATTCATGTAGAAATTGTGTTTGGAGCGTTTGAGGGATTTATCAACTGACTCAGTGAGAAATAGATCGTATTCCAATCTAGATTTTTCCAGATGAGATTTTGTACTCTGAGATGGATTATCTTGAAATGATATGTAGGCTGCATTAAAATTGAGCTCTAGTTTTTTTGCTAGATTTTTGCGTTCCCGTTTAAATAGTGCCATTTGTCTTTGTATTGTACCACGCAAGACAGGCTTATGAGCTTCCCACAGTGTTATTGGGGAAATGTCTGTTGTATTATTAGGCTGAGTTCTTTTTAAATATAGCAATTTTATCCCAGACTCTGGGATGTTAACCACTTACCGACCGCCGCACGACGATGTACGTCCAAACTTTGAACGGGGATATCGTTGTTATGACAGCAGCTAGCTGCCATAACCCTGGTATCCCCGTTTTCGTGCGGCGGCCGGCTTTCAGATAAAAGTGGTCCCTGCGGCAGATTCGCCGTGAGATCACTTTTATCGATGGCGGGAGAGGGCCCCTCTCGCCGCGATCCGGTGCCCTCCGCCACTTACCGGAGCCGTCGGTAGCGGCGGAGACGATTGCATCTGTCTCCGTCCTGTGTCTGGAGACGAGTGAGGCTAAGATGGCCCCACTCGTCTCCATGACACTGCTGGGCGGAAGCGACGTCAAAACGTCACTTCCGTCCACGCCTCTTAAAGGCACATTTTTTCAAATGTCATTTTTTAAATGACTTTTTTTTTTTTTAATGCATTTTAGTGTAAATATGAGATCTGAGGTCTTTTTGACCCCAGATCTCATATTTAAGAGGTCCTGTCATGCTTTTTTCTATTACAAGGGATGTTTACATTCCTTGTAAAAGGAATAAAAGTGACACCATTTTTTTTTAAACAGTGTAAAAATAAATAAAATAAAAAAAAAAATTTTAAAACCCCCCCGTCCCGACGAGCTCGCGCGCAGAAGCGAACGCATACGCGAGTAGCGCCCGCATATGAAAATGGTGGTCAAACCACACATGTGAGGTATCGCAGCGACCGGTAGAGCGAGAGCACTAATTCTAGCCCTAGACCTCCTCTGTACCGCAAAATATGCAACCTGTAGAATTTTTTAAACGTCGCCTATGGAGATTTTTGAGGGTAAAAGTTTGACGCCATTCCACGAGCGGGTGCAATTTTCAAGCGTGACATGTTGGGTATCAATTTACTTGGCGTAACATTATATTTCACAATATAAAAAAAAATTGGGCTTACTTTACTGTTGTCATATTTTTTATTCAAAAAAGTGAATTTTTTCCAAAAAAAGTGCGATTTTAAGACCGCTGCGCAAATATGGTGCAAAAAAAAGTATTGCAACAACCGCCATTTTATTCTCTAGGGTGTTAGAAGAAAAACCATATATAATGTTTGGGGGTTCTAAGTAATTTTCTAGCAAAAAAAACCTGTTTTAAGCAAAACGAAGCTGGTCCTTAAGTGGCTAATGTGCAAATTAGCTGATCCTCCAAAGTGAATGGCAAAAATTATTTTGTTTCTATGCCTGTCCTTTAAGATCATTGGAAGCAAATGAATGCCTCACTTTGCCCACCCCTATTGTACGTTATCTGAAGAGTTCCTTAACCACTTCAATACAGGGCACTTATACCCCTTTCCTGCCCAGACTAATTTTCAGCTTTCAGTAGTCTCGCACTTTGAATGCCAATTACGCAGTCATGCAACACTGTACCCAAACAAAATTTTTATAATTTTTTTTCACACAAATAGAGCTTTCTTTTGGTGGTATTTAATCAACACTGGGTTTTTTATTTTTTGTGATATAAGTGGAAAAAGAGCGAAAATTTTGGAAAAAAACTTTTTTTTTTTTTTTCTATTATAACATTTTGCAAATAAGTAATTTTTATTCATAAATTTGGGCCAAAATATATACTGCTACATATCTTTGGTAAAAATAACCAAAATTAGTGGATATTATTTAGTCTGTGTGAAAGTTATAGAGTCTGCAAGCTATGGTGCAAATCATTATTGATCACACCTGATGCACCTTTGAGGCCCTGAAATGTCAGGACAGTACAGATACCCCCCAAATTATCCCTTTTTGGAAAGTAGACAGTCCAAGGTATTTAGTAAGAAGCATGGCGAGTTTTTTGAAGTTTTTTTCCCACAATTCTTGGGAAAATTAAGAAATTACTTTTTTAACACAAAATTGTCATAACAAGTTATTTCTCTAATGGGCTGCAGATAGGTACTCTGGTATTCTAATGGACTGGAGACAGGTCCTTGGGTAATCTGATGGGCTGCAGATAGGTACTCGGATACTCTGCTGGGCTAGAGACAGGTACTAGGTTACTCTGATGAGCTGGAGACAGGTACCCAGGTACTCCGATGGGATGGAGACAGGTACTTGGGTACTCTGGTGGGCTGCTGATAGGTACTCGTGTACTCTAGACTGGAGACAGGTACTCGGGTACTCTGATGGTCTGAAGATAGGTACTCAGGTACTCTGGTCTGGGGACAGATACTCGTGTACTCTGATGGGCTGGTGACAAGCACTCTCCTCCTCGCACACAATCGGTGTGCGAGGAGGAGAACCCGATAACAGCTAGTTACCGTGGTTTGTTTACATTCTGTGATCGGCTGTGATTGGACACAGCTGGTCATGTGGTAAAGAGACAATTTCTTTGGCTCTTTATCCCAATCGGAGATGGGCTGTGTCAGAGTATCACGCCTCGTTCCTGATCACCACTTTGTGTGCCCCTGGGGGGGCGCATGAGCAGCGTGCACGAGGACAGTGCTTGTGACCGGCTGTGATTGGACATAGCTGGTCACGTGGTATGGAGCCATTTTTATTGGCTATTTACACTGATCGGGGATGGGGTGCGGCTGAGCACTCCAACAATTGATTGTGTTCATGGAGAAATTAATGATGTGTGAAAAGTGATGAAGAGAAATATTAGTTGTTTTCAAAAACATCTACAAAGGTTATATTCAGAAAACTTGTAATTCCTGCTCGGGATATGAAGATTTTAGAATATTTAGAAAATGTTATATAAAAATGGAACTCTAGACAACCAACAAAATAGATACATTATATTATCAAAAGTATTGGGATGCCTGCCTTTACACGCAAATGAATTTGAATGGAATACCAGTCTTAGTCCGAAGGGTTCAATACTGAGTTGGCCCACCCTTCGCAGCTATAACAGCTTCAACTCTTCTGGGAAGGCTGTTCACAAGGTTTAGGAGTGTGTCTATAGGAATATTTTACCATTCTTCCAGAAGCGCATTTGTGAGTTCAGGCACTGATGTGGGCAAGAAAGCCTGGCTCGCTTTTTTCCTCTCTAATTCATCCCAAAGGTGTTGTATCTGACTGAGGTCAGGACTCTGTGCAGGCCAGTCAAGTTCCTCCACTCCAAACTCACTCATCCATGTCATTCTTCCTTTGTACACTGGTCCAAATAATTTGGCAGAGGGCGGTTATGGTGTGGGGTTGTTTTTCAGGGGTTGGGCTGGGCCCCTTAGTATGCACAAACATTTTACCTTTTATTTTTATTGTGAACAGAATGAGCTGTTTTACAAAGTAAGGCTTCATCTGCTGGTTGTTCAATGTAGAAAAGTTAGAAATTTTGTCAACCTTTTATATGGCTATGTATTTATTGTGAAGATTTTGCATCACTTTTTCTCTTGTTGACAATATTACGAGGACATTAAATTAATAAATGAGGTTCTAATCCTTTCATGCTCTATCCTATTCTTGTCTTTTGTCACCAGACCGTTCATTTCAACAGAAATCTCTCATGAGATCACCTGTAAATCTTCCCTTATGTAGCCATCCAAACGCCTTGAAACTGCTGCAGGGTGCCACTATTTTGGATGCAATGTCAACTGCCCTAGCTGACTAAGCTGTCATTTATGTGACTCCCCAGTCCATAGTATCCCCCGTCACATAAATTATTATAAAGGGAGGTTTAGGGGCGGATGCTGGGTCAACACAGACAGTAATCAGACACTCTCAGAAGAGGAGAGGGCTATGACCTGCAAGGGAAGGGAGGGCGATGTGCTACAGAATTGCCTCACCTGGAGTGATCTCATTTTCTAGCAAGTTTAGAGACACATTGCAAGTGAATCAAATACATTTATAGAAAGGAAAACACTGCAAGTAATCATTTAAAATACTTGATTTTCCTGCAATTTTTTTTTTTTCAAAAGTATTTTATTGTATTGGTGATTATGAAGTCTTAACAGGAATCATTGATCATCAAGCATTGAACAATGAAAATGAAAAAGTTGTAAAATATACAAAGATATACAAAGCTATACAAATACAGAATGTCCCAGCTATCATTGAAAATCACTTCCATGCTAGGTCGATTGTAAAAAGGTGTATTAGCCCAACTTATATCTTTAATTGGGCATTAATTGTCCCATAACTGGTGTTCTATGGAAATTGTATGCTTCTTACAGTGAAAGTATCAAT
Source organism: Aquarana catesbeiana (assembly GCF_042186555.1). Taxonomy (NCBI): domain Eukaryota; kingdom Metazoa; phylum Chordata; class Amphibia; order Anura; family Ranidae; genus Aquarana; species Aquarana catesbeiana. The sequence goes on along the minus strand of NC_133325.1, from coordinate 110,801,468 downwards.
ATTGTGCTCTTGTAAAGTGAGAATAAAGTATGACCTCTGTCGTAGGTGTAACATACTTGTCACTGTGTCTGTGTGGGTCTGGTTAATGATCGTTCAAAGTATCTTCGTGATTGTCTGAAGTTTGTTTCATTGGTTGGGTATCTAATAAGTATTTGAAGTGGGAGGACTGTATGCTTGCCTGGGTGTCTAAATAGAGGGTATAGAAAATGGAGGGGGGAGCGTGAGGGAGCGGGAAGTGAAAGGCTGGGGGGGCATGGGGGGGGGAAGGGTTAGGTAAGGAGGGGGGAGAGGGAGGGGGGTCTCTGACTTCCCCTGGTAAGTGGTATTTGGCAACTGGGTTTTGAGGGAGTTTGTTTAGGGTAACTTGGGGGGGTAGTTTCCCATTGAAGGACGGAAGAAATGATGATGGGGAGTTTGGGTTAAAGACAGATATGTCATCAAGGTTACCCCTGCTTCATGTGGGTGGAGCTAGCGTGTCCTTGTATTCAGGTGAAGTTTGATAGTGTATCCAACATGCCCACTTGTGACTGAATTTTGTAGGCGTGTCACGTGAGATGTGTATAAGCTGTTCCATTTCTGCTACTCTGTTTATTCTAACAAACCATTCATTGATAGTGGGTATATGAGTTGAATTCCAATGTACGGGTATACATTGCTTAGCTGCGTTAATCATATGCGTCATTAGTGACTTATGATAGGTGGCATGTGGTAGAGATGAGAGGTGTAGAAGAAATTGGGCAGGGGTGAACTCAAGTTCGTAAGTGGTAACTTTCGTGATTATGCGCTGGACCTCTGACCAAAAGGCTCGCAGTGGGGTGCAGGACCACCATATGTGTAGAAGGGTACCCTTTTCTTGATGGCACCTTCAGCATGTTTCAGGGATAACCGCTTTGAATTTATGTAACAGTACTGGGGTATGGTACCATCTGGCCTGAATTTTGAACCCATTTTCCTGGGTGGTGACATTGGTTGAACCCTTGTGTATGGTTATAAATATTTGTTCCCATCTTTCTTCCGTTAGTTGGATGGATAAGTCAGCTTCCCATTTTCTGCAAGACTGACTTTCGTTAGCTTTGAGATCAGCGAAGATTAGGTTATGTATGTAATTGATAAGATGAGATTGGGGTGTTGTCTTGATACATAGGGATTCAAAAGGTGTGAGCGGTCTGGAGCATTGACCATTTTTGTCTAGGATTTTGAGGTAGTCGGCTATTAGTATGTATGACCATGGAGAGATAGGTGCCTTTTCTAAACGGGCGGCAATTTGACCTACTGTGAGTAATTTGCCGTTGTGGTAAAATTGGTGGGCTCTGATTTGTTCCCATGGCCAGTTGTCTGAGAGATATTGGTGATGCATTCCTGGTGGGAAATCTGGGTTTAACTTTATCGGGGACAATGGACTGGGGGTGGAGGAAATGGAGGTCTTCTTACATGTTTGGTGGAAGCATTGTATGGTGGGGCCAATCGTCGGGTGTGAGTGAATTTCTGGTGGGAGTTGGTTTGGGGAAATCCAAGGGAGCGAGCTCAGAGTTAATTTTGTGAAGGAAGCTTCTAAAGAGACCCAGTCTTTCTGTTGGGTATGGACATTCCAGTCCACTATCCTGGCAAGATGTGTGGCTGTGTGATAGTGGAGGATGTTCGGAAGGCCTGTGCCTCCCAGATTCTTCGGGCGAGTAAGTTGGTCATGACCAATTCTATGTCTATGTTTCCCCCAAAGGAAGTTGGAACATATCTGTCTGTATGTTTTGAAGAAAGAGGGGGGGATCTGTTCCTGCAATTTTTTAAGTTGGTGATGGGATCTCTTTGAGCGCTGACAAATCCCTTTTAAATCATCCTTACCTTACTGTGCTTGTATAAAATGTAAACGTTTGGTGTCATGGTGAAGTAGTGAATGACAGCTCAGCCTGTCACATCTAACTGTCTCTGTAGGCTTTTCTGCTAGCTCTGCCATGTTAACTACAAAATTAGTGGTGCATTTTCATTTTCAAATTTGTTCTGAAAGGATGACATCCGTAGCCTGTTTTTAATTCATGAGGCCCAAAAGCTCGAAATGAAAATATTTAGAATGCCTTTCTTTAGTATTGTGGTTTCTAATTAATTATCTTTGCCATTTCTGTCATTTATATTTTTAAGTTAACACAGCTATGTAAACAGACACATCAATAAAATGCCATAAGATAGCTGCACGTGGTTTATCTTAATTTCTGGATTTAGGCGTCTTTAGTTTATATTCTAAATGTACCATCTTCAGTGGCTACAATATTTTTCTCTGTATTTATCTTGGTTCTTGTGGACATTTTGACCTGTACTTCTCTTTTAATGTAACAATGGTTTGTGTCTTGATTAATGAGCTACTTTAGCAAGAACTTATGGCATGGGGCTGAGTATAATTATGGTGCTTTATCCTGGTCTTCTTAACAAGAAATGACTGCTGTCAGCTTACCGTCCTACATTTTATTCTCTAAAAAGACCTAGCATTTATATAATTTGATACTGTTTGAGTACATTTCCATTCTGTATTCCAAAATAGTCCTAAGAATTTGACGCCTTCATCTTAAAGTGGTCCTAAACTTAAAATCAAAAGGTTGGCTGTCTAACAGGATTTATAAGCGCAGTTTAATGTGACCAAGCACATCAGTAAAACAGTACATACTTTTAACATATTCTTGATTTTGACAGTGCCTAGTAAACCTACATTCTCCTTGTCCGATAGGAGCCTGTCAGGAGGCATACCCCCACCCATTTCTGATTCTCATTACTGGATTGCATAGATGGTGTCATCAAGGAGAGGCTGCAGAATGCCTACTGTAAGCGCTATATCACTCATAACTGATTTTTCTCATACTGAAAGATACAGTTGCATGAGTCTAGACTTTAGACTTTAAAGTTGTGTTCCAGGCAAAGTAAAGTAAATCAATTAACTGCTAACCCCATCCATAAAACAATACAACAGTGCTGAAGTTAAATGTTCTAATTCAGTGCATCCAGTTTTGCGTTCTCAAGATTGAGTCATACAATGCTGTACAACTGTATTCTCACATTTCCAATGCATAGCACTGCTTTGGTTCATGTTCATGTCATGTGAAGAAAAAGAGAATTAAGACGTGTATTTTTGTGCACCTCAGAGCCTTCCGACACTGTGTAATATAGAACAATGTGCTGTCACACATAAAATCAAATAGTAGTTAAAAAAGGGAAAAAAGCAAGCACTGCTATGGATTTTAACAACACATTGCAGCTCACAGCGACACGCATACGTTAAACGCACCAGTGTGGATTCGTTATGCGCACCTTAACGTGAGCCTACAGGTGCAAATGAGAATTTATTATTGTGTAAGGCTGCAGTAGGCGCAGAGAGGGCAGTCCCCGAACCAGGGAAGTTACTGCCGTTTTTTTTACAAGCTTAGATTCAGGGTTATTTAGAAGGCACATGACTTTGCTTGCTCCTGTCCGAAGCAAGTATTATATGTGTTCAATCTGTATATACACCTATGTGTCATCCATACAAACCTTTAATCATACAAATACCCCATACAGTCTAGCAATAGCAGTCAGCAGTGCCTAGGATTAACACTGCAGATATACTATTATGAGTACCTAGACACACTCACATACTACGAAGACTTAAGGCAAAAGGTACATTTGTCAAGGTATTGCTTAGACATAAATACTACTTCAAGATTTTCCCCTATAACATAGCAATTCATCTTTTCAGTTCCACCTTAAAGCCAAAGCACAGGAAATTTAAAGGATAAGTTCACCTTTTCACCTTTGGAACATCTTACAATTATGTGCCAGCATCTCAAGCCCCCCCCAATTCCCCCTCCTTGTGACAGCAGGCGGGGATCCTTTCCCTGCACTGTCAAAATTTGAAAACAGAGTAGCCATGCGGGGCTCCGCCCACACAGTGTCATTAATTCACAGTTTCCTGTGACTTAATGCCTACAAGTACCATTACCATTGCGGTTGACGACTTGAAGTTCTCAGCATCTCGCAGTCCATTGATCTTCATGCTCTCAGGTACCTGCCTGCCCACATGAGGAAGATGAAGACAACTATGTTGAGAGTTTGCAGGAGCCTGAGATCTGCTGATCCCGGGTGCAATGCTCTGCAGGCTCCTTAGGGAAAAAAAAATAAATGCAGTTTTTTTTTACACCTGCAAAAAAATGTGCATTTATTATTTTTTTTTTTTGTAAGAACTTATCCTTTATAAATTATTCCTGACAGTGGGGCTGTGCCTGCACTGCAAGGTTTAGCTGCTCGTTTTGTCTTGGGGAGAGGAGAAGGAATCAAATGTACCTGATCCTGGCAGATTGCTTTCCCACACAATCAGGCCGTGAACTGTCCCTTGGTTTCATCTAATGCAGGGCTATGGACACATTGGTCTTGATGTCATGACCTTGGGCTGTTTGAGCATAGGGGAGAAAACACTGCGAGGAAAGGTCAAGCAGTACAAAGGATCGGGTAAGTAACTCTACTTAAACAAGTCCTCTATACCTAAATGAGCAATTAACCCTTGCAGCGTGGGCACAGCTCCACCAAGAGATCATTTTTACATTTCCCAGAGTTGGGCCTTAAGGATAGTGCCAACTACCATCATATAGATTGTGAGGCACCCAGGTGCAGAAGAGACATGCTAGGGTAAAATAAGTTTTAGTCTCTTAGCAGGTAGGTTGTGTCCCTTGAGTTGAAATCTTTTTTGACTGGTATGTACCTTTCACATGCATTTGTACTTTTCACATGAAAAATTGAATTAACCGGCTCACAAAGTAGCATTTTACAATAGAGATGTTTCAGTTCAAATATTGTGTGTCTTCTTCTTCCATAGATTGCCTTATACATATGGCAGAAAGTTGATGGGCAGGAACTTACATCTGTTCCAGAGTTTTGCACAAAAAATCCTACTTCCCCCAAAGCAGTGGGATGTGCCACTTCATTTATCAATACCCTACCTCTCTGTGTAAGTACAACTTGATTTGTTTGTATTGTTTTTTTTTAAAAGCTACTGGAGAATAAAATAATCTGTGTTATCCTTAGCAATTTATCCAATACTTCCAATTTCCTGGCATGTTCACATTTATTTTCATGTACTGTGGGAGTGTATCCATGTTTTTTGGAATTTGGCCAGATTTCATCTATGATCAAATGGCAGAAACCCAAGAAGACTAATTAGTTAATATGTTTCAAAATGTTTATTTTTTTTATCCTTGGAATGATATTAATGGTTTGAGTTTAATTTATCTGCATGTAAAGTGTTTCCTAAAATATGACTAACTTTCACACTTCATTTCTGCCTATTGGCCACAAATTACTTTGGATTAGTAACTACGGTAATTTTAAAAGAGAAGTATCTGCCTTTTTTTTTTTTAAGAATTAAGAATCTAAGTGTCTCGCTGGCAGGCTGAACCGGGTGCCGGTCCAGACATGTGAGTGGATCACGACTATATTATCGCTATATTGAGACTGGATCGGCTCTGTGATGTCAGCCGACAGCAGGCTTCAGCCCGCTGTCTGCTGAAAATGGGTCACAGGAGTGCAGAGCTAACTGTGCAATCCTGTGACCCACAGAAGTACAGCCAAATGAGCTTTGGCTGTACTTCTCATGTAGGACTTGTAGTGGCCTGGTTTAAATACCATGTATGTTTGTGTGGGTTTACTTCAGGAGCTTTGTTTTCTGTACAAATCCTAAAAACCAAACATAAATTGTGTTTAGTTTGTAGCAGTTATTATAAATTGGGATATAAATCAAGCAGATTGTTAGCTTGTGTATTTAAACAAAAGCAATTTAGCTTATTTTATATCCAAGATTAAAAGCAGAAGTTCATAAGAACCTTTTCAAAAATTATACAAGGTCAGGAAAGAATCTAGTAAAAATATAATTGATCATGCTCTGTGGATAAATACAGGCTTATCTACTGAAACTCAGAGAATGCAATGCTATTTGTTGGAAAAAGATTTTGCTGAGGCGGCACTCTCCTGCATTTTATCCTAGAAATTTAAGTATATACTTTTCTATAAGTATTTAACAATGTGAATTGTTTCGCTTCTGGTAATACTCTTGGAAACACTTGGTGCGTATATATCACATATTCACAAACAAGGTAAACATTCTACTTTTACACTATTGCTTTTAAATGCAGATATAGAATTGTATGCTAAGGTTTTAATGATTATACCAATTTTTTTATTCAGCTCAGCTAATAAACACAGGCCAGGCTCATTTTATCCTGGAAAGGGAGGCCAAAGTCAATGCATGGAGGGCTCTTTTGATGATACAGTGTGTGGATAAGGCCCTCAAGCCCAGTTTGTTATTGGCTATAGATGCAGAAAAAGGGTTTGATTTGCTTGACTGGGGATTCCTCACGACAGCTTTGTCCTATTGTGGTCTTTGACCAAGAATGCTCAGTATGAGTAGTGAACTCTATTGTCAGTTGTCAGTAAAAATGAGGATCAATGGCCTGCTCTTGTCTCCTTTTACTTTGTATAATGGGACAAAACAGAGATGCCCCTTTTCACCGGTATTTATTTAATTGGTACCACTCCTGAACATGGTTACGCACAATTCTGATATGCATGGCATATTTATCAACCATCGGGAGCATAAGCTTTTATTTCTTCTTTTTTTCTAATAATCCAACAGGCATCTACAGGTGCATCTAAAAAAATGTGAATATCATCAAAATGTTAGTTTATTTCAGTAAATCAATTCAAAAAGTGAAACTCATATATTATATACATTCATTACACACAAAGTGATATATTTCAAGCATTTCTTTCTTTAAATTTTGATGATTATGGCTTACAGCTAGTGAAAACCCAAAATATAGTATCTCAGGAAATTAGAACAAAAGTTCAATATTGTAGACTGATGGTGTCACACTTGAATCAGCTAATTAACACAAAACAACTGTAGAGATTTCCAGAGCCTTTAAATTGTCCCTCAGTCTGGTTCAGTAGGTTACACGATCATGGGGAAGACTGCTGACTTGACAGTTGTCCAGAAGACAGTCATTGCCACCCTCCACAAGGAGGGTAAGTCACAAAAGGTCATTGCTAAAGAAGCTGGCTGTTCACAGAGTGCTGTATCCAAGCATAAGTTGAGTGGAAGAAAAAAGTGTTGTAGAAAAAGGTGCACAAGCAACAGGGTTAACCGCAGACATAAGAGGATTGAGAAACAAAGGTCATTCAAAAATTTGGGGGAGATTCACAAGGAGTGGACTACTGCTGGTGTCAGTGCTTCAAGAGCCACCACACACAGACATAATCAGGACGTGGGCTACAACTGCTGCATTCCTTGTGTCAAGCCAGTCTTGAACCAGGGACAACGCCAGAAGCGTCTTACCTGGGCTAAGGAGAAAAAGGACTGGGCTATTGCTCAGTGGTCCAATGTCCTCTTTTTGGATGAAAGTAAATTTTGTGTTTCATTTGGAAATCAAGGTCCCAGAGTCTAAAGGAAGAGTGGAGAGGCACAGAATCCAAGTTGCATGAGGTCCAGTGTAAAGTTTCCACAGTCGGTAATGATTTGGGGAGCCATGTCATCTGCTGGCGTTGGTCCACTGCGTTTTATCAAGTCCATAGTCAACGCAGCCCTCAAGCAAGAAATTCTAGATCACTTCATGCTTCCCTCTGTTGACCAGCTTTATGGAGATGCTGATTTAATTTTCCAGCAGGAGTTGGCACCTGCCCACACTGCCAAAAGTACCAGTACCTAGTTTAAATTATCATGGTATCACTGTGCATGATTGGCTAGCAAACTCGCCTGACCTTAACTCCATAGAGAATCCGTGGGGTATTGTCAAGAGAAAGAGGATAGACAACAGACCCAACAATGCTGATTAGCTGAAGGCCGCTATCAAAGTAACCTGGGCTTCCATAACACCACAGCAGTGCCACAGGCTGATCGCCTCTATGCCGCATTGATGCAGTAATTCATGCAAAAGGAGCCCCAACCAAGTATTGAGTGCATACTTCACTGTACATGGGCATACTTTACTATACCGTACATGGACATCCTTTTCCGCAAGCCAACACTTCTGTATTAAAAACTTTTTTTTTTTTATTGGTTTTGTTCCAATTTTCTGATATATTGAATTTTGTGTTTCTACTAGCTGTAAGCCATAATCATCAAAATTAAAAGAAAGAATATCTTGGAATATATCACTCTACATAATATATGAGTTTTAGTGGTGTCACTAGGGTTGGTGTCACCCCCCTCAATATCATACTGTATGTTATATACACCGGTCTGTATATAATGTACAGTATAGTGTCAAGGTACAGACTGGTCTGTATATAATGTACAGTACAGTGTACAGACTGGTCTGTATATAATGTACAGTATGGTGTCATCAGGATACAGACTGTACATTATATGTACACCATACTGTACATTATATACAGACCAGTCTGTACACTGACACTGTACGTTATATGCACTGGTCTGTATAATGTAAAGTATGGTCTTATCAGGCTACAGACTGTATATAGGGGGGGAAGTTGGTGGAGGGAGAGGGCGAGGGAGGCAAAGATAAAGTGAGGCGAGAAAGGAGGAAGAGTAAGAGGAGGGGAGAAAAAGAGAGAGGTGGAGGGGGTGAGAGAGAGAAAAGAGAGGAAGGGGAGAGAGAGAGAAAGGAAAAGAAAACATAGGGGTGGGGGGAGAGAGAGCAAAAGGGGAGAGAAAGCAGGGGGAGAAAGCTAAAGGAGGGAGAAAAAAAGCAGGGGGAAGGAGGGAGAGAGAGACAAAGAAAAAAAGAGGGACTGAGAAAAAGGGGATAGGCTGTGGGGGACCCAGGGGGGAGAGAGAGAGGAGAAAAAAAGAAAGAGATTGCAGAAAGAGAGAGGGGGAGAAAAAATTGATGGGGTAGAAAGGGGGGCTAAAGAGGGGAGACAGGAGGGTGAAAAGGAGGAAGAGAAGGGGAGCAAGAGGTGGGAGAGTGTGAGGGGAGAGTAAAAGAGAGAAAGGGAAAAGGGAGAGGAGATAAAGGGGGTAGGGGGAGACAGGGAGGTGGGGGGATGGGAAAGAAAGAGAGGGAGAGGAGAGAAGAAAGAGGGAAATGATAGGGATAGGGATGATAGAGGGAGAGAGGGGGGAGAGAAAGGGGGATTAAAGAGGAGAGAGTGGGGGGGTGAGAAGAGGCGAGAGAAAGGAGAGAGAGCTAGAGAAGGGGCAAAGCAAAAGGAGTTGGGGGAGACGAAGGGGGGTGTTCTGTGTGTAAAAGGTTCGCTCACAATTATGCCTTCCCCCCACTCAGACTGGTTCCCCCTTGACTAGCTATAGCAGCCATTGTTTCAGATCTCCCACCCAACCGCTCACAGAACCCCTTTGGGTCCTTTCTTACTGGCATTCTGCCCGACGGACTCCACTTTGCTCAGCGGGAGATCGCTCCGTTAATCCCCGCTGAGCAGGCGGATGACAGGTCTGTCTCGGCTCACTGTACAAAGACGGACCTGTTGGAGCCCTGTTATCATCTATGGAAAGATCAGATGTAAACGGACCGCCTGTCCGTTTTCATCCGATCACATCTGCCAGACGGATGGAAAACAGGGTTTCCACCCATCTGGATTTCACGGACAGGATCAGATTGGATAGCAGCGGGGTGTCAGCTCATGTCACCGCTGACATCCGCTGCCCCATAGGAGTGAATGGAGTGTCCGATCAGGTCCACCTGTCAGTTTTTCGGAGCGCCTGTGTGAAAGGGGACTTTCACAGCACACTGCAAGCATTGCATGCAGGGTGTTGGAGTGTGGGCGGACACAACTGGGAGGCGGAGTGTGGGATTGGACAGGTGGTGGATGGGGCTGAGAACAGCAGTGACAGGACAGGATATTGAAACTTACAGCCCGACTCCCGAGCAGAGTCTCTATCTGCCCATAAAAATTACTGAGGGAGTCGGAGCGAGGCAGAGAAGATACTGCATCGGCCGCCTGCACCTCCGATAAGCCACAGCTCCTACCTACTCTGGGGCCCCAGTGGCAGGCAGCTCACACTTGTGGTATCGCTGGCCTTGGTGTCACCCCTCTGACGGGGGGTCACCCAGGTGTGGTCCACACCTCCATATTGACGCCACTTATGAGTTTCACTTTTTGAATTTTATTCCTGAAATAAAGTAACTTTTTTATGATATTCAAATTTTTGGAGATGTGCCTGTATATCCTTTCTTAAAAGAGCTTGATTCCTATAGTGAACTTTTAGATTTCTGGATCAACTTAACTAAATTTGAAATACCATTTGAGTGGCAGCAAGATAAGCTTAGATATCTGGGTATATATTCAAAATAAATTGTATTCTACTTCTAAATGGTGTAGGCTGGAATGTACTATCCTTGAGGAGTTTCTTCTCCTGGGTGGGAAAAATAAACATTTTAAAAATGAATGTGCTTCCTAGAGTCCTTTTTCTTTATCAGATGTTACCCATAAAAATCCACTTTCTATATTTAAAACATTAACCACTTCAGCCCCGGAAGGATTTACCCACTTCCTGACCAGGCCACTGACAATTGCGCGGCCGTGCGACGTTGTACCCTAACAAAATTAACGTCCTTTTTTTCCCACAAATAGAGCTTTCTTTTGGTGGTATTTGATCACCTCTGCAGTTTTTATTTTTTGCTCTATAAACAAAAAAGACCAACAATTTTGAAAAAAAAGCAATATTTTTTTACTTTTTGCTATAACAAATATCCCCAAAAAATATACAAAAAAAACAAATTTCTTCCTCAGTTTAGACTAATATGTATTCTTCCACATATTTTTGGTAAAAAAATAGCAATAAGTGTATATTGATTGGTTTGCGCGAAAGTTATAGCGTCTACAAAATAGGGGATAGATGTATGGCATTTTTATTACTATTTTTTTTTTTTTACTAGTAATGGCGGTGATCTGCAATTTTTTTTTATCGGGACTGCGACATTGAGGCAGACAGATTGGCCACTTTTGACACTATTTTGGGACTATTGACATTTATACAGCGATCAGAGCTAAAAATAACCACTGATTACTGTATCAGTGCCTTTAAATGTCACTGGCAGGGAAGGGGTTAACACTAGGGGGGAGATCAAAGGGTTAAATGTATTCCCTCAGTGTGTTTCTAACTGTGGGGTGATGGGACTGACTGGGGGAGGAGACCGATAGCTGCTCCTAAGTACTAGGAGCAGACAATCTGTCACTACTCCCCTGACAGAACGGAGATCTGTCTGTTTACATTGACATTTCTCTGTTCTGTCCTTCTCAGGAGCAATCGGGCGCCGGCCACGCGCATTGGCTTCTACGTCACGTGGCGGCGCGCCCCCTCTATACTCCTTAAAGTACCCACCGTACAGATAAGGCGATTCGCGCAGGAGTGCCATGCTGCCACCGTCAAACAGCGCGTGGTCAGCAAGTGGTTAGACACGATTTCTAGAAAAGTCTCTAGAACTCTAAATTCCTAGAATTTCTTAATAAATTTCAATTAATCTATTGAACTATTGATACTGGACATTTGCAGATACATTTTTTTTTAAAAAGGGTTTTTTTTGGAACAATTTTGGACAGCTCCTTATGGAGAGCTGTCTCCTACTGCTTTGCACCTTTTTTTTTGCTTTTAGATCAATGGGACCTCCTCCAGAAGTGACTTAAATAGACGTATAATTCTCTCTTAATGTCCATTACTGGGCACAGACTGTTTCACCCAGATTTCAATGATAGGAATTCTTTTTAAGATGAACACGGTATTCTACGTTGTATTTGCACAATTTCTTTAATGGCCCCTTATTACTATCTGGCAGAGCTAAAGAAAAAAAATCAAGTTTCTCTCCTGGTTACTCATGGAGGTATTGTCAGGTAATACTATTTGTACACTCCCTTCTGCAGTCTATCAGGGACATAGCTGACTTAAACCCAACAGAGGCGCTTTTATTACACCCTGGTCATACCCTCTTTCCCAGATATTTGGGGGCCACCTTGAACTTAGAATCCCCTACTTATTCAGATTTTTGGGATAAATGAGAAAATAAATATGGCACTATGCTATCTGAAGTACAAAAATGTACGATTTTTAGGATACACCCTACCTTTTTCTATTAGTTTGAGTAATTGAACTTTAAAATGACTGCATAATGATATTTATCCTCTTTGTGTCTGGGTTCTGTACGTATGGCTTATTCATCAAAGTGTTGGAGAGATTGATGTAGAAGTGACTAGGGCTACTCATGTGTGATGCTTGCTCACTTCCACATCTAATGTTCTAATGCACCATGTAAAAGTTATCAGAATAGCTCAATTCCTCATTTATTGCATTCTGCTAAGAGACTTTTATCCTCGCTTGTAGCAATGATTTAATGATTCACTGACTCGGTTTTCTTTGTTTAGATGTTTGAGCGTTATAAAGATGTAACTATTTTGCAAAGAGATTTTTTTTTAATGGTCAAATCAGATTCTTCTTTTTTGTTAGTAAATTACGGAATTGAGGTTTCTTTTTTCTTTTCTGTAAGAAAAATATGTAAGAATTCCTTACTACAAACATATGGTTTATGTAGTATAATTGTAACTTTTGGACTAAGATTGGATTGAAGAAATAATGGTTTTTGTGATTATCCTTTGGCTGCGGAAAATTCAATTTTTTTCAATAAATGCATATACCTGCATATACATTAAGTGTGCAGAGAGTACAGAGGTTATGTTAGCTCATTAATAAGCGTATTTAATTCCACTCATAGGTGATATATGAATGTTGCTGCTGCTTCCCCGGGGACTCCACTAGTTGAAGTAAAATATAATGTGCAGATATAGAGGGGTAGGTGGCTCCGCCAAAAACTCAAATGTGCGGTGACCAATGTCAAGGCTTTAGAGCGCTATCACATTTTGAATGACAATTACGTGGTCATGCGACGCTGCTCCCCACAAATAGAGCTTTCTTTTGGTGGCATTTGATGACCTCCGAGGTTTTTATTTTTTAAATAAAAAAAATTATCGAAAATTTTGAAAAAAAAAGTTTTTTCTTTGTTTCTGTTACAAACTTTGTAAATGAGTAAGTTTTTTCTTCACTGATGGGCACTGATAAGGGCTGCACTGACGGGCTGCACTGACAGGCACTGATGAGGCAGTACTGATTGGCACTGATGAGGTGGCACTTATATGCAGCACTGATGGGCACTGATAGGTGGCACTGATATACAGCACTGATGGGTACTCATAGGCGGCACTGATGGGCACTCATAAGTGGCACTCATAGGCGGCACTAATGGGAACTCCTAGGCGGCACTGATAGGTGGCACTAGAGGGCACGTATAGTGCCCACTGGTGGGCACTGATGGGTGAAACTGATAGGCAGCACTGATCAGAGGTGCTGGCAGGCATCACTAATGGGCACAGAGTGCCATCCCTAATGGGCAATGATTGCCATCCCTGGTGGGCTCTAGTGGGCTTACCTGGTGGTTATTGGTGGGCATCCCTGCTGGCCATGGGTGGGCATCCCTGGTGGTCCTCGGAGGGAATACTTGGGGGGGCTGCATTGATAATTAATCAGTGCAGACCCCCCTGTCAGGAGAGCAGCCAATCTTCTCTACTCGCATCTGTCAGTGCGAGTAGAGGAAAAGCCGATATAGGGCTTTTCCTGTTTACACTGTGATCAGCTGTGATTGGATCACGGACGCAACCCTAAGTCCAACAGATGTTCCCAATACCTGTGTATGTACACTGGGTTAGGGGGCCAGACACACCAGATGCAGCAGGCGTTTATATCAGATGACTCAGCAGTTATACTATACACCAGGATTCTGTCAACTGTTGCAGTGGGAAGCTAATTTCACACATAGAGATGGCGAACCTTGGTACCCAAGATGTTTTCGAACTACATTTCCCATGATGCTCATGCACTCTGCAGTGTAGTTTAACTTTGGATAGTAAAACATTTTTTTCTGCCAGTAAATACCTTATACAGCCAACTTCCTGTTTCTTGTCTTGTAAAAAAAAAAGCCTAGGCTTATGACATCATGCACAGCTCTCTCTCTCTCTCTCTCTCTCACTCTCCTGAGAGTTTGCCAGGAAGGGAGTGGGAATGAGTCATACGAGGGCAATTGAGAGCTGCAGAGCTGTAGGTGTGCCTCTGTGTAATTCCAGGAAGTGAACAGGCAGCAGGTTCAGCTGCCCACAGTTAAAATGGTTGCAGCCAGACTCAGTGGAGGGAGATTTCTGCAGCATATTTGGCAAGTACAGAATACAGAAACAGTATATATAGAATAATATGAAAAGTGGTTGGAGGGAAGCTTCGGAATAAAGATGTTTTTATTACAAATTATGTGAGCAGATTGCAGTTCTTCTTTAATTCAGAATAAAAACTCATTAAACTTTAGCTGCACCTTCATTCTGTTATAGTGCTGTGAGGTTACAGTTGTTATTCCGTCTAATCATTAGACTACAGTCATAGACCATGTGTTGCCGTGCCACACAGTCTCTAGGCCTACTCATCTATGAATTTAAAGCCAGGAACAGAATTTTTTTTCTCAATCAATTATTATGTTTAATTGATATGTGTATGTGTTTTAATTCTGTCTTGTCTAAACTACCATCTGTGTTTACCAATAAATTAACATAACCTGCAAATTATAGTCATGGCAAAGTGGTAATTATCTGCTCACTTTACTGCCACTGATTTGCAAACATTACACAAGGCTGTTTAATTACGTATTTGTGTCTGAACTGTTCTGTCTCTGTCCCGTTTTCTTTTGAGTTTGTTATACCCACTGTCATCAACCACTATAAGTCTTTTAAATGTGTTTAGGTAAGTGTAGTTACTATATTGCATCTGCATATTTTAAAGTGTTCCTTTGTACCTTGGTGCTTTGGATAGAGTAGAGTCCTGTCAGGTTTTTATTGCTGTCTATGTCCATGTTCGGCAGATTCACCCTCTCTATTTATTCTGATTACTGTTCTCATTGAAAGTGAAGGTGAAAGAAAATTACAAATTTTGAATGATCATCAGAACAGAAGTAGAGGGGACACTAGTTCCAGGGACCCTGCTGACAACCATGGAGTTCCCTCCCTTTGGAGGGATTTCTTCACACTTCCTGCTGTGGGTATGAGACAGGATGTGAAAGCAAATCTCCCCAATGGGACACAGGTGGCAAACAAAAAACTGATGGGGATTCTAACTCTCCCTTATTTTACATACATTGCTTGTTGAGCTTGCAGTTTATGGATTGAATTACCAGTGAAAAATATGATTTCTAAAGTAGCCATGTTAAGCTACAGAGGTCTCAAACTTATTAGCTATAAAAGCCTCTGCAGTATAACCCTCTAACCCAGGGGTCAGCAACTTTTTTCCACTTAAGGGCCAGATTCAATGTATGTGAATGCACGGAGGGCCGCATTCACCTGCTAATAAATGTAGATAACATTACACAGCCCCCCGCACCTCTGGCGCCCTTTACATTACACAGCCCCTGCACCTCTGGTCCCCTTTACATTACACAGCCCCCACACCTCTGGTCCCCTTTACATTACACAGCCCACTGCACCTCTGGCCTCCTTTTACATTACTCAGCCCCCCGCACCTCAGGTCAGGTTCATATTTCAGACAAGGTTTCTTAGGCCTCTGTTTAGGGTACAACTGTAAAGTCTCAGTCTTGTCACTGTGGTCCCTGCCGCAGCTGCCTGGCTCTTGACAACTTTAACATGCAGTGTGAGCAATGTACACTGTACAGGTGGCCTCTTATCCCTATGCTTAAATCTAACATTCAGATATGGGCAAAGCTTCCGTCGGGAGTCATGTGGTGGATAAGTCTTATCAAAATGGTCTTACTTCCGAAGGTGCTGTATGTTCTCTGGCATTCACCAGTGTATATCACACTACACTGTACAGGTGGGGCAGGGCGTGTTTTAAGGGCAGGTACTGGTTGGTGCCTGTGAGACAATGTCACCTAGCTGCCTGCATCTCTGGAGCTGACAAGGAACTGATGGGAGAGTTTGTGATCATAATAGTAAGTTCCTGGAAAATCCAATGTTAATTTTGATGTAAAATTTCTATTTTGTTTTAGTCATAGGCCATTTTTATTTTAGTAATATTTTAGTCATCTGTATTGTTTTAGTTTTGGTTGTATTGTAGTCGACTAAAATCTGCAGTACATTTTAGTAGACTAAAATATCCTACGTTTTATTTTACTAAAATCTCCAGTACATTTTAGTCGACTAAAATCTAATGGGTTTAGATCAATTGTAATGCATTATTTAAGCATTTCTCTAGAATTTCCAAACTCATTATACTCCTGGAGTAAAAACAGAATCTAGTAAGATGTTATTATTTATGGTATTTAGGTTTGAACAAACTACACAGACACAGATTTAGCCGCTATAGAGCGTCTTTTTAAGTAAAACCACGTTTAAGTGCAAGATAAATAATGCACAGTGAGGAGGGCTCTGAACAGTCTGAGGAGGCCTGTAATGCACAGTGAGTGCTCTGGATGGTCTAAGGTGTCCTGCTATGCACAGTGAGTGCTCTGGTAGGCCTGAGAAGGCCTGCTATGCACAGTGAGTGCTCTGAATGGCGGTCTGAGGAGGCCTGTAATGCACACAGTGCTCTGGATGATGGTCTGAGGAGGACTGCAATGCACACAGTGCTCTGGATGGTGGCATGAGGAGGTCTGTAATGCACACAGTGCTCTGGATGGTGGTCTGAGGAGGTCTGTAATGCACACAGTGCTCTGGGCAGTAGTCTGCGGAAGCCTGTAATGCTGCACACAGTGCTCTGGATGCTTGTAAATGCTGCACAGTTCTGGACGGTCACCTGAGGAGGCCTGTAATGCTGCACAGTGCTCCGGGTGGTCGGTAGGCTTGTAAATGCTGCAGAGTGCTCTGGACGGTCGTCTAAGGGAGGCCTGTAATGCTGCACAGTGCTAAGCACGTCACGCCACTAAGCACACTACCAACGCTATCTTGCTTGCTGGAAAGGGAAACACTCACAGGCTTTACAGGCGGAGCACCGAGGAATGCAGAAGTTCACGTGAGTAAATGTCCCTCCCTCACATTTTCGTTCCATTCTCATTCGTTTAAAAACATTGGAATTGATTTTCATTATAGTTTTAGTAGATTGATGAAAATTTAAAGTAATTTTTGTTTACTTTTAGGCATTGAAAACATGCCACTGATGAAAATTATGACAAAAATATTTTCCTTCAAGTGGATGTAAATAGGGATGGGCCGAACAGACCCCTGTTTGGTTCGCACCAGAACTTTCAAACACCGCGAAAGTTCGGACCCATATAACGAACCCCATTAAAGTCAATGGTACCTGAATGTCAAAAATCAAAAGTGTCCATTTTGAAGGCTTATATGCAAGTGATTGGGCATACAATGGTTATAGGGGTCCGGGTCCTGCCCGGGGGAACATCTATTAATAAAAAAAAAGTTTGTGAAAAACTTAATTTTTAAATGAGCAGTGATTTTTTTTTATTTTGAAAATGAAAGCATAAAAATGAAAAATTCCTTCCAATATAGTGCCTGGGGGGGTCCCCTTAGTCTACCTGTAAAGTGGCAGATCTGTACCATGCCTAGAATCTGCTGCAGCAATAATTTCATTTATAAAGCCAAAAAAAGACATTTTCCCTGCAAGCTGCCTTTATTTTGCTCAGCAACAGCTGGGGAGCCAGTGTGTATGATGAGGCCACAATGTGGATGGTGGCCTGAGCAGACGTGTGAGTGAAAAGGTCCAGCCATCCTGAAACGTATCCTTGGCTTTCTCCCTCCAGCGAGCCTGCCTTGTATTCTCCATACACCCCGGAATCCCCCAGCCTGTCAGCGCACCGCCCGAAGCCGCCATCGCGTCTTTTCTCTGAAGCTACAGCTGCCTGAGAGACGGACCGCGGCTCCGGCCTAGCTGCGGGAGTCGCGGCCATCTTGCTCTACCCAGCCACAGTCCAGTACTTGCTCCTGGCCTCCCCGATCGTCCCTGTGCTTGATTCCTCAGCCTACGACCACCGGACTTCACCCACTCACCGATTGATACCTGCAGGTCCCATATATCACCCCGCAACGGCAGCTGGGAGGACGAACTGTGGATCCGGCCTTGTGAGTGGCAGCCATCTTGCTAAACCCAGGCGCTAGTTTCCAGCATAACTGACTCCTCTATGCCCTCCCCAAGCCACTGCCAAAACTAGCACACCCCAGGCTGTCAGCCCACATCCCCACAGCAGAGGGTACCCATCTCCACTTGTGCAGAGGGTAACGGCCACAGCCCTAATCCTGACCCCTGTGCGACAAGTGGTGGCCATCTTGCTCCACCCTGCTACACCCACAGTCAATCCTAGTCTCTCCTCTGCATCTGACTCACTGATACCAGAGCTGCCCAATCTGGCTACCAAACTGTCACCTACAGCTGCCATAGAACCACCTCCCTGCTTCCATAGCCACTGGAGGGACGATTCACAGGACCAACTTTGTGACCAGCGGCAGTCTCAATACGCCACAGCACTCACTCCTGATCCCCCTGTCTCCTCTGTGCCTGCTTATCCCAGCTCCAGAAACTTCCAGCCTGACAAGGAGCCATCTGATGCCTCCAAAGAAGCAATCCCAAGCTAAACAACAATCCAGGGTACAGACTGCATCCCCACCCACACAAGTGGATTCCACTTTACTCCAGAAGTTACAGGCCTTGTTGGGGGAGATGGAGGACAGTTCCCCTGCTGACACACCGGTGGCTCCTTCATCCCAGTCCCCCACAGGAGACACGAACATGATATTAGCAGCAATCGAAAGCAGTAAGACATCTCTATTGGTGCGGATCGATCATCTGGCGGAAGAGTGCAATCTTATCCGCAATGACTTGGATAAAATGCGGGGGGCGCATCTCCGAATCCGAAAAACGGATCTCAGAGGTAGAAGATAAAAAAGGACAACATACTGACCAGATCATCAACCTGCAAAACATGATAAAAGCTCTGGTAGCAAAATCTGATGATGCCGAAAATCATATGAGACATAACAACGTTAGAGTGCTGGGCCTTCCGGAGGGCTCAGAGGGGGATCACCCGGAGGATTTTGCGGAAACCTTCTTTTAAGGATTTGCTGGGACTAACAGATGTCTCCCCTACTTATGTAGCGTAACGTGCCCATCGAGTCCCAATGGGTCGACCTATCCCAGGTACATCTCCGCGCCCTTTCCTGGTATGTCTCCTAAACTACCAAGATCAGGACCGTACGTATACTTTCAGAGGCCAGGAAACACCCAAATCTGCAATATGGTAATGCAAGCATCATGTTGTTCCCCAATTTTTCCCCGGAACTTCAAAAAAAGCTGCAAACCTTCAACGACGTTGGACGCAGACTACGAGACCGCAACATTAAATATGGGATGTTCTATCCTAGTCGCCGGCGAGTTCAACATGAAGGCTCTATTAAGTTTTTTGACACCTCGGCTGAGGCGGATGCCTTGCTCACTATGATCTGTTAAAGACCAGGTGAGCTATTCCACCATTCATGTCTTGGGGGCTCTCCGAGGTTCATTTCTCCTGAGTAAAACGGTATGTTTATATCTACACAATCCATTATTTGCCAAAGGTTCATGCTGCCTTACTTCTTTTTCTTTTATCTGCATTTTCTCTGAGGCCCGGAGCTGCGGCTCCTGTTATTTGAGCGGGCCGGTGAATCGCTTACCCTTCAAAGGTACTCCCTTAGAAATATGCGAGAGACACATGGGATTCCTGCCAACTCGGGACTTGTCTCTGAATGACTCCCATGTTGCTCCCTTCCCAAGTGCCGGCTTACCATCCTCCCATGCCTAGGAAATCTTATGTTAAGCGAGCTATTCACACGAGACTCCACAAGATAAGTTTACGCTCCCTCCTATTGGCTTATCTCGGTGCTAACTGAAGTTTACACTTGGGATGTAACCCTGCATTCCAGCTGGAATACACCGTTGAAGCAATTGGAACTTTGTTTGAGATATTAAAACTGACATAGTTCTTTGTCAGTATAATGTCAGTAGGGTGCTCATAGTTTTTAGCGTACGCTCAACTAAGAATTGTTTTGGGACTAAAACTGACATAGTTAATTGTTGGGGTCTCATGGTCAGTAGGGCGTTACAGTTGTATTTTATTTATTTTTTCGATCAAGGTTTTTTGTTTCTCGTACTATGCTCCAGATTCCTTTTTTGGTTCAGCTCTTCAACTTATGCATCACTACCACACATCCCTTTTTTTTTTTTTCTTCCAGGGTTCTCCAAGATATCAACTCCTCATATCTCACACCATATGTACACTATACACATGTTTTTTGGGTCTCTCCTGCTCAAACCATGTATTTCCTTATTTGATTTATGGATTTGAAACTGTTATCATGGAACGTTAGAGGGCTCAATGATAAGTTTAAGAGGACGCTAATGTTCAAATATCTGAACTACCACAGACCCCATATTCTTTTCTTACAGGAAACCCATTTGACAGGCAACAAGATCCTGGCATTACGCAGATCACGGGTTCAGCAGGCCTTCCACGCTACCTACTCAGGTTACGCTAGGGGTGTGGCAATCCTTCTGAACAAATCACTGCCTATAAGGTGTTACATCTTGTTACTGATCCACTGGGCAGATATATTATCCTGTTATTAGAAATTAATGCTATGATATTCGCCTTTGTCAATATTTACATACCTCCTCCCTTTAACCAACAGGTCCTGTACACCATTTATGATAAATTGGCATCTCTGTCGTTCTCACGGCTGTATATAGCTGGGGACTTTAATTCCATTATGGATGTTAAGCTTGACTCCTCTAACCCCTCCAGAGCTCACTCTCCTGATCTATGCAACTGGGCTCAGGCTTTGGACTATACCGAAATTTGGTGATGGAAACATCCGGGAATAAAGACCTTCTCCTGTTTCTCCTCTACCCATAAATCAGGTTCCCGGATTGACCTAGCCTTTGGCAATGCACCAGCATTGACTATAATTAAAAGTGTAGCCTATCTTCCCTCTGGTCTCTCTGAGCATGCCCCCCTAGAGCTGTGTATGGCCTTGAAGGATGCTGGGAATTCAGATTGCTGGCATCTAGCGCCCAAATGGATACAGGACCAGAAGGAGGGAGACCTCATCTCACCTAAATTTAATCAATATTGGGAAACTAATGAGGGATCCACTTCACAAGCTATGGTATGAGATGCCTTTAAGGCAGATATATGGGGTGAATATATATCTGCCATTAAAGCAGTCAAATCAGACTTGTCATCACAAATAAAACACCTGGAAGAGGAGGAGGTGAAAGCAGCTTTGGCTACGCATTTAGATCTACGCTTTATGGCTGGCAGGGTGTTTGAGTCTGGAGACAAAAATGGGAAACTGCTGGCTAATCTAGTAGCAGATCATAGGTTTCAAACGGTGATTTCAAGCATAAGCTGTGCTGATGATACTGTGACATCTGATCCCACTAACATTCTACACGAATTCACCGAATATTTTAGCCAGTTGTACTCCGCAGTCCCAGGCCCATCAGAAACCGCTATCCGTGAATTACTCGGTACCCTAGATCTCCCCACACTTTCACCAGAAGAAGTGGTACTTCTTGACAAACCCATTTCATTAGAAGAAATCGAAGCAGCTATACGTTCTTTTCCCGGTAAGAAAACTCCGGGTCCAGATGGTATTCCAGGAGAGTGGTATAGGATGTACATCTCAACTCTGGCACCTAAACTACACAGCCTGTTTGCTGAATCTTTAGAAAAAATGATACTACCCCCCTCTATGTATCAGTCTCACATCTTAATTCCTAAACCAGGAAAGGACCTCTTCAAATGTGCCTCATATAGGCCCATTTGTTTGTTGAATTACAATCTAAAAATTTTAACAAAAATTTTAGCCACTAGATTGATGAAAATTATTCTTGACCTACTCAGCATAGATCAAACAGGGTTTATACCGGGGAAGTCCACGGACATCACTGTCCTCCGGGTCTTCACGCACTTGCATCTACCTCCAACTGAATCCAAATCAGAGTCTTAGCAGCACTTGACAGTAAGAAGGCCTTTGACTCTGTGGCCTGGCCTTATATGCTCTCAGTACTGGAGGCTATGGGGTTCGGGCCTGAGTTTTTGAAATGGGTGCAGTTGTTATATATCCGCCCTTCAGCCCAACTTAAAATAGGGGGCAAGCTCTCAGACCCTTTCCCAATTAGGAGGGGTACGAGACAGGATTGCCCATTGTCTCCAGGTCTGTTCGCTATTGTGTTGGAGCCGGTGGCAGTGGCCAAAAGGATGGAAAAGATAGCAATGTATGCAGACAACCTCATATTGTTTCTCAATGACCTAGGGCCATCTCTTAAAGAAGCATTGCTTATATTATCTGATTTTTCCATTTATTCTGGACTACAAATTAATTGGAGAAAATCACAAATTTTACCTATTGACAAAGAGGCCCGGGACGAAGCTGACCCTACCCTACCTACCTAGTATGGTCACCCAGGATCAGATATCTGGGTATTGAGATTTCCCCGGATACTTCTGAATATTGTGTCTTAAATTTTAGTTCCACTTCTCGACAATATGAAATCTAAATTGGAAGCATGGGCCAATCTCCCTTTGACTTTAATAGGGCACATAAACCTGTTTAAAATGAAGTTGCTACCTGGTTTTCTCTATGTGCTCCAGCATGCGCCAGTGTGGATTCCCAAAAAATACTTTAAAATAATTCATTCTAGTTTAACTGCTTTCATTTGGGGCTCACAATAACCAAGGTTTAAGTTGACAGTCTTGCAGCGACCGTGGCTACAGGGAGGTTTGGCATGCCCAGGTCTCTACAAATATTTTCTGGCAGCAATGCTCATGCATGCCCATAACTGGCTCACACAGAATGAGTCCAATGCGGCGGTAGTATTAGAAGCTTCCTGCATAGGTTATTTTGAGGCTCTTAAAAACCTCTTATATAGAGGGGCCTCTACCTCCCTTCTTTTGACTGCAGCCATGAAGGCTGTATTGAAAGCCTGGGTGCAGGCCCAAGACCTACGCCCTAGCCCCCCTGATTATATCTCTCAACATATCCCCCTATGGTTCAATCCATTACTACCGGAATTTGCCTCTATACCTGACCCGCAGATCTGGGCAGTAAAGGGTATTAAATATTTAGAGCAGATATGTATAGACGGAGAACTGAAACCCTTTAACGCCTTAAAATCGCAATTTGACCTCCCTAACTTATACTTCTTTAGATGTTTACAATTGAGACACACCTTTCAAATTCAATTTAAACAAAAACCAGTAGCTTTTTATACCTCAAACCTAGAGGAAATACTTAGAGATGATACCCTCACCAAACCCCTCTCAACTATCTATAAGACAATGGCTCCCTCTATCCACTCAGGGTTGGAAACTCTTAAATCTAAATGGGTGCTGGATGTCCCTGACCTAGATGATGAAGAGTGGGAAGAAACATGGGAGTGTGCATTCTCACAGCTGGTTTCTACAAGAGACAGGTTAATTCAGTACAAAATCCTACATAGGATCTATCACACACCTGCACGTTTACACAGAATATATCCCTCCATCTCTGCAGAGTGCTGGCGGTGTGCAGCGGACTCGGCAGACTTTATCCACATATTCTGGCAATGCCATCATATTCAAATTTTCTGGGAAGCGGTGGTCTCGGACATACACTCTTTGACCACCATTCATGTGCCCCGGACGGTGGAGGTTTGTCTGCTGGGTTTGGTGGACACTCTGGCTCATCTACGGGCCACCAGAACGCTGATAGGGTTATTATTGTTTTATGCAAGGAAAATTATTCTTCTCCAATGGAAATCTCCATCAGCTCCAACCCTGAGCCTGTGGAAAAAATTAATGTCAACTTACCATTATACAAGGCAACCTACCTAGCGAGAGGTTGCTCCAAAAAATACCACAAGGTCTGGGACCTTTGGGTAGAGGACCTATCTACCAACCCTGACCCTGACTCTCCTGATTAATAGATTACCTTACAATAGACCAGGTGTACACTTATTTTGTATGAAGTTCAACCTACGTCCAATCCACATGCCTATTTATTGTGACTTTCTTCTTATATACTGTAATATGACTTACTGCTACCCCTGAGCTGCTGATACCTACAATACTCTTAGTAGCTACTGGAGCATAGAGCTTTGTTCTAGTGCCACCAATGGCACTACCGTAAAGAGGTTTTGTTTTTCTGTTTTTTTGGGGGTTTTTTCCCTCACAATGTTGTTTCACCGAGCCTGGGTATGCCCGATAGGCTTTGTTTTGTATCTAAACCTGAAACTCAATAAAAAGAATTTTCAAAAAAAAAATTGGTCTTTGGGTGTCGGTGGCACCTTCCCACTGTAACCCTATAAAGGTAATATTGATGAAAACAAGAATTGGTCTTGCTGTAAAAAATTGCAATAATATGCACCTGTCAAACAGGTGCAGAAAAATTACTCTTTTGGTGTCGGGGGCGCCTTCCCACCATAACCCTATAGAGGTACTCTTGATGAAAGCAAGAATTGGCCTTGCTGTAAAAAATTGCAGTGATATGCACCTGTCAAACAGGTGCAGAAAAATTGGTCTTTGGGTGTTAATTGTGCCCATGAAACCTATACCAAAAACATTCTTCCAGATTAAATGATTGAATACCCTCAAAGCTAGGCAGCCTCGAAGTCCTGCAGAGATTCCACATTCCAAAAAGACTTAATCAGTGACATCAGCATCAGGGGCTTCATAGCTGGTAATCCAGGGCTGATTAATTTTTATAAAAGTGAAACGGTCCACGGAGTCTGTGGACAGACATGTTCTATAAACAGTAACGAAACCTCCTGCAGCACTGAATGCCCATTCTGAAAGCACGCTGGATGCAGGGCAGCCCAACAACTCAAGCATACTGGGCAAGTTCTGGCCAGTGGTCTATTCTCATGACCCAGTAAGTCAGTGCATCGTCAACTGGAAAGCTCTCCATCTCTGTTCTGGCCCCGATGTAATCGTCTACGATGTGATGCAGATGCTGCCGATGGGATGTGGAAGCTGACAACCCTGGGCGGCGAGGACTAAAAAAATTCTGAAATGCCACACTTACTCAGATGCCTTCTTCCAACGCTCCTCTCTTGACCAACGGAAGACTCAAAACAACATTTTCCACGACACTGTAACCTACTGGAGTCAGGAAAAATGTTCAATAAAATCCTCTTCAACGTGTCCTCAAGAGATTTTATCTTCTGCCCTCTCTGTGTGGACTGGATGAGTTCTGAGACCTTCCCCTTATAACGGTGGTCAAGGAGGGTTGTCAACCAGTAATCATCCTTCTCCTTTATGCCACGTATTCTTGGTTCTTTCCTCAAATTTGCCGAGGCTTGAGAAGCAGACTCCTCGGGGTCACTCAGGATGACAGCATCTGGAATTTCCTCCTCCCAGCCACGTACTATTACCAAAGGTCCTGGGGGTTAGAAAGCCATTGCTTAAAGATTGACGCATGTCTTCCTCTTCTTCGAAGCCTATGAAAGTGCCAGAATCTTCCTCCTCATCATCCTCCCCTCTCTCCTCGTGTGTGTTCTATAAATTAGGTATAATGGTGTCTGGATAAAGTGGGCCTTGAGAGGAAAGGAAGTCATCCTCTTCCTCCTGCTGCTCTGCCTCCAGTGCCCTGTCCATAATGCCACGCAGAGTCTGCTCCAGCAGGAACACAACAGGGACTGTGACACTGATGCATGCACTGTCATGGCTCACCATCCTTGTGGTCTCCTCAAATGGTGACAATACAGTGCATACATCCTTAATGATCAGCCAGTGGTTAGGGTAAAAAAAAGCAGAGGCAGCCTGAGCCTGTCATCGTGCCGTATTCGCACAGTTACTCGTTGACAGCCCTCTGCTGCATGTATAGCCACTGCAGTATTCCCAAAGTTGAATTTCACCTGGTGGGCATGTCACAAATCAGACGGTTTACGGGCAGGTGGAATTCCCGCTGAATTTCAGCCAACCGAGCACTGGCTGTGTATGACTGCCTGAAATGGCTACAGATTCTTCTGGCCTGTTTTAGTGCATCTTGCAACCCTGGGTACATACTTAGGAAACGCTGCACAACCAAATTGAGGACATGTGCAAGGCATGGCACGTGTGTCAACTTTCCCTGTCTAAGGACGGACAGGAGGTTTGAGCCATTATCAGATACCACCATTCCTGGCTCCAGCTGGCATGGTGTGAACCACCTCAGGGCCTGTCCCTGCAGAGCTGCAAGAATCCCTGCTCCGGTTCCTGTCCCCTAAACACACCAGCTGAAGCACTGCATGGCACCTTTTAGCCTGGCTCTGGGAATAGCCCTTTGAACGCTTAGGGGGTACTTGATGTTCATAGGACAATTATGCAGAGGAGGGCATGGAGGAGGAGGGGGTAGAGCTCACAGGTCTGGCGTCATCACCACCAGCTGTATGGAGACGTGGGGGCACAACAAGCTGCAGCACCGAGCCCTGTCCTGCATCCTTTCGAGTTGCAAGCAGTGTCTTACCCAGTGCGCTGTGAACTAAATATATCGTCCACGCCCATGCTTGCTGTACCACGTGTCAGCAGTAAGGTGGATTTTACGGCTGACTGCCATGCCCAACGATGCCAGAACATTCCCTTCCACGTGGTAGTAGAGAGATGGAATGGCATTATGTGAAAAGTAGTAGCGACTGGGAACCTGCCATTGTGGTACAGCACATTGTGCGAATTCACAGAAGGGTGCAGAATCCACCAGGCTAAAAGGCAGAAGTTGGAGAGCCAACAGCTTTGACAAGCTTGCATTCAGACGCTGGGCATGTGGGTGGCAGGGACTGTATTTTTTTTCCGCTGCAGCAGATGGGGCAGAGAAATTTGCTGGCTACAGTCTACAGCTGGTGGTGTGCTGCTAGGACTTGGGACACCCTGTGCTATACCATCATCCCTGTCAGTGGAGGCTGCTAAAAGGTAGTGACTCGGTATCGCAGGGGTAGGCTGAAGTGGGTGAGGAGGAGGAGGGACAGATTTGTGCCCCTTTTGTGTGGCTTTTAGGTGCTCTTGCCAACGGGCTGAGTGGTTGGACGTTAAATGCCTTGTTAGGCATGTCTTACCCAAATTGTTGGTGTTTTTGCCACGTTTGATGTGCCTGAGACACAGTTTGCAGATAACAACAGTGCGATCTGCTGCAAATGTGCTGAAAAAGGCCCAGACAGCTGAGCTTTGGGGAGTGGGCCGGGAGATAACAGCTGTAGGGTGGATGCTCTCTACTCTTTCTTGATGTTGGCCTCCTTGGGGTTGTGCCGCCTCACCTTCAATTTCCTCCTCTGCTCTATCTGGCACCCAAGTCACATCAGTAACCTCATCATCATCATCTCCTCCATCATCATCATTACCACTGGAGACAACTTGGCAATATACTGCGGCTTGGGGAACATGAATGCCAATTTGTCTACCGTTGTTCCTTCCTGTCTCTAGGACCATGTTCCTGTCATCCTCAACCTCAGAACCAACATCTGAATCCAGTAATGGCTGGGCATCATCAAGGAGCAAGTGGCTGACGCTGTGGTCAAATAACTCAGCTGACTCCTTAATGGCTGATGTTGGGGCTATGGCAGGAATAGATGTGGACAAGGAGACAGGTTTATCCACTCTGGCAACTGCAGGGGACTGCACACTTGTCTCTGTTTGCGTAACAGAGGATGAGGAGGATGAGGAAGATTTAGTAAGCCAGTCCACCACTTCCTCTGCATGCTGTGGCTGGATAGCATGGGCAAACTCATTAAACAGAGGAAATGATGCCCGGCCTGATGACTGACCACCACGTCCACCATTGCCTGTGGACACATTAGTTGCTGGCCCCCTTACAGTGCCAAGGGAACGTCTGCCTCTCCTTGTTGTCCTCCCAGACATTATTGGGATGGAGGGGGTGGTGCTTATAAGCAAATGTAAAGAAGAAGTTGAAATCTGTACGTAGATGCACTTTAATCAATGTAAAGAGGTGTATGGTGCACTTTAATTTGAGTACTCAAGCTACACAGACACACTCCATGGATACACTACAATATACTGCAATATAATGCGCCAAACGTACAATGACGTACAGAACTATATGGCGTTAAACTGGCAGTAACGCACGCAAGATGATATGGTGTTAAACTGGCAGTAACGCACACAAAACAATATGGCATTAAACTGGCAATAACACACACAGAAGTTAATTGCGTTAAACTGGCAGTAATGCACAAAACAATATGGTGTTAAACTGGTAGTAACGCACACAACTTTATGGCATTAAACAGGCAGTAGCGCACACAGACCTATATAGCGTTAAACTGGCAGTAAAGCACACCAAACTATATGGCGTTAAACTGGCAGTAACGCACACAAAACGATATGGTGTTAAACTATCAATAATGCAAACAGAAGTAAATGGCATTACACTGGCAGTAACGCAATCAAATAGACGTGTTCAACTACACTGACGCTATCTGAACTGTCCCTACTCTAGCTACACTAATGTCAAGATTACTGACACGGTCTCACTACACTACACTGAAACTATGAGCTGTCCCCACTCCACACTAATGTATGTATGAATGACATGGTCTCACTACACTACAGTGAAACTACCTGAGCTGTCCCTACTCTAGCTGCACACTATGCAAAGCTGAATGATGGTCCTTCTTACTACACTCACACTATCCCTAGACTGACACTAAACTAATATTCTACACTGACAATTGAAGCAAAATGGCACAGTATAGCACACTAACTGATAGCACTGAACAGAGCCCTGTTTTATCTCTCTCCATGCCGAAATCACACTGAAAATGGCTGCCATTGAAAGAATACTTTTATACTGTGGGGTGGGAATGAGCCATAATTGGATAAAGTCATGATGACAGTATACAATCATGACTCTGACAGTGCTCTATGCCCTGATATTATATATTCAATATATTTTCTTGGTTGTTTTAGCACTGCAATTTTTTGTTTGTATCAAGTTTTGGGGATTGGCCCACAAAGCAATGAAACAGCACTGTAGAGGTGAACTCAATCTTCTTCAGCTTTTAACTATTGAAATATCCATTTTGGTTGGACAAGGTGGGCCTACATACAGTATCTCACAAAAGTGAGTACAACTCTCACATTTTTGTAAATATTTTATTATATCTTTTCATGTGACAACACTGAAGAAATGACACTTTGCTACAATGTAAAGTGTACAGCTTGTATAACGGTGTAAATTTGCTTTCCCCTCAAAATAACTCCACACACACCCATTAATGTCTAAACCGCTGGCAACAAAAGGGAGTACACCCCTAAGTGAAAATGTCCAAATTGGGCCCACTTAGCCATTTTCCCTCCCAGTCTCATGTGACTCGTTAGTGTTACAAGGTCTCGGGTGTGAATGGGGAGCAGGTGTATTAAATTTGGTGTTATCTCTCTCACTCTCTCATACTGGTCACTGGAAGTTCAACATGGCACCTCATGGCAAAGAAAACTCTGAGGATCTGAAAAAAAGAATTGTTGCTCTACATAAGGATGGCCTAGACTATAAGAAGATTGCCAAGACCCTGAAACTGAGCTGCAGCACGGTGGCCAAGACCATACAGCAGTTTAACAGGACAGGTTCCACTCAGAACAGGCCTTACCATGGTCGACCAAAGAAGTTGAGTGCACGTTCTCAGCGTCGTATGCAGAGTTTGTCTTTGGGAAATAGACGTATGAGTGCTGCCAGCATTGCTGCAGAGGTTGAAGGGGTGGGGGGTCAGCCTGTCAGTGCTCAGACCTTACTCCGCACACTGCATCAAATTGGTCTGCATGGCTGTTGTCCCAGAAGGAAGCCTCTTCTAAAGATGATGCACAAGAAAGCCTGCAAACAGTTTGCTTAAGACAAGCAGACTAAGGACATGGGTTACTGATACCATGTCTTGTGGTCTGATGAGACCAAGATAAACTTATTTGGTTCAGATGGTGTCAATCGTGTGTGGCGGCAACCAGGTGAGGAGTACAAAGACAAGTGTGTCTTGCCTGCAGTCAAGCATGTTGGTGGGAGTGGACGATTTGGGTGACATTTGGAGACAAGATTGGTGATGTAACTCAGGGCAGAGTTGTGAATGGCTTTGTATGTTGTGGTTAGTATTTTGAATCTAATTCGCTGGGTGATTGGAATCCAGTAAAGGGATTGGAGGAGAGGGTTGTCAGACACTGAACGGTTGGTAAGGTGGATAAGTCTGGCAGCAGCACTCATGATAGACTGAAGAGGAGGAGAGGCAGGCCAATGAGAAGGGAGTTGCAATACTCAAGGCGAGAGAAAACAAGGGAGCGAATGAGGAGCTTGGTGGTTTCATTTGTTAAAAAGGGGCAAATTTTAGAGATGTTACGGAGGTGAATTCTACAAACTTTTGACAACTATTGGACTTGGGGCTGAAATGATTGATTTCAGGACTCCTGTGACCCGTTTTCAGATGACATCATAGAGCAGGTCCTGGCTCAGGAAAGCATTTTGATTTCATTCTTTATTATATTGTGCTAAAGGGCATCTGTAAAGCCTCCATCCGGCAACATCTAATTCAATTATATTACTTATTAATTTTAGCAGTCAAATTAAATATTTCAATAGCTTTTTCACAACAAATAAAGCCTGCATAATTTTTAAGGCTTGGTTAGGAAAGTTAATTTAAAGTCTCTCTTGTTTTTTTACAGCTAAAAATATTGTGGCTGTCGGAGGCAAGTTGCTGAATTTTAATAATTTTTTGTGCATACTGAATGCTTAAAAAATCTTGTTGGAATTAGTAGACAACTCCCATATGCTTTTATTACATTCAAAATATAAAGTATATTTCAGAAAAAAAAAAATGTTCTTGTGATTTTTTTTTTTTTTAATGTTAATTTGTATTCCAGATGTTTGCTATTTGAGAAATGACAAAATGTTCTGATTTCCTGACCCGCCAATTCATTTTACTGATTTATTTTGGATTTTCTTAGGAAAATCTAGGTTTAACGCTCTAGCCTAAACTTTTTCTTTTGTTTTAGATAGAGTAAGAAACTTTCCTTCCCAGTTCTGTGTCCATGGTGACAAGCTAGTTATGTACAACAGTGATGAGAATGTACACACTGAGGTCATCAGGCATGTGGGAGCAGTTCAGTACACACATGGGGCATGCTGATCGATCACTGTAGTCTCAAAAGGGCTTAGTAAAAGAAGCACATTTCTGATTTTTTTTGTGCACTTCATTATGTTTATTTAATTACCTGTTACTGATTATCTATCCTGTACACAGATACTACTCTGACCTTGCCTCTGCCTTGGAGCTTTCTGCAACAGGTACAGTCATCCTATCGGTGACTTTAGTGAATAATCCTCAGTGAGAGTCTTTTAACATTCAGCAGGATGTCCATGCTACCGATTCTTCCTTTATCTGTTTGGGTCCCATCCCCAGGTGAGGGATCCTTACAATACGTTGAGTAAAGGTTTGAGTCACTGTTGGTATTTTATTTCTGACCTCGTCCCCATTAAGGGATAATGCGTTTACTTCCTGGATGTTTACAGGGACGGGAATTTAGGAAAACAATTCCTTAAAATTCTTACATTTCACATGCAATCTACAAGGTTGGTTATTGTTTCTCTGAGACAAGGGGAAACCTAGCTTTCCAAGATGCTTATCTGCATATCCCTATTTATCTGCCCCATCAGTGCTTTCTGTTTTTTGCAGTGGCAGACAGTCATTTCCAGTCTGCTGCACTGCCCTTCAGCCTATCCTCTGCTCCAAAAGTATTCACAAAGGTCCTAGCACCACGTGTTGCCCTTCTCTGTACACAGGGCACCCAGGTCACAGTTTAGCTAGCCGACCTTCTCCTGAAGTACTAATCTCCTTTCCAGCTTACCACAGAAAATATCAAATGCTCCCGGCTTTTGGCTGGGTGATCAAAAAGGAGGAGTGACGGCTCCCCCCCCCCCCGGCAAATCCTTGACATTCACCGTGGCTGGGTGAGAACTTTCTAATTTTTTGGGGGGGGAAGGTGGGGAAGAAAATGTTATAGGGGCAGTGCATTTTTCCTTTTTAGAAGGAAAAGGGAAAAAATAAAAAAAATAAACGTGTCTTGCTGCCCTTATCACTTTGTCTCATATATTTTCTCTCTTATCCTCTCCTTGTCGCTTGGAGCGCGACGGACTACATGCTCTGAGCCTGTGGGCATTCATTTGGTGGACAGTGTGGAAGTGTGTGAGGCCTGAATTCTACCCTTGCTTCATAGATCAGAGTAGAGGAGAGTGGCTATTTCACTATTTTCCATTCCAGGACATGGGGCCTTTTTTATTTTAAAACATTTAAATATTGTGATGGTACCCTCCTATTCACTGCCTGGCCTCCCTCCTTTTTCTCTTCTTTGAATTTTTTTGGATCATGACATCGCAGCGCACCACAAAGGTGAGCCAGGCAGCCACTGCCAGATTGAAGGAATTCTCACATACGCAAGGGCAGACTCCCCCAAAAAATAGTCAACAAACTCAAATCGCCAGTATGTTGTCTAAACCACAGATGGGAGTTAATACCACCAGAAAGAGTCTGGGACAGGGACAGGCAACGCCTGTGAAGGGAGTAACTCCCCAATTGAAAAATTACCGGCTGAGGGGATGGAGGAGGGCCAAGGATGTGGAAAATCATCATCTAATACAGACACCCCAGGAGTAGCAGAATCATCATTAAAATAAATCTTGCTAGCAATTGATACTTGCAATATTGAAATGTCTGACCAACTTAAAACTGTGCGGGAAGAACTGTCTCTTATCAGGCATGATATGCAAAAGGTGCTGTGGAAAGGACTACCGCCATTGAGGGGAGGGTTAGTCTGGTAGAGGATGATTTGAGGGCTCCACGGTGGAGCCAGTGCAGCAAGAGGCTGCTAGCTGTGTGCACCAAGTTGGTTGGTGAAACAGTCTGTAGGCGACAGACAAGGGCCTGGCATGTAAGGCCAGAGAAACAGTGCTGCAAGTGAGACCCAACTAGGCTAAATGTCGTTTTGTTGATGGAAAAAGGAATGCTGAACCCCCTGTGAGGAAAACCTATGTTTGTTTGCTGAACTTGCTTTTAATAAAACGTGGGCAAACAAAGCCCTTAAAAAGAAGAAACAGCGAGTGTATATATATATATATATCTATATATAGTATACACTGAATGCACTGTGTATATATATATATATATATATATACACACAGTATTCACAAAAGTGAGTACACCCCTCACATTTTTGTACATTTTTTGTTACATAGTAGGTGAGGTTGAAAAAAGACACAAGTCCATCAAGTTCAACCTATGTGTGTGATTATGTGTCAGTATTACATTGTATATCCCTGTATGTTGCGGTCATTCAGGTGATTATCTAATAGTTTCTTGAAGTTATCAATGCTCCCTGCTGAGACCACCGCCTGTGGAAGGGAATTCCACATCCTTGCCGCTCTTACAGTAAAGAACCCTCTACGTAGTTTAAGGTTAAACCTCTTTTCTTCTAATTGTAATGAGTGGCCACGAGTCTTATTAAACTCTCTTCTGCGAAAAAGTTTTATCCCTATTAACCTTGAAGGACTCCACAAGAGATTGCGCGGGTTTCAGAGGTGAATGCTCCTAGTTTCTCTGTCTGAGAGCGATTCCCTAAGAAGGATGCGAAGCATTGTAGATCTGAATCTGTGACTCCTGCTACTTCTGTGAGGCGGATGAGTAGAGTATTGTGGTCCACTGTATCGAACGCTGCACTGAGGTCCAACAGTACCAGGAGACATGATTCTCCATCATCAGCTGCTTCGAGGGCGTCGTCCCATATTTTGAGGAGTGCCGTTTCTGTGCCATGGCCTGGGCGGAAGCCTGATTGCAGAGGGTCCAGGAGTTTGTGTGTGTCCAGGTGGTGTTGTAGCTGTTGTACTACTGCTTTCTCCATAATCTTGGAGATGGTGTTGAGGCTTGTTATCGGTCTGTGATAGTTAGGGTCGAGGTTGGGTTTCTTTAGGAGGGGTTTGACGATGCCATGTTTGAGGGCGATTGGGACAGTCCTTTCTTTGAACGACTGGTTCATGAGGTGTGTTATAGTAGGAGCCAAGATGTTGGAACATTCTTTCAGGAGTTTTGTGGGAATTATGTTGTTTGGTGATGTGCTATCTCTGAGGCTTCTGATGATGTTTTTGGTGGTGTCAATGGTGATTGGGATCAGCGAAAAATTCGGTGCTTGTGTGATGATCGTATCAATTTTTTCTTTTTGCTTTAGTTGGATGAGGTTGGTTGTTTTTTTCTATTGAATTGTTTTCCGGATGTTGTCGATTTTGTCGATAAAAAAATCCGATAACTCATTGCAGAATTCTTGGGTTTCGTTTCCTGGGGGCTCTAGGCAGATAGGGTTCATAGTCTTGGTGACTATTTTGAAGAGTTCCCGAGGGCGGTTTAAGGCTGTTGAGATGGTGTTTGAGAAGTGTTCCTTTTTTGCTTTTGAAGATTGCTTTGTGATATTTATCCGTGAATGTTTTGTAGTTTGTGTGGTTTTCCTTTGTGGAGTTTCTTCTCCAGGCTCTTTCAGCTCTTCTGCGTTCCTGCTTTAGTAAAGTAAGAGTGCCATTAAACCATCCAGAGTTTATTTTGCGGTTGTGTGTTCTACGTTTTGGAGCCACTGAGTCCGCTGTTTGTAGTAATGCCTTGTTTAAGGAGTTGACTGTTTGTTCCGTTGAGTGATTTAAGTTTAGCATTGCTATTTTGTTTGATAATGTGGTTTTGAAGAATTCGGAGTGTAGTTTCTTCTGAGATCTTGTCCAGTGTGTTGTAATTGCCTGTTTAAGTTTTTGGAGGGTGGTGTTGGTGGCGATTTTAAATTTGATAGCGTGGTGATCCGTCCATGGTAGCAGTAGGTTGTCGAATATGTTGACGTCCATATTTTGTTTGAAGATGAGGTCCTTTCAGTTGGTTAATGCAGGCGGTGGCGATAGGGTCTTGGGTGGAGTATGCCCAGAGGTTGAAATCTCCAAGTGCCAAAAAGTTTTTGGCTTTCAGGGTGTGAGTTGACATGAATTCTGTGAGGGGTGTAAGGAGATTGGTCTTCGGTCCTGGTGGTCTGTAACATAGAAGTAAGGTTTTAAATGTCAGTTGTATAGAGGTATGGCCGGGGGTGGGTTAGGGAGGGAAGAGTATAAGAAGATAAGATTAAAGACACTAAGAACTTTTAAAATAACAGAAACAGGTAATGGTCGAATTAGAATGCCCCCAATTAGGCCCAATGGGCAGATGAAAAGGATGCATGAGAGCATGAGTTTGAAGAAGTGGCAGGATTTGTATGCTTGGCACACAAGGTTGTTTGAAACTTATTACAGTTTTGGGGTTTGGCAATACAGGGTGAAAAAATTGATAAAACTAGCACAAGAAAAATACATAAAAGAAAAAAGGCGGGGGCGTGTCCTAGCCGCTGAGAGAGATGGCTGACTGATCTGACCGCTCTGCACTATCAAGGGTGATAACAGCGGCCAGAAGCAGAACATACTGCCGAAATCACCTCCATCTAGGAGGGGGAGACAGCGGGCACTGTCCCTCAAGAAAAACAGACATACAGCGCCGCACCGTCTCACACACTACTACACTATGCAGGCAGGGGAAGGAGGGAAAGATGGCACTGAGGAGAACGGCCGTTCCTCCTCTCTGACACACACGCCAGAGGATCACACAGAGCGGGAGCTCCCTGATGCGATGGAGGAGACGACACAGGATGCAGCTATCATCACCTCTGCTGACAGAGGTAAGAGAATGGCTCTGTCACCAGCTCATTCACCTCATAAGCCTCCTCAGACGAAGAAATATCACTGGGCAGCCTCCTCACAATCACAAGCTGACACTGCAGCATCTCGCTACCCCAAAGATAGAATAGTGCTCTGTGGTGACTTCAATGATATAGTAGACCCGACTCTAGATTCCTCCTCCACCAGCATTAAGACACTGACAGCTCTTCACTCTTTCATGCTCCTAGAAGACTTCTATGATCCGTGGCGGTGCTTGCACGGCACGGAAAGAGATTACTCCTTTTTTTCTGCTGCCCAGGGGTCCTATTCTAGAATTGATCTGTTTCTGTTGCATAAAACCACTCTCCAGACAGTATCTCAAGCCAATATAGGTCTAATCACCTGGTCGGACCACGCGCTAGTATCCTTAACAATTTCTACTAACCCAACAACTCAGAGAGGTACAACCTGACGTATGAACACCTCTCTACTCTCACACCCATTGCATCAGAGACAGATCAAGTCAGAACTGGAGTCTTTTTTTTGGCAGAATGACGGAACTGTAACCAACGCTACTATGGAATGCCCACAAGGCGGTTGTTAGAGGGATTTTCATAAAGCTGGGTGCCCATGAGAAGAGAAAACGAGCAGAGAGGCTTACTTCCCTTACTGACCAAATTCGCAAGGCTGAACAGAGTAATAAAACCTGACCTAACACAACTGATGCGGCCCTTCTCCGCACCCTTAGAGAGGACCTCCGTAACCACATCCACTCATCTTTTGATTACCACATTAAGAAATTGCGGCTAAATTGGTATGCTTATGGCAACAAACCTGGAGCCCTACTGGCCAAACAGGTTAAAAAGAAAGCAGCCCTTTCTAAAATTCCCTACCTCCACACCCCACAGGGTCACAGAATCAGCAATCCCAAAGATATTGCGGACTGTTTTAGCGACTTCTACTCGAAATTATACAATCTGCGCACATCTAGCTCAGAGCCCAAACCAGAACCAGCCCAAATAGACACATTTTTGAAATCTCTACAACTCCCTGCTCTGACTCCAGAACAACTACAATCAATCAACCAGGCTCTGACACTGAAATTTTAAAAGCCATTCGATTGCTTCCACTACATAAAGCACCTGGACCCGATGGGTTCTGCAGCGAATACTTTAAGACTTATGCTTGCATCCTGACTCCACACCTGCGTCAAACCTTTGACCATTTTATTGTATCTGGAGAAATACCTGCAGAATCCCTGGAAGCGCTGATTGTCACTATCCCTAAATCAGACAAGCCATCAGATAACCCAGCCAATTACAGACCTATTTCGTTACTAAATACAGACATTAAACTATATGCCAAAATTTGGTCTTACAGGTCGCATATCCACGGCTATTCTAGCCCTATACTCATCTCCGTCTGCCAGAGTCCTGACCTTCGGTATGGTCTCTAAACCCTTTTACATTTCCAATGGTACGAGGCAGGGTTGCCCTTTATAGCCTCTTATCTTTGCTCTAATAATGGAACCATTGGCCGAAGCAATCAGAAGCCATCCACAGATTACAGGCTTACGGATAGGTGAAACGGCCCACAAAATAGGGCTTTATGCAGACGACTAAATAGTTATCATGACTAATCCAGAAAAACCCCTTCCTATCCTTCACGACCTACTTCTTCTGTTTGGACAATTATCACTGTATAAAATTAACTGTACCAAATCTACTATGCTTGGTGTAGGCCTTAGCAGCTCTCTGAAACAATCTCTATCATGCTCGTCCCCCTTCCCATGGGCCCCAGCTGCATCTATTACTTACTTAGGTGTTAAATTAACAGTTCCATCCACAGGTACGCTACGCTTTAATCTTGAATGTTTACTTCAGAAATTAAATAACCTATGCTCTGACCTATGCAAGCTGAGATCATCCTGGGCTGGTAAGATCACCCTTACCAAGATGTTTTTGATGCCACACATATTATATCTTTTTCGGACACTTCCGCTCGCCTTCCTCTCAACGCAACTTACCTCAATACAACAAATTCTCACCAACTTAATCTGGGGCAATAAACACCCTAGAGTACGGGCCTTCACTCTCTGCACAGCTAAAACACAGGTGGGACTATGAGCACCAGATGTCCGAACTTACTATAAAGCTATACTCCTCAACCAAGCCAAACAATGATGGACATCCTTGTCTACAGCATCATGGGTGCAAATTGAAGACACAGCCCTTCGGGCTAAAGGCTCACAACTTCTTGCTGCACTTCTACTACATCACAGACCGCAACACTCTTTCCTCTACACAGTCAATGCAACTATTAAAGTATGGGAATCCACAATAAAACAAACCAAGGGCCTGCCTCATGAAGCTTTAAGCCACATCCCAATCTCAGCCCTTGAATTTATCTGCCCAAATCTTACCCTCTCAACCTGGCTCTCAGCAGGACTATGCAAAATAGGAGACCTTTATAAAGAGAAAACCCTGCAATCCTTTCAATAACTGCTTACTAAAAAGGACTTTTACAAATATTTACAAGTACGCCACGCACTTCAAGAGATACGGTGGTCGGAATCCAATCAGATTGTAGGGATACTACAATTTTATGAACAACCTAATCCCTCTCATAAGGGGATCTCACATCTATATAAACTCCTAAACTCCCCTCCGACTATGCAAAAACTCCTAGGGATGTATAAATGGGAAAGAGCTTTCAACTTCTTCGCTTCCTCTAAAATATGGCAGCATGCAGCCTGCGCCACCCTAAGGTTTTCCAGATGCCTTTCCCATTGGGAAACAACTCAGAAATTGCTACATTTCTGGTACTACACTCCAGAAAAATTATGTAAAATTTTCCTGTCTTCCCCCTCCACCTGCTGGAGGGCTTGTGGAAACCCAGGATCTTCTGCGCACATATGGTGGACTTGTCCTGCAATCTCAGGATTCTGGAAAGATGTACAAACTTTGCTTGGAGTAATCACTGGAGTAACTTGTAGGTTCACACCACAACTGGCCCTGTTGGGAGTAGGACTCAAGGACTGGCCACATCAACTCCACTCAATTGTCACTCACATTCTTATTGCGGCCCAGCTTTCCATTGCCCGAAAGTGGAAATCTGCCATCCCTCCGACCATAACTCAGCTGATCACAATACTAAACTAGCACTTCCACCTGGAATACATGTTTGCCAAGGCACATTTCACCATCTCCAAGTTCCTCCATCAATGGGCGACCTGGATAGCTGATACAAGAAGCACCCCACTCACTTAAAGAAAAGTTATATCCTTCGCAACTGACCTATGCAATTACAGTACTACATGATGCTCCCCCAAACCCCAGCACTGTATAGCCTATGGTCATTTAGCCACGACCGCCTGTTGCAAATATCTTGCATCTTTCTGCATTTACTAACTCTAATGCACTATATGCACATCTTGATTACAACCCTTGTAACCTTTCTGTTAACAAATGTATACTTCTGAAAATGTTGTTTCTATACCTGTAAACTGTAAAATCTTAATAAACATTATAAGTATAAAAAAAAAAAAGAAAAAAGGCACTGGTTACATGGCACAGAGAAAATTAAAATATGGTTGGAAGCACTCATACTAAAAATTTGAATTTATGTTCCTGGAACGTGCGGGGAATGGGAGATCCAGAGAAAAAAGCAGCAGTTCTGATTGCAAAAACATATGCGGTAGCTGTACTTTGCTTACAGGAGACACATCTTACAAAAATCACTAGCCCTCAATTAAGGTGGTGAGATTACCCCATACAATTCCATTCAGTCTACACCTCTTGTTCCAGAGGAGTGAGTACCTTTATTAGAGCCGGGGTGGTTTTCACCTGCATTCAGGTTAAGATAGATGAACAGGGGCGATACATTTTCTTATTTTATAGGATTGAAAATCGAGCCT
Source organism: Aquarana catesbeiana (assembly GCF_042186555.1). Taxonomy (NCBI): domain Eukaryota; kingdom Metazoa; phylum Chordata; class Amphibia; order Anura; family Ranidae; genus Aquarana; species Aquarana catesbeiana. The sequence continues at coordinate 110,761,900 of NC_133325.1, read as the reverse complement.
GCATACTGGCAAATGTGTATCTCCCCCTCCCCCCCTTTGACCTTTCGGTCCTTGTTGAGCTCACTAAGCTTGCCCTGGATAAACCGGGGGTGCTGGTGTTAGTAATAGGGGATTTTAACATGGTATTGGACTGGAAATTAGATGGATTCCCCCCGGGGATATACACAAGTAGAATAGTGGATAGCCGGCTACCTGATTTTTTGTTAGAAACAGGATTGAGAGACATTTGGAGAATACGAAACCCAGAGGCCAGACAGTATTCATGCTTTTCCAGGACCCAATCTACCCTCTCCAGGATTGACTTGGTTCTGGGAAATGAGGAGATAATACCACTAATAATAAATGTGAGTTACAAACCAAGGGGCTTGTCAGATCATTCCCCTGGGACAGTGTCATTGGAGCTGGGTAAGCGTAATCATCCTGGAGAGTGGAAGTTGAGTCCTTTCTGGATTGAACTGATGGGAGACCTGAGGGATATATTTATGTCCCTGGGGGAGTTTATTGACTCAAACCAGGGCACCACCTCGGTAGGAATAGTATGGGACATTCTGAAAACCTTTTTGTGAGGTATGATGATACAGCAGATTTAAAAAATTAAGAAGAAAACTAAGGACTGGGAGAGAATAATTGGTGAGAGGGTAACAACTGCGGAAGAACATTATATTAACAACCTGACACCTGATGCACTTAGGAGCTGGATAGAGGAGCAACAAAATTACTGGCTAATGACCCTCCGGAAGGCAGAGAATAAATATCTCTTCCAGAGAAAAGTCTCCTTTTGGAGAAGGGGAAAGCGTGGGATGGATGTTGGCACAACTAGTCAGGGCAAACTCCCCCACCTCTGTGGTACCTGCGATTACCGTGGAGGATGGGAGAGTGACCTCATACACTCCAGAAATAGTGGATAAGTTCCAAGAATATTATGAAGATCTTTATAGACCCGGCAGAGGAAGATGAATGAAGAGACGGACACTTTTTTCAGGGACTTGAACCTACCTTTCCTGGATGGATAGAGCCGAGCTGGACCGCCCTATAACATTAGAGGAGATAACGTGTATTACCAATGAGATGGAGAGGCAGAAATTGCCTTGACCAGATGGCCTTCCAGCCGAGATATATCGGCACTATGGAAAGGTGCTGCTCCCTAAGTTGTTGAGGGTACTGAATAGTTCGCTAATACAGGGAGAGCTTCCTTCTTCAATGATGGACTCCACCATACTTATTATACATAAGGAAGGCAAAGACCCACTTGATGTAGCCTCATATAGGCCAATCGCGCTGTTGAATACTGACATGAAGATCCTGGCGAAGGTTTGGCGGCTAGATTAAACAGGGTCATATCCACCCTGACCAGTCCAGTGTTAATATAAGGCGCTTATATTTGAACCTCCAGGTCCCGACGGACGAGGATGGGGAGAGGGCTATCCTGTCCCTGGATGCCGCCAAGGCCTTCGACAGCTTAGAGTGGCAGTACCTATGGAAGGCCATGGAAATGGCTCAACTGGCTCATCAAGTGGGTCAAAATGCTTTATAAAGCACCAGAGGCTAGAGTAAGGGTGAACAGCGAGCAATCCGATAAGTTTGGACTGGGGAGGGGGATGAAGCAGGGATGTCCCCTGTAGCCCCTCCATTTTGCCATTGCAATTAAACCTTTGGCTATCGCTCTCAGGTCATCTGACCAGGTGAAGGACTTTAGAAGTGGTGATCTGGAAGAAAAAGTTGCACTATATGCAGATGACCTTCTGTTGTTTCTCGGAGACACACAGGACTCCCTTTGGAAAGCTATGAACATTAGTAACAGATTTGGACAAATTTCCGGATTAAAGATAAATTGGCCAAAGTCCAGCCTGTTACCAGTGGACCGTTTGATAGTCTCCTTGCCTGAGGAAGTAGCTTAGATCCCAGTTGTGAATACATTTAAATATCTGGGCATAAATATCTCTAAAGATCTTCAACAATACACCTCAGATAATATTGACCCTCTGTTGATTAAATTCAGGGGAAAAATAAAAGTCTGGAAACGCTTGCCAATATCTGTGGCAGGTCGGTGTAATTTAACTAAAATGATTTGGATGTCCCAGCTCCTTTATGTGTTACATAATTTGCCAATTTGCCATCTGGCTATATAAAAAAATGGTTCCAAAGGATAGAGACTCAGGGAAATGGTCTGGAAAGGTGGTCCAGCAAGAATCCGGTTAAGCACCCTGCAACTCCAGAAACAGGAAGGAGGAGTATCGCTCCCCCATCCCTTTAGCTTCTTTTTGGGGTCACAACTTCAGTACTTAGGGGAAGGTAACATAGTTGGCCAAGAAGTAGGAAGAAATATGCTCCTACAGATCACCCTACATGAATCTATACCTGAGGCTTTGGAGGCAGGATCCTTTCCCCCAAAACTTCCAACTTTGAATATAATGATGAGGGTTTGGGACACAGTGAAAACAATACTGGATTATAGAGGCTTTACAGAATTTACTCCACTGTGGGAAAATAGTAAACTGGGAGAGCTCTGGAAGATAGGGACAATAAGGGAATAGGAGAGATGCGGAATAAAATTCATTTCACAGTTATGTCAAGAAGGCACCTTGAAAACTTTGCAGGAATTGAAAGCCCAACATGCTTTACCAAATAAATCCTTTTTTAAATACTTACAGGTTAGGCATGCACTAGAGGAGCAGTTTAGAGGAAGAACCTTAGAATGGAGCACAATCCCTGTACATCAAAAATGAATTAATGCAGATTCAGCAAAAGGCTTATTTTCAAAAGTATACCCACATATTAATAATGGGAGATTGAGCAGGCTAGATCCCCCTTTGTACAAGAGCAAATATGAAAAAGATGTAGGTGATATCTCTGATATTCAGTGGCATAGAATCCTCGCATTAACCCCACTGGTCTCATTGTTCCTCTCGCAGAGGATGCCACATCTGTTTTTATTGTATAGAACTTATTACACCCCCTACAGACTTTTTCAGTTTGGTCGTCGGTCAGACTCTAGTTGCCCCAGATGTGGGGACTCAGAGGGGGACCTGCTCCATATGTTTTGGAGGTGTCTGAAGCTTTTCCGGTATTGGACGGAGGTGGTGAAAATTATTGACGGGGTATTTGGAACTTCCACTGAGCTGGAGCCGAAACAATGCCTATTGGGACTAGTGGAGGGAGAGGGTAAACTAGGAAATACCCAAGTGGCAGCGATGAGATGTCTATTTCAAGCAAGGATTTTGATTGCCCGAAGATGGCAGTCTGAACTACCCCTGTGAGGAATGGTTAAATAGTATGAACGGGGTAATCCTTAAAGAGAAATCGGTTTACATAAAGCAAGGTGTGCCAAGAAAATATGATATGATCTGGAAACCCTGGTGGGAAGCAAGAGGGATTAGTATGTAAACTCTAATAAATATAGAAATAAACACGTAAACGATAAGTGATGACACAAGAGAAACCAAATTAGGAAAGAGTGGAAGTGGAGAATTTTAGCTCATAATAATAACAGACAACCCCATGAGAGGCACCCCCAGGTTCCATCCAAAACTCATATAGGACACGCTAGGTTTACCATTTCTGTGGAAAGAATCTATTTGGGTCTTGTCCTGGACAAGGTCTCGAGCAAAGGTTTTTCTTCCAGTAAGAGAATATTCTCTCTCAGAGCTCACGCTTGAGAATTGAGATCCAAGCAACAATTTTCCATGAGACTCCAATTCCTCATGGTAGTCTCCTTCGAGGCTGTAACATTTGCCTAATTTCATTTAAGACCTCTCCAGCACAAGGTCTTGTCAACATACATGCTCCTTCTTTTGACTTACCCATGCTCCTAGCCCTAAGTAAGGAATTTCCTAACTTGAGGAATCTTTTCTTCCTTATGACTGGAAAATGATAACAACAGTTGCAAGCCTTTGAGTCTGGGGAGGAGTGTTCAAGTCCCTCATTGTCCAGGGAACATGGTCAACTGTGAAAGTCAAACTCCGCATCAACATCCTGGAGCTCAGAGAAATAAAAATGCCTCAGCAACACTAAACCCCCCTTATTTAAGAACACCCAATCAGGGTGCAGTTAGACAATGCCATGGCTGTGGCAACCATCAAGGTAGCACCAGGAGTTATAAAGACTTTAAGGAAGAAAGCCAGATAATGGACGGAGACTCGCAGTGCGTTTGATTTATGCAGTCCATATCCCAGAAGTGGAAAGCAGGTTACCTCAGCCGTCACTGTCTGGATCAAGGAGAATGGGTCCTTCACCCAGACATCTTCAATCTGACATGTCAAAATGGAGGCCCCTAGTGTGGACATCTTGGCGTTCAGATTCAACAACAAACTATTGTAATTAGGACTGACGACCTTTAATTGCTGGAATCGGATGCCTTGAATCTCCTGGTCAGTCCAGTCATTTCCACTTCAGGTTTATGTATGCCTTCCCTCCCGTGCTAATTCTACCTCTTCTGCTCCACAAGATGGAGCAGGAGAAGAAACTGGTGATTTTCATTGCACCAAATGGGCTCAGACGAACCTGGTTACTAGTAGATGACTCCTGATTTCTTCCCAACAAGCCAGACCTGCTATCCCTGGCTTTAAGAGACTGAGGGGTTTATCAGTGTATCATTCCTACTTTGCTAAAAGCAAGAAAAGCCACTTCCAACATTTACTATGGGATTTTTTCTTTGTCTGGTGTAAACACAGGCACTTCTATCCCAGAATTTACTGTGGCTTGCATTTTGGTCTTCTTACAATCAGGCCCTAACTCTAACTTGGCCTTAAAGCAGAATTTCACCCAAAAGGGGTAGTTATGTTCTTCCTCTTCCCTGCTTCCTCTGCTACATTTGGAATAATGGTTTTGACAGGTACCCTCTCCCACTTCCGGACAGATAGCAGCACTGGATCCACCAGAAGTTCTCCCTGCCCACAACCTTCTGGGACACATCACAGACACGTCACAAAACACTAAAGCTCCTCTTTAAGCACCCCGAAAGCACAGGTTTTGGCCTTGTCCGATCTTTTACAAGCCTCTTTTATTGCTCTTCCTTGTGAATACCTTTATTCAAGGTGTGCGAAAACACCATACACTACACACTCCTCCAGGACAGTGCATCACAACAAGCCCTTGAAAAACTGATCAGGTGCAGGTCTGGCCTGTATTGTAGAAGATCAAAAAGGTAGGGATAGATAACTGCACACTGTTATCAGTACAATTTCAATTTCTTTATTACAATTATGATAATAGCCACAGAATCACAGCACACAGATAATGAGCAAAACATGAACATGTTTCACACTACGAGCACTTAATCATAATGATTAGTGCTTGTAAAGAAGTTGCTATTGTATTGCTAAAGTGTGTAGGAATGGGCGAACTTATGCTCAGGCCAAACTTTCCTGGTTCGGACGTTCGGTGAACATCCAAACAAACGGGTCATTCGACCGTTTGTTCGCCCCCCCGAACTGACCACAATGCATTGCGAGTCCTGATTGGCTGAAGCAGTTAAAGCTTCAGCCAATCAGGGCACAGAGCACTGTCAGAGTCATGATTGGACACTGTCATCATGACTTTATCCTATCATGGCTTATTCCTGCCCCACAGTATAAAAGTATTCTTTCAATGGCAGCCATTTTCAGTGTGATTTTGGCGTGGATAGTGATAGAACAGGGCTCTGTTCAGTGCTATCAGTTAGTGTGCTATACTGTGCTATTTTGCTTCAATTGTCAGTATAGAATATTGGTTTAGTGTCAGTCTAGGGATAGTATGAGTGTAGTGAGTAGGACCATCATTCAGCTTTGCATAGTGTGCAGCTAGAGTAGGGACAGCTCAGATAGTTTCACTGTAGTGTAGTGAGGCCGTGTCATTCATACATACATTAGTGTAGAGTAGGGACAACTCAGATAGTTTCAGTGTATTGTAGTGTCAGTAACCTTGACATTAGCGTATAGCTAGAGTAGGGACAGTTCAGATAGCGTCAGTGTAATGACGGTTGAACACCGTCTATTTGATTGCGTTACTGCCAGTTTAATGCCATTTACTTCTGTGTGCTTTACTGCCAGTTTAACTCCATATAGTTTTTTGTGCTTTACTGCCAGTTTAACGCCATATAGTTCTGTGTGCATTACTGCCAGTTTAATGCCATATAGTTTTGTGTGTGTTACTGCCAGTTTAATGCCATATAGTTTTGTGCGTTACTGCAAGTTTAATGCCATTTACTTCTGTGTTCGTTACTGCAAGTTTAACGCCATATAGTTCTGTGCATCATTATAAGTTTGGTGCATTATATTGCAGTATATTAAAGTGTATCCGTGGAGTGTGTCTGTGTAGTGTGAGTACTCAAATTAAAGTGCACCAAACACCACTTTACATTGATTAAAGTGCATCTACGTACAGATTTACACTTCTTTTTTACATTTGCTTATAATCCCAATAATATCTGGAAGGATAACAAGGAGAGGCAGTTGTTCCCTTGGCACTGTAAGGGGCCAGCAACAAATGTGTCCACAGGCAAAGGTGGACGCGGTGGTCAGTCCTCAGGCAGGGCATCCGTTCCTTTGTGAGTGAGTTTGCCCATGCTATCCTGCCACAGCATGCAGAGAAGGTGGTGGACTTGCTTACTAACCCTTCCTCATCCTCTGTCACTCAAGCAGAGACAAGTGTGCAGTCCCCTGCAGTTGCCAGAGTAGATAAACCTGCCGCCTTGTCCACATCTATTCCTGCAATAGCCCCAACATCAGCCATGGATGAGTCAGCTGAGTTATTTGACCACAGTGTCAGCCACTTGCTCCTTGATGATGCCCAGCCATTACTGGATTCAGATGTTGGTTCTGAGGTTGAGGATGACAAGAACATGGGCCTAGAGAGAGGGGAAAACACTGGTAGACAAATTGGCATTCATGTTCCCCCAGCCGCAGCGTATTGCCAAGTTGTCTCCAGTGGTAATGATGATGATGGAGGAGATGATGATGATGAGGTTACTGATGCGACTTGGGTGCCTGATAGAGCAGAGGAGGAAACTGAAGGTGAGGTGGCACTTCCTCAAGGAGGCCAACATCAAGAAAGGGTAGAGAGCAGCCACCCTATTCCACATTCTGCAGCTGTTATCTCCCGGCCCACTCCCCAAAGCTCAGCTGTCTGGGCCTTTTTCAGCACATTTGCAGCAGATCACACTGTTGCTAACTGCAAAATGTGTCTCGGGCACATCAAACGTGGCAAAAACACCAACAATTTGGGTACCACATGCCTAACAAGGCATTTAACATCCAACCACTCAGGCCGTTGGCAAGAACACCTAAAAGCCACACAAAAGGGGCACAAATCTGTTCCTCCTCCTCCTCCTTACCCACTTCAGTCTGCCCCTGCTATACCGAGTCATTACCTCTCAGCAGCCTCCACTGACAGGGATGATGGTATAGCACACGGTGTGCCAGGTCCCAGCAGCACACCAACAGCTGAAGACTGTAGCCGGCAAATTTCTCTGCCTCATCTGCTGCAGCAGAAAAAATACAGTCCCTGCTACCCACATGCCCAGCATCTAAATACAAGCTTGTCAAAGCTCTTGGCTCTCCAACTTTTGAGTTTCAGCCTGGTGGATTCTGCCCCCTTCCGTGAATTTGCACAATGTGCTGTACCACAATGGCAGGTTCCCAGTCGCTACTACTTTTCACGTAAGGCCATTCCATCTCTCTACCATCACGTGGAAGGGAATGTTCTGGCATCATTGGACAAGACAGTCAGCCGTAAAATCCACCTTGCTGCTGACACGTGGTCCAGCAAGCATGGGCAGGAAATATATATTTAGTTCAAAGCACACCGGGTAACGCTGCTTGCAACTCGAAAGGATGCAGGACAGGGCTCGGTGCTGCAGCTTGTTGTGCCCCCACATCTCCATACAGCTGGGGGTGATGATGCCAGACCTGTGAGCGCTACCCCCTCCTCCTCCTCCGCCACCTCCATGCCCTCCTTTTCAAAATTGTCCTATGAACATCAGGTACCCCCTAAGCGTTCAAAGTGCTATTCCATGAGTCAGGCTAAAGAGGTTCCATGCAGTGCTTCAGCTGGTGTATTTAGGGGACAGGAACCACACCGGAGCAGGGATTCTTGCAGCTCTGCAGGGACAGGCCCAGAGGTGGTTCACACCATGCCAGCTGGAGCCAGGATTGGTGGTGTACGATAATGGCTCAAACCTCCTGTCCGCCCTTAGACAGGGAAAGTTGACACATGTGCCATGTCTTCAATTTGGTGGTGCAGTGTTTCCTAAATACGTACCCAGGGTTGCATGATGTGCTAAAGCTGGCCAGGAGAGTCTGTAGCCATTTCAGGTGGTCATAAACAGCCAGTGCTTGGTTGGCTGAAATTCAGCGGGAATTCCACCTGCCCATAAACCTGCCTCGGCTTTTTTTTACCCAAGCCACTGGATGATCATTAAGGATGCATGCACAGTATTGTCACCATTTGAGGAGGCCACAAGGATGGTGAGCCGTGACAGTGCATGCATCAGTGTCACAATCCCTGTTGTGTGCCTGCTGGAGCAGACTCTGCATGGCATTATGGATAGGGCACTGGAGGCATAGCAGCAGGAGGAAGAGGAGGTCTTCCTTTCCTCTCAAGGCCCACTTTATCCAGACACTATCATTCCTATGTCACAGAACACACAGGAGGAGAGAGGGGAGGATGATGAGGAGGAGGATTCTGGCACTTTCATAGGCTTTGAAGAAGAGGAAGACATGCGTCAATCTGTAAGCGATGGCTTTCCAATCCCAGTACGTGGCTGGGAGGAGGAAGTTCCAGATACTGTCATCCTGAGTGACCCCGAGGAGTCTGCTTCTTAAGCCTCGGCAAATTTGAGGCGCATGGCGCATGGGTAACCTCATGCTTCAAAGCCTGCGAAAAGACCCAAGAATACATGGCATAAAGGAGAAGGATGATTACTGGTTGACAACCCTCCTTGACCACCGTTATGAGGGGAAGGTCTCAGAACTCATCCAGTCCACACAGAGAGGGCAGAAGATAAAATCTGTTGAGGACACGTTGAAGAGGATTTTATTGAACATTTTTCCTGACTCCAGTAGGTAACAGTGTCATGGAAAACGTTGTTTTGAGTCTTCTGTTGGTCAAGAGAGGAGCGTTGGGATAAGGCGTCCGCCTAAGTGAGGCATTTCGGAATTTTTTTAGTCCTCGCTGCCCAGGGCTGTCAGCTTCCACATCCCATCAGCAGTGTCTGCATCAGATGGTGGACGATTACCTCGGGGCCAGAACAGAGATGGAGAGCTTTCCAGTTGATGATCCACTGACTTAATGGGTCATGAGAATAGACCACTGGCCAGAACTTGCCCAGTATGTATTGAGTTGTTGGGCTGCCCTGCATCCAGTGTGCTTTCAGAATGGGCGTTCAGTGCTGCAGGAGATTTCGTTACTGATCATACAGACTCCATGGACCCTTTGACTTTTATAAAAATGAATCAGTCCTGGATTACTAGCTATGAAGCCCCTGATGCCAATGTCACTGATTAAGTCTTTTTGGGATGTGGAATCTCTGCAGGACTTTGAGGCTGCCTAGCTTTGAGAGTGTTCAATCATTTCATCTGGAAGAATGTTTTTGGTATAGGTTTCATGGGCCCAATTAACACCCAAAGACCAATTTTTCAGCACCGGTTTGACAGGTGCATATCATTGCAATTTTTTTTTTGCCTTCATCAAGTGCACCTCTATAGGATTACAGTGGGAAGGCGCCCCCGACACCCAAAGAGAAATTTTTCTGCACCTGTTTGACAGGTGCATATCATTGCAATTTTTTGCAGCAAGGCCAATTCTTGCTTTCATCAAGAGTACCTCTATAGGGTTACGGTGGGAAGGCACCACCGACATCTAAAACCAATTTTTCTGCACCTGTTACTTCTATCCAAAGTCAAAGTGATACCAGAATGTATCCAAAAAATCTCAAATCTTGTTCCCAGTGCACTACATTGTGGCCTCATCATACACACTGGCTCCCCAGCTGTTGCTGAGCAAAATAAAGGCAGCTTGCAGGGAAAATGTCATTTTTTTGGCTTTATAAATGCAATTATTGCTGCAGCAGATTCTAGACATGGTTCAGATCTGCCACTTTACAGGTAGACTAAGAGGACCCCACAGGCACTATATTGGAAGGAATTTTTCATTTTTGTGCTTTCACTTTAAAAATCAAAAAAATCCCTGCTCATTTAAAAATGACGTTTTTCACAAACTTTTTTTTTCATTGATACATGTCCCCCAGGGCAGGACCCGAACCCCTATAACAATTGCATGCCAAATCACTTACATATAAGCCGTCAAAATGGGCACTTTTGAATTTTGATGTTCGGGTCCCATTGACTTTAATGGGGTTCGTTATTCGTGTCCAAACTTTCGCAGTGTTCGAAATTTCTGGTGCGAACTGAACAGGGATCCGTTCAGCCCATCCCTTCCTGTGTGCGGTCACCCATATGTTCCTTTTTTATTTTCATTTCAAAATGTATCTCACATCAGGCCCCCCATGCTGATTCATTCTTTGTCGTAGGTTGAAAAGTAGGAATGCATCTCCTTGCTTGTAGTCTTAGCTAAACTGTGCTTTTAGAGCACATTCAAAACAACTGTTACAGGAATGCCGAGTAGTAGCATTGCACTGTGCTTACCTGCAGAGCACCACATCCCCCAATGAGCCTATTTAAATGCAGATCATTTAAAAAGCTAAAACATATGCATCTTGCATCTTCTCTCTACCTAAAAATATGGTATACTTTTACTTTGTTAACTTTACGCTCATTGCAGAGTAATTCAGCAGAGGAATGTTGTTGGTATTTTGGAGGAGACCTTTGTAGTTTGATAGAAAAAATCAGAAACCATTAAAGATAAACTCCAGGTTTACTGTGATTAAATAGTTTCTTTGGGCCTGACTGGAGAGTTGTATGATTGATGACGCAATTTCCACCTCAGTCAATTAGAAAAGCCTCTTGGACAAGCTTGTCCCAAACTATTTAAAGGAGATGTATGGCCAAAGCTCTTTTGCCTATTCTTCTACTGTAGGTCATGGGAGTGCAATTAGTTCTGCACTCCTGTGACCCAAATTCAGCCAACTCCACTGAGAGCCTGAGCTAGCCATGCCTTCCCCCTCTACAGCCCAGCTCTCCAGTGAGCACAGGAGTGGTAGAGCACAAAGTGGTGACTGATAGTCACCGCTCTATGCTCAGAGCAGACCCGAGAACTGATCGGTCAGTGGTCTTTGATCGCTTAGTGCTTGGTGTAGGGCTGGCGGGAGACAGCTGCAGCATCGGGTGAGTATAAATGTTTATTTTTAATTCCCACACTTCTCTTTTAAAGTGATAGTAAACCTGGGGTTTGGCTTTAAAACCTGTGCTATATATGAAAAGGTCACATTTATTGAAGGTACAGATCCCATAGAAAACTAGCAGATTATTATGGCAGATGTGACTAGGGAGAAATATGTTTCTGAAATGGTATCACCTGCCTTTTTTCTGTTGGGACTGTTTCCTTTGCAAACAAGGCTAGTTCTAACGCACAGGTTGGATTGTTGCTGATTTTCCCAGCAATGTGTGTGTTATCAATGGGTAAACATATCCCCCCCCCCCACCCCCGCTCCCTGCCAGAGCTCAATCAAAGCCTACGATGACAGCTGCCTAGTCTTTAAAATACTTTACTGTGTGGACAGTGTGAACCTAGCCTTACTTCTCCTTTTGCTTTGTTTTAGGGCAACCCTGTGAAGAAGGATGACCTGTTTGTGGCTGTAAAAACGTGCAAAAAATTCCACAAAGACAGAAGTATGTCTTCTTCTCTGGTATCGTATATAGTTTGCTCTTTGGCTGTCTTAAATTTATATTATTAGATACCTCAACATATACAAACTTAGCTACTTAACCACTTCAGCCCCGGAAGGTTTTACCCCCTTCCTGACCAGAGCACTTTTTACAATTCGGCACTGCGTCGCTTTAACTGCTAATTGCGCGGTCATGCAATGCTGTACCCAAACGAAATTTGCGTCCTTTTCTTCCCACAAATAGAGCTTTCTTTTGATAGTATTTGATCACCTCTGCCGTTTTTATTTTTTGCGCTATACACGGAAAAAGACCGAAAATTTTGAAAAAAAATGATATTTTCTACTTTTTGTTCTAAAAAAAATCCAATAAACTCAATTTTAGTCATACATTTAGGCCAAAATGTATTCGGCCACATGTCTTTGGTAAAAAAAATGTCAATAAGTGTATATTTATTGGTTTGCGCAAAAGTTATAGCGTCTACAAACTAGGGTACATTTTCTGGAATTTACACAGCCTTTAATTTATGACTGCCTATGTCGTTTCTTGAGGTGCTAAAATGGCAGGGCAGTACAAAACCCCCACAAATGACCCCATTTTGGAAAGTAGACACCCCAAGGAATTTGCTGAGAGGCATGTTGAGCCCATTGAATATTCATTTTTTTTGTCCCAAGTGATTGAACAATGACAAAAAAAAAAAAAAAAAAAAAAAAATTACAAAAAGTTGTCACTAAATGATATATTGCTCACACAGGCCATGGGCATATGTGGAATTGCACCCCAAAATACATTTAGCTGCTTCTCCTGAGTATGGGGATACCACATGTGTGAGACTTTTTGGGAGCCTAGCCGCGTACGGGGCCCCGAAAACCAATCACTGCCTTCAGGATTTCTAAGGGCGTACATTTTTGATTTTACTCCTCACTACCTATCACAGTTTTGAAGGCCATAAAATGCCCAGATGACATAAAACCCCCCTAAATGACCCCATTTTGGAAAGTAGACACCCCAAGCTATTTGCTTTGAGGCATGTTGAGTCCATGGAATGTTTTATATTTTGACACAAGTTGCGGGAAAGTGACAAATTTTTTTTTTTTTTTTTTTTTTTTGCACAAAGTTGTCACTAAATGATATATTGCTCACACAGGCCATGGGCATATGTGGAATTGCACCCCAAAATACATTTAGCTGCTTCTCCTGAGTATGGGGATACCACATGTGTGGGACTTTTTGGGAGCCTAGCCGCGTACGGGACCCCGAAAACCAATCACTGCCTTCAGGATTTCTAAGGGCGTACATTTTTGATTTTACTCCTCACTGCCTATCACAGTTTCGGAGGCCATGGAATGCCCAGGTGGCACAAACCCCCCCAAATGACCCCATTTTGGAAAGTAGACACCCCAAGCTATTTGCTGAGAGGCATGGTGAGTATTTTGCAGCTCTCATTTGTTTTTGAAAATAAAGAAAGACGAGAAAAAAAATTTTTTTTTTTCTTTTTTCAATTTTCAAAACTTTGTGACAAAAAGTGAGGTCTGCAAAATACTCACTATACCTCTCATCAAATAGCTTGGGGTGTCTACTTTCCAAAATGGGGTCATTTGGGGGGTTTTTTTGCCACCTGGGCATTCCATGGCCTCCGAAACTGTGATAGGCAGTGAAGAGTGAAATCAAAAATTTACGGCCTTAGAAAGCCTGAAGGCGGTGCTTGGTTTTCGGGGTCCCGTACGCGGCTAGGCTCCCAAAAAGTCCCACACATGTGGTATCCCCGTACTCAGGAGAAGCAGCAGAATGTATTTTGGGGTGTAATTTCACATATTCCCATGGCATGTTTGAGCAATATATCATTTAGTGACAACTTTGCGCAAAAAAAAATAAAAAAAATAAAAAATTGTCTCTTTCCCGCAACTTGTGTCACAATATAAATTATTCCATGGACTCAACATGACTCTCAGCAAATAGCTTGGGGTGTCTACTTTCCAAAATGGGGTCATTTGGGGGGGTTTTGAACTGTCCTGGCATTTTATGCACAACATCTAGAAGCTTATGTCACACATCACCCACACTTCTAACCACTTGAAGACAAAGCCCTTTCTGACACTTATTGTTTACATAAAAAAATAATTTTTTTTTGCAAGAAAATTACTTTGAACCCCCAAACATTATATATTTTTTTTAAAGCAAATGCCCTACAGATTAAAATGGTGGGTGTTTCATTTTTTTTTTTCACACAGTATTTGCGCAGCGATTTTTCAAACGCATTTTTTGGGGAAAAAACACACTTTTTTACATTTTAATGCACTAAAACACACTATATTGCCCAAATGTTTGATGAAATAAAAAAGATGATCTTAGGCCGAGTACATGGATACCAAACATGACATGCTTTAAAATTGCGCACAAACGTGCAGTGGCGACAAACTAAATACATTTTTAAAAGCCTTTAAAAGCCTTTACAGGTTACCACTTTAGATTTACAGAGGAGGTCTACTGCTAAACTTACTGCCCTCGATCTGACCTTCGCGGCGATACCTCACATGCATGGTGCAATTGCTGTTTACATTTGACGCCAGACCGACGCTTGCGTTCGCCTTAGCGCGAGAGCAGGGGGGACAGGGGTGCTTTTTTTTTTTTTTTTTTTTTTTTCTTTATTATTATTATTTTTTTATCTTATTTTTAAACTGTTCCTTTCATTTTTTTTTTTTTTTAATCATTTTTATTGTTATCTCAGGGAATGTAAATATCCCCTATCATAGCAATAGGTAGTGACAGGTACTCTTTTTTGCAAAAATTGGGGTCTATTAGACCCTAGATTTCTCCTCTGCCCTCAAAGCATCTGACCACACCAAGATCGTGTGATAAAATGCTTTCCCAATTTCCCAATGGCGCTGTTTACATCCGGCGAAATCTAAGTCATAAAATGCTCGTAGCTTCCGGTTTCTTAGGCCATAGAGATGTTTGGAGCCACTCTGGTCTCTGATCAGCTCTATGGTCAGCTGGCTGAATCACCGGCTGCATTTTCAGGTTCCCTGTTGAGACAGGAGAGCCAGAGAAAAACACGGAAGACGTTGGGGGGGGAGGGGCATTCCCTCCCACTGCTTGTAAAAGCAGTCTAGAGGCTAATTAGCCGCTAGGATTGCTTTTACATGAAAGCCGACCGCTGGCTGAAAAGAATGATACCAAGATGATACCTAAACCTGCAGGCATCATTCTGGTATAACCACTCAAAGTCGTGAATGGCGTACCTGAAGACAAAAAAATGGTTAACAATAAAGCACAGTAAACGGTAAGGTATAAAAAATTGCATACCTGAAAAGCAAACATGATAAAACATAATAACAATAAAACATTGCAGAATAGAATACAGTAAAAAAGAACAGAACAATAGAGAGAGAGAATAGAGAGAGAAAGAACAATAAAACGACAACTATTTTTTTTTTTATTTTATATTTTTGTATGTGTTTTTTTTTTTTTTTACACTTTTTTTTGTAACTAACTTTTATAACTGTAACCGGTTCCAGGTTCGGGTCTCTCAAAATGCGATGGCATCTTGGGAGACCCTGTGAAAGTGTGTCCTAGTCTGTGGAATGCTGTACCCTACGCTAATACTCAACTAGTGCATAGTAGCGTTCAAAATATTCACCAATGCAAAGACCAGGATTGTCAGGACAGGAGGGACAATGATAGCGGGTGTCACGCCTATATCCGCGCTTGCTGCAGACACATCTTTTTTGGGGGGGGTTCGTTGGGTAGGGGTACTCGGGAGGACATAAAGAAAATGCCTCTCATGCAGCCGACTGCATTTGATTGGGGATGTGAATGGGGGAAGTACGGGCGCTGCAGAAGCGGTGGGTTCCCAATTAGGATTGGCGAATGCAGCAGGAAGGGCACTATGGGCACGACGGGCCTGTGTTTGTCTTCTTGGTGGCAGCGGGACACTACTTGTGCTTGCCACCTCACCAGCTTGAACTGCACTTATGGGACTCGCCACGTCACCAAGTGTTACTGCAGTGCTGGTTTGACTACGACCGGGGTGTACTAGGCCGCTGGTGCTTGCCAGTTCACCAAAACGCTACCAAAAAAACTGTTAGCGATCGCAAGGATCAGGCCTGACTCTGCGAACGCTGCAGTTATGCGTTTAGTGTTTTGTAAGTGACAGTGATCGATCGATACTGCACTTGGGTGGGCTGGGCTGGGCCGGGCGGAGGGGCAAAACGCAGGTGCTAGCAGGTATCTGGGCTGATCCCGCTAACACTGCGTTTGTGGGAACCCTAAACTGCTGGGGACGCTAGTATAGATCTGATCGGATCAGATATTGATCCGATCAGATACTATACCACTAAGGGAGGCGTATGCTGTGTGCGTGGGTGTTAGCGGTACTGGCGCTAACCTGACGCTGCCTGGGGCTGGTGCTTGCCAGTTCACCAAAACGCTACCAGAAAAACTGTTAGCGATCGCAGGAATCAGGCCTGACTCTGCGAACGCTGCAGTTATGCGTTTAGTGTTTTGTAAGTGTCAGTGATCGATCGATACTGCACTTGGGTGGGCTGGGCTGGGCCGGGCGGAGGGGCAAAACGCAGGTGCTAGCAGGTATCTGGGCTGATCCCGCTAACACTGCGTTTGTGGGAACCCTAAACTGCTGGGGACGCTAGTATAGATCTGATCAGATCAGATATTGATCCGATCAGATACTATACCACTAAGGGAGGTGTACGGTGCGTGCGTGGGTGTTAGCGGTACTGGCGCTAATCTGACGCTGCCTGGGGCTGGTGCTTGCCAGTTCACCAAAACGCTACCAAGAAAACTGTTAGCGATCGCAGGGATCAGGCCTGACTATGCGAACGCTGCAGTTATGCGTTTAGTGTTTTGTAAGTGACAGTGATCGATCGATACTGCACTTGGGTGGGCCGGGCAGAGGGGCAAAACGCAGGTGCTAGCGGGTATCTGGGCTGATCCCGCTAACACTGCGTTTTCGGGAACCCTAAACTGCTGGGGACGCTAGTATAGATCTGATTGGATCAGATATTGATCCGTACAGATACTATACCACTAAGGGAGGCGTATGCTGCGTGCGTGGGTGTTAGCGGTACTGGCGCTAATCTGACGCTGCCTGGGGCGACGCATATCACCGCTGGGCGATCAGGGGGCTAAACCTTTATTCGGTAATAAACGGCGGGTGCCCTGACACTATAAAAAATAAACGAACTAACCAGCGTCACTCGTAACAGTTATACGGTGATCAGTGGTGAAAGGGTTAACTAGGGGGCAATCAAGGGGTTAAAACATTTATTAGATAGTATATGGGGGTCCCTGTCGCTATAAAACGCTGACGGCGAACCTAAATATTTACCTCACTAACTAGCGTCACCAGCGACACTAATACAGCGATCAGAAAAATGATCGCTTAGTGACACTGGTGACAGGGGGTGATCAAGGGGTTAAAACTTTATTAGGGGGGGTTAGGGGGGTACCCTAGACCTAAAGGGGGGTAATATTCACTGCCCTAACACTGTAACTGTCACAAACTGACACTATGCAGTAATCAGAAAAAAAAAAAAAAAATACTGCTAATGTCAGTTTGTGACAGGGGGGGGGGGGGGTGATTGGGGGGGGATCGGGGGGCGATCGGGGGGGGATCGGGGGTGTAAAGTATGCCTGGCATGTTCTACTGTGTGTGTTTGTGTTGTGTGGACTTACATGTCTTCTCTCCTCGGCGCTGGACGGAAACTGCCAGACCGAGGAGAGATGACATCACATCCTCTGCCTGTGTGAAACTACACACAGGCAGAGGAGGATTCCCATTGGCTGGGAGCGATCGCGAGGGGGGGGCCACGATCGGATGGTCTCCCCCTCGCCTCCCGACGCTCCCAGTCAGATGCCGACCGCCGATGGCACCGGGGGGGGGTCCGATCGGACCCCCCGCCCGCGGGAGGCAGATCACGTACAGGTACGTGATTCTGCCTGCCCGTGCCATTCTGCCGACGTATATATACGTTAGGCGGTCGGCAAGTGGTTAAGGACTGGAAGGATTTGTCCCCTTAATGACCAGGCCAATTTTTGCAATATGGCACTGCGTCGCTTTAACTGACAATTCCGTGGACGTGCGACACTGTACCCAAACAAAATTGACATCCTTTTTTTCCCCACAAATAGAGCTTTCTTTTGGTGGTATTTGATCTCTGCGTTTTTTTTTTGTTGCGCTATAAACAAAAAAAGACCAACAATTTTGAAAAAAAAACTATATTTTTTACTTTTTGCTATAATAAATATCCAAAAAAAAAAATGTAAAAAAACAAATTTCTTCATCGGTTTAGGCCAATATGTAGTCTTTTTACAAAAATTGCAATAAGCGTATATTGATTGGTTTGCGCAAAAGTTATAGTATCTACAAAATAGGGGATAGATTTATGGCATTTTGTTATTATTTTTTTTTTTTACTAGTAATGGCGGTGATCAGTGATTTTTAGCAGGACTACGACATTGCGGCGGACAGATTGGACACTTTTGACACTTTTTTGGGGACCAGTGACATTTATACAGTGATCTGAGCTAAAAATAGATACTGATTACTGTATAAATGTCACTGGCAGGGAAGAGGTTAACACTAGGGGGCGATCAAGGGGTTAAGTGTTCCCTAGGGAGGTGTTTCTAACTGTGGGGGCAGTGTCGTGACTAGAGGAGGAGACAGATCGTTGTTCCTAATCACTAGGAAAAGCAGATCTGTCTATCCTCCCCTGACAGAATGTGGATCTGTCTGTTTACATTGACAGATCCCCATTCTGTCTCTCTCAGGAGTGATCCCAGGTGGCTGGCGGACATCGTGGCCATCGGCCACGCGCATCAGCTCCTGCGGGGCGTGCACCCCCCTAGTGGTTTTAAAGCGGCCAACGTACGACGGCGATTCGTCCCGGAGAGCCAACCTGCAGCAGTACAACTGCGGTGGCTGGTCCTTAAAGTACAAATGTATTCAAACCTTTTAACATTTATAATAGAATTGGAAGGGTTTTAGCCTGGTCCTCCAACATTTTCCTGCTGTCTGGCTTACCAATTAAGGAGATTTTAACTTTGTGTCTCATATTGCCCCAGTAATTAGGGCAACAAGTAAAAGGCTTCCCCGGGGGTCACAAACCACAAAAAATAAACCGGGCAGAGGTCCCAACCCTATCCCAATTATGTTTTATTTCTTTATTTCCTCGCACTCCTATCCCAGTTGGCTTAGTCACTATAAAATGAAGCAACTGCAAAGATGGATGTGGATGGCTGTAAGAACCCAGCAGGGGTTCTAACTTTTCCCTAATGTATTAAAATCTGAAAAAAAGCTAAACTTTTACTTTTAGGGAGTGTAAAGTGTAATTCCAGTCAAAACCTAACTGAGCCTAAACCTGCTTCCACCCTCTTTCTAAGCCTATTCTAACCTTTTTAAACAAAAGTGTGTTTCTACGCTGTGTAATAAGTGTGTAATGAGTGTAATAAGTTATCAAAGAGCTGCACGTATATATCACCTGAATACCAAAAGTGATGTGAAAATATATATGTACATAAATAATAGTGCGCTTCTGGTTACTATGTAAGAAATGAAATACTGAAAATGTATCAACATACAATCAAACAGAGAAATGAATATTCCATAAAGTTCAATATGGAAGTAAGTCTGTGTGCCAATAGCAATGAAAGCATATAGTGGAATGAAGGTGTATTTAATTCTTCTCAAGATAATGATATATCCCACCAGGTGGCAAACCACATGAGTTGTTAAGGAATTCCATCATAAACACGTGCCCTCCACCGCAGGGACGTGCAGTCAGGGGACATAAACATGAAAAAAAAAATGATCACGCTTCGAGGGTCGTAGCTCAGTGACCTGGGGTCACAGAGACCCCAAATTTGGGGGGGGTGTTATCTAGCCGAAGTCCTACTCCACCACTGGGGCTCTTAGGACCTATGGTTTCGGAGATAAGGGGCTCCTTGCGCAGCCTGTCAGAAGCTACATACAGAGCAGCCAGTTTAAATACCAGCTGGCACACTCTGTTTGCAGCAGACTGAGAGGATGAGCTCACAGTGCCTCTCACTTCTTTTCAGAGGCACTGAGCTCAATAGGCAGCTTGGAGACTTGGACCAATGTTAAAGTACCATTGGCCCCAGCTGTCCAATAAAAATGCTGCAGTGGAGGCACGCGTCTCACTGCAGTGTCATAGAAGGGGGCATGTGTCTAAAAGACACATACTCCCTTCCAGCTCAGACCTCCTAACTAGAAGAAAAAAACATGGGTTTATGGGTATAAGATT
Organism: Aquarana catesbeiana; assembly: GCF_042186555.1. Lineage (NCBI taxonomy): Eukaryota > Metazoa > Chordata > Amphibia > Anura > Ranidae > Aquarana > Aquarana catesbeiana. The sequence continues at coordinate 110,741,862 of NC_133325.1, read as the reverse complement.
TACCTACCCATAATCCCATGTTTTTCACACACAGTTACGAGGGAGAATGAGAATCTTTTGCTGCTGAAAAGGTACTGTTTTAATCAAGCTAAATCATATATTATTATGCTATATATGTTATAACATAATTTATTAGTTATAATTTCAAACGTCAGTAATTTTTCCGTTAAGCCACCTGCTTGAGTACAGTTTTTTGAAAATATAGTACAGTACCTTAAAAACAATATAGAATAATTATTTGTATATTACTTATGGTAATTAGCCCCTGGCCAATTCTGACACTTCTCTCCTACATGTAAAATCATAATTTTTTTGCTAGAAAATCGTTGCAATATTTTATGTTACACGGTATTTGCGCACCAATTTTTCAAATGCATTTTTTTTTTGGAAAGAAACTGTTTCATGAATAAAAGACACTGATGTTACCCTGATTTGTTTGTATACTATGAAAGATGATGTTACGCTGAGTAAATAGATACCTAACATGTCATACTTTAAAATGGCGCACACTAGTGGAATGGCGCCAAACTTCAGTACTTAAAAATCTCCATAGGCGGCGCTTTAAAATTTTTTTCAGGTTACATGTTTAGAGTTACAGAGGAGGTCTAGTGCTAGAATTATTGCTTTCGCTCTAACGTTTGCAGTGTATGTAACCTGTGTGTATCTGGCTCTGATACTAGCCATTGCCTCACCAGCCACTGACCTCACCTCATGTCCCTGCTGCACTGTAATCAAGCTTCTTACCAGCAGATGGTTGTGATCCTCAATTACATAGATCAAACACACATGAGACCCAGAGGGTCCATTATTTCTCATATTTGTTTGATCTCTGTAATTGGGGATCATACCATCTGATAAGAGGCTTGATTACGGTGGAGGGCACGTGTGTATGGTGAAATTCCTTAACAATTCACATTGTTTGCCACCCGGTAGTATATATCATTATCTTGAAAAGGATTTGATACACCTTAATTCCACTATATGCTTTCATTGCTATTGGCACATGGACTTATTTCCATATTGAACTTTATGGACTATTCAATTCTTGTCAGGAACCATGAATCAGATTGAAAGAGAAAATACAGTTAAAAGCACATCTTTTAATAAAATGGTACAAATAGTAAATGTAGTCAAAACATAGCTAGGGTATGGTAGCCAAAGCGGGTAGTCAGAACAAGCCAGTAAATCAGGAAGCCAGAGATCAGCGTAGTTGGAGGCAACAGACAGGATCAGGAACCAGAAGGGACGTCAGCCAGGCAAGTCTTCAACAGGAACACAGCAGAGAGTCTCCAGATTTGTTTGACCAAGGCAAAGGCATGGAAGGAATGAAACAGGCAGTTTAAATAGCCAGAAGGGCTGGTTGTAGGCTCAACTGACGAGCAGAAAATGATCACCAGGTGAGCCACTGTGGAACGATTAGTGCTGGCAATTAACCAACAACTGAGCAACCTGAGCACTGAGAAGAGAAGGCTGAGAGCCCAGCCCTGACAATTCTCTGATTGTACACTGATACATTTTCCGTATTTCATTTCTTGCATAGTAACCAGAAGTGCACTATTATTTATGTATGTATATATATTCTATCTACCCTATAAAAGGAACGATGCCTATACTTATCTATTCTAGAGTCGAAATCGGGGTAACACAAGGGCTGCTGGACTTTTGTGCTCCTAAATAGGGCACTAAAGTTAAAATTAAAAAAAAACTTGATGGACTTGTGTCTTTTTTCAACCTCACCTACTGTGTAACTATGTAACTATATGGGAATCCTTGTGAAATGACTACTACAGGCAAGTAAAACCTCACCTGGATTATATGTATGATCATCTATCCTATAAATCAGAATATAACAAATCCACACATAGACCGAAGAAAATTCAGACCTTAAATCCCACATGCGGTGAAGGATACAGTTAGACCCCTTTCACACTGAGGCACTTTACAGGCGTTGCATCGCTAAAAATAACGCCTGTAAAGAGCCTCTCCTGTCTTTCCAACGTGAAAGCCCGAGGGCTTTCACACTGGAGCGGTCCGCTTGCAGGACGGTAAAAAAAAGTCCTGCAAGCTGCATCTTTGCAGCGCTGTAGGATCGGTGTATACTCTTTTTCAGCCACTAGCGATGGTTAAAACTGCCCTGCTAGTGGCCGAATAGTGCCGCTAAAACAATGATAAAGCGGCGCTAAAAATAGTGCCGCTTTACCACCGACGCCTGCCTGCCCCAGTCTGCAAGGGCTCTTAGAAGTTCCTAAAGATGTCCACAAGAGGAACTCCCTAAACATTTTGAAAAGGAAGAAGAGGAGTTTGGGACTTTGTATGAAGTATGCGGCCGAAATGAACAACGTGAACAGAGAGTGACTGATGGATAAATAATGGTAAATAACCCAATCACATAGTGTTATGGCATGTACATAGTAACATAACATAAACCAGTAGCATGATTATGAAGATTATGAGGTTTATTAAACATAACAATCATATACAGTGGGGACAGAAAGTATTCCGACCCCCTTAAATTTTTCACTCTTTGTTATATTGCAGCCATTTGCTAAAATCATTTAAGTTCATTTTTTTTCCTCATTAATGTACACACAGCACCCCATATTGACAGAAAAACACAGAATTGTTGACATTTTTGCAGATTTATTAAAAAAGAAAAACTGAAATATCACATGGTCCTAAGTATTCAGACCCTTTGCTCAGTATTTAGTAGAAGCACCCTTTTGATCTAATACAGCCATGAGTCTTTTTGGGAAAGATGCAACAAGTTTTTCACACCTGGATTTGGGGATCCTCTGCCATTCCTTCTTGCAGATCCTCTCCAGTTCCGTCAGGTTGGATGGTAAACGTTGATGGACAGCCATTTTTAGGTCTCTCCAGAGATGCTCAATTGGGTTTAAGTCAGGGCTCTGGCTGGGCCATTCAAGAACAGTCTCGGAGTTATTGTGAAGCCACTCCTTCGTTATTTTAGCTGTGTGCTTAGGGTCATTGTCTTGTTGGAAGGTAAACCTTCGGCCCAGTCTGAGGTCCTGAGCACTCTGGAGAAGGTTTTCGTCCAGGATATCCCTGTACTTGGCCGCATTCATCTTTCCCTCGATTGCAACCAGTCGTCCTGTCCCTGCAGCTGAAAAACACCCCTACAGCATGATGCTGCCACCACCATGCTTCACTGCTGGAACTGTATTGGACAGGTGATGAGCAGTGCCTGGTTTTCTCCACACATACCTCTTAGAATTAAGGCCAAAATGTTCTATCTTGGTCTCATCAGACCAAAGAATCTTATTTCTCACCATCTTAGAGTCCTTCAGGTGTTTTTTAGCAAACTCCATGCAGGCTTTCATGTGTCTTGCACTGAGGAGAGGCTTCCATCGGGCCACTCTGCCAAAAAGGGCTGACTGGTGAGGGGCTGCAGTGATGGTTGACTTTCTACAACTTTCTCCCATCTCCCGACTGCATCTCTGGAGCTCAGCCACAGTGATCTTTGGGTTCTTCTTTACCTCTCTCAACAAGGCCCTTCTCCCCTGATAGCTCAGTTTGGCCAGACGGCCAGCTCTAGGAAGGGTTCTGGTCATCCCAAACGTCTTCCATTTAAGGATTATGGAGGCCACTGTGCTCTTAGGAACCTTAAGTGCAGCAGAAATTTTTTGTGACCTTGGCCAGATCTGTGCCTTGCCACAATTCTGTCTCTGAGCTCTTCAGGCAGTTCCTTTGACCTCATGATTCTCATTTGCTCTGACATGCACTGTGAGCTGTAAGGTCTTATATAAACAGGTGTGTTGCTTTCCCAATCAAGTCCAATCAGTATAATCAAACACAGCTGGACTCAAATGAAGGTGTAGAACCATCCCAAGGATGATCAGAAGAAATGGACAGCACCTGAGTTAAATATATGAGTGTCACAGCAAAGGGTCTGAATACTTAGGACCATGTGATATTTCAGTTTTTCTTTTTTAATAAATCTGCAAAAATGTCAACAATTCTGTGTTTTTCTGTGAATATTGGGTGCTGTGTATACATTAATGAGGAAAAAAATGAACTTAAATGATTTTAGCAAATGGCTGCAATATAACAAAGAGTGAAAAATGTAAGGGGGTCTGAATACTTTCCGTCCCCACTGTAGTAGTAAATATAACATAGGTAACATGAATAGTACATGACATTAACAACATGATAGCAGGAAGGAGGGAAGCCACCAGATTCAAATTCTGTGCTCACGTATTGTATCAGGTTCATAAATATCTTGGTAGAGGCCAATAGAACCAACAAACCATACAAATAAAATAAATAAAAATAACAACCCCCCCCCCCTTTCTCCCCCCCTTTTTTATATCCCTAAACATTTTATTAGAGGTTAAATAAAAAAATAAGTATAGATGCTTTTCATCTGATGATGCTAGTTAACCATATGAGTTAAGATATTCAACACTTTATCTAGTTGTGGATTTAGAATTTTTAGGCATCTACATTTGTACCTTTATACTTACTCATTAGTCATTAGGGGAGCTGCTTTGACATGAAAACGCTAAGCCCTGCTCCTCTGCCAGGAAGGACACCTACACACAGAGCTACAGTGCACAACAAATCATTATAAACTAATGTAGCCATGGTGACGAGCACTCCTGACAAACAATTCGCCAATCACCCTGCTGCCAGACCTCCATATATCATTTGAGACAATGAGCAGTCATTTGCGTAGTTTTGTTGCGTTTATTGCGGGATACAACTTGGGTGGGGTATCGGAAGATATGGGATGCCCATAGCACTTATTGTATTGTCATCACATGGGTAAGACATTGATTAGCAGCTTTAGCCTTGAAATGATGCACCTCTAACATTCACAGTCTGCATATCTCCTCTGCAGACTATTGCTCCTCCTCCTCTGCACTGACTCCTGCAGAATACCACGTCTCTTGTACAAATCCTCCACTGCAAAACTGTTAGATTACTGTTGCTTCACTGCCATTGAAACAAGAAGGGATCACTCTGAATAACCCCAGCTTGCAGACCGTAATGGTGTTGCTTCAGCAAATCAATAAGCCAGAGGCATACAAAGCCTTTCCCTGGTGGCTCAGTGAGTTTGGCAGCTACACAGTCTTTTGAAAGGTATTACCAGTGTGCTTTACTAGGCCAGAGATACATGGTACCTCCCCCCGACGGCCTAGCACATGATAATAGGCGGACTACTGTTCCCAGCCAGTCCATAACTGTAAACGCTGCGTTCCCCAGCCACAGCAGTCTGCACTACTCTTAACTTCTCCTTTTGCTTCTCTCACACTGACCTTCTCCAAAGGGCAAGTTCTGTGTTCTTCGGTCACAGAACGTTGATCTATTCTCCTCTCAGTCCTACTGTTAGTTCTCCTTCACCGTCCTTCTCCTGTGTACAAGTCCTGTGTTCCCCGGTCACAGCAGCTTGACACCAACTCCATTATGAAGGTCTTTATCCAGGAATACTTCCTAGTAGCTCCTCCATCCCTCCTCCGCGCCCGGCACACCCCCACGTATGGCCGCCCTGCGGTAGCTTCCTAAAACTCCATTCTCTCATCCTGCACCATCCGAACTCCTCCCTGGCAGCATATGACCTCAGCTTATATGAGAGGCTTGCCCCCTGCCAATACCTCACATGAGCTGCCTGCCACTCAAATGTCAGGTCCAACCTCTCTTCCAGAACAATCTTCCTGAAAGCAGGGGAGGCGCCTCTTAATCAGAGCACAGGTGGTCACACCCACCACTACACCAAACACTCCCAGTCCCAAATCAAAACAACCAGGCGCAGCCTAAAGCACAGGCCTGGCCAAATTTACCTACACTGAAAGCTTTAAACCCAGAAGAATCTCACTCTAGCACCTACCTAAAGGTAGAGGGTGCTACACTAGTAAAGGAGAAAAGATAAACAGAAGGGAGCCCACAGTCAATACCGATGACTAGACATTTGCCCTCTGCTTCAATTTTTCAGCACAACTTCTACAGTATACGTCATCTTTAGATGTGTTATTTTTATTCATGCAAACATGACGAGATCTTGCTTATGAATAACTTACATTTACATTGATCCAGGCTCATTTTCATGTTTTCTAGGCTATTCTGGTCCTCAGCTGACAAAGCCAATTGTTTATAAAGCTCATTGGCTCAATATCCTCATGTTTACACAAAAAAAGGGGCAGAAGAGGGATACACCCCTGCTTTCTACCTCCCTTTTACAGAAGAGTATGCACAGGCTTTATAAAAGGCCCATTCACACCACTGTGGTATTTGAAAAATGTATTTTAACGTTTTACTTTTGCACATTATTGTGTGTTACATTAAAGCATGACCAAAAAACACTACAGCGCTGACACTGTGCCCATCCTATAGTGATAAAATGTCATATACCAGTGCACATTACCTGCACACACATTACAGTGTGATTCATAAAGAAGTATACCATTTCAATGCACTATAAAACAAGAACAATGTAAGATATTTTATGTTACCTGTAACAGAATTGTAGGGGAATGTTTCAAATTTTTTAGACAGTCACAGATGTTCTATGTGTGCACCCTTAGTCACATGACACACATCGAGCCGGTAATCAATTTTTCTGCCCAAACGTGAGTTAAGATATCTGAATCAAGTGCAGTGATAGTGGCTGTGATACGCTGTTTCAGCTACACTGGATCAGCGGGGAGGGACAAATACCTTGTCCTTTACGTACCCCCACAGGAAAATGTCACAAGGGGTTAAGTCAGGACTTCTGGGTGGCCATTTGGTCAGTGCCATGTTGTATTCCGCGGCTCATCCAATCAATCGGTGAGGAAGATTTTCATCTCGCATGTCGACCATTGTGGTGGTGCACCATCCAGTTGGAGAATAAAGTTGTCACTGTGGTCTTACAACTGTGGCATCAACCAAAGACTTAACATATCCAGAAAAGAGCCACCTGTGACAGTTTTCTTATGAAAAAAGAAGGGACCGTACACTTTTTTGGACACAGCACAGAACACATTTGCCTTAGGGGGCTTTTAGGTTTGCACAAACAGCCCATAGTTTCAAATGTTTTTCTGCTAAGCGTAGATAGATTTTCTGGTTGGAGGTTCTTTTCCGAATCGAAAATACCGTTGCACAACAGTTACAGATTCCGTTTTGCTCAATTCAAGAACACAAAACGCCTTCACTGCAGACGCTGCCATTTTGACTGACTAGTCACCTCACTTTCCTCAGTAGCGGGACACAAACTTTATGAGTACATCTACCTAATGGTTCTCAGTTGTGGCCCATGTTTTCAACTGTTACTGTTTTACAGGATCTGGAAACTGTATACTTCTTTATGAATCACACTGTATTGTGGGGCATAGTACGAATAGAACCTTAATGAGAGAGATACTGTCTGAAAACATGCTACTCTCTCTTATTAGAAAACCAATAATGCTCTTTGAGTCATGGACGCATCAGGCATTAGAGATTTTAGAGTTAAAATAGAAATAAGTATCAGATTTAAAGTATATATACTTACACAAGTTTAAAATTAAATTGAATCCAAAACCACTATAGTTTCATTTAAAGTAAATGTTATCTGTCTGTTTTCCATTGGGGAGATTTCCTTTCCCAGCCTTGGAACGCAAGAGCAAGTGAAAGAAAAAACACTATAGATTGAGAGGATTTCCCCTCTCAGACAGTTGCCACTAGAATACGTGTCCCCATTGGAATATTTACCATCCCATCTTGTTCTGGTGGCAAATGTGAAAGTTTGGAGTTCCAATCTTTCTGTCATGGTGACAATGGTCAGTAATTGAAATAGGGAGGGTTATTCTTCCCAGCGTGAAAAGAGACACCAATAAAAAACCTGACAGGAGTTTTTCTTCTCTACTCTATATGAACCTATTAATTGGCTATAAATACACTTTAAAATATAAATTATATTTTTTAAGCTAAGCAGTAACATGTTACATATCAAGTTTAAAGTACACTGCCATTTTTGCTAGTCTTTGTGAGTAGCTGGTTGTAATATTTGTGCATACCCTTGCTTGTCCACTTACTGAAATTACCATTTAATTAGGACCTGCTGATGTATTAAAATGGTGTATACTAACCAGTACAGTTCTGTAAGGTGGGAAGAAGATTTAGATAGCAAGTGACTGGTGAGACCTCAGTTTTTAGCCACCACTAAAAATAGGTGCAGTCCTTCTACAATGTGACCTAACACATAGAGTAGTGTATAGAGGACTTTGTTTCATTATTGTTGTTGTATCATGTCTCTTTTATCCTATGATATATCTGTGTTTATTTGCAGTACCTGTTGTCAAGCAGACATGGGAGAAGGAAGCTGTACACCTCGAGTATTACAGTGATCATACAGACCCCACTATCCCAACAGTAGATTTAGGGATACCAAATGTTGAAAGAGGTAAATTAATTGTGTTACTTCACCATCAATTATGAACTTGTGGATGGTTCCCAGTAGATGGGGGTATGCAACGTGTTTTGAAATATAAGCGTAAGTAATTTCTTCTTCAGGGATTTTTACACCTTCTGTAATATAGAGTGATTTTGCTTTAACATTTTGAACATTGATGTTTCATATACTCATATATAAAGTTCATCTAAATGCATTACATAAACAATTACATCATATCTTATCTTTGGTTAAAGCACTCTCCCAGCACAGGAAAAACTCCCACATCTCCAATGTGACTCGACTCCACTATATATGTCCAAGGTGCAGATCACCTACAGTGTGGATGTGCAAAGAGAAGTTAGGTCACTGTCCAAGTGTTCTTATATTATTTCATCTATGAGCTTATTATGTCCGATGCATTCATTTTATCTGAAAAGAGGGAATTCTTTCTCAAGTTTTCTTATCTCAAATTTATTACTTAAAGTGGAGGGCCACCCTGAAAAAAAAAATTACACCAAAAATCCTAAAAAAAATTGGAAAAAAAATTGGAAAAAAAAAAAATTTTAAACTTACCTAAACCCTTGTTGCTAGGCAGTCTTCCTAATCTTCCTCTTCCTATTCCGCGGCGTCTTCTGCTCCTCGGTAAGCGGCCCCGTTGTCTTCTGGGAACTGTGTGTGTTCCCAGAACACCACAGGGCATTCACAGAGCGCCGCGTCGCACGCGCGTACGCAGTTGGAAACTGACAGTGAAGCCGCAAAGGCTCCACTGCCTGTTTCCCTTACCTAGGATGGCGGTGCCGGGAGCCGAGGGATGGGTCGACCTCGGGCGGCCGACATCGTGGGCACCCAGGACAGGTAAGTACTTATTTAAAGTCAGCAGCTACAGTGTTTTTTTTTTTTAAATAGTTTTTATTTGTTTTGATAGAAAATAGTTTACAGGTTCATACATTACAGATGTATCCATAAGCAAATCCTTTTTACAAAATAGAATAGAAAGTATTTTAGCCCAACAGGGGCCCATTACTACAGTTGTATATATTACTTTCAGAATCCTCAACGGAGGAATGAACTTTACCCCTAGGTATGAAAGGTCAATGAGTGTGGACCACATGGGGTCCAGCTGTCATATATCCAAGTGCTATATGCAGTAGAAATACTTCTGTTCACACAACATGCACACCGCACACACACATCTCAACACACATTCGCACAATGAGACAAACATAGTCCCAGCCTCACCTCCCCCGCCCCTCCGGTTTTATTACATATAAGGCCCGCCAACCCAGAGGCCATGGCTACCCAGATTTACTAAAATTCGTCCAGGGGAGGCCAGAGTTGGTTATTGTTGTGAGAGCGGAGTATCCTTCCAAAAGGAATCCGCTATGTCAAGCCAGGGCTGCCAGATCTTAGTAAACTTTATAGGGCAGGCCCTACCCTTGTAGACCAGTTTGAAAATTGGTATAACTTTATTCATCATACGGTACAATTTTTGCACATCTTGAGCAGTTGCATTCTTCCATTGCATCAAAATTAACTTTCTAGCATAAAACAGTATTATACGGACAAGAATTCGAGTATGAGTCCTGTGTATAAAGTCATTCAACACACCCAATAGTCCAACCTCCGGGGTGCAGGGCACCTGTATTTGAAGTGTGTTTTCAAAAAAAGAAAGAAAATAAGTCCCTCCAGAAGGTGGACAGGACAGGGCAGGACCAAAACATATGCATGTATCCAGCTTCAGAGAAGCCACACCTAATGCAGGAAGCTGCGGAATCATATCCCATATGGGCCAGCCTGGCAGGAGTATAATGCAACTGATGTATGAATTTAAATTGTACATATTGGTCATTTGATCCAATAAGGTCAAGGAAGCACGCCTCTGAGGCCTCTTCCCACCCCTCTGACAACCCAGGCATTTCCTTTACCCATTTCCGCTGAGCAATCTGAAAGGGTTTAACCCCCGCAACTTGCAGGGGAGAATATATAGTTGTAACCAGTTTTTGGCTGTCTGGATATGACATCAACACCTCAAGAGGTGATTCAGTGAGCTCCAGAGACAGACCAGAGAATTGTGCCCTGATGGCATGACGAAATAAGAGGTACCTAAAATAAAATTTGTTTGTTACACCACATCTGATCTTCAGATCTTCGAATGAGATAAATGCATCATTTAAATAAATCTGAGAGACATGGGTAATACCAAGTCCTGTCCACCACTGAGAATCTGGATGACCCAGGTGCTCAATGAAATTAGGATTATGCCATAAAGGAGCCTTGGGGGACACCCCACCCGGTTGTGTGATTATTTTGTTACCCTCGTGCCAGGCTCGCCAACTCACCTCAGTCGGTGAGCCCCGAGAGCAACATTTAGGCATGGACCTATGTAATGTATCAACGAATGAGGCCCTATGACCATTCATTGCATTCAATAGAGCGGTGGAGCAGGATAAGGAGGCCTCCAGAAACCAGTCATAGACATAGGCAAGCTGTGACGCTGTCATGAAGATCCTGCCAGTAACCGGCGATCCAGGCGTCCGGGAACACGGCCACGGGTTCCACTGCGCATGCGCACGCGTTCACGGGTGCGGTCACTCACGGGCACGCGCGCGCACTCCCGCTATCAGGCGGGCTATTTAAACCAGTCTATCACACACCATCTCCGCTGTCTGCTCTACAGCTTTGTGTGTGTGTAACCCAATCTGATCTGAGTATCCTGCTATCTGACCCGGCTTTCCCATTGACCATCCTGCTATCTGCCTGCACCAGACCCTCTTGGCTTGCCTGACCATCCGCTGTCTTATCCCTGGTACCTTTGCTGCCCGACCGTTACCGACTACTGGCTTGTTGACCCTTCTACCCGCTGTCTATGCCAGTCCAGCGTTCCAGTCTATTACCTGCTGTCTGTTCCAGTCCAGCGTTCCAGGCTCCTACCTGCTGTCTGTTCCAGTCCAGCGTTCCAGGCTCCTACCTGCTGTCTGTTCCAGTTCAGCGTTCCAGGCTCCTACCTGCTGTCTGTTCCAGTTCAGCGTTCCAGGCTCCTACCTGCTGTCTGTTCCAGTCCAGCGTTCCAGGCTCCTACCTGCTGTCTGTTCCAGTCCAGCGTTCCAGGCTCCAACCTGCTGTCTGTTCCAGTTCAGCGTTCCAGGCTCCTACCTGCTGTCTGTTCCAGTCCAGCGTTCCAGGCTCCTACCTGCTGTCTGTTCCAGTCCAGCGTTCCAGGCTCTTACCTGCTGTCTGTTCCAGTCCAGTGTTCCAGGCTCCTACCTGCTGTCTGTTCCAGTCCAGCGTTCCAGGCTCCTACCTGCTGTCTGTTCCAGTCCAGCGTTCCAGGCTCCTACCTGCTGTCTGTTCCAGTCCAGCGTTCCAGTCTACTACCTGCTATTGTTCCTGGTTCCAGTCCTGTGTTTCCGGCTCTTACCTGCTGGGTTCCTGGTCCACCCTGCAGTACAGTCTTTGCCTTCAGTCTTCTCTTGGCTTCAGATTCCAGAGGGTGCCACCACTACTGAACTCCACGACTGTTGATCCTGCCAGGCACCCATACCACTCCTCACTCCTGGCCCCCTGGCCCCATTCCAGGGGAGCAGGAGTGGGAGGTGTAGGGGAGGTCTCTCTCTGCACTTCAGGCTCAAAACCTACCAGGTACGTGACAGTAGCAGACAGCCATGTCAGAGCCTGAGCAGGGAACCTCTCCTATGGAGGAACTTTGTGCACACCTGGCAGGATTGACTGAAGCAGTCAAGAACCTGCAGCAAGGATATACCAGGTTGGAGGAACGAGTATTAACTTTGTCCAGCCCCATGGGGGCTCCTTCTGCTCCTGCTCCTTCAGTTGGGCCTGCCTCAACGGTGGTGATGCTTCCCCCAGAACCAAAGGTTCCTACACCCGAACGTTTCTCCGGAGATCGCCATAAGTTCAGGGCCTTCCGTAACTCCTGTGAATTATTCTTCGCTCTTCAGCCACGTACCTTTTCCCTGGAGGCTACCAAGGTGGGCTATGTAATTTCTCTACTTTCTGGGGACCCCCAAACCTGGGCCCATCGCCTCTTGGAGCAAAAGGATATATCCTTAAACAACCTCTCTACTTTCTTTGACGCACTGGGTCAGGGTTATGATGACCCCCAGCTGTCCGTAACTGCAGAGACAGTCCTGCATACCCTTCAACAGGGTCGCCGGGCGGCAGAGGACTATGTGGCTGAATTCAGAAAGTGGAGTGCGGACACTAATTGGAACGATGCGGCTCTCCGCTATCAATTTCGGATGGGACTATCTGACTCACTGAAGGATGAATTGGCCAGGGTGGGTACACCACTGACTCTAAATGCCTTAATCGATCTGGCCATTCAGATCGATCGACGTCTACGAGAGCGTAGGTCTGAGAGAGCGATGGGGTCTTCCCGTCCAACTTGGGTTACCCCTAAGGTTTCCCATCATTCAGCACCAGCACCACCTGTCTCCATGTTTAATCGACCTGAGCCAATGCAAGTAGGAGTCCTACGGCCTTCTCTCACCCAGGAGGAACGACAACGTTGTCGAACAAATAATCTGTGCCTGTATTGCGGGGAACCTGGGCACTATGTCAGGAACTGTCCTATTAAACTCCGTAAGTGTTTATCTTTGTCCACGGACTATGTTTCACCTCTGGCTAGAAGTACCACTCACCTTGCTCTTTCTCTTCTGCTACAGCTTCCAGGAAGGACTCTGCAAATAACCACTATTATTGATTCCGGAGCCTGCAGTTGTTTCATGGACTCTCTTTTTGCCACCCAACATCAGATACCTCTGTTACCCAAAGCCCACGGGTTCTCCATCCACTTAGCTGATGGAACTGCTATCAAATCTGGACCTGTCACCCAGGAGACCATCCCAATACCCGTCTCCATTTCTAACGTACATCAAGAACAGCTACGCCTGGATATTATCACTTCGCCTCTGTTTCCCATAATCCTCGGTATGCCCTGGTTACAGGCACATAATCCGGACATTAATTGGATCACGGGTGAGGTTACCTTTCCTTCTTCCTATTGTCAGCAGTTCTGCAGAACCCAAAATGCCCAGGAAGACTCTACTCTGCTCTGCCTGGATACAGATCCTGGTCTACATCTGTCCATCCCTGCTGCATATCATGACTTTCTGGACGTATTTAGCAAGCAGAGGGCCGAGGTGTTATCTCCAAACCGGGCCTATGACTGTCCAATTGAATTACTCCCCGGTGATGAAATTCCGTTTGGAAGAATCTTTCCTCTAACTGAAGTGGAACAAGGGGCCTTGAAAGAATACATTGATGAGAACCTTAAAAGAGGCTTCATTCGTCCATCCACGTCCCCCGCAGGTGCCGGCATCTTCTTTGTGCAGAAAAAGGATAAGACCCTCAGACCTTGTGTGGATTACCGTGAACTAAACAAGATTACTGTGAAAAATCGGTACCCTCTCCCCCTGGTGCCAGAGTTGTTCCAAAGGTTAGGGTCGGCCACTATATTCACCAAACTTGATCTCCGCGGGGCCTACAATTTAGTTCGTATTAGGGACGGAGACGAATGGAAGACCGCTTTTCGTACCCGCTATGGACATTTTGAATACCTCGTGATGCCGTTCGGCCTGTGCAATGCCCCTGCCACATTTCAGTACTTTATCAGTGATGTGTTACGTGACTTTCTTGATCTGTTTGTTATCATCTATTTAGACGACATATTAATCTTCTCTTGCTCCCTTGAATCCCATCGCAGGCACGTCAGAAGGGTGTTGAGCCGGCTTCGACAACATGGTCTATATGCAAAGGCTGAAAAATGTGAATTCGAACAGGAAAGTATTCCATTTCTGGGGTTAGTCATTTCTAGTAAGGGCATCAAGATGGATCCTCAAAAGGTCACTGCAGTTCTAGATTGGCCAGTCCGACAGACAAAAAAGGAATCCAGCGGTTTGTTGGGTTCACTAACTTTTACCGTAAATTTATTAAGGGGTTTTCAGCTATCATTACACCTATCACCCAACTAACAAAACAAGGTACACGCTTTCATTGGTCAGTTGAAGCCCAAAAAGCTTTTGAGACTCTCAAGGCTTTTTTACCTCCGCCTCTGTACTCAAACATCCAGATTCCTCTCTGCCATTCATATTAGAGGTGGACGCATCTGAAATCGCCGTAGGGGCAGTGCTATCCCAAAGACAGGGAACTAAGGCCCTGCTGCACCCTGTGGCCTTCTTTTCTTGTAAATTATCCACAGCAGAGAGGAATTATGATGTAGGTGACAGAGAGTTGTTGGCAATCAAGTCAGCATTAGAGGAGTGGCGCTATCTGTTGGAGGGCGCCGCTCACCCAGTTCTAATCTTTACGGATCACAAGAACCTGGAGTATTTGAGATCTGCAAAGAGGTTGAAGCCACGTCAGGCCAGGTGGGCTCTCTTTTTCTCCAGGTTCTCCTTCCATGTCACTTATCGCCCTGGTTCCAAAAATACCAAACCTGACGCTCTATCCAGGATGTTTCATAAACCCCAAGAGATTTCTCCTCCAGACACCATTCTGGCTCCGGGGAACTTCCTTTTGCTTCAGGGAAACCTGCTTTCCCAAATTAAGCAGGCTTCCGCAGGATTGGAATCTTTCATTAGAGTGGAACTCCAAGTTAAGGATGGGTTGCTGTGGCATGAGAATAGGATCTTCATACCTGAGACACTACGAGTTGCAGTATTAGAACTCTGCTATGATCATGCATTGGCTGGACACTTTGGCGCGGCTAAGACCACGGATTTGGTACAGCGTACCTTTTGGTGGCCTCAGCTACGCGAGGATTGTAAAAGGTTTGTAGAGTCCTGTACCACCTGTATCAGAAACAAAGGGCACAGAACAAAGGCATGGGGACTCCTAAAGCCCTTGCCTGTCCCAGATAGACCCTGGAAAATGCTCTCTATAGACTTTATTGTAGAATTACCCCCGGCTGAGGGCTTCACTTCAATCTTTGTCATAGTGGACCGGTTGTCGAAGATGGCTCACTTTGTCCCAATGAAGGGCACCCCGTCAGCCACAGAGACGGCACAAGCTTTCATCAAAGAAGTCATCAGGCTTCATGGGGTACCAGTCAATATAGTTTCAGATCGGGGGGTACAGTTTACCTCCCGATTCTGGAGGTCTCTATGTAAAACTTTAAACATTGAACTTTCATTTTCATCAGCTTATCATCCTCAGACGAATGGGCAAACAGAAAGAACAAATCAGACCCTTGAACAATATTTGCGATGTTTTTCTTCTTTTGCCCAGGATGATTGGATTTCTGTTCTTCCATTGGCCGAATTCGCCTATAACAACTCTATTCAGTCTGCTATCAAACAGACTCCGTTTTTTGCAAATTACGGTTTCCACCCTTCATTTTTGCCTAACTCTCTTCCAGAATGTACAGTACCCGCAGTTCAGGAGAAATTGGATTTCTTTTCTTCCAACAACCAAGTTTTACAGGAGACCATGACCAGGACCCAGGAATATAACAAAGCAACCTTCGACAAAAAGAGGCGAGGTGAGCTATTACTTGCACCTGGGGATCAGGTATGGTTGTCCACAGTAAACCTCAGGTTAGCTTGCCCGTCCAAAAAATTGGGCCCCAAGTTTCTTGGGCCGTTTTCCGTTAAACGGAGAATTAATGAAGTTGCATATGAACTTGAACTCCCGGACTCACTAAAAGTACATCCAGTTTTTCACGTGTCCCTACTCACACCCTCTGTCTCCAACCCATTCCCGGGCCGAAGTACGGATCATCCTGATCCAATCTTGGTAGATGGGGAGGAGGAATTCGAGGTGGAGGCTATCATGGACTATAGGAAAAGAGCTAACCAGAATCAATTTTTGATAAAGTGGAGGGGGTTTGGCCCAGAAGAGAATTCTTGGGAACCAGAAGATAATATTCATGCTGAAGATCTGTTACAATCTTTTAAAAGATCCCATCCAGAGAAATTTTCTCAAAGGGGCATCCGGAGGCTGCCCCTTGGGGGGGGGGCAATGTCATGAAGATCCTGCCAGTAACCGGCGATCCAGGCGTCCGGGAACACGGCCATGGGTTCCACTGCGCATGCGCGCGCGTTCACGGGTGCGGGCACGCGCGCGCGCACTCCCGCTATCAGGCGGGCTATTTAAACCGGTCTATCACACACCATCTCCGCTGTCTGCTCTACAGCGTTGTGTGTGTGTAACCCGATCTGATCTGAGTATCCTGCTATCTGACCCAGCTTTCCCATTGACCATCCTGCTATCTGCCTGCACCAGACCCTCTTGGCTTGCCTGACCATCCGCTGTCTTATCCCTGGTACCTTTGCTGCCCGACCAATACCGACTACTGGCTTGTTGACCCTTCTACCCGCTGTCTATGCCAGTCCAGCGTTCCAGTCTATTACCTGCTGTCTGTTCCAGTCCAGCGTTCCAGGCTCCTACCTGCTGTCTGTTCCAGTCCAGCGTTCCAGGCTCCTACCTGCTGTCTGTTCCAGTTCAGCGTTCCAGGCTCCTACCTGCTGTCTGTTCCAGTCCAGCGTTCCAGGCTCCTACCTGCTGTCTGTTCCAGTCCAGCGTTCCAGGCTCCAACCTGCTGTCTGTTCCAGTTCAGCGTTCCAGGCTCCTACCTGCTGTCTGTTCCAGTCCAGCGTTCCAGGCTCCTACCTGCTGTCTGTTCCAGTCCAGCGTTCCAGGCTCCTACCTGCTGTCTGTTCCAGTCCAGCGTTCCAGGCTCCTACCTGCTGTCTGTTCCAGTCCAGCGTTCCAGGCTCTTACCTGCTGTCTGTTCCAGTCCAGCGTTCCAGGCTCCTACCTGCTGTCTGTTCCAGTCCAGCATTCCAGGCTCCTACCTGCTGTCTGTTCCAGTCCAGCGTTCCAGTCTACTACCTGCTATTGTTCCTGGTTCCAGTCCTGTGTTTCCGGCTCTTACCTGCTGGGTTCCTGGTCCACCCTGCAGTCCAGTCTTTGCCTTCAGTCTTCTCTTGGCTTCAGATTCCAGAGGGTGCCACCACTACTGAACTCCACGACTGTTGATCCTGCCAGGCACCCATACCACTCCTCACTCCTGGCCCCCTGTCCCCATTCCAGGGGAGCAGGAGTGGGAGGTGTAGGGGAGGTCTCTCTCTGCACTTCAGGCTCAAAACCTACCAGGTACGTGACAGACGCAATAAAATAGTATCGTAAATTAGGGCAGGCTAACCCACCATCCAGCTTTGCAGTCTGGAATGAGGCCCTAGCAATTCTCGGGCTCGAACCCTGCCAAAGAAAGAAGGATATAAGTGAATTAATTTTAGTAAAAAGTTTCTTAAACAAAAAGATTAAGGAAGCCCGAAAAACTTAGAGAAATTTGGGTAAGTATATCATTTTAAAAATATTTACACGTCCAATTAAATTTAGTGGTAATGAGGCCCATGAGCGTAGCCTGGGCTCCATTTGTGTTATGATCGGGGTGATATTGAGGGTCTGGAAACTTGATAGGTTACTGTTAATATATATTCCTAGATATTTAAATGTATGATGTATAGTCAACTTAGACCTGGCTAGGTAAACATAGTCCCTTTTGGGGCCTATAGGGAATGTGACAGACTTTTCCCAGTCAACTCTCAGTCCCTCCCAAACTCCTCCACAACCTCCATCAAGGAAATAAAGGCCTGCTCTGAGCCGTCCAAATAGATCAAAGTGTCATCCGCATATAGAGAGATCCTCTCAGACAGCTCGCCATAGCAGATGCCCCCCACCGTCACCGTCTGATGCACCGCCAGAGCAAGTGGCTCAATGGCAAGTGCGAACAGAAGTGGCGAAAGTGGGCAGCCCTGCCTGGTTCCCCTCTACAAAGTAAACATATCCGACACATCTTTATTGGTACTTATCCTTGCCCTGGGGTTAGCATAAAGCAGCCTGACCCATTTAATAAATAGAATGCTGAAACCCATACGATGCATAGTTTCCGAAAGAAAGGACCAGCTAACCGTATCAAATGCTTTCATCACATCAAGTGATAGCACCAGTCCGCTCCTCCTGTCAGTGGCAGCCTTCTGAACATGTAAATAAAGACGACGAATGTTGTCATATGTACTCTTCCCAGGCATGAACCCTGTCTGGTCCCTGTGGACAAGGTGGAGAATGACTTTTTGTAATCTTAAAGCTAAAACCTTCGCTAGTACTTTAACATCGCTGTTCAGTAACAAGATCGGATGGTATGACCCACACAATAGTTTGTCTTTGTCAGGCTTGGGTAACACTACAATGAGGGCTTCATTCATGGAGGGGGGAAGTTCGCCCACCGCCATTGCCCGATTGAAAAGGGACAGCAATTTCTGTGCCAATTCATCAGCATAGGTTTTGTACTATTCAGCGGGCAAAGCGTCCAACCCGGGGGTTTTATTGAAGGGTAGAGAGCAGATAGCGTCAGTAATCTCTTTGCTTGTCAGAGGAGTGTCTAATATGGAGATGTGGGAGTCTTCCAATACAGGAAACTGAAGGGAATCAAGAAACCCCAGTGTTTCCAGCTCGTCCGGAGGGGGGGGGGCTGTATACAGGCTTTCGTAAAAGGACTTAAACATCAGATTTATGGTCAATGGGTCTGAGGTAATAGTGCCATCTGGCAATTGAATCTGTGGTATAGTCCTGTCTATATATTCAGTGCGAGACAGAAAAGCTAACATTTTACCATTTTTTCCACTATATTCGTGTAACCTGGCAGACAGGTATAGCTGCTGAGTCAACGTTGCCTCCACCCTATGGAGGTCCAGGGCCCTGTACACCCCCACCAGAACTCCATGGGAGTCTGGGGTGTGGAGTGCAGAGTATTGGGCCCTAGCAGCCTCCAGAGAGGACTCCAAGGCCAGAAGAGCAGCCCGGGAGGACCTCTTATGTTTAGCAATGTGAGAGATGTATGATCCCCGTACAGATGCCTTAAAGGCATCCCACGTGGGGCCAAAGGAAGCCGATCCGGCATTGTCCCCCCAATATAGGGACATATCATGCCGGACCGGCTCTTCAAATTCGGGTGTGGATATCCAGAGGGGACTGAGCCTCCACAGCCGAAATGAAGGTCTGTGGCCTAGTATTAATTCAACACACAGGGCGCAGTGGTCAGAAATCGTTTGAGATATATAGTATACTGTCTGGGTATATGAGGCCAGGTCAGAAGTCCTGAGTGCGTAATCCAGCCTGGAAAGAGTACGGTAAGACCTGGACTGACAAGAATACTCCCTGGCCAAAGGGTTTTGTTGTCGCCATAGGTCCACATAGCCAAAGGAATCACACCACTGACAAAACAGCCTAGATTCATGCTGGATGGGTTTCAGCCTATCCAAGTTAGGGTCAAGTACAGAGTTAAAATCCCCCACAATAAGGGTGGCTAATGTAGGCATATCAGAGAGTTTTGTACACAGTTCTGTAAAGAGTGCAGCTGTGACGGGGGGGGGGGAGCATACACTACCACCAAAAGTAACAGGGTGGCGTGTATTTTACATTGAAGAAAAATGTACCGCCCATTAGGGTCCAAAATCAGTCTGTCACATGAGAAGGGGAGGCCCTTCCTTATGAGGATAGACACCCCCTTGGCATAATTAGAAAATGTGGACTGATATCCGTGCATAACCCAGTGTTTTTTTAGGGCAAGCATTTTTGACTCCATAAGGTGTGTCTCCTGTAGGCACAGTATATGAGGCTTATGAGTCTTGAGGAATTCAAACAGGAAAGCCCTTTTAAATTTTGAATTTAGACCCCCGGACATTCCAGGAGATACATTTAATCAAAGACATATTAAGTTAATGAAAATCAACAGATCTAAGGTGTTGTCATGGTTACAATCCCAGAGGGAGGACAAGGCTGGACAGAAAACAAACACACACTTACACACCACAGTCAACCATTTATACAATGTTCTCATTATTAGCAAGGACACAGTGAGAACTGGCAGTAGCACATAGTTAACCCCTGCCTTACCCCAAAAACCAGGAGTAGGCTTAGATCCCGAACTGCTAGTACATACTAGGAACATGGCCAATACAGGCAAATCAGCGAACAAAACTTAAAGAAAATCAGATATCAACTAAATATTCACACAGTTAGCAGCATAGATCCCAAAATGAGATCTTGTCCTCTTGTGAAAACAGGGAGCTTGAATCACCTGCCATGGGTACAGGCCAACCAGCCGGGGAGAAAGAAAAAAGGAAAAGTAAACATTTCCAGGAGAGTAACCGGCTCAGGTGTCCAGGGCCCGGTCGGGCATTCGACCCGGCTGATGCAGAGACTTAAACCAGGAAAGGGCATTTGCTGGAGTTTGGAAAAATTACACCTGACCTTGGTGCACAACTCTCATCGTGGCAGGAAACAGCATAGAGTATTGGATGTTCTTCTCCGGCAATTTCAGCTTGATGTGTTGATATTTGGCTCTTGAGGCACGGACCGCCGGGGAATAATCAGGAAACAGAGACACGGATGCATTGTTGATCTTTAGGCTCCCTTTTGTGCGGGCAGCACACAGAATAGAGTCCAGGTCACGATAATTGAGGAGACGAATTACCATAGTGCGAGGGGGTCGCCTGCAGGAAGCGGCCTGCCAGGCACTCTATGTGCACGCTCCAGGACGAAGCAGGGGGATAGGCAGTCTTTACCAAATTCCTGGGTAAACCAGCTTTCCAGGAAGGAGACCGGGTCAGAACCCTCAACCCGCTCGGGAAGGCCCACCAGACGCAGGTTATTTCTGCGCAGACGGTTCTCCATATCATCAACCTTGTCCTCCAGGGATAGGTTTTTAGTGCCATGCATTTTTTGAGTGGCTTGGACCGGGCCGACAGCATCTTCCAGATCGCTAATACGGCGTTCAGTCTCAGAGACCTGGTCCCTCATTTTATGCATGTCCTGGCGCATAATTGTTATGTCTAGTTTAAGTTCCTCCACTTTCCCCATAATATCTGAGTGGTTTACCTTGATTAGTTTAAGGACATCCAGCAGGGTGGGTTCCGGTTCCGGACCGTCCTCAAGGCCATCATCGCTGAGGTATGACCGATAGCACCGGGGGAGCCAAGGGCCCGGGGCAAGGTGGTAGTGAAGGATCAGGCTCCTCATCAAAAAGATCCGGGTGGATGCCGAGGACGAGTGTGGGATGGTGGAGCGGCGGCCATCTTGACCGAAGCGTGTGGTGATACTCATCCTGGTCGGGGGCTGTTTCCTCCGCTTTCCCATCCACCAAAATCCACCAAGAATGTCACAGAGTCTTCCCCAAGCATACAGGAGCGATTTCAGATGATTTTGTGTGGCAGGTGAGCAGGATTACACAGGATTGTGCAGAGGGATCCCAGAGCTGCTAAGAAAGACGTCCACTCACATCCTGCGTCAGGCCACGCCCCCTTAGCTACAGTGTTTGTAGCTGCTGACTTTAAATTTTTTTTTACGGACGGAATCCCCCTTTAAGGTAAATGAATCTGTTTTGCCTGAATTGAAGCCCTCAAAAAAGGATCTTAAGCTTTTGGCTTCATTCAGGCCTGGATGGGTTGTGGTATTAAGATACTAAACCAGCGCATTCTGCGCTGGAGTAGGGTCTTATTCCAATCCCCTCCTCTAGATGGAATATGGATATGATCCAATACCGTAAAGTTGATCTCTGGCATTTTATACTTGTTTTTCTTGGCAACATGTCAGCCCAAGGGCAGATAAAGGTTGCCATTTTTCATACTGTATCTACACGTTGCCCTAATTTCTGTCGCGTTTTGCCTATGTAAAAAGAGCCACACTGGCATTGCATTATATACACTACACCCTTTGTTTAGCAATTCGCAGAGTGCTTTACACGAAAGCGGTCACCATTTGATAAGATCAGATGTGCTCTTTTCTTTATAACTGGGCATTGTAAACAGGCCCTACATGGAAAGGTACACCGAGCTTTACAGGGGTCTTTCCTTGACTCTCCTTTGTATTCACTTTGCACAAGTGATTCTCCAATCGATCCTGCTTTTTTGTATGTGATTTGTGGGTTTTTTGTTACTAGATTACCAATAGTTGGATCCTCTGTAAGAATAGACCAATATTTTGTGTGGATTCTCCTCACTTTCTCATGTTTATTTGAATATCGCAGTATTATTATGGTGACGTTGTCTTGCTTCCTCTTTTCTTTAGGTTTAAAGATAAGCTCTGGTCTTATTTTCCAAAATAATACACCTCTACTACTTGGAGGCATTTTCATGAAATTGTTTCTTACTGTGTTTATCTGCCTCCTTTATCTTCTGTGAGCTCCTAAACCTCTCCTTTTCCCCATCACTTCCATTTGTGTTAAACAAGCGGTGCACTTTAGTTGCCATTATGTGCACTGCTCTCTGCACGGTACAAATTCCATAGTCACTAGTCCATCTCGGGAATGAGAAAGAAAGAATGGCTGTGCTCCTACTAACAAGGACCATGGGGAATGAGCATAGCCACCCTCTAACAGGAAGTCGGATCACTGCAGGAAAAAGGGAATTTGGAGTTGTAGAGGAGGCTGAGAGTAATAGAAGATCTTTAAATATAATAGATTTTTTTGTAAACCAGAGCTGAGCGTCACTTTAATTTGAAGCGTGAAGCACTTTTTTTCCTCAGATGCAGTGTTTCTG
This sequence comes from Aquarana catesbeiana, assembly GCF_042186555.1. Taxonomy (NCBI): domain Eukaryota; kingdom Metazoa; phylum Chordata; class Amphibia; order Anura; family Ranidae; genus Aquarana; species Aquarana catesbeiana. The sequence continues at coordinate 110,718,936 of NC_133325.1, read as the reverse complement.
CTTGGTTTAACTTCATTGGCTTGATTGGCTTGATTGATTTGTACCAGAGATTTGCTGACATAATTGCTTGCTAAAGAGTATGATTCTCCCTATAGTTTAATTTATTGCGTAGTTCACAAAATGCATAGTCTGTATGAAATGTGTTATTAACCGCTTCAATACCGAGCACTGTTCAGCTTTCAGCACCGTCACACTTTGAATGACAATTGCTCGATCATGCAACACTGTACCCATATAAAATCTTTAGAATTTTTTTCATACAAATGGAGCTTTCTTTTGGTGGTATTTATACACCGTATTATTATTTTTTATTTTGCTAAATAAATGAAGAAAGACCAAAACTTTAGTTTCTGTTATACAATTTAGCAAATGTCACCAATGCAGTACAACGTCATATACCTGGTGTGGAGTTGGTCAGGGAAACATATTTTTTTCTTTTTTTTTTTTTTATAATTGTATTTTTATTGGTTTTCAAAGATTAAGTACAAAGTTATAACAAAATGAACATTACATTATCAATGCAAGTGCATTATACAGCAATCATAATAGAAAAAAGGAAAACAAAATATAAAGTAAAAAATATAGGTAACAAAAAAGTGTTCACAGTAACAAGACACATAAGTATAGTAGATCAATTCCTTATGGTGTGTATAATAAGCGTAATATTGAAGGGAGTCTGGACCCTTGAGATCAGTTCAGGCCATATACACAGGTAGTATAGGGTTGAATTAAGATTAGGGTGTATCTGGCGACAAGGGGGTCCCGTATTCCGAAAGATCCCATGGTTCCCATATTTCAATAAATTTGGAGACACAGTCGTGTACCGAGGCCGTTAAAAACTCCATTGTCTGTCCGGATCTCAGTCACCAAATGTAGTAATCTGGACCGTGGAGGTGGAGTATTGGATAACCAGAATAACGGGATAAGTCTCCTGGCGGCTAGTAATATGTAGGATATTCATTTGTTTGTCTTTTTAGTAACCCCTGATGGAGGTAAGCCCAATAGATAGTTCAAGGGATCCACCGGAAGGGACACCCCGGTCACCTTTTGTATAAGAAAATGTACATCACACCAAAAGGGTTGAATCAAGGAGCACTGCCAAAAGATGTGGAACAGTGAACCTATATCAGTTTCACATCGCCAACAACGCTGTGAGACTGATGGGTCATACTTGTGAATTACATCGGGAGTTCTGTACCAGAACATGAGAATCTTAATGGTTGTCTCCCTCTGAGTGACACATTTGGAAGATCTAAATATAGAGGACCAAATTCTATCCCACATCTGTATTGTGACAGGACGGCCCACTAGATGAGACCACCTGAGCATATAAAGATGCAATGTCTCTGTGATGGGAAACGACTCATGGAGGATACGATAGATACAGGAAATGAAATGCAATTGATGAGGGCCTTGAGCACACAGATATTCAAAAGTAGTAGGCTTATCTAGAGTCAGGGATGGTGATTTAGAATGAAAGAAGTGTCTAATTTGCATATAGAAGTGGAAAAGATGTGGTGATAGGTCAAATTTTTCACTTAAAATGTTAAAGGTATGTAGCTTCCTTGTTATGGGATGAACAAGGTTCCTGAGTTGAAAGAGATGAACATTTACCCATGGAAAAATCCTGCCCAAGGACATACTATCCGGAATGAGAGGGTTAAATAATACATTTATAAGAGGGGAGCAGGGAGACATAAGGGAAAAGTGTTTAAGGCAATTACGCCAAATAGTTAAAGTTAGTATCATTGGTCCAGTACACTGACGTTTATATATAGGATCTAGAACAGGGGGGGCGCCCCAAACCAAGGATCCCGGGTGGACCGGGTAAAGTACCCCCTTTTCAATAGCAGACCATTGGTTTGGTGCATGTAAGGAAGACCAAGAGGTAATGGCCCTCAAATGTGTAGCGTAATAATATTTAGTGATATCAGGAGCTCCTAACCCTCCTCTGGATCTAATGGTGAACAACACAGAGCTTGCTATACGGTGCACTCCGCCATTCCATATAAACTTTAGGAAAGTCCTGTGAAGTGCTTTTAATTGTGTGGCAGGTACAGCTACTGGGAGGGTTTCAAAATAATAAAGCAATCTAGGCAGTATAGACATTTTCAAAACATTAATTCTGCCTAAGAGAGATAGAGGGTAATTGGTCCAGTTCGACAGAGACTTATTAATATATAGTATTAGGGGAGGGAAGTTGGTGTCATATAGGGAGGAATAAGAAGAGAGGTATTACACCATTTATAGGGGTAAGATTCTTTGAGTTGAGATGATAATGGCGTTGGAATGTGTACCGGAAGGGCTTCAGTTCTAGAGGTGTTGATTTTGTACCCAGAAATAGCACTAAAAGAGTTCAATACTTTATGTAGTGAGGGAAGGGATATCAGCGGATTAGTGATAGTGAGCAAAATGTCGTCTGCAAATAACGATAATTTATATTCCCCCTGTCTCATCACCACCCCACTGATATCCGGGTGAACACGGATAAACTCAGCCAGGGGTTCTAGGCACAGAATAAAAAGCAGTGGCGAAAGGGGGCAGCCCTGTTGAGTTCCATTTGTCATGGGGAAGCCAGGAGACAGGAAGGATGACATTTGAATATAAGGCTTCTAAAGCTGTTAAAAAAGGGCCAACAAAACCATATATCTTTAAGGTGGCGAACATATAGGGCCAACTTTGCCTGTCTAAAGCTTTTTGTGCGTCTAGACTCAGAATCAATGCCGGTCGGGAGGGTCTGTCCAAGAGATCTATCAGATCTATTGTACGCCGGGTGTTATCTCCCGCATGTCTCCCAAGGACAAAACCCACCTGATCCCTGTATATCAGTTTGGGGATGAATGCAGAAAGTCTGGTAGCGAGAATTTTAGTAAATATCTTGTAATCTGAGTTTAGGAGGGCTATGGGCCTGTAGTTATCCGGGAGGGAGGGATCCTTCCCAGGTTTAGGGATAACCGAAATAAATGAATGGGAAAACTGTGAGTGTGGGGGAGTACCCTTGAGAAAGGAAGCATATAAAGCTAACATGTGAGGAGATAAAATATCAATAAAAGATTTGTAGTATGAGTAAGGCAAGCCGTCTGGGCCGGGAGCTTTGTGTGATGGGAGATTTTTAATTATAGCAAAAAGTTCTTCAGCTGCCACATTTAAGCTCTCTAAATCCGTTGTAGATAGTGTCCCAGGAGAGCGCCCGTAATCCAGGCCGCAGGCCACGTCTAATTAGTAGGCCGCGATATGCTCAGGCCGGCCGCCGGACGGAACCCCGCGATCCCTCTGTGTTGGCAGAGCAGTCCGCTTGTCACTCAGTCTATGTGATCCTCTAGGACGTGCGATCAATCTATCCACCCTTCAATCCGCACGATCTTAGGTAAAGAGCAGCAAGCCTGCCTGTAGGCCACAAGATGGCGGCGGAGGGTCCCGATGGCAGAGGGAAATCCTTAATTACGGAGAGGATCTGGCTGATAGGAGGCAGAAATATACTCCCAGAACTGATCAGCAGAAGTCTGGGAACAAAGCGTGCAGTTTGTGACTGTGGTTTGATGAGCAGAGACAACGGATGGCTCCAGATTGTTGCGGGCTATGAGGAGCTCAGCTCACTCACGTCTCTCCAGCTGCACGTCCGGACACGCCCCCCTTTTTTTCTTTTTTTATTACTTTTTTTTCAATTTTTTTTTTGTTTTACCCCCTGACCAGGGCAATACTAATGCCCTGTACACACGGTCGGACATTGATCGGACATTCTGACAACAAAATCCATGGATTTTTTCCGACGGATGTTGGCTCAAACTTGTCTTGCATACACACGGTCACACAAAGTTGTCGGAAAATCCGATCGTTCTGAACGCGGTGACGTAAAACACGTACGTCGGGACTATAAACGGGGCAGTAGCCAATAGCTTTCATCTCTTTATTTATTCTGAGCATGCGTGGCACTTTGTGCATCGGATTTGTGTACACACGATCGGAAATTCCGACAACGGATTTTGTTGTCGGAAAATTTTATAGCCTGCTCTCAAACTTTGTGTGTCGGAAATTCCGATGGAAAATGTGTGATGGAGCCCACACACGGTCGGAATTTCCGACAACAAGGTCCTATCACACATTTTCCGTCGGAAAATCCGACCGTGTGTACGGCGCATTAGTGTTACTCTGGGGAAGTGATCAGGATTTATTTTTCCTTTTTACACATTATGATTTGCTCATACCAGTGAATTTCACTGGTATAAACAACCATTTTTATTGAATTAAACTGATTCATTTAGTATGTATTGTTGTGATTAGCTGTGATTGGCCCTGTCTGTATCATGTGTTATCACTGTGACCAATCACAGCTAGCAACACAATTGTATACAATGAATGGCATGAAAGGAAGCCATTCATTGTTTACAGTTGTCATGCAATCTGCTGTGATTGGTCAAGCAATCACGTGGTACTGGCAGCAGACCGGTACAGTGATCAGTCATCGGCTGTGTTCAGTGGACACAGCTGGTGACAGATTGTGCCGCAGCATGGCCACTTTCTGGGAGGACGTTATATGACGTCCACCTAGAACACGGAAAGTCCCACCCAACCGTCAATTTACAATAGGCCGGACAGGAACTGGTTAAAGGTAAGTGAAAAATGTGTAATACTAGTAAAATGTCCTAAATGAAATCTGCCAGTAAACTTTACAGTATATCTAAAGTCAAAACTGTATTTTTTTCTTTTTGGATAGAGTAGGGAATAAATAAGGTATATGTCAGGGCAAAGTAAAACAAAAAAAAACACATGCAGGATTTTTCTGCAGTACAGTTCTACAATACATGCACATTTCCCCATGTTCTAGCCATTTAAACATGCAGCAAAAACATATAAATAGCTGTTTATCTGCCAGAAAGGCAATCGGCTCCTAATTTCCTGTTGTGGGGCTGAAAACACACAGCAGTTTTGCGACTGAGTGGTGTCAGCCCTGCACAGTTATCTTTTACTAAACTACTCAAATGCCCACACTCTCATATTGCCAAGATGAGAACTAAGAGCGCAAATTAGATAACACAGGAAGTGTACACAGGACAACTCTGAATTGGTGACAAGATCAATAGGTAGTTTTTTTACACTTATCAAAGGGATAAAGCAAAATGCTTTCAATTATATATTTAACAGACCAAAAGGGAGCAAATGAGAGATGTAAGGTTAGGGTGTTATTTTTGTTATTTGACAAATCATCACAGTTTCTTCTTTTGCATCTAGTATGATTTGTTTTTAGATTATTTTGTGTTTGTACTTATAGAAAATTCGGTGTATTTTGTTATGTAGTTTTGTAGTATTGTATATTGGTTGCGCCTGTCTATATAAATTATGTGAATCACAATGAATTCATAGAAAGTCCTCACACAGTGATCATTGAAATAGTTCATATATAATAAAACAATTCTTCAATCTGCATTCAGAGTGCTCCTTAAATTGTGCTTATTCTGCCAACTTTTTCTCATGTGTCAGATTAATAGGTGCATAAGTGGGCAACGATCCCCTTCACCAGTTCACCACTGCGCTCACCTCTACGAAAAACCTGTATTAGGTCTAACAATGCCTTCCCCAGCTGGGGTATACTCCAAATGTTAAACAGCCCATCAATATCCTCTCCTTCACTCCTCCTCTCCCCTTATGCGATTTAGCTGCAGTGTTATTATGAACTATATAGGAACAACTCCTCTCTCCTTCATAATCCCTCTGTTAAAAGAAATATCATTCTATTGTGTAGTATTAAAAATAATTAACATTTATTGCACAAGCATCCACTTACATTTAAAAAAAGACTGCGTATTCCTTCGTATCTCAATCCTGGTAACCCACGTCACCCGACTCTGCACAACGCGTGTCATCATTACCAATTGACTTCCTCAGGGGTATATCATTTTGATACATTTTTGCAGGAGTATCATGGGACAGTTATTAGTTTTCTTCCCCTTTCCAAATTATATTTTTATGTGGGTGAGGTGTTCTTCAACAGACATCTAGGAAAGTAGTGCATTTCATTGATGCAAAACCCCCTTGAAGAACATCAGTAGGAGGTCACCTGCTGGTAAACTTTACCTATCAGCGAGTTTTGATTGATCTCAGACACATTTCAATCTTATGTCAAATTGATGCCATTGATGCACACCCTGTTAAGGTTCTTTATATACTTTAGTTATTAGGAGTGAAGCTGTAGTCAGTATGCTGGTTTGGCAAAGCCTCACCTTACTCAAGTTCTCTTATTTCATCCAGTATAATTTATGGCACTCCTGATTTGTAATTATTGTATTTAATTATCAACTTTATTTTCCTTTGCTTCCTCCCTGATGAAAATGTATGAATGAAGTTATGTAATGTAACTTTTGGATGTTTGTTGAAAGAAAAACTGTAGGCAGTACATTGCCAGGAAACTTTGACACTTGGGTGACTAAAAGCTTTCTACAGGTTGTCTTCATTTTAGTGAATAGAATTCAGATTGATTGATAGCTGAGCAAAATATATTTGTTGACCTCTGTCAACAGATGACGTGGTTTAATAGCGCGTGGTATTTTCCAGTGACCGCACCACTAAACATCAATAAATTCATCCCAACTTGTCTGGTAATATGCTTGACTTTTTAGCAAGAGGAACATTTGAACAGACCACACATTTTCATTTGAATTGCAGACAAATCTAATGTGTTAGGATACAACTGTAGAATGAAATGTATAAATGTTCCACTAGATCAACAGTGCATACATTTTTGGGAAAATACAATGGGAAATTAAACCTTTGTTAGGTAGTGTCAAAACCTTCTTAGAAGATTTCCTAGGGCTATCACTATTTTTAGAAGTTGCAGACAACTTCTTTTTTTGATGTCTCAATGGCAGCTGATTTACTAAAACGGCAAAGACTATTCACTTAAGAAAGTGAAAGTTCACTGACCTTAGTAAACAAGGGGAAGCTGTGTTCACTTTTAAAACCCAATCATATCTAAGAGATTTAAAAAGCAGGATTGTTTAGTTGTACATTTATTACAGGACACGTTCATGAATTGTAAAAAAAAAATCCAGTCCCCTAAAAAGACTAAAAATGAAAACATAAAAGGGGGATAGCGCTAAAGAAAAGAAAAGGATAGCTTGCAACAGGTAAATATACATTACTAAACAAACCAACTAAGAAAATAATGCAGCGCCTCCAGATATATAGAATATTACAAACTTTTACGAGGTTGTAAAGCCCAGTCATGGAATCTGAGCAAAGCACATATATTTGTAGTGTTTACTTATCTCTCTCCAAAGCTCTAGGTGTTGTTTCTCTCTGGTGCTTTGTTCCTCTATTATCAGCATAAGTTACTTCTGACAAGTTTTCCCAACACATGAGATAAATTTGTGTTGGGCGGGAGAGCTCAGAATTAAGCTTGTCTAGTCAGAACACTTTTGCTGTGTGAAGGGGGGCTTTCCTCCAATCAGCTCCCACACACTGCTTCTGATAGATGAATGAATAGAAGAAGATTTTTAACATGATGTGCACTTTGGAAGGGGTGTAGAAAAGGGAAGACAGCAGATATGCAAGTAAAACGTATGTAGGAGGATTTGTTTCTTTTCTGTGTATCATCTGAGGCTATTTCACTTCACTGGGTATATGTGAGGGTTTACAATCACTTTAACCGCTTGCCGACCAGCCGCCGTCTTTATACGGAGGCAGGTTGGCTCTATTGCACAAATCGCCCTAGCTGTACGTCGGTTTGTGCAATAGATACAGTGGCCACGCACATGTCCCCGGAGCCCATGTGTGTGACCGGTGGCCGCAATATCCACCAACTACCTGTGATTGCTCCACAGAGAGCCAGAACAGGGATCTGTCAATGTAAACAAACAGATCCCCGTTCTGACAGGGGAGTAGAGATTGTCTGTTCCTAGTGATCAGGAACAGCGATCTCTCTCCTCCTCCAGTCAGTCCACTCCCCTCCACAGTTAGGAACACCTCCCAGGGAACACATTTAACCCTTTGATCCCCCTAGTATTAACCTCTTTCCTGACAGTCTCATTTATACAGTAATCTGTGCATTTTTATAGCAATGATCACTGTAAAATGTCACTGGTCCCAAAAAAGTGTCCGATCTGTCCCCTGCAATGTCGGAGTCCTGCTAAAAATCGCTGATCACCACCTTTACAAGTAAAAAAAAAATAATAATAAAAATGCCATAAATCCATCCCCTATAACTTTTGTGCAAACCAATCAATATACGCTTATTGGGATTTTTTTTCCAACAATACATATTGGCCTAAACTGAGCAATAAAATCGCTTTTTGATTTTTTTGAAGGGGGATATTTATTAAAGCAACAAGTCAAAATTATTGATTTTTTTTTCAAAATTGTCGCTTTTTTTGTGTATAGCGCAAAAAAAAAAAACCGCACAGGTGATCAAATACCACCAAAAGAAACCTCTGTTTGTGGGAAAAAAAGCACATAAATTTTGTTTGGGTACAACCTCGCACGACCGCGCAATTGTCAGTTGCGGCGCGTTGCAGTGCCGTATCGCAAAAAATGGCCTGGTCATCAAGGGGGGTAAATCCTTCTGGTCCTTAAGTGGTTAAAGCATGTATCAACACAGCACTGATATTGTGCAAAAAGCATCCACAATATTCAAAAATGATAATAAAAAATTAATCCGTGTGAATAAAGTCCAATGCAAAAGAGTCCAAAATTTGTGATAAATATCACTGCAAAAAAGTGTCTTCCACCAACTAATGGAAATCCTCTACACCCCGAGGGGGGGGATGCACTGATAAACAATCAGCGCAGACCCTCCCTATCAGGAGAGCAGCCGATCAGCTCTCTTCTACTCGTATCTGTCAGATACAAGTGAGGAAAAGCCGATCAACGGCTCTTCCTGTTTACATCGTGATCAGCCATGATGGGACACGGCTGATCACATGGTAAAGAGTCTCTGTCAGACTCTTTACCTAGATTGGAGTTGCGGTGTGTGAGACTGACACACCGCAACAACAATCGTCGCGATGCGCGCCCCCGGGGGGCTTGATATCCTGAGAACGTCATATGACGTCCGGTCAGGATATCGCAACCACTTTGTCAACGTCTTTTTGCTATATGGCGGGCGGCAAGTGGTTAAAGACTTCAATATGTCTGTTATCATTTTTGGGTGGGTTGAATACTGATTTGTTGGCCAGATTGGAATGAACCCCAGAGGAAACTCCAGGGCCAGATTGGGAAAATCTCTCACCGGGTTTGGAAAGGAAGTATCTTTTAATATTAAGCGTTCTAATAAACTTCTGAGGACTAATACAAGTTTGAAATTTATTAAAATTGCGCAAACTTTAGTCCTTTATCAAGTACCTTCAGTTCGTCCTCAGATAGCACTGAACCACTGATGTTATAAATGCCTTCTCCTAATGGGAGCTTTTTCTTTTTTGTTCCGGCTCTTCTCCCTCTCTTTCTCTTCTTTTGCCCCCCCTTGTTTGTTTCCAGTAGGTGTTTGACCCCAAGGTTCTTGCCTGTGGGGTTGGGGGTTCCCTAAAAAACCTTCCCCCTTTTGTACTTCATCATTAAATAGGGGTGTGAACCTGTTATAAACCGGTATTGGGGCTCTATCATAATGGTATTATGGGGGTCCTGCCTCTTTGAGGACGTGAGGAGCCCCACTTGTCTTCCCAATATTCTTGATTCTGGGGAGGTGCATAATAATGATGGTTTCCTCTACTTCTCCCACCTCTGTTAAAATTCCCTCTGCCTCAATTATTGGGATGGATGCGACCCCTGTTATTGATACCCTGAGAGGCGGGGGCATTAGTAATATTCACTGGGGTAGAGGGAGGGGGTTTTTGGGAGGTCAGGTTCATTGATGCATTAAGCTATATACCTGTTTACAGATTGCAGATCAGTGATCACGTGACATGCTGTCCCTCTCTTCTCTCGGCCTGACAGATGCAGCGGGCAGGGCTGAGGATCCTCAGCTGACGTCATTCAGAAGGGGAGGAGGAGAGAGGCGGCCCTGCCTGCTGCAGCTGTCATGCGAGAGAAGAGAGAGACAGCATGTCACGGGATCACTGATCTGCGATCAGTAAACAAGGTATATAGCTACATTTTTAATAAAGCACAGTCACAAGGGGTTATTATATGAATCAACAAAGAGGATAATGTAACGTTAACCCTTAATTGAGCAGCAGGATGGGAGGGGGCAGCGCGGACAGGGAGCAGACAGTCAGAGAGGGGAGGGGGGAGAGGATGGAGGAGCGGACACAGGACACCCAAAGCAGGGCTGCAGCTGATGGAAGCACTTATGCTGACAACAGCTCAACAGCCCTTATATATCGTGGTCAGCGGGGAGGGCAGAAACTGGCAGGATCAGCCAGGTATTACAGGTGATACAGGGGACCAAATTACACAGCACTGTACTGTATAACATGCTTTAAAGGAACAGGAACTTTATTTTTTATTTTTTTGTGTTAACAAACACTTTAAATTTTACTTACTAATGACTGACTCACTACCTCTGCTGTGTTTCCAGTTGAAATATGCATGTTTAAAGTATACCTAAATGTTAAAGTGTTACTAAACCCAGGACCCTGCATTCACTATATCTGGTCTCGCACAGTACACCGAACATGGAAATGCAATTATTTTAGTAAATATGGAGTCAGGTCCATAAATATTGGGACATCGACACGGTTCTAATCTTTTTGGCTCTATACACCACCACAATAGATTTGAAATGAAACAAACAAGATGTGCTTTAACTGCAGACTTTCAGCTTTATTTTGAGGGTATTTACATCCAAATCAGGTGAACGGTGTAGGAATTACAACAGTTTGTATATGTGCCTCCCACTTTTTAAGGGACCAAAAGTAATGGGACAATTGGCTGCTTAGCTGTTCCATGGCCAGGTGTAGGGATGAGCCGAACACCCCCGGTTCGGTTCGCACCAGAACCTGCGAACGGACCTAAATTTCGCGCCAACTTTAGAACCACATTAAAGTCTATGGGACTCGAACGTTCGAAATAAAAAGTGCTAATTTTAAAGGCTAATATGCAAGTTATCCTAAAAAGGGTTTGGGGATCTGGGTCCTGCCCCAGGGGACATGTATCAATGCAAAAAAAGTTTTAAAAACGGCTATTTTTTCGGGAGCAGTGATTTTAGTGATGCTTAACCACTTCAGCCCTGGAAGGATTTACCCCCTTCCTGACCAGAGCACTTTTTACAATTTAGCACTGCGTCGCTTTAACTGCTAATTGCGCGGTTATGCAATGCAGTACCCAAACGAAATTTGTGTCCTTTTCTTCCCACAAATAGAGCTTTCTTTTGATGGTATTTGACCACCTCTGCCATTTTTATTTTTTGCGCTATAAACGGAAAAAGACCGAAAATTTTGAAAACATTTTTCTACTTTTTGTTATAAAAAAAATCCAATAAACTCAATTTTAGTCATACATTTATGCCAAAATGTATTCAGCCACATGTCTTTGGTAAAAAAAATGTCAATAAGCGTATATTTATTGGTTTGCGCAAAAGTTATAGCGTCTACAAACTAGGGTACATTTTCTGGAATTTACACAGTTTTTAGTTTATGACTGCCTATGTCATTTCTTGAGGTACTAAAATGTCAGGGCAGTGCAAACCCCCCCAAATGACCCCATTTTGGAAAGTAGACACCCCAAGGAAATTGCTGAGAGGCATGTTGAGCCCATTGAATATTTATTTTTTTTGTCCCAAGTGATTGAATAATGACAAAAAAAAAAAAATTTACAAAAAGTTGTCACTAAATGATATATTGCTCACACAGGCCATGGGCATATGTGGAATTACACCCCAAAATACATTCTGCTGCTTCTCCTGAGTACGGGGATACCACATGTTTAGGACTTTTTGGGAGCCTAGCCGCGTACGGGGCCCCGAAAACCAAGCACCGCCTTCAGGATTTCTAAGGGCGTACATTTTTGATTTCACTCCTCATTACCTATCACAGTTTTGAAGGCCATAAAATGCCAAGATGGCACAAAACTCCCCCAAATGACCCCATTTTGGAAAGTAGACACCCCAAGCTATTTGCTGAGAGGCATGTTGAGTCCATGGAATATTTTATATTTTGACACAAGTTGCGGGAAAGTGACAATTTTTTTTTTTTGCACAAAGTTGTCACTAAATGATATATTGCTCAAACATGCCATGGGCATATGTGGAATTACACCCCAAAATACATTCTGCTGCTTCTCCTGAGTACGGGGATACCACATGTGTGGGACTTTTTGGGAGCCTAGCTTCATACGGGGCCCCGAAATCCAATCACCGCCTTCAGGATTTCTAAGGGCGTAAATTTTTGATTTTACTCCTCACTACCTATCACAGTTTCGAAGGCCATAAAATGCCAAGATAGCACAAAACTCCCCAAAATGACCCCATTTTGGAAAGTAGACACCCAAAGCTATTTGCTGAGAGGCATGGTGAGTATTTTTCAGGTCTCATTTGTTTTTGAAAATGAAGAAAGACAAGAAAAATGTATTTTTTTTTTCTTTTTTCAATAGTTTGTGACAAAAAGTGAGGTCTGCAAAATACTCACTATACCTCTCAGCAAATAGCTTGTGATGTCTATTTTCCAAAATGGGGTAATTGGGGGGGGGGTTTCCATCTGGGCATTCCATGGCCTCCGAAACTGTGATAGGCAGTGAAGAGTGAAATCAAAAATTTACGCCCTTAGAAAGCCTGAAGGCGGTGCTTGGTTTTTGGGGTCCCGTACGCAGCTAGGCTCCCAAAAAGTCCTAAACATGTGGTATCCCCGTACTCAGGAGAAGCAACAGAATGTATTTTGGGTTGTAATTTCACATATTCCCATGGCATGTTTGAGCAATATATCATTTAGTGACAACTTGTGCAAAAAAAAAAAAATTGTTTTTTTCCCGCAACTTGTGTCGCAATATAAAATATTCCATGGACTCGACATGCCTCTCAGCAAATAGCTTGGGGTGTCTACTTTCCAAAATGGGGTCATTTGGGGGGGTTTTGAACTGTCCTGGCATTTTATGCACAACATTTAGAAGCTTATGTCACAAATCACCCACTCTTCTAAAGCAAATGCCCTACAGATTAAAATGGTGGGTGTTTAAATTTTTTTTTTCACACAGTATTTGCGCGGCGATTTTTCAAACGCATTTTTTTGGAAAAAAAAACACTTTTTTTAATTTTAATGCACTAAAACACACTATATTGCTCAAATTTTGATGAAATAAAAAAGATGATCTTAGACCGAGTACATGGATACCAAACATGATATGCTTTAAAATTGCGCACAAACGTGCAGTGGCGACAAAATAAATACATTTTTAAAAGCCTTTAAAGCCTTTATAGGTTACCACTTTAGATTTACAGAGGAGGTCTACTGCTAAAATGACTGCCCTCGATCTGACCTTTGCGGTGATACCTCACATGCATGGTGCAATTGCTGTTTACATTTGACGCCAGACCGACGCTTGCGTTCGCCTTTGCGCGAGAGCAGGGGGGGACAGGGGGGCTTTTTTTTTTTTTTTTTTTTTTTTTTGCTTTTTTATCTTATTTTTAAACTGTTCCTTTCATTTTTATTTTTTTTAATCATTTTTATTGTTATCTCAGGGAATGTAAATATCCCCTATGATAGCAATAGGTAGTGACAGGTACTCTTTTTTGAAAAAATTGGGGTCTATTAGACCCTAGATCTCTCCTCTGCCCTCAAAGCATCTGACCACACCAAGATCGATGTGATAAAATGCTTTCCCAATTTCCCAATGGCGCTGTTTACATCCGGCAAAATCTAAGTCATGAAATGCTCGTAGCTTCCGGTTTCTTAGGCCATTCAGCTGGCTGAATCACCGGCTGCATTCTCAGGTTCCCTGTTGGGACAGGAGAGCCAGAGAAAAACATGGAAGACGGTGGGGGGGGGTCATTCCCTCCCGCTGCTTGTAAAAGCAGTATAGACGCTAATTAGCCGCTAGGATTGCTTTTACATGAAAGCTGACCGCTGGCTGAAAAGAATGATACCAAGATGATACCTAAACCTGCAGGCATCATTCTGGTATAACCACTCAAAGTCCAGCAACATACCAGTACGTTGCTGGTCCTTGTTGGGCATATATTGTAAACTTTTTTTTCATGCAGCCTGTGGACTGAACGAAAAAAAGATATTGATCGGTGGGTATGCCCACCATTAGAATACCTCCCTTCATCCACCCACTTCTAATGATGGGCATACATGCACCGTTTATATATGCCGAAGCATGGGGGCATCCTCCCGCAAAAGGCAGGAGCAAATCGCACCTCCACCCACTGCTGCCCCCACGCTTCGGCATATATGCTGAAGTATGTAACTGTGGTGGTGAAATCACCTCCGACAGCGCTGGAGTCACGGCTTTATGTATCCTGGGAGCAAACGCTGTTGCTGTCAAGATAAATAAATCCGCACTGCAACTGAATGGCGTACCTGCTAAGCAAATGATGGTTAACAAAAAACAAAGTAACATTACAGTATAACAGTAATACTTACCATACCTGCAAAGCAAATACAAAAAAAAAACATAGTAAAAAATAAAACATTTAATGCAACCTGTGCCTACTTAAAATATATATATGCCGAAGCATGGGGGCATCCTCCCACAAAAGGCAGGAGCAAATCGCTCCTCCACCCACTGCTGCCCCCACGCTTCGGCATATATGCTGAAGTATGTAACTGTGGTGGTGAAATCACCTCCGACAGCGCTGGAGTCACAGCTTTATGTATCCTGGGAGCAAACGCTGTTGCTGTCAAGATAAATAAATCCGCGCTGCAGCTGAATGGCGTACCTGAAAACAAAAAAATGGTTAAAACACAGTAAACTATAAAAAAATTACATACCTGAAAAGCAAACTTGATAAAACATAACAATAAAACATTGCAGAATAGAATACAGTAAAAAAGAGCAGAACAATAGAGAGAAAATAGAGAGAGAGAACAATAAAACAACAACTATTTTTGTTTTTTCTATTTTATATTTTTTTGTGTATTTTTTTTTTTTTTATAACTGTAACTTTTAAAACTGTAACGGTTCCAGGTTTGGGTCTCTCAAAATGGCATCTTGGGAGACCCTGTGAAAGTGTGTCCTAGTCTGTGCAATGCTGTACCTTGCGCTAAAACTCAACTAGTGTATGGTAGCGCTCAAAACATTCACCAATGCAAAGACCAGGGTTGCCAGGACAGGAGGGACAATAATACTGGGTGTCACGCCTAAATCCGCGCTTTCTGCAGACACGACATTTTCTTTGGGGGGTTCGTTGGGTAGGGGTACTCTGGAGGACATAAGGAAAATGCCTCTCATGCAGCCGGCTTACTGCATTTGGTTGGGGAAGGTGAGGTGGAGCACCGTCTGGATACAGAAGGGCTCTGACGATCTCTTCCTGGAATTTAAGGAAGGATCCAGTCCGTCCTGAAGCTCTGTATAGCACATGAGCGTTCAGCAAAGCCAATTGAAATAAGTATACAGACACTTTTTTGTACCAGCATCTGACCTTACGGGCAATTAGGTACGGCGCCAACAACTGGTCCTTGAGGTCCACCCCTCCCATATTTTGGTTATATTCGTGGACACAGAGGGGTTTCTCCACAACACCAGTCGCCGTAGTAATTTGGACTGTCATGTCTGCATGAAGGGAGGTAAGAACGAAAACATTCTTATTGTCCCTCCACTTCATAGCGAGCAAATTATTACACTGCAAGCAGGCTCTCTCCCCCAGCCTAAGACGGGAATCTACAAGCCACTGGGGAAAGCCCCGGCGATTAGGTCGCACGGTGCCACATGCTCCAATTTGATGATCAAAAAGGTGACTAAAAAGTGGCACGCTCGTGTAATAATTGTCCACATATAAATGGAACCCCTTTCCGAATAAAGGTGACACCAAGTCCCACACTATCTTGCCAGCGCTTCCTATGTAGTCAGGGCAGTTTGTCGGCTCTACGTGACTATCTTTGCCCTCGTAAACCATAAAACTACATGTATAGCCTGTGGCCCTGTCACAGAGCTTATACATCTTGACCCCGTATCTGGCATGCTTGCTGGGTAGGTACTGTTTGAATGACAAGCGTCCAGGAAATTTAATCAGGGACTCGTCAACGCAGACAACTTGATGGGTAGTAAACAAGTCTGCAAAACGTTGGTTGAAGTGGTTTACGAGGGGCCGAATTTTGTAGAGCCGATCGTATTCAGGGTCTCCACAAGGACGACAGAGTTCATTGTCGTTGAAGTGCATGAAACGCAAAATCTGCTCGTATCGTGCCCTGGCCATGGAAGCAGAGAACACGGGCATATGGTAAATTGGGTCAGTGGACCAATATGACCACAACTCACTCTTTTTATTTATGCCCATGTTGAGGGAAGGACCCAGAAAGAGCTTAAATTCGGAAACCGTAATTGGTTTCCAATCTCTGGCAAGGGAGGACTGGGGATTAGCAGCGATGTGTTGACCAGCGTATAAATTGCTTTGGTCCACAATAGATCTATAGAGATCTTCGGTGAAAAACAGCGAATAAAAATCCAGTGGCGTAAAATCAACGGTTTCCACCTGAATTCCGGGTTGGCCAGTGAATGGGGGCAGTACGGGTACTGCAGTAGTGGTGGGTACCCAATATGGATTGGCAAATGCAGCAGGAAGGGCACTATGGGTACGACGGGCCTGTGTTCGTCTTCTTGGTGGCAGCGGGACACTACTAGTGCTTGCCACCTCACCAGCTTGAACTGCACTTATGGGACTCGCCACGTCACCACGTGATACTACAGTGCTGGATGTACGACCATGGTGTACTAGGCCGCTGGTGCTTGCCAGTTCACCAGAAGGAATAGCAGCGCTAGTACTTCTCTGCTCCATACGAGGGACCTGCGGTTCTTGCACTTCAAGGACAGAAGAAGATGATTGGGGTCTGGTACGCCTGACCTTAGCAGGGACCACAACTCCGTCGTCAGAGCTATCTGTCATGGAGCCGCTGTCCTCTACAGGATCGTATTCTGAGCCTGAATCTGACAGATGAGTGACTTCCTCTTCACTATCTGTCATGCTCAGAAACGTGTAGGCCTCTTCACTAGTGTACCTTCGATTTGCCATTTTGGGCTCTAAATTTAGGGGTACACTAGTGAGACTCACAGGCAAAAAAGCTCCTGACTGTCAGCGACTGATTCAAAATGCTACCAAAAAACTGTTAGCGATCGCAGGGATCAGGCCTGACTGTGCGAACACTGCAGTTATGTGTGCTTAGTGTTTTGTAAGTGACAGTTATCGATTGATACTGCACTTGGGTGGGCTGGGCAGGGCTGGGCCGAGGGGCAAAACGCAGGTGCTAGCAGGTATCTGGGCTGATCCCGCTAACACTGCGTTTTTTTGGGGGACCCTAAACTGCTGGGGAGTATAGATCTGATCGGATCAGATATCGATCCGTTCAGATACTATAGCACTAAGGGAGGTGTATGCTGCGTGCGTGGGTGTTAGCGGTACTGGCGCTAACCTGACGCTGCCTGGGGCGACGCAGACCTTTTCTGACCCTAAAAACGTAACTTATATCACCGCCGGGCGATCAGGGGGTTAAACCTTTTTAGGTAATAAACGGCGGGTGCCCTAAAACTATAATAAACTATAATAAACAAACCAACTAACCAGCGTCACCCGTAACAATTATATGGTGATCACTGGTGAAAGGGTTAACTAGGGGGCAATCAAGGGGTTAAAACCTTTAGTAGGTAGTATATAGCGGTCCCTGTCGCTATAAAACACTGACGGCGAACCTATATACTTACCTCCCTAACTAGCGTCACCTGTGTCACTAATACAGCGATCAGAAAAACGATCGCTTAGTGACACTGGCGACGGGGGGTGATCACAGGGTTAAAACTTGGTTAGGGGGGTACCCTAGACCTAAAGGGGGGTACCCCAGACCTAAAGGGGGCTAACCTAACTGCCCTAACACTTATAACTGTCACAAACTGACACCAATGCAATAATCAGAAAAAAAAACTGCTTTTGGTGTCAGTGTGACAGGGGGTACAGGGGGGTGATCAGGGGGTGACAGGGGGGTGAAAAGTGTGCCTGCGTGTTCTACTGGTAGTGTAGTGTTGGTGCAAACTTACTTGGATGTCTTCTCTCCTCGGAGCCGGAACGAAAAGACCGTCTCGAGGAGAGTGACATCACTTCCTCCGCTTCTGTTTACATTCACAGAAGCCGAGGAAGCCCGTCATTGGCCAGGAGCGATCATGAGGGGGGAGCCACGAATGAGTGGCCTCCCCCTCACCTTTGATCGCCCCTGACCTGAATCCGACAGCCGCAGGCACCAGGGGGGGTCCGATCGGACCCCCCACCCGCAGGCAGGCAAGGACGTACCTGTAAGTCCTTTTGCCTGCCCGTGCCATTCTGCCGACGTACATCGTCGTGCGGTGGTCGGCAACTGGTTAAAGTGAAAAAATAAAAGTGAAATATTCCTTTAACCACTTGCCGACCGCCGCACGACTATATACGTCGGCAGAATGGCACGGGCAGGCAAAAGGACGTGTATGGTACGTCCTTGCCTGCCCGCGGGTGGGGGGTCCGATCGGACCCCCCCCCGGTGCCTGCGGCGGTCGGCAAATCTTCCCCGGCGATCGGAGGTGAGGGGGAGGCCATCCATTCGTGGCCCCCCCCTCGCGATCGCTCTCAGCCAATGGGATCATTTCCTTGCCTCTGTATTGTACACAGAGGCAGAGGAAATGATGTCATCTCTCCTCAGCTCGGTATTTTCCGTTCCGGGCCGAGGAGAGAAGACTGCAATGTAAGTGCACCAACACACTACACACAGTAGAACATGCCAGGCACACAAAACACCCCGATCCCCCCCCCCCGATCGCCCCCCGATCCCCCCCCAATCACCCCCCCCTGTCACAAACTGACACCAAGCAGGTTTTTTTTTTTTTTTTTTTTTTTTCTGATTACTGTATTGGTGTCAGTTTGTGACAGTTACAGTGTCAGGGCAGTGAGTGTTAGGCCCCCTTTAGGTCTAGGGTACCCCCCTAACCCCCCCTAATAAAGTTTTAACCCCTTGATCACCCCCCGTCACCAGTGTCGCTAAGCGATCATTTTTCTGATCGCTGTATTAGTGTCGCTGGTGACGCTAGTTAGGGACGTAAATATTTAGGTTCGCCGTCAGCGTTTTATAGCGACAGGGACCCCCATATACTACCTAATAAATGTTTTAACCCCTTGATTGCCCCCTAGTTAACCCTTTCACCACTGATCACCGTATAACTGTTACGGGTGACGCTGGTTAGTTTGTTTATTTTTTATAGTGTCAGGGCACCCGCCGTTTATTACCGAATAAAGATTTAGCCCCCTGATCACCCGACGGTGATATGCGTCGCCCCAGGCAGCGTCAGATTAGCGCCAGTACCGCTAACACCCACGCACGCAGCATACACCTCCCTTAGTGGTATAGTATCTGTACAGATCAATA
This sequence comes from Aquarana catesbeiana, assembly GCF_042186555.1. Classification (NCBI taxonomy): domain Eukaryota; kingdom Metazoa; phylum Chordata; class Amphibia; order Anura; family Ranidae; genus Aquarana; species Aquarana catesbeiana. The sequence goes on along the minus strand of NC_133325.1, from coordinate 110,699,479 downwards.
TCTGATCCGATCAGATCTATACTAGCGTCCCCAGCAGTTTAGGGTTCCCAAAAACACAGTGTTAGCGGGATCAGCCCAGATACCTGCTAGCACCTGCATTTTGCCCCTCCGCCCAGCTCGGCCCAGCCCACCCAAGTGCAGTATCGATCGATCACTGTCACTTACAAAACACTAAACGCATAACTGCAGCGTTCGCAGAGTCAGGCCTGATCCCTGCGATCGCTAACAGTTTTTTTGGTAGCATTTTGGTGAAATGGCAAGCACCAGCCCCAGGCAGCGTCAGGTTAGTGCCAGTACCGCTAACACCCACGCACGCACCGTACACCTCCCTTAGTGGTATAGTATCTGAACGCATCAATATCTGATCCGATCAGATCTATACTAGCGTCCCCAGCAGTTTAGGGTTCCCAAAAACGCAGTGTTAGCGGGATCAACCCAGATACCTGCTAGCAACTGCGTTTTACCCCTCCGCCCGGCCCAGCCCAGCCCACCCAAGTGCAGTATCGATCGATCACTGTCACTTACAAAACACTAAACGCATAACTGCAGCGTTCGCAGAGTCAGGCCTGATCCCTGCGATCGCTAACAGTTTTTTTTGGTAGCGTTTTGGTGAACTGGCAAGCACCAGCCCCAGGCAGCGTCAGGTTAGTGCCAGTAGCGCTAACACCCACGCACGCACCGTACACCTCCCTTAGTGGTATAGTATCTGAACTGATCAATATCTGATCCGATCAGATCTATACTGGCGTCCCCAGCAGTTTAGGGTTCCCAAAAACGCAGTGTCAGCGGGATCAGCCCAGATACCTGCTAGCACCTGCGTTTTGCCCCTCCGCCCGGCCCAGCCCAGCCCACCCAAGTGCAGTATCGATCGATCACTGTCACTTACAAAACACTAAATGCATAACTGCAGCGTTCGCAGAGTCAGGCCTGATCCCTGCGATCGCTAACAGTTTTTTTTGGTAGCGTTTTGGTGAACTGGCAAGCACCAGCCCCAGGCAGCGTCAGGTTAGTGCCAGTAGCGCTAACACCCACGCACGCACCGTACACCTCCCTTAGTGGTATAGTATCTGAACTGATCAATATCTGATCCGATCAGATCTATACTGGCGTCCCCAGCAGTTTAGGGTTCCCAAAAACGCAGTGTCAGCGGGATCAGCCCAGATACCTGCTAGCACCTGCGTTTTGCCCCTCCGCCCGGCCCAGCCCAGCCCACCCAAGTGCAGTATCGATCGATCACTGTCACTTACAAAACACTAAATGCATAACTGCAGCGTTCGCAGAGTCAGGCCTGATCCCTGCGATCGTTAACAGTTTTTTTGGTAGCGTTTTGGTGAACTGGCAAGCGCCAGCGGCCTAGTACACCCCGGTCGTAGTCAAACCAGCACTGCAGTAACACTTGGTGACGTGGCGAGTCCCATAAGTGCAGTTCAAGCTGGTGAGGTGGCAAGCACAAGTAGTGTCCCGCTGCCACCAAGAAGACAAACACAGGCCCGTCATGCCCATAGTGCCCTTCCTGCTGCATTCGCCAATCCTAATTGGGAACCCACCACTTCTGCAGCACCCGTACTTCCCCCATTCACATCCCCAACCAAATGCAGTCGGCTGCATGAGAGGCATTTTTATGTCCTCCCGAGTACCCCTACCCAACGAACCCCCCCAAAAAAGATGTTGTGTCTGCAGCAAGCGCGGATATAGGCGTGACACCCTCTATTATTGTCCCTCCTGTCCTGACAATCCTGGTCTTTGCATTGGTGAATGTTTTGAACGCTACCATTCACTAGTTGAGTATTAGCGTAGGGTACAGCATTGCACAGACTAGGCACACTTTCACAGGGTCTCCCAAGATGCCATCGCATTTTGAGAGACCCGAACCTGGAACCGGTTACAGTTATAAAAGTTACAGTTACAAAAAAAGTGTAAAAAAAAAAAAAAAAACACAAACAAAAATATAAAATAAAAAATAATAGTTGTAGTTTTATTGTTCTCTCTCTATTCTCTCTCTCTCTCTCTATTCTCTCTATTGTTCTGCTCTTTTTTACTGTATTCTATTCTGCAATGTTTTATTGTTATTATGTTTTATCATGTTTGCTTTTCAGGTCTGCAATTTTTTATACTTTACCGTTTACTGTGCTTTATTGTTAACCATATTTTTGTCTTCAGGTACAGCATTCACGACTTTGAGTGGTTATACCAGAATGATGCCTGCAGGTTTAGGTATCATCTTGGTATCATTCTTTTCAGCCAGCGGTCGGCTTTCATGTAAAAGCAATCCTAGCGGCTAATTAGCCTCTAGACTGCTTTTACAAGCAGTGGGAGAGAATGCCCCCCCCCCCCCCCACCGTCTTCCGTGTTTTTCTCTGGCTCTCCTGTCTCAACAGGGAACCTGAAAATGCAGCCGGTGATTCAGCCAGCTGACCATAGAGCTGATCAGAGACCAGAGTGGCTCCAAACATCTCTATGGCCTAAGAAACCGGAAGCTACGAGCATTTTATGACTTAGATTTCGCCGGATGTAAATAGCGCCATTGGGAAATTGGGAAAGCATTTTATCATACCGATCTTGGTGTGGTCAGATGCTTTGAGGGCAGAGGAGAAATCTAGGGTCTAATAGACCCCAATTTTTTCAAAAAAGAGTACCTGTCACTACCTATTGCTATCATAGGGGATATTTACATTCCCTGAGATAACAATAAAAATGATTAAAAAAAAAAAAAAATGAAAGGAACAGTTTTAAAATAAGATAAAAAAGCAAAAAAATAATAAAGAAAAAAAAAAAAAAAAAAAAAAGCACCCCTGTCCCCCCTGCTCTCGCGCTAAGGCGAACGCAAGCGTCGGTCTGGCGTCAAATGTAAACAGCAATTGCACCATGCATGTGAGGTATCACCGCGATGGTCAGATCGAGGGCAGTAATTTTAGCAGTAGACCTCCTCTGTAAATCTAAAGTGGTAACCTGTAAAGGCTTTTAAAGGCTTTTAAAAATGTATTTATTTTGTTGTCGCTGCACGTTTGTGCGCAATTGTAAAGCATGTCATGTTTGGTATCCATGTACTCGGCCTAAGATCATCTTTTTTATTTCATCAAACATTTGGGCAATATAGTGTGTTTTAGTGCATTAAAATGTAAAAAAGTGTGTTTTTTCCCCAAAAAATGCGTTTGAAAAATCGCTGCGCAAATACTGTGTAAAAAAAAAAATTAAAACACCCACCATTTTAATCTGTAGGGCATTTGCTTTAAAAAAATATATAATGTGTGGGGGTTCAAAGTAATTTTCTTGCAAAAAAAAAATATTTTTTTCATGTAATCAAAAAGTGTCAGAAAGGGCTTTGTCTTCAAGTGGTTAGAAGAGTGGGTGATGTGTGACATAAGCTTCTAAATGTTGTGCATAAAATGCCAGGACAGTTCAAACCCCCCCAAATGACCCCATTTTGGAAAGTAGACACCCCAAGCTATTTGCTGAGAGGCATGTCGAGTCCATGGAATATTTTATATTGTGACACAAGTTGCGTGAAAGAGACAAATTTTTTTTTTTTTTTTTTGCACAAAGTTGTCACTAAATTATATATTGCTCAAACATGCCATGGGAATATGTGAAATTACACCCCAAAATACATTCTGTTGCTTCTCCTGAGTACGGGGATACCACATGTGTGAGACTTTTTGGGAGCCTAGCCACGTATGGGACCCCGAAAACCAAGCACCGCCTTCAGGCTTTCTAAGGGCGTAAATTTTTGATTTCACTCTTCACTGCCTATCACAGTCTCGGAGGCCATGGAATGCCCAGGTGGCACAACCCCCCCCAAATGACCCCATTTTGGAAAGTAGACACCCCAAGCTATTTGCTGAGAGGTATAGTGAGTATTTTGCAGACCTCACTTTTTGTCACAAAGTTTTGAAAATTAAAAAAAGAAAAAAAAAAATTTTTTTTTTGTCTTTCTTCATTTTCAAAAACAAATGAGAGCTGCAAAATACTCACCATGCCTCTCAGCAAATAGCTTGGGGTGTCTACTTTCCAAAATGGGGTCATTTGGGGGGGGTTTGTGCCACCTGGGCATTCCATGGCCTCCGAAACTGTGATAGGCAGTGAAGAGTGAAATCAAAAATGTACACCCTTAGAAATCCTGAAGGCGGTGCTTGGTTTTCGGGGTCCCGTACGCGGCTAGGCTCCTAAAAAGTCCCACACATGTGGTATCCCCGTACTCAAGAGAAGCAGCAGAATGTATTTTGGGGTGCAATTCCACATATGCCCATGACCTGTGTGAGCAATATATCATTTAGTGACAACTTTGTGCAAAAAAAATAAAAAATAAATTGTCACTTTCCCGCAACTTGTGTCAAAATATAAAATATTCCATGGACTCAACATGCCTCTCAGCAAATAGCTTGGGGTGTCTACTTTCCAAAATGGGGTCATTTGGGGGGGGTTTGTGCCATCTGGGCATTTTATGGCCTTCAAAACTGTGATAGGTAGTGAGGAGTAAAATCAAAAATGTACGCCCTTAGAAATCCTGAAGGCAGTGATTGGTTTTCGGGGCCCCGTATGCGGCTAGGCTCCCAAAAAGTCCCACACATGTGGTATCCCCATACTCAGGAGAAGCAGCTAAATGTATTTTGGGGTGCAATTCCACATATGCCCATGGCCTGTGTGAGCAATATATCATTTAGTGACAACTTTTTGTAATTTTTTTTTTTTTTTTTTTTTTTTTTTCATTATTCAATCACTTGGGACAAAAAAAATGAATATTCAATGGGCTCAACATGCCTCTCAGCAATTTCCTTGGGGTGTCTACTTTCCAAAATGGGGTCATTTGTGGGGGTTTTGTACTGCCCTGTCATTTTAGCACCTCAAGAAATGACATAGGCAGTCATAAATTAAAGACTGTGTAAATTCCAGAAAATGTACCCTAGTTTGTAGGTGCTATAACTTTTGCGCAAACCAATAAATATACACTTATTGACATTTTTTTTACCAAAGACATGTGGCCGAATACATTTTGGCCTAAATGTATGACTAAAATTGAGTTTATTGGATTTTTTTTAGAACAAAAAGTAGAAAATATCATTTTTTTTCAAAATTTTCGGTCTTTTTCCGTGTATAGCGCAAAAAATAAAAACGGCAGAGGTGATCAAATACATTCAAAAGAAAGCTCTATTTGTGGGAAGAAAAGGACGCAAATTTCGTTTGGTTACAGCATTGCATGACCGCACAATTAGCAGTTAAAGCGACGCAGTGCCAAATTGTAAAAAGTGCTCTGGTCAGGAAGGGGGTAAATCCTTCCGGGGCTGAAGTGGTTAAATATCGTACCTGGGGGGTGTCTATAGTATGCCTGTAAAGTGGCGCATGTTTCCCGTGCTTAGAACAGTCCCTGCACAAAATGTAATTTTTAAAGGAAAAAAAGTCATTTAAAACTGCTTGCGGCTTTAATGTAATGTCGGGTCCTGGCAATATGGATGAAAATCAGTGAGACAAACGGCATGGGTACCCCCCAGTCCATTACCAGGTCCTTTGGGTCTTGTATGGATATTAAGGGGAACCCCGCACCCAGATTAAAAAAAAGGAAAGGCGTGGGGTCCCCAGGCCCTATATACTCTGAACAGCAGTATACAGGCGGTGCAAACAAGACAGGGACTGTAGGTTTGTTGTTAAGTAGAATCTGTTTGTAATTTTGAACTGGTGCATTTTTAACATGTAGCTCCAGCCAAAAAATCTATTTTTAAGCTTTTTGGAAAACATAGGGAAGGGTTATCACCCCTGTAACATTTGTTTTGCTGTCTGTGCACCTCTTCAGAAGATTTCACCTCACTTTCTGTCCCAATGACAAATGTTTTTTGAAAATTTGGGGTTTCTAGTGAAACAAGGATTGGTGATAAAGCATCAGTGAAGAGGAGACACGTTTCTTAAAGGAGAGAATTTCCTTTCCTAGGGGTAGATTTCATCTCACTTCCTGTTGTCTCCTTCCGTTTGCAAGTAGGAGTCGTTTGTAAGTTGGATGTTTGAAAGTAGGGGCCCGCCCTATATACTCTGCAGAAATTGGTGGGCGCAGGAACGGGCTCTGCTGTGAAATATTATATCAAGAATTGTAATTACATGCCATTGTTGAACAGGGGCAGAAAAATTGGGCCTTTGGTGGTGGTGGTGTTGCCACAACACTGTAAGCCCTCACAGTTACTCTTGGTGGGCACAGGAATGGGCCCTGCTGTGAAATATTAGATCAAAAATTGTAATTACATGTCCCTGTTGAACAGGGGCAGAAAAATTGGGCCTTAGGCACTGGTGCCACAACACTGCAACCCCTCACAGATGCTATAGTTGGAGTGTAGAAATGAGCCCTGCTGCAAAGTATTGCATGAAAAATTGTAATTATATGCCCCTTTTAAACAGGGGCAGAGAAAAACAACACTGCAACCCCTCACAGATCTTATAGTTGGAGCGCAGGAATGAGCCCTGCAGCTAAATATTGTATCAAAAATTGTAAATATACGCCCCTGTCAAACAGGGGCAGAAAAATTGGGCCTTGGGCACTGGTGGCGGTGCCCAGAACCAAAAATGTTCTTACAAGCTATCAGCATGAAAATTGAGGAGGAAGAGGATTGTCACTCAGCATAACAGGATAGTCACTCAACATCAGCATAGGCAGTCTTGAAGGGATCTCACATAAAAAAAAATCGGTTACATCAGCATCGGGTGCTTGGTAGATGGTGATCCAAGACTGATTCATTTTTAAGAAGGTCAGCCGTGCGACACAGGCGCACCCTGTGATCGGTTACAAAGCCTCCAGCAGCACTGAATGTGCGTTCCGAGAGAACCCTGAATGCAGAACAGGCAGGCCAGAAGCTCAATTGCATACTGTGCAAGCTCTGGCCAGTGATCCATCCTCAAGACCCAGTAACCCAGAGGATTTTCGGTGGGAAAGGTGTCCAAGTCCGATCTTCCCCCTAGGTAATCCTGCACCATGTGACTCAGAAGCTGGTGATGGTTGCTGGAACCGATCAAACCTTGGGGCTGCAGACTAAAAAATTGTCTGAACACATCGGTCAGATGGCCACCTTCTCCACCGCTCCTTCTGTGACTGATCGAAGCCTCAGCAACACGTTGTCCAGGAGGACCAGGAAATTGTAATCTCCCAGGCTCTGAAAACGCATTGCACAAAACTTTCTGCAAGGCCTCCCGAAGAAATTTCATCCTCTGCTCCCTCTGTGACGGCAAGATAAGTCCGCAACCTTACCCTTGTAACGTGGATCAAGGAGGGTTGCCAGCCAGTAATGATCCCTCCCCTTGATACCACGAATACGAGGATACTTCCGCAGGCTTTGCAGGATCAGGGAGGCCATGCAGCGTAGGTTTGCTGAGGCATTCGGTCCAGAGTCCTCTGGGTCACTAAGGACAACATGATCCGCAGCCACCTCCTCCCAGCCATGTACAAGTCCATGGGTTTCTTCGGACTGTAAATGATCCCTTGAAGACTGCTGCTGATGCTGAGTGCCAGGCTCCACCTCCATGCTGACACAATGCTCCTCCTCCTCCTCTTCCTGTGTGATCGGTGGGCACGCAGGAACACTGTCTGGATAAAGGGGGCCTTGCGAGGTAAGGAAGTCCTCCTCTTCCTTCCTCTGTTCTGCCTCAAGTGCCCTGTCCATTATTCCACGCAGTGTGTGCTCCAACAGGTGGACAAGAGGGACAGTGTCACTGATGCATGCACTGTCGCTGCTCACCATCCTTGTGGCCTCCTCAAATGGTGACCGGACAGTGCATGCATCCCTGATCCACCTGGTGGGCATGTCACAGATTAGGCGGTTCTTGGACAGGTTAAATTCCTTTTGGAGGTCAGCCAGCCGAGCACTGGCATTATATGACCTGCGGAAATGCACACAGACTTTCCTGGCCTGCCTCAGGACATCCTGTAAGCTCAGGTACCTGCCTAAGGACCGCTGCACCACCAAGTTAAGGACGTGAGCCAAACAGGGCACATGGGTCAGTTGTCCCTGTTGGAGGGCGGAGAGGAGGTTGGTGCCATTGTCGCAAACCACCATACCTGGCTTAAGCTTGTGTGGCGACAACCACCTCTGAACCTGCCCCTGCACAGCAGAATCTGTGCCCCAGTGTGGCTCCTGTCCCCCAAGCACACCAGCTCAAGCACCGCATGGCATCTTTTTGCCTGCGTGCTTGTGTAGCCCCTTGAATGCCTACGGAGCACCGCTGGTTCCGAGGACAAATCAGCACAGGAAGAGGCCATGGAGGAAGAAGAAGAAGAGGAGGGGGTGGAGGAGAGAGGTGTGGCAGAATCACCACTAGTAGAATTTTGGAGGCGTGGTGGCGGAACAACCTCCAACACTACTGCACCCTGTCCTGCATCCTTCCCAGCTGCCAGAAGAGTCACCCAGTCTGCGGTGAAAGATAGGTAACATCCCTGTCCATGCCTGCTGGACCATGAGTCAGCGGTAATATGCACCTTACCGCTGACCGCCCTGGCCAAGACATTGCCTTCCACATGCCGGTAGAGAGCCGGAATCGCCGTCCGTGAGAAAAGGTGGCATTTGGGAACCTGCCACTGAGGATCCACACATTCCACAAACTCACGGAAGGGGGCAGGGTCTACTAACTGAAAAGGCAGCAGTTGAAGTGCTAGCAATTTTTCCAAGCTAGCATTCAACCGCTGGGCATGTGGATAGCTGGGAGCGAACTTCTTTCGGCGGTGCAGCAGCGGGGGCAGGGAAATTTGCCTGGTACAATCTGATGTCGGTGTATCAATAACAGATTGCCCACAAGTACTTGGCTGTGACACACCTAATTCTACACCTTCATTCTTCTCAGTGCAGGTTTTAGAGAGGACTGAAGGTATAATGGGGTTGAAGATCCCAGCTGATGAGGAGCAAGGAGAGGTCCGCTTTGTTCTTTGGTGTGGGTCTTTTATGTACGCTTGCCAACGAACTGCATGGCAGGTCGACATATATCTGATCAAGCATGTGGTGCCTAAGCGAGTGATGATTTGGCCACGCGAGATACGCTGGAGACATATGTTGCAAATATCAGTGGTGGGATCTGATGCACTCATCTCAAAAAAGGCTCACACCAAAGAACTTTTGGAATAATGCGCAGAGACAGCAGCGCCCTGCACATGCGGAGCTCTGCGGTGTGATGCAGTCGGTGTGCTGTCCTTAAGCTGGCCCCTGGAGGGCATCCTGCCTCGTTGGAGATGTTCCTCCTCCTTCTCCTCCTCTCTCCTATCATCCTATTGGGCACCCACGTGGAGTCAGTGACCTCATCATCCCCTCCCTCCTCATCACTGGAGCAAAGCTGGCAGTATGCTGCAGCTGGGGGAACAGAACATGACTGCCAGATTGCTGTCCTTCTTGGGTACCCCCTCTCTCTGGGCTCACGTTACTGCCTTTCTCTCTAGCTGGGTACCATCATCGGAGCCTTCAAAACCCTGGGCATGCTCCTGGAGCATGTACCCAACACTGTGATCAAACAGTTCGGGGACGCCTCAGGAGGACATGGTGGGGCTAGGGTAGGAGTGACTGATGCCATTGAGCCGAGGGAAGAGGCCGCGTTGGCAGCTGCTTTGCCAAAGTACCCTGAGCCTGGGTGAGAGAGGATGAGGAGGATGAGGACGGCTTGGTCATCCACTCTACCAAGTTGCGGCTCAACAGGGCCAGCTGCCGAAGAAAAAGGACAAGCATGTCCCACGGCCATGTGCTGAGGATGCACTGTCTCCACGACCAGCTTTAGGTGCACACTGTGGAGAGGACACAGTACACTAACTATAAATACTGCAGCTGCCTGCCTGCGGTACTAATAGGATCAGAAGAACACCACCAATTTTCTTCAGGTAGCTTTAGGCGCACACTGTGCAGAGGACACAGTACACTAACTGTAAATACTGCAGCTGCCTGCCTGTGGTATTAATAGGATCAGAACAACAGCAATTGTCTTCAGGTAGCTTTAGGTGCACACTGTGCAGAGGACGCACTACACTAACTGTAAATAATGCAGCTGCCTGCCTGTGGTATTAATAGGATCAGAACAACAGCAATTGTCTTCAGGTAGCTTTAGGTGCACACTGTGCAGAGGACGTACTACACTAACTGTAAATACTGCAGCTGCTTGCCTGTGGTACTAATAGGATCAGAACAACAGCAATTGTCTTCAGGTAGCTTTAGGTGCACACTGTGCAGAGGACGCACTACACTAACTGTAAATACTGCAACTGCTTGCCTGTGGTACTAATAGGATCAGAACAACAGCAACTGTCTTCAGGTAGCTTTAGGTGCACATTGTGCAGAGGACGCACTACAGTAACTGTAAATACTGCAGCTGCCTGCGGTACTAATAGGATCAGAAGAACACCACCAATTTTCTTCAGGTAGCTTTAGGTGCACACTGTGCAGAGGACACACTACTCTAACTGTAAATACTGCAGCTGGCTGCGATACTAATAGGATCAGAAGAACACCACCAATTTTCTTCAGGTAGCTTTAGGTGCACACTGTGCAGAGGGCGCACTACACTAACTGTAAATACTGTAGCTGCCTGTGGTACTAACAGGATCAGAAGAACACCAGCAATTTTCTTCAGGTAGCTGTAAATACTGTAAAAACACCTGCCTGCCTGTCAGTAGGAAGAGAAGAACAGAAATTAATCTAGATAAACTGAATACAGTGTATATATATATAATATATATATATATATATATATATATATATATATACACACACAACACCTAGGATGCATATATATATACAATACACTGTAAGTGTAGCTAACTGACTTGCCTGCCTACTCTATCTAACTTAAATTAAATGACACCATCTCTCTGTCTCTCTCCGCCGCCACCGCAACACACTACACAAGGCCTCCAAGCAGGCGGTTTTATATAGTGTGGAGCGTGTACTAAACACCCTGAGCCATAATTGGCCAAAACCACCCTGGCTTTGGCCAATTACGGCTCTCTGTACAAACGGCGCTGTGATTGGCCAAGCATGCGGGTCATAGTGCATGCTTGGCCAATCATCAGCCAGCAATGCACTGTGATGCCACAGTGAATTATGGGCCGAGACGCGCCACTCGAATTTGGCACCAACAGCCTATAACGTTAGCAATTCAACGAACGGTCGAACATGCAATGTTCGACTCGAAATCAAAGCTCATCCCTAGCCAGGTGTGTGTTATTCGCTCATTATCTCATTTACAAGGAGCAGTTAAAAGGTCCAGAGTTCATTTCAAGTGTGCTATTTGCATTTGGAATCTGTTGCTGTCAACTCTCAATATGAGATCCAGAGAGCTGTCACTATGAGTGAAGCAAGCCATCATTAGGCTGAAAAAAACAAAAAAAAACCATCAGAGAGATAGCAAAAATATTAGGTGTGGCCAAATCAACAGTTTGGAACATCCTTGAAAAGAAAGAACACACCGGTGAGCTCAGCAACACCAAAAGACCTAGAAGACCACGGAAAACAATTGTGGTGGATGAGCCTTCACAGTTCTGGAACAACATCCTATGGACAGATGAGACCAAGATCAACTTGTACCAGAGAGATGGGAAGACAAGAGTATGGAGAAGGAAAGGAACTGCTCATGATCCAAAGCATACCACCTCATCAGTGAAGGATGGTGCTGGTAGTGTCATGGCGTGGGCATGTATGGCTGCCAATGGAACTGGTTCTCTTGTATTTATTGATGATGTGACTGCTGACAAAAGCAGCAGAATGAATTCTGAAGTGTTTCGGGCAATATTATCTCCTCATATTCAGCAAAATGCTTCAGAACTCATTGGACGGCGCTTTACAGTGCAGATGAACAATGACCCGAAGCATACTGCGAAAGCAACCAAAGAGTTTTTTAAGGGGAAGAAGTGGAATGTTATGCAATGGCCAAGTCAATCACCTGACCTGAATCCGATTGAGCATGCATTTCACTTGCTGAAGACAAAACTGAAGGGAAAATGCCCCAAGAACAAGCAGTAACTGAAGACAGTTGCAGTAGAGGCTTGGCAGAGCATCACCAGGGATGAAACCCAGCATCTGGTTATGTCTATGCGTTCCAGACTTCAGGCTGTAATTGACTACAAAGGATTTGCAACCAAGTATTAAAAAGTGAAAGTTTGATGGATGATTGTTAATCTGTCACATTTCTTTTGGTCCCTTAAAAAGTGGGAGGCACATATACAAACTGTTGTAATTCCTACACCGTTCACCTGATTTGGATGTAAATAACCTCATATTAAAGCTGAAAGTCTGCAGTTAAAGCACATCTTGTTTGTTTCATTTCAAATCTATTGTGGTGGTGTATAGAGCCAAAAAGATTAGAATTGTGTTGATGTCCCAATATTTATGGACCTGACTGTATACTGCTAAATAACCTTTCTCATCAACAGTTAGACTAGTCATGGGACTTCTATCCATGTCTGGTTAAAGCTTGTAAGAGGAGTTTCCAATCTCCTCTGACTGTCCTATGAGGCTGCAGGACCCCTGACCCTCTGTCTGGACAGTACTGATTGGCCCTGTGTCGATCACATGCACCCTCCCAGGAAAAAAAAAACACTGTAGCAATACACACTAAAGAGAGCATGTATAGAGCGATTCCAAAGGCTCTGTATTATCAGCAGATGTATTGGGGACAGTGGAAGAAGGCGAGGATCAGAGAAGATGGGATCAAACACCCTTTTACACAATGCGCAGGATTAACCCCTTAGGTTTCACAGTGAGTATAACAAGCATGCTTTACTGCATATATAGGCTGATTTTACTGTTGTGAGTTTAATAACACTTTAACGTAAAGCTTTGTAAACAGTCTTGCTGGGATTATTGAATAAAGAATAGCAGGAAGGCTGAAGTACTTTATGCTGAAGGCATTTGATCATGTAATCTCTGTTGAAAGGTAGGCTCAGCAAAATACAAGTCCTGATTCTCCCATTCAGTAGAGAACATGACCAAGTGCCTAGGCTTTTTTTGGCATGCTATAGCAGCATTTTCAAGCAAAAGTATGTGCGCCTCTTAATACTATTTATATATTGTATCTGCTCTATCAAGACTTTCAGCATAGCTTTAGGTTTGAGCATAAGTCTGTTTTAAGAAGCGTATTGTCTGGTCTTAGCTTTTCTTCTCCTAGTTGATAAGACTCACCAGGTTTAGGAGAGACTTGCAAACTACAGTGATTTACAATTATGAAGGGAATGTCTGTGCAATATAATGTCCTATTTGCTTATCTATGAGTGTGGTCAACAATACTTTTGCATTTTGTGATTTCTATTGTAAGAAACATGAATATATTGTAAGAGAAAATGCCTGTATGATTATAAATGTCTCAAAATCGCTTAATAAACCAGAAGTAGTGAAGGAACAAAAATCTGTGTCACCCTGTTTTCATCTCCATCACTTTGTCTTCATTTTGTGTGCTTGGTAGGGCATCACGATATGAATATTCGTTATTTTAGGACAATATTTTTGACAATACATGTAAGTTGCATTTGTAGTTATAACATTGTGATCTGTTACTTTAGGACACTGTGGGAAAACGTTTGCAATTTTGGAAAAGTTTTTAAAGTCTAATATGTCACACACACGCTGGCTTGTGATTGTAGATGATGATACACTAATCAGGTATGTGGCAGTATTCATTTCTTTCTTTTTAACCTTTTTGAGTGCTTCATCCATTTTTCGCTGTAAACTCAATCCATCAAATTTAAGCAGCATCCCTTTTTCTTTATGTTCTCTGATCAGCTACTAAAAACACTAAAAAACATCAGCGATGTCTCTGTTGTGCCAGATATTTCATCCAGGTGTAAAATGTGTTTACTTAAAATAGTTTAGAAGCCACTAGACTGTTGGTTTTTCATTTTTTTAAGGGTTTTGATACACAGGATTTTAAAATGAAATGTTGGTTTTATTTTTTATTTTTTTACATTTAAAGTGTTACTAAACCCAGTAATATGAAAATAGTTCATCCACCCCCCCCCCCCCCCCCACAGTGCCCACAGCTTATAAATCTTCTTTTTACATTAAAATACTGCCACTACAGTGCCTTGCAAAAGTATTCACCCCCTTGGCATTTTTCGTGTTTTGTTGCCTCACAACTTGGAATTAACCTGGATTGTTTGAGGATTTACATCATTTAATTTACAGAATATTCCCACAACTTTGAAGATTTTTTTTATTTATTGTGAAAAATACAAAAAAATAGGACAAAATAACAGAAAAAGTCAATGTGCATAACTATTCATCCCCCTAAAGTCTTACTTTTTAGAGCCACCTTTTGCGGCTATCACAGCTCCAAGTCGCTTTGAATAAGTCTCTATGAGCTTGCCACATCTTACCACTGGGATTTTTGCCCATTCCTCCTTGTAAAACTGCCCCAGCTCCTTCAGATTGGATGGTTTGCGCTTGTGAATAGCAATCTTTAAGTCTGACCACAGATTTTCTATTGGATTGAGGTCTGGGCTTTGACTAGGCCATTCCAACACATTTACATGTTTCCCCTTAAACCACTCAAGTGTTGCTTTAACAGTGTATTTGGGGTCATTGTCCTGCTGGAAGGTGAACCTTCGTCCTAGCCTCAAATCACACGCAGAGTGGTACAGGTTTTGCTCAAGAATATCCCTGTATTTAGCACCTTCCCACTTTCCCTCAACTCTGACCAGTTTCCCAGTCCCGACTGCTGAAAAACATCCCTACAGCATGATGCTGCCACCACCATGTTTCACTGTGGGGATGGTATTTTTTGGGTGATGTGATGTGTTGCGTTTGCGCCAGACATAGCATTTTCTTTGATGGCCAAAAAGTTCAATTTTAGTCTCATCAGACCAGAGCACCTTCCTTCATACATTTTGTGAGTCTCCCACGTGCCTTTTCGTAAACTCAAAACGTGCCATTTTGTTTTTTGCTGAAAGTAATGGCTGTCTTCTGGCCACTCTGCCATAAAACCCAACTCTATGGAGCCTAAGGCTTATTGTCCTCCTATGTACAGATACTCCAGTCTCTGTTGTGGAACTCTGCAGCTCCTCCAGGGTTACCTTAGGTCTCTGTGCTGCCTCTCTGATTAATGCCCTCCTTGCCCAGTCCGTGAGTTTTGGTGTACGGCCGTCTCTTGGCAGGTTTTCTGTTGTGCCATGTTGTTTCCATTTGGTTATGATAGATTTGATGGTGCTCCTAGGGATCATCAAAGATTTGGATATTTTTTTATACCCTAACCCTGACTTGTACTTCTCAACAACAATATCCCTTACTTGTTTGGAGTGTTCCTTGGTCTTCATGGCAGTGTTTGGTTAGTGGTGCCTCTTGCTTAGGTTTTGCAACCTTTGGGGGCTTTCAAAAAGGTGTGTATATGTAATGACAGATCATGCGACACTTAAATTGCACACAGGTGGACATCATTTCACTAATTATGTGACTTCTGGAGGTAATTGGTTGCAACAGAGCTTTTGAGCCTCATAACAAAGGGGGTGAATACATACGTACATGCCAATTATCTGTTTTTTATTTCTGAAAAATAGTTTTATGTGTATATTTTTCTAATTTTACTTCACCAACTTAGACTATTGTGTTCTGATCCATCACATATATTTCAGATTAAAAAACATTGGACTCAAGGCTGTAATGTAACAAAATAGATAAAAAAAGCTAAGGGGTGAATACTTTTGCAAGGCGCTGTATATACCTTTTTGGATGATCTGTATACCACGGTTACATGATAAACTGCATCGTTTCTCCAGTGCTGAGAGTTCAGGTAGGAGGAGATTTCCACTACAGCCTGTATACACGCCCATATGTGTGATGTCAATATCATGTGACCTGGCTAGCTCTGAGAACAAGTAAATGTTCTCTCCAGCATAAAAGACAAAACTGAGCAAGTGCCTGGCCTGTGTTAGCTGGCCTTCCCCAGATAGACAGTGCAAGAGGGGGAGGATCTGTGCATACAGGATAAAACAGCCTTTTTACACAATGCAGAGGATTAACCCCTTACGTTCCACAGCAAGTATAACAAGCATGCTATGCTGCATATACAGACTGATTTTACTGCTGTTGGTTTAGTAACACTTTAATATAAACTGTTTTATACCATTCCTTTTACTCTTTTTTTCTTTATATGAAAACTATACAATATACTGTAATATAAGTTGCACAATGGCACAGGTTTCCAAGAGCATTATATGTTTTCTAAGTAGGGTGCACAGCAGCAGCTGTTTGCCTTTTAGCTCGTTTTGGGCCAGTTCACACCACATGCAGTCCAGTGCATTGTTTTTCTGCATCAAAAACACATGGAACGTAGGTTATATGGTTTTTAATTACATAGTTCACACCAGTGCTTGCCGTTCTAGTGCGTTCCAGGAAAAAAGTAGAACATGCTGCATTTTTCCTGCACTGGACTGTACTGGAACGCTGTAACATGCATCAAAAAATGCACTGGAAGGCACAGGAACGCACCTAAATGCACCAAAAATGCACTGGAACACACATGTCCTTATTTAAGGTTAAGAAAAAAGAGGGGTGCACTGGACTGCATCAAAATGTATCAAAAATGCACTGGAACGCATCAACAACATGCATGCAGAAAAGCATCTGGATCACATCCGGACTGCATTTCTATGGTGTGAACTGGCCCTGAAACTTTGTACAGAGCAGTCTGAGAGGCCGGTTCACACCACAATTTCTGCATTCCAGATGCATTTCTGCATGTGATGCATTTTGATGCCTTTTGATGTGTTTTTTCCCATTTTATTTCCTCACCTCAATTCAGGGTGTGTGCATTCCAGTATGTTTTTTATGCGTTTTGCCACATACAAAAAATGCAGCATGTTCTACTTTTGTTGACTGCACTGGAACGCACTTCACTGGTGGGAACTAGGGCCATTGGAATGCATGGAAAACACTGTGCATGTGTTGTCGATACAATTAACAAATTCAGTGGACTGAATTTGATTTGAACCAGCCCTTAGGGGTCATGCACACTGCAGCTCAAAAAAAGCTGATTTTACAGGCATTTGAGCTTTTATTTCAGCTTGAAGAAGCTTGTGCTTTTTTTCTGCTTTTGTGCATGTTTTCATTGAGCTTCTTTGAGCAATAAGAGTTTTTTTTTTCCACAAACTCTCCTAAATAGTAAAACAAAAAGCTGGAACAAGCGTTTTCAAGCTTCTTTGAGCTCTTTTGAGCTCTTTGGGGCACTAGCTTCTCTCAAAAATGCGAGGTTGGTGGAGGTTTTTTTTCTGCCTGTAGGAGCATATGAAAACCCCTGAAAAAGCCAAAGTGTGCATGGACATATTGGCTAACATGGAGTGGAGTTTCTTTACAGGCAGAAAAAAATGAAAGCTCAAAAGAGCTCAAAAGCCTGTAGGAGCAGCTTCTTTGAGCTGCAGTGTACATGACCCCTTAGTGGACAGACAGAAGGGGGAGGGAACAGACAAGTTACTGATTGGGCACATTCAGGTGTGTGCATGTGTTTCAGCTTGTGCTCTGTAAATAGCAGACATTTTTCTGCCAAGCAGGTAAATATATAAGCTGCAAAACAGCCTTGAAAAAAGTGACTAGCGGGTCACCTGCTGCCTGAGTATGAAAATGCAAAATATTCAATGTTTTCTATTTACCTAAAAAGTTATTCTTAAATATTTTTAGTCATTGCCATAATAAAGAAAAAAATAGGAATTTGACTTGCATCTAAATTCCTTATCTTCCTTACATGACACATAACTTGTAGTCATAGACCATGGTTTATATGCTGCTGCCTTCAGGTGATTTGGATACTGGGAAAAGCTTTTGCTAGGGCAACCCCTAGAGTTTACCCATATATCCCTGCACGCTATGTGAGACTCCACTGTTTAGCAAGCATTAAGGAGCTATCAAGGCACAGGGGGAGGGACCTGTGTACTGTATCATATTCCAAGATAAGTAATCTACAGGTAGGTAAACGTTCCTATTATCTTAAATGTACACTACTAAATGACAAGGGCTACCACAATAAAGTTAATAACTCAAAAATACTCTGCTCATTAAACCGCATAGTGTGCTATGCACTGCGGATCATTTGTGAAAGCCAGGTATAGGTTTCAAATATACAAGGAAGTCTTGTCTTACCTTATCCACAATACTAGGGTTCACCCGTCATGGTGGGCATACCCCCGAAGGAGTTTTCAGGGTGTGGAAATCATAGAAATGAACCACAGCCCTAGGCCTGTATAGTGCCCTGCAGCTAACTTCACACATTGCACTTTGTTCCAAGGTGAGCGTCTAACACAGGATCCAGTGACCGGGACAAATATTGCAAAACAGCCCCATGCAGTGAGGACTAGGTATGGTCCCATAGGTTTAAATGGTTTCATTAAGAAAAATATTCCTTCAAAGGAGAACAGGCCCATCACCTAAGGACACTAGCAAAAAATTTTGACTCATGGAATGGATGGGTTTTATAGATACGCATATGGGGTAGGTCTTGCAAAAGTTTTGCCAGTGTCCATCATGTAAAGGTAACATTGTGTAATCTGTGATTTAGGATTACAAATCCTGTGTCCTGTACTGTATGATTAAGGTAAAGTACTTTATAGCTTGAGCCAGATTAATAGAGTTTAGGTTCCAGTAGATTTTGTTCTGTTCTAGTCTCTCATGTTCTTTTCATCATTGGCTGCACATTTATTAGTCACAATGTACTTTCCAGGTACAAAACCATGGCATGCCCCTTGTCCCAATCTCTGAAGAGACTTTAATGAGTATGCTATGTAGGCGCAGCATCGCAAACTATTACATTTATCGGTACAGTTGAGTGCCAATAATAATTTTCCTTATCTGTTAGCTCCAATGGAATAGGTTAACATGGTAGGGAATTAAGTGCTATGCCACTAACTGGAGCTTCAAAAGTGTACATTATGTGCTCTGTTCCTGCCTTTTCAGCATGTGGTAGCTGCTTTGTGAGTACCCAAGGATTTTAACCTGGTGTTTTTAATTATTTAATTATTATTAAGTAACCTTGCAAAAAGATCTGAACAAATTAATGGGGTGGACAACTACATGGAAAATGAGGTTTAATGTAGAAAAATGTAAAAAAATGCATTTGGGTGGCAAAAATATGAATGCAATCTATACACTAGGGGGAGAACCTCTGGAGTAATTTAGGATGGAAAAGGACCTGGGGGTCCTAGTAGATGATAGGCTCAGCAATGGCATGCAATGTCAAGCTGCTGCTAACAAAGCAAACAGAATATTGGCAAGCATTAAAATGGGGATCAACTCCAGGGATAAAACGATAATTCTCCCGCTCTACAAGACTCTAGTCCGGCCGCACCTAGAGTATGCTGTCCAGTTCTGGTCACCAGTCCTCAGTAAGGATGTACTGGAAATGGAGTGAGTACAAAGAAGGGCAACTAAGCTAATAAAGGATCTGGAGGATATTATTTACGAGGAAAGGTTGCGAGCACTGAACTTATTCTCTCTGGAGAAGAGACCCTTGAGAGGGGATATGATTTCAATTTATAAATACCGTACTGGTGACCCCACAATAGGGATAAAACTTTTTGCGGAAGGGAGTTTAACAAGACACGTGGCTACTCATTAAAATTCGAAGACAAGAGGTTTAACCTTAAACTACGTAGAGGGTTCTTTACTGTAAGAGCGGCAAGAATGTGGAATTCCCTTCCACAGGCGGTGGTCTCAGCAGGGGGTATCGATAGTTTAAAAAAACTATTAGACAAGCACAGGAGGGGTCAGGAGTCACGTATGACGTCACCCGCGGCCATCTTGTTGGTTTTGTTTACGGTTTCACTTATTCAGTGTGGATCTGAGGACCAGAGGACGCTATTGAGAGTGGGGATCTTCTTTGCCTGGTGGTCTGTTTATTGTTATGTGACCTGTCTCAGGTCGAATAGATGATGTGAGAGGCCATCTATTTCTTGTGGTGGAGGGATCACTGTCACTGGACTCATCACTTCAGTGTGTGTTTTTCACCGCACCTATTGGAGATTTGTGCTGTTGCTATTTGCACACATTTTGGGACTCTCTTATTTATTGAACCAATTTTAAGAATTGCGCAGTGTCAGCTTGCAGTTCGCCTTTATTATATTTTGTCAGCGCTGAATACCTTTTTTACCATTTTTGATTGCTCTAGCACCTAGGACTAAAGATAACATTTTGGTTTTTATTGATGCAGTGCGAAACATCTTAAAGATAGAACAATCTGTACGTAATTATTATACAGGATTTATTTAGCGCCAAGAGTTACTAGTTACTAGTCCAAGATCCTGAATGTGCAAAATAAAGGGATCTGACAGGAAAAACTAGAAATGGGTGTGCCACATCCTGTAATTTGTAGAAAAAGGAGAAATACCCCTGGATTTGGGACTTTCTAGTCACGTCCGCAATGAGAAAAAGAATTGGTATAAATTGTTTTATTGTACAAAGAGCATATCAACATAAGAAAATGTATATAGACAATACATGAATACATCTAAACGTGGATACAGAATAAAAACCCATCAATGACAAATGGAGGTATCTCCCTGAACCAGACGCATTTCGGAGAAATCTTTTCCTTTATCAGGGTTCTTTATAGAGAAATTAGTATCTGGGGAGTTGTAAAATACAAGTAATTAATAATCAGTACAATTACAAACAATTTCTATCCCAGATCAATTCACCAGAGTGATTCACTTACATTATATTCATTGACGAAACAACTGAGCATCCACAAATTTAAAAATAGGAATTATGCAACCTCGCATCTGGCTCCCCACACGCCGCACTCCAATGGTCAGCTCACGATGTATGTAGGTGACAGAAGAGACATATCAAGGGGAGGATTAGAGAAGATCCTTAATAGCATCAAAAAGACACCGCGTCCTGGCCCGGGCATGGCGCTTGTATGTATGCTGGGGTCCAAGGGCAAAAACCTGGGAGCAGAGACACATAAATCACAGGGCTGAGCTCAGGAAAAAATGAATCTGTGGGTATATCAAAAAACTGTGTGGAAAAAACCTACCTATGAGTAAAAATATCCGCATATACCGGCAGGTGGGACGGTCAGTATCAATGGCATGGACAGTGTCAAAAGGTCTCCCAAGAACGCTGAAATGTCCACATGATCAAACAGAGGCATCACAAAGGAGTACATGCAACAAGAAGAGGGAGGGGAAAAGGTGCCAAGACCAGTAAGTTACTACATTACCATGGTCAAAAAGTGCCCAGCAGTGTTTCAAATTGACAAAAAAATATGACTTACTTTAACACAATTCCTGGCCGAGATTTCCGCAGACCGTCTTCACCAATGCCATGTTTAGCAATGAATGAGCAAGGCTATTTAAAGCCCTGCTCATTTAGCCCTTGCTGATTTCAAATTGAAATCAGCTGGAAGAAGTGCTCGAGTCGGAGGTTCGAGGCGGGCCCCCTGAGCTTCGGCCGTGCCCCTTATCCACACCGTGCTGGCGACATCCCGCGCATGCATGAAAACCAAGCTGGAACACACAGGGGGGAATGTCATCCGGCCGCTCCATGGATGAGTCCCACGGACATGGCGTACATGCCCTGGAGACAGTCAGGAGATGACTGATCCAGGGCTGATGGGGAGAGGATGCCAGATGGAAAAGGGCAGCCTCTCATCAAATATCCTAAAAAGGATATCCTGGCCGTGCCGGGCACGCAGACATTAATGGATGCTCCCTCAACATGTCTAAAAAAGGGGGGACAGACAGCAGATACATTACTAGTAGTGCATAAATCTAGTGTCTATGCCATAGGAAGGGCAAAACAGTGGATGAAACCCACCATTCGCCCCCCACCAAATTGTGTCTTGGCAAAAAATTGAGCAATAAAATTAGAGAGTTGGAAAATGATATCTCCATAGGTGGACAATGTGTGTAAAGGCCAAATGCGAGAGCACAGATACAGGAACAGAGCATGGCAAAAAATACATCAAACAATGAAGCATAAATTCATACATAAATCGCACTACCTCCTTGTAGGATGGGAACCTGAAGGAAGTAGAGGGGACAAAAACAACAACAGAAAAACACAAAAAGAGAAAGGGGAAATGATAAGCAAATAAAATAACAATATAACACACATGGCAAGATCCTGAATGTGCCCCTAGATTGACAACATTTTTCTGGTACACTCCTTACTCGAACCTGTTCTTTATAGTGACTGGAAAACTTCAAATAAACTATCACTTCTCCCAGGCCTTTGCAGACAAAACACTTTTGAGAAAGCATTTATGAGGAAGTGGGTTGTTTCCATGTTCCCACTGTAGATCTGGTGAAATCCCACCCATTAAAATATTAACCTTACCTGTAGAGGATTAGAGGATACACCATGTTTAAGGATTCCATCGACAAACATTTAGAAATCCCTTCCAAAACATTGTATTTGCAAGCAGGTCCTGCTATAACTGTAATTTCAGTATGTCAAACCCTAGGGGAATGGACTAAACTGAAATCAAAGGACTCTTAGGAGCTACTATCCTAATTGTGCCTGTATTTGTAAAGACCTTGGACCAGGGATGCCCAACCTTTTGAGGAGCGAGGGACACTTTAGTGACTTGGTAACTGGTCATGGACCACAATTAGCATATGCAGCGTAGACACGGACAAAGTCAGCTCTACTCTATGGAACCTCCAATCCAATATGCCCAGATAGAAGAGGACGGATCCCCTTCTGTTTTTATAAGTAAATCGGATTGGAGATAGGCGGTGTAAACTGACAAAAGTCAGTTTACATCTGCGGCTCTATAGAGGTGAATGGAGGGTTTGATTAGGTCTACCTGAAGACAGGCTGATCCGATAGACCGATTGTGTGAAAGGGGCATAAGGCTGCTTTTACACTGATGCACTGCAGTTTACCTGCACCTCAACTGACCTCAATCTTCACTTCTTCCTCAGGATTCCTGCAGGTATCACTGGCTACTGCTGTCCCCCAGGCGGGTATGGCTGGTGGCTGTCCTCCAGGGCTGGTACTGCTGGTGGGTACTGCTGACGGGTACTGCTGGCTGATTCCCGACCCACCATCCCTGAGCATCAGTGTGACTAGAGCCGGTGCTGGAGAAAGCATGCGGCTGCAGTAGAGAGCAGAGCCGTTGCTTACTGTATCGCTCCTGTCGCAGGCAGAGTAGATTTGGTATCACTCCACCTGTGACAGGAGCTGGCGCTATACAGGAAGCATCAGCTCTGCTTCCTCTAGCGCGGGCTCTGTTCTATACACTGATGCTCTGGGATGACAGGTTGGGAACCCGCGATCTCTACTTACCTACCTGCCATCCCAGAGCAGGAGGTGGCGGGCCACATCAGAGGGCGCCGCGGACCAGCGGTTGGGAACCCCTGTCCTAGACTGTATGCTCTCAGCCTTACACTGTAGATGGATTGACATTGTCTGTCTTAGTTCCTGAATCATATAGGATAAATTTAGTACAGCGCAATCATCAGTAAAGTGATAATATAACATACATAAAAACAATATAAGTGTACCAAAAAGAAAAAAGTCTCTTAACATCCAAGTATATCAACACAATTCACTCTTCTTCCCAAAACGTGAAAAAAAAAAAAAACATTCAAAACTAGAAAAAAACGAATAAATCCTGAGATCAAATATTCTTGCCACCTCTGTTCTACGATCACAATAAATCAAAAACCGGTGCTTGTGCAATCCACCACCAGTGCTCTCTAGCAGCTCACCTCCAGCTTTGACTCCTGTCAAAGCATGCAGTTCCCCTTGAGGGATATATGGAGATCTGTGCGGATAGATGAAATCCTTATGGCTTTCGGTTTCAATCGTTTTTTATTAGTATTTTGAAAAGAGATCACGTAAGTGATCACTTTCCAGAGCAACAAACAATCCTGGCATGCTCTGTACATACAACAAGAATGATACATAAATGGGGGAGAGAGAAGAAAATAGACCAAAAAGGGAGCCCAGAGAAGATCTTGGTAGATGGGTTGAATCCTCCATAAGGCCACGAGTGCATGCACAAACTCCAAACAGCAAGAACTTTGTTAACATTGGGAGATAGCCGTCTAGATGGCTACTCTTTAAATCAAGATAAAGAAAGTCATAAAGATCTGGAGGTCACCACCTCACCAAGGTGTAATCACTATGTCGGGGCCTGCAAAATGGAAAAGCCCTAATTCAGTGATTTATAGCTTCCTAAGTATTTCCTGTTACCATACAATAAAACGATCTCACATAAGGCGCTCCAACCCCCAACTGTAAACATGAGCAGCTCTGTTGAGAAAGGAATGGGAGAGCTGCTAGAGGATGATGCCAAGACTGACAAGAATCAGAGGAACAAGGTAAGAAAAAGAATAAAGAAGTGATTCCGTTCGGGGATCCACCATTCATTATCGGCCATGCTCATTCGGGGCCTGCAGATAGGCTAGCCAAGGACATCATATTTTATCAAAAGTGAATTGTTTATCTCATAGGACACTCACGATTTTTTCATTCAACATGATCCATGTGAGTTTCCTTTTCACTAATGCAATGTCTATAACAGGACTTTTCCACGCTGTTGCTATAGCGATTTTAGCCGCTAGGAACATAAAGTAGATTAAGGTCTGTGTATGTCATGGAACATTTTGGACAGACTTATTTAGTAGGGCTATACTTGCATCTTTAATGATATTAACCATTGTGACTGAGAAAATAAATGAGTGAACCCTCATCCAAAAGCGATGAACCTTAGGGCACATCCACCAAACGTGCAATGCTGTGCCTATCTGGCCACAACCCCTGAAGCAGGCGGCAGCACTAAGTACCATCTGGTGTGTACTTTATAGCCTGCTTTAATCAAGGCAACATTAAGAATACCTTT
The DNA here is from genome assembly GCF_042186555.1 of Aquarana catesbeiana. Classification (NCBI taxonomy): domain Eukaryota; kingdom Metazoa; phylum Chordata; class Amphibia; order Anura; family Ranidae; genus Aquarana; species Aquarana catesbeiana. The sequence continues at coordinate 110,674,711 of NC_133325.1, read as the reverse complement.
GTGGATCCGCGTGCTCCATTTACGCCACTCCTCCACCTCAGAGGTTATGGACAGATCTCTTTGCTACGCCACCTGGTAGGATAGTCTATCAGAAACTCGCCTGGGCCTCTAAGGAAACCCAATCTGGTTGGTAGTGTTGGCTATGAAATTGGCATAGTTGGGCAAGCTATGCAGCCAGGTAGTATTTCCTAAAGTCGGGCACACCCAATCCGCCCATATCCTTAGGAGCATACTTCATGGCCCGTGCTATTCTGGAGCCTTTGGTGCCCCAAATACAATGGAGAATTTTGATTGAAACCTGTGTGTGGCATTAACAGGCACCTGGATAGGCAAAGTACGAAAAAAATACAGTGGCCTGAGCAAGACTGTCTTTCTCATGGAGGCAATTCTACCCATCCAGGACAAACCCACATCTGACCATGCCTGCACATTCAGCGCCTCAGATTTATTGTGGTTGACTATGATCCCCGATATTTTTGCCAAATCGGGTCAGAAGAGATAATAAGTTTGGCAGAGTAGTGTGAGAAGAAGTGACAAACATCAGCAGATCATTTGCAAATAAAGCACATTTATGGCTCCCCCCCCCTCCCACACTCTCTATCCCCAAAATGTCTGGGTTCTGACGTATCGCTATAGTAAGAGTTTCAATGGCTATGACATCCTTATGGCTTTCACAGCCCAGCTCTCTGCTTCATGGGATGTTCACATGTAATACCGGCCATATACAACAGAAAATATACCATCTAGTGCTCTCTGTAAAAAAAAACTATTTTTTTTACAGAGAACACTAGACTATTCTGGTTAGGAATGGTCGTGGCATAGCATCAGCTGCTAACTCCTTACTTCATATGAGTTGCGTCCTCGTGTGGACTTCTTCACCCACCCACTTCTTCTCCTCACACTACTCTGCCAAACGTATTGTCTCTTCTGACCCGCTTTGGGAAAATCACAGGGTTTATAGTCAATTTCGATAAATCAGAGGCACTGAATGTTAATTTGCCAACCTCAACGCTACAGAGTATCCGATCTCAATACTCTTTTCAGTGACAGCAAGCATCCCTCTCCTATTTAGGAATCAGGCTGACCCCTGACATTTCCCCTCTCTACAGGGCCAATTATCCAACTTTATTTGCTAATCTATTAGAAGATGTGCAGGCATGGTCAGACGTGAGTTTGTCCTGGATGGGTAGAATTGCCTTTGTGAAAATGACAGTCTTGCTCATGCTACAGGTTTGATTGGGTTTAGAGTCAGCACTGGAAAGGACACATCACTGGGAGTATCTGGGTCTCCTCCTACAAAAAGTTCAAGCCAGTGTTTTTATTCCCCTAACTTTCTGCTCCAAGGCAGTGTTGCACATCAACCTCCAGGGAGGAACGATGAGTAGAATTGCCTCAGTGAAAATGACAGTCTTGCTCAGGCTACAGGTTTGAAAATGACAATCTTGCTCAGGCTACAGGTTTGATTGGGTTTTGAATCTGCAAGAGTCAGCACTAAAAAGGACACATCACTGGGAGTATCGGGGTCTCCTCCTACATAAAGTTCAAGCCAGTGTTTTTATTCCCCTAACTTTCTGCTCCCGGGCAGTGGTGCACCATCAGGGAGGAACTAGGTTTTGCAACTGCGAGAGAGGTAAAAAGGATTCTAGCCTGGGCAGTCCACTTTCCAGCATTGTCTGCTGTTCACAATCCAGGCATCAACAATTGGTAAGCAGACTACCTCTAATGACAGCGACTGGAACGGAAGAATCATCCCCACACTCAGAAGCATGGACCTATGTGAAAGGTGGGAGATGCCAAATGTGAACCTCCTCATCCCCAGGCTCAACAACAAGCTGGACAGATTTTCTCCAGCTACAGAGATCCTTTGGCAGAAGCAGCAGATCCTCTTTTGGCTCCATGGGATCAGTACAACCTGATCTATGCCCTCCTCTGAAACTCCTTCCTTGCCTACGATCAAAATAGAGGGTTTTCCAGTGATCTTCTGCATCACTTTTTTAGCCCAGATCTTGAGAGACAGGAATCACTGTGATTCAGTGATTTCCATTCTGTTAAAAGGCTAGGAATTCTATCTACCGCAAGGTCTAGTATCGCACTTGGAAGGATTATTATGCCTGGTGCAAGGAAAGACATCATCTTATGGGGTCCTTCAGGAAGCTTTTTGAGATGCAGACAGCCTTTAAATTTTTTTGTGTTGTCATTTAGACCTCTTATCATTTCATTTCTGTTGCTCACTCCTTAGTTGAATAACAATGTAATGTCCCAAACGCCTCTGAATAACAAAATAAGTAAGATGAAAGTAGGAGATGTTTTATGTCGCTGACCAATGGCTTTTTTTGTTTGTCAGTCTCCAAATCCTCCGGAAGGCTTCAATATAACTCAATTGTCCCTAAATAACTGAATCCTGCCTCCCTAATGTACTCCATGAAACAGATTTTACACTAAGCAAAATATTCCTGTATTTTTACATGCTGAAATGTCTACTTTTCAAATACTTATATTTTTATATAAAAAACAATACTAAAAACACTCTAAGCAACAGAGTCCTTTATAATATTGTAGCAGCGCTCTTATCAGGTGTTTCAAAATGACAAGCTTCAATATAGTGTTTGTATATGGAAAAATGATACAATGTAGTTCAATTGTGATGTGATTGACCATGAGGAAAGCACCATCCACCAGACACTTCACCACGTGAGAAAATCTCCCCTTTGGGGGTACACCCACCAAATGTACAGATGTAATGCGCCTTTAATCAACAAATGACTCTCCACCGCTCTATCAGAACTTCCACCAAACTTTTAATTGTACTATGCAGGGCTCCAGTATATTCATGTGAAAAAACAATTTGTCCACATGGTGTAATACTGTAGGCAAGTTTTAATAAAACCCAATAATCCCCTTACAAGTTATACTAACTAGAATCAAATGAAACTCAAGCAATAATAAAGTGCTTGTGCAAACGTAATCACCTGGTCGCCGGTAATGGTGAGGGAAACATCTGTGTACATTAGCCGTTCAATCCACTTCCTGGTTGCTCGGCAGCCCATGACATGCACACATCACTTCCTGTAAATCACAGAGGTCACTCCTGACTCGTTTTGTCACTTCCTGACTTCGTCTGAGGGCGAAGTCATGAAGTGACGAAATGCATCAGTGACGTGATCTCCGTGATTTACCGGAAGTGACGTGTGCGTGTCATGGGCTGCCGAGCAACCAGAAAGTGGATTAGGTTTGCACAAGCACTTTATTATTTTTTGAGTTTCATTTGTTTCTAGTACGTATAACTTGTAAGGTGATTATTGGGTTTTATTAAAACTTGCCTACAGTATTACACTATGTGGACAATTTGTTTTTCACATGAATATACTGGAGCCCTGCATAGTACAATTAAAAGTTTGGTGGAAGTTCTGTTAAGAGCGGTGGAGAGTCAGTTGTTGATTAAAGGCGCATTACATCTGTACATTTGGTGAGTGTACCCCCAAAGGGGAGATTTTCTCACGTGGTGAAGTGTCTGGTGGATGGTATTTTCCTAATGATCAATCACAATTGAACTACATCGTATCATTTTTCCATATACGAACACTATATTGAAGCTTGTCATTTTGAAACACCTGACAAGAGCGCTGCTACAATATTATAAAGGACTCTGTTGCTTAGAGTGTTTTTAGTATTGTTTTTTATATTTGGATTATTTTTTTAGCAGCTGCTACTTATATCTTGCAATTAATGTTGTATTTTCATGTATATGACATTTAAACTACATAGAGACCTTGATTTTTTTGATCCTGGGCGTTGAGTGGTGCTTTTATAGGTGGGCCAATTTCAAGCATCTTCTGCATGTTCACTTATTTTTTAATGGAGGGCGTATATAAAAATATATCCTGATTGCACAGTACAGGACAGGATGATATAGACCAAGTGTTATATGCTGCTAGCTTCGGTTGATTGGAATTGCTGTAAATGTCCCAGTGCACTCTTATATAACCCCACCCACTCCGAGGAACTCCGGTTTTTTTTCTAGTGTCCTTAGGTGTGATGCACCTCTTTTGCTATGGAGAAGTTTTCTAAACCATTTTTATTTCTCTTTACTACTTTGACTGACATTCTTATCAACATGCAAGTGCTTATTGCCTCAGGGCTCACAAGTAGTGTGGTCAGATACCCTCAGTGTACATCTTGGGAACCATACCATGGACCCTGCCTCAGCAGAGCCTGCCTGTAATATTTGCTTCAGGCACTGGATCCTGCTTTTGGTGCTTACCTTGGCACATAGTGCAACAAATTAGGTGCAGGTGCAGGTTGCTATACATGTCCAAGGCCACTGTCTATTCCTTTAGCTCCCAGACCCTGAAGACCCCTTCAAGGGAAACTCCACTGTTATGGGTGAATTTTGGTATCCTTTGGGAACCTGCACCTTGGATGAAGTAAGACAAGGTTTTCCTGTATTTGTGATTGGTTCATGTTTTTATATGTGAGGTGTTATTTACTTTTTTGTGTTATCTACCTCTGTAAATGTCTCTATGATGCTGGCAGTAGGTAATGTTGCTATAACATTTACCTTTTTAAATTTGGCTTTTTTGTCACGCAGAAATGCTGCTTTAGTGGTGATGTAGATGCACTGTCTTTCCCGCTGACGCACTTCTACCCACTATTTCTGCAGAGAACAGAATAAACATGTCTGCTTGAAACATTCCCAGTGAAAGCTGTTCCCCTGCACCAGAGCCAGGTCCCAAATTGACACTCCCCTTCCTCTAATTCTAGCTCCCTCTCAGACACACAGCAGACGACCTATCTGACTATAGCAGATTTCCCTGCAGCTTTGCCAGATTTCTTGGAAAACTCTCTGCTCTTCTAAAACCTTTGGTCTCTAGGGCCCAAATGTGCCTCTCCACCACCTGAATCTATTTGGAAGTATGACCCTGTACCTCCTCTTTGTGGAAGATATTGAGGAAGGTGCAGTGGAAGCAGAAGAGGATCCTGCATATGAATGTTTACCCTCTGCATTTATGAAGCACAAGCTAAGACTTCACACCATATGCTTTCTACTGTGAGATCACTTATACATGTGGTGCATACTAGCCTTTGACTAGAAGGACTGCAATCTCATCAGCCTAAACAAACTCTTATGGGCACTAAACACCTGGCAAAGAATAAAAAAACCTTTCCTTTGCATATGCAAATTTACTGTGCATGAGGATTGGCTAAATCCTGAAAAGATATTTAAACTCTTCGCAGAATGATATCCTTTGGAAAAAAGACATTTTTGAAAAAATGTCTGTTCGGTAGTGGTACCTGCAATTTCTGTTCTCAACAAGCATTTTACTGTTGAGGATGTCCCCTCCTTTGAGGATTTAGTAAATAGATACCTTGAAACCCTGTTGTATGTAACCTTTGCTCTGACTGGGCTTGCCTGGCTATTGTGGCTATGTCCATTAGTCAGATTGTTGCTAACTGAACTGGGTAGATTAATACAGAACAAGATTCTTTTTTTGAGGACCTGTTCATCTGGATCAATTGCAGCTCATGACTACAGTTTTGCTATTTTGTGTTGATGCCATAGAGAATGTGATTCGCCAGGTCTCTAGGATTACACTGCTCTCTGTGCATATGCACAGAATTTTGTGGTTAAGGCTCCATTTATTTTTTGTTTCAATGTTTTTATTGAAGTTTTTAATACAACAGGAAAATACAATACAACAATGAGATGATACATGGATATTACAGTTAGGATGTATACAGTACTTTTGCAGTACAATAACAAAGTTTTATATTTATTAAACTACACGACTGAGAGGAAGAACCTGACCAAGTAAGGAAAAGGTAAGGAAGTCTTCAAGTAAAGTAGGAGGATGTATCCACTGGCGGCTATTGAGGTAAGGTGTGAGTATCATGGAGTGTGTAAAAGATAGGTATTCTGATATACGCTCCCCTGACATCCAAACACCTCTGTTGGGTTCTAACTGTGTGTGGATGGGGGGGAGCCAATGAGCTCCATAGGCATCGTCAGAAAAAGGTGTATTTAACCAGTATGATGGTTTGTTATATGCTGTGCCAGTAGGACAAAGTAGTTAATTAGCTCCTGATGGAATTTAATTGGGAAAGCACCTCTGTCACCAAATGGCCTTACAATGAGGGGATTAATATCTCTTAGGGACCTACTGTAATATACAACCTTAGGCAGAGGCAGTATATGGGGGTGGAAAGGGATATGAGGGTGGATAGAGGTATGAGGGAACCTGTCCCCTGCGAGTGTATAGTATAGGCAGTTAGTAGAGGTGTGTTAGTGTAGGGAATTGCAGTAATCGGCTGTTTCTTTAAAATGTGAGCAGCAGGCCCAAGTTTTCTGGAACTTAGTTGGGTTCTCTCTGGCCTGGTGAATAAGGGCTTCCATTTCTGCTATTCTGTTTATGTGGCAAAACCAGTGAGAAGTAGTTGGGGGGTTGGTTTGTCTCCAGAACACCGGTATGCATTGTTTCGCAGCATTGATGAGGTGGAGGGTAAGAGATTTTTTGTAGGCCGAGTGGGGTATAGACGTGTGATGGAGCATGTATTGGGTGGGGGTAAAATCCGGCGTGTAAGTTGTGATTTGGGTGGTGAGGCGGTGTACCTCCTTCCAGAAAGGTTGTATGAGCGGGCACTCCCACCATATGTGGAGTAGAGAACCTTGAGATAAATTACATCTCCAGCAGAGTGGGGAGATGCTGGGGTGGTATTTATGTATTCTGACTGGGGTCCTATACCATCTAGAATATAGCTTGTATCCGTTTTCTTGTGCAGATACGTTGATGGATCCTTTATGAATGTGTTCAAAGATCTGCTCCCATTCAACGTTAGATAGGTCCAATGATAGTTCTTTTTCCCATCGTTGGCTAATGGCGTTGGATTTGGGGCTGCAGTCTAAGAACAGGAGAGAGTATATGGTCGAAATTAGATGTTTTTGGGGCTCAGTGGCAGTGCAAATGGTTTCAAAGGTATTGTATTCCCTATGCCATTTGGTCAGAGGTTTAGAGCTTTGGATGAAATGCCTGACCTGCAAATCGGGAAAGCGAGAGGTTAGAGTCGCGTATGTAGTGAACTCATCATTATTTAAGAAGTGTTCTGCTCGAAAGAAAGGTAGTCACCTCGGGATTTCAATGGTGGAATTTACAAGGCCAGGAGGGAAGTCAGGATTTTGTTCGATAGGGGTCAGGGGTCCAGGCGAGGACGTCATGTTGCGTTTATTACATGCCATCCTAAAATGGAGGAGAGTAGGGTGTATAAGTGGATGGTCAGTACATTCTTTGGGGATCGCTTTCTGCGAGATAGATGGTAGATGGGATATCGGAAAACCTACAAACGACTCTTCAAGCTTAATCCAGTCCTTAGTGTCTGTGTGAACATGCCAGTCAACTACTCTGGTCAATATGCAGGACCAATGGTATTTGTAAACATCCGGGAGTCCAATTCCTCCTTTTGATTTAGGAAGGGTTAATCTATCCCAGCTTAGTCTGGGCGCTTTAGAGGACCATAAAAAATTCCTGCAGAGTCGTTTGTAGGTCGTGAAGAACGTTGCTGGTATGTGGATTGGAAGGGTTTGGAAGAGGTATAGGATTCTGGGAAGGATATTCATTTTTATTATGGACGCTCTTCCAAACCAGGAAAAGAGGCCCATGTTCCATCTCTGTAGGTCCTGTTGGATTGATTGTAGAAGGGGCAAAAAGTTTCTGGAGTATAGGTTGGAAAGGTTTTTGGGGATCTGAATACCTAGGTAGGTGGTAGCGTGGGGTTCCCATTCAAAGGAAAAGTTTTCTTGACATTGCGCTACTGTGGTGGAAGGTAGGGTAATGTTCAATGCTTTCGATTTAGAGAAGTTAATTTGGAGGTTAGAGAGTGATTTGAATAGAGTGAGGTCTTTTAGTAGGTTGGGTATGGAGGTTCATGGGTCCAAAAGGAAAAGCAGTATGTCATCAGTGTAAGTTGCTAGTTTGTAATGTTTATGTTTGATGTGAATACCCTTAATGTCGGAGTTAGCTTTTATTCTACGAAGAAGGGGCTCCATGGTAAGAATGAAGATAAGGGGCGATAAGGGGCATCCTTGGCGTGTGCCATTCGAAACGGAGAAGGTGTCCGACAGGCAGCCATTGACCCTAATTCTGGCTGATGGCTTGGAATATAGGGTGAGAATTAATTGAAGTAGGTGGTCTGGGAATCCCATAGCCTTTAGTGTTGCCATCATGTAGTCCCATGCCACTCTGTCAAACGCCTTCTCCGCATCGAGGGACAATAAAAAAACAGGTTTCGACGAACGTGACAGCCAGTGATGTATGTTGATGGCTTTTATGGTGTTGTCCCTGGCCTCTCGTCCAGGAACAAAACCTACCTGATCTAGTGATATCAGCTTGGGGAGTAGGGGAAGGATACGATTTGCGAGGATTTTTGCGTAAAGTTTTACATCCACGTTCAGGAGAGATATGGGCCTATAATTTGATACTAAGGTGGTGTCCTTACCGGATTTCGGTATAAGCGTTATGTGGGCAGTTAGAATGTCTGTGGTAGCTTGAGGTGAGGAGGGTAGAGAGTTAAATGCTTTTAGAAATCTGGAGATCAGGATGTCGGTAAAGGATTTATAGTAGCTGACTGAGAGGCCTGGGCTCTTGCCGGTTTTTAATTGTTTCAATGCTACCAGAGCTTCGTCATTGGTAATCGGGTGATCTATTGTGGCCGAATCAGCTGGGGTAATAGGTGTGGGGCTATATTGGCTAGAAAGCTTTCAATAGCCTGTGTTCTGTCTGGGGTCTGACCGGTCATTTTCGTAGGTGGCAGGTTATAAAGTTTGGTAAAGTATTTTATGAATTGATCCGCTATTCCGTCCGAAGTGACAATTGAGTTCCCGGAAGGGTCTTTGATATTATGAATGGTGGAGGCTTCCTTTTTAATTTGTAGGGCTCTAGCTAACATTTTCCCGGACTTGTTCCCGAATTCATAAAAGAAGCGTTTTGTTAGTGTGAACTTGTGTTTTAACGTTTTCCCTAGCTCTCTCAATAGTTCCTCCCTTGCCTTCAGTAGGTCTTCAAGGGATTTTGTGGCCAGGGTTTGTTTGTGGATTTTCTCAAGAGAATGAATGCGCTTAGAAAGGCTCTCAATATGTGCTTTTCTAGCTTTGCATCTTTTCGCAGCTATAGAGATGAGTTCGCCCCAGAGGACACATTTGTGTGCTGCCCAGAGAGTTGCAGGTGAGATGTCAGCAGATTTATTCTCAAGAAAATAGTGTGTCAGGCTTGCGGTGATTTTCTGCATAATGTCCAGGTCTGTCAGTAGTGAATTATCAAGGCGCCAAATGGAAAAATTTGTTTGTGAGGTTGGGATAGTCAGGGTAATAGCGATGGCGTTGTGGTCAGAAAGAAGTATGGGATCAATGGTAGCCGTAGTGAGGAGTGTCAAGTCATTCTGTGAGATGAAGAAGTAGTCCAGTCTGGAGTATTTATTGTGTGGTGAGGAGAAGAAAGAGAAGTCCTTTTCTTTGGGGTGGAGAGTACGCCAAGTATCATGTAGGGATAGGTCACTTAGTTGGGACTTGATCGTTCGTAGGGCTCTGTATGTCAGGGATGAGGATCCTGCAGATGTGTTCTGGGCAGGAGATAGTGCTACATTAAAATCACCCCCTACTATCAGGATGCCACTGTGAAAGGAGGTAAGCTGGTGTAGGGTTTTTCGGAAAAAGGGTACTTGGTGTGTATTGGGAGCATACAAATTAGCCAGTGTAATAGGTCTGTTGTGTAGTTTGCCCTTGAGTAATAAGTATCTGCCTTAATTGTCTCGTGCTATATCTTGTATTTGGATGGGACAGTGTTTAGAGAATAGTATCAAAACACCCTTGGTTTTCAAATCTGTATTGGAAGCATGGTATGCTGTTGGATAGAAGCTGCTATGAAGCTTTGGGATGTTGTCTGATCTAAAGTGAGTCTCTTGTAAAAACACTATGTGGGCTTTAGTCCTTTGAAGGTGTAGGAGCAGTTGGGATCTCTTTTCCGGGGTATTAAGTCCATGAGTGTTTAGCGAGTAAAATTTAACACTGAGGTTGGGATGGGACGTGATGTGTTGGGCCATGGCCTGGTGAATATCGTGAATTTGTATTGGGGAGGGGTGGGGGTGAAATCTTCCAGGTATAGGGAGAGGTTTAGAGTAGATGACCTTCAGATAGGAGGGTCAGAGGTACTCCAAGTTAATGCACCAAGGAAGGGGGGGAACCAGCCGTCCCATCTCACGATTGTGCAGTTTCGGTGATTTACAGCATCCAGTCAATGTATACCCTTCGGCGTTCTACACTGTACCAAAGCTCTGTGTGGGGGTTGGTAAAGAAGTGGCGAGGAAGAGATAGTTGGAGAGAGTGTCTACCCGCCGCTACAGGGTAGTTTTATGTATATGTGTAGGTAAACCTTGTGAGTATTGTGTTTCTGATAACAGGGTAAAAACTAGACAGTGGAGTACAGGAACAGGTAATCAAGGAACAGTTAACAATAACCATAAACAATAGGTAACCGGCCTTATGGGCCATAGATAGCCTTATGTGGTTCGCAAGCTGTATGCCATCCTCCCCACCTGGGCAGTATGCTAAAGCATAGTTCAAACAGTGGATTTTGGTATGGTAATGACTGGAACCGTGAAAACCCACAATAATGTATATGGTGATAACGCCTAAACCCCCATGAGTGGAGTGCGCATAGAGAAATCGTGGGTGGTCTATTATAGAGAGTCTTAGGCAGAGTGAATGCCCCAGTGATAACAGTGAACATCATCGATAATATGCACTCCAAACAGGGATGGAAAACAAATATGCTCATTACAGGTTGATATATTCATATCTTTTACAGCGGTGTCTGTGTACATTATAATTAGCCCAGGTAGATTTATATTTGGTGGCTCACGGAGGAGGGAGGGGAAAGATCACGCCAACGCATTTAGCATAGCTTTTGGCTTAAATGCCTGGAATAATGAGATGTCAAGGCACCCAGATTTGCATCCTAATGGCGGAGAAACATGTTCGTCTAGCCAGTGCCGATGCCATCAGGGCATCTGGGTTATGTGACATATTTCAGGCGTAACGGGGTCAATAGTCTAAGCCAGCGTGTCACCCCCATCCCCCCTCCCCTGCAAACCCCTCAGCACTAATAAACACAGTTTAACAGAAGGATTAGTTATTTGGTATTGCCAGTAGGGGCGCATTAGTACAGTTACCTGTCAGCATTTCCATACGTGCCTGAGGATTGTTGAAGTGAGGTGAGAGTGAACTTCTACCTCTCAACCCGGCTGATAGAAGAGAGGCATATGTACAAGGGCGTATACCGGGATCCCCCCTCGCATCCAATACGTGCATGGAAGTGTGGGGGGGGCAGTTTAACTGGCTATGGCGCCCTGAGACAGCTAGTATTTATAGATCCCCTAAAGGGGTACGGTAGAAGGTGTTCTCCATGCTGAGGAACGGGGGAGATCCCGGCACACACCCCCATGCACAACCATCAAACCGGTCACTTACAGATCATCTAGAGACACTAGTGAAAATATTAGTAGGGACAGTCTGAAGTGGAGGGCCTGTAAATGTAGATCTTCACCTAGGAACAATCCATTAATGCGGTGTTCTAGGGGTGAGATGATAGGCAACGGTGGTCAAAGAGTGAAAAGGCGTCTTGGTCCCATTGTCCTGTGTATCTGTGGTAAGGCTCAGATTTTGCACCACAGGGATGTATAGAGGGTGGGTGGATGGCAAGACCATCCATCTACACAAGAGGTAGGCTACCATTAAAGCATTACAGGCATATTTTAGCTGTGGCATATTAGCTGCAACCTGATTTCATATCCGAGCATAGGAAGAATAAAGGAATCAACTGTAACTGGAACGAATAGGAGAGTTATGTAAAGCGTGAAAGAGAGTTAGTTTACCGGGTTAGATGGAGCTGGCATCCACCTGGAAAATAAACATCTTACGCTTATACCCCTGCAGGGGTATAGCGTTCCGGTGAGTGGAATCACATCAGGGGGATTGTGTTTAAAACCGGGAAGAATTTGGTTGGAAGACATCATATGAACACTTGCTATTTCACATGAGACTTTTGATTGTTGTTAATAATTGAAATTACAGAGAGTTTATTATAAGAAGCATATATATTAATTAATCCACAATAACTTTTAATTTTTTATTCTCATATTTATTTTATATTTATTAAATCTCACCTATATATATATCTTATTTATATATATTCATACACATTTTTTGAGTATCTCCTGCACTCCACTACATAGGGGTGCAGACACTCTCCACCTTTATTCATTATTTGTAGTTTATTTTCACTATTCAGTAGATGTTGGAACACCGTTAATTGGACTACACCTGACACTTTTGCATTTTTTGGGGTTTGTCTAATCACATAACAGACCGTTACTTATATTATATTTCACTATTAGAGATTATTAATTCTGACCATCATTACATATGGGATTAAGGTTACACAAAATAATTAATTTGAATCAGCAATTATAATATTTTTATTTTTAAGTTTATTAATCAGCACTCATCAATTTTTTATGTGGGATATACACTATTGCATTCAAAGTTTTATCATTTAGTGCCGTTCCTATAGAATATCACATAGACACACCTATCACTATAATTATTATATGCCAAAAAAATTTTTTATGCACAGCGCCACTCCCTACTTTTTATATTTATATGTGCCTGAATAGGTATCAACAGTCACGTCAGGCTCGCTGCTGTCTAGGCGAATCAGTGGGGCCAGGATCCTGACGTATGCTGTGGGATACCGATTGAATCCTGGGGCCCGAGGGGGATCTGCGTCTGCGGTATTGAGTAGCCTGTGCCTCCATGGGCTCTTCTTGGTGCACATCCTTCCTCGTGACTGCACAGCGAAATTCAGCATACCATTGGGGGACATCCACGAGTGGGATGCCCAGGGTATCGCAGAAGCGGTGTAAGTCCTCTGGCACTTTCAGTAGCGCAGTACAGCCTTGCGAGGTGGCTGATAAGCAAAAGGGGAATTTCCATTTATAGTGTATTCCATTAGCATGGAGGGTATCAAGAAGAGGTCTGAGATCCCTGCGGTGCTGCAGCGTTATGCCGGAGAGATCTTGAAATATTTGTATGTTAGCTCTGTCAAAGACAAGTTGGGTTCTATTTCTCACCTTCCTCAGTATATCTTCTTTGATTTTGAAATCCACAATACAGAAAATTACATCTCTGGGGGGATCAGTATCCCTCCCCTTGTGTCTGAGTGCTCGGTGGATCCGTTCCATTTCTGTCTTTGTTTGAGCAGGCCGGTCAAGTAGGTTATTGAACAGGCCAGTGACTGTGGAGGAAAACTGCTCATTTTCAACTGATTCGGGGAGGCTGCGGATTCTCAAGTTATGGCATCTGCCTCTGTTATCAAGGTCCTCCATGTGACGCTGGAGGTCCCTGAGCTGAAGGGTGTGTGTGTCTATCTTCAAGGTAGCCCATCTGAGGACTGTGCCCTGTTGAGCAGAAACTCTTTCTGCCTCAAGGACCCTTTCAGTCAGCCTATGGATATCCAGGCGGAGCTCGGAAATGGCGGCAGACAAGGTATCCTTAATGTCCACCACTATGGTCCTCAGGTCCTGTATGCTGAGGTGTTGGTGTCGAGGAACATTGTGTTCCCCCATGTCTGGTGTGCCCTGCAGTGTGGGAACGGGAGCAGGCGGTGAGTCAGACAGTGATGGAGATGCGGCCTAGATTCGTCTGCGTCGGGAGGGGGCCATATTCCCTCTCTGGGAACGGAACATCTCCGGGATGTGGTGGCTAGAATCCCCGCTTTGGTCATGAGGGGAGCGGGAGCGTGACGCCGATGAGGTAGGGAAGCGGCCCCCATGTCTATACAGTAGTCCGGGTGTCTTTACCTCTATATGAGAGCTAAAGCAGTCTGCAGCGGCAGGAGCTCTAGAATTATGCTGCCATTTTCCTGTCAGGTCAGGCCATGCCCCCCCCCCAGGCTCCATTTATTGATGCGTTTATTGATGCGTTTATTGATGCGTTCCGGTGCTGTTTTGGTGCGTTTTTGATATGTGTCCGGATGCATTCCAGGTGCTTTTTTCTCTTTTCCTGTTTTTTCCCACTATACTAGGGTCCATTGCGTTTTTGATGCATTCCAGTGCATTTCAGTGCATTTCAGTGCATTTTGATGCATTTTACTGCATTCCAGTCCAGTCCAGTCCAGTGCAGGAAAAATGCAGCATGTGCTACTTTTTTTCTGGAACTGAAAAGCCTGGAACTGACTGCACTGGTGTGAACTATGCCATTGGAAGCCATATAACCTACTTTCCATGCGTTTTTGATGCAGAACAAAAATGCACTGTACTGCATGTAGTGTGATCTGGCCCGTATACCAGAGGTACAATATATACTGAAACAAAGTATAGTATCAAACAGAAGATAGTCATCAATCAGTATTAACCACTTGCCTACAGGGCACTTACACCACCTTCCTGCCCAGGCCATTTTTCAGCTTTCAGCGCTGTTGAACTTTGAATGACAATGCGCGGTCATGCTACACTGTACCCAAACAAATTTTTTATCATTTTCTTCACACAAATGGAGCTTTCTTTTGGTGGTATTTAATCACTGCTGGGTTTTTTATTTTTTCCAAAAAAAAAATGACCAAAAATGTTGAAAAAATATTTTTTTTACTTAGTTTCTGTCAGTAAATTTTGTAACTAAGTAATTTTTCTCCTTCCGTGATGTGCGCTGATGAGGCGGCACTGATAGGCTGAACTGGTGGGCATTGATGAGGTGGCACTTATGGGCGCTGATTAGGTGGCACTGATGAGGAGGCACTTATATGCCGCACTTATGGGCACTGTTAGGTGGCACTGATGGGCATTGTTAGGTGGCACTGATGGGCACTAATAGGCGGCACTGCTGGGCACTGATAGGCAGCACTGGTGGGCACTGATAGGCGGTACTGATGGGCACTTATGGGCGACACTGATGGGCATTGATGGGCAGCATTGTTAGGTGGCACTGATAGCCAGCACTGACTGGCATCGCTAATGGGCACTAATTGGTGGCACTTGTGAGCAGTGGTGGGCACTGATTGCTGCCACTGGTGGGCACTGATTGTGGGCAATGGTGGGCACTTATTGGTGACACTGCTGGCACTATATTGTAATCAGGGCACTGATGATCAGTACCCTGATTACATGTTTAGATGTCCCCTTGCGTGGAGATGCCACTGATCGGCTCTCCACGCCACACACACTGTCAGTGTGAGGCGAGGAGTGCTGATTACTGGCATCTCTGTATTTAGATGTGACCGGCTGTGATTGGACACAGTCGATTACATGGTTAAAGAGCCACGGACGCATGAGAGTCATATGACTGCGTCCCAGAATGAGAGCTGCACCGCCCTGCCGTCATTTGACGGTAGGCGGGTGGCAACTACAACCCCGGGCAAAAATTATGGAATCGCCAGTCCCTGAGGATGTTCCTTCAGTTGTTTATTGTTGTAGAAAAAAAGCAGATCACAGACATGGCCAAAAGCTAAAGGCATTTCAAATGGCAACTTTCTGGCTTTAAGAAACACTAAAAGAAAGCAAGAAAAATAATTGTGGTTGCCAGTAACAGTTATGCCCCGTACACATGGTCGGATTTTCCGATGGAAAATGTCCGATCGGAGCGTGTTGTCGGAAATTCCGACCGTGTGTGGGCTCCATCGGACATTTTCCATCGGATTTTCCGACACACAAAGTTGGAGAGCAGGAGATAAAATTTTCCGACAACAAAATCCGTTGTCGGAAATTCCGATCATGTGTACACAAATCCGACGGACAAAGTGCCACGCATGCTCAGAATAAATAAAGAGATGAAAGCTATTGGCCACTGCCCCGTTTATAGTCCCGACGTACGTGTTTTACGTCACCGCGT
Source organism: Aquarana catesbeiana (assembly GCF_042186555.1). Taxonomy (NCBI): domain Eukaryota; kingdom Metazoa; phylum Chordata; class Amphibia; order Anura; family Ranidae; genus Aquarana; species Aquarana catesbeiana. Next base: position 110,658,786 of record NC_133325.1, on the reverse strand, counting down.
TCAGAACGATCGGATTTTCCGACAACTTTGTGTGACCGTGTGTATGCAAGACAAGTTTGAGCCAACATCTGTCGGAAAAAATCCTAGGATTTTGTTGTCGGAATGTCCGAACAAAGTCTGACCGTGTGTACGGGGCATTAGATTTATAGAACAAGCACAGGGAATAAATTATGGAATCACTCAATTCTGAGGAAAAAATGATGGAATCACCCTGTAAATTTTCATTACAAACACTAACACCTGCATCAGATTAAATCTGCTTGTTAGTATGTAGGTAAAGAGGGTAAATCATCACGCAGTGTTGCACAAGATGTTGGTTGTTCACAGTCGGCTGTGTCTAAAACATGGACCAAATACAAACAACATGGGAAGGTGGTTAAAGGCAAGCATACTGGTAGACCAAGGAAGACATCAAAGCGTCAAGACAGAAAACTTAAAGCAATATGCCTTGAAAACAGAAAATGTACAACAAAACAAAAGGAACAAATGGGAGGAAACTGGAGTCAACATCTGTGACCGAACTGTAAGAAACCGCCTTAAGGAAATGGGATTTACATACAGAAAAGCTAAAAGAAAGCCATCTCTAACACCTAAACACAAAAAGTCATATTCAGTGATGAATCTCGAATCTGCATTGGGCAAGGTGATGATGCTGGAACTTTTGTTTGGTGCCGTTCCAATGAGATTTATGCAGACGACTGTCTGAAGAAAACATGCAATTTTCCACAGTCAATTATGATATGGGGCTGCATGTCAGGTAAAGGCACTGGGGAGATGGCTGTCATTAAATCTTCAATAAATGCACAGGTTTACATTGAAATTTTGGATACTTTTCTTATCCCATCTATTGAAAGGATGTTTGGGGATGATGAAATCATTTATAAGATGATAATGCATCTTGCCATAGAGCAAAAACTGTGAAAAAATTCCTTGAAGAAAGACACATAAGGTCAATGTCATGGCCTGCAAACAGTCCGGATCTCAATCCAATTGAAAATCTGTGGTGGAAGTTAAAGAAAATGGTCCATGACAAGGCTCCAACCTGCAAAGATGATTTGGCAACAGCAATCAGAGAAGGCTCTAGCCAGATTGATGAAGAGTACTGTTTATCACTCATTAAGTCAATGCCTCAGAGACTCCAAGCAGTTATAAAAGCCAGAGGTGGTGCAACAAAGTACTAGTGATGTGTTGGAGTGTTATTTTGTTTGTTTTTCATGATTCCATATTTTTTTCCTCAGAATTGAGTGATTCCATAATTTATTCCCTGTGCTTGTTCTATAAATCTAACTGTTACTGGCCACCACAATTATTTTTCTTGATTTCTTTTAGTGTTTCTTAAAGCCAGAAAGTTGCCATTTGAAAAGCCTTTAGTTTTTGGCCATGTCTGTGATCTGCTTTTATTCTACAACAATAAACAGCTGAAGGGACATCCTCAGGGACTGGTGATTCCATAATTTTTGCAAGGGGTTGTAGTTAATTTTGGGTAATGATAGCCATACAGTGCATTGGGAGAGTATTCACAGCGCTTTACTTTTTCCACATTTTGTTATGCTACAGCCTTATTCCAAAATGGATTAAATACATTATTTTCCTCAAAATTCTACAAACAATACCCCATAATGATAACGTGAAAGAAGTTTGTTTGAAATCTTTGCAAATTTATTAAAAAATTTAAAAAAAAAGGAAAACAATCCCATGTACATAAGTATTAACAGCCTTTGCTCAATACTTTGTTGAAGCACCTTTGGCACCAATTACAGCTTCAAGACTTTTTGAATTCGATGCTACAAGCTTGGCACGCCTATTTTTGGGCAGTTTCTCCCATTCTTCTTTGCAGGACCTCTCAAGCTCCATCAGGTTGGATGGGGAGCGTTGGTGCTCTGACATGCACTGTTAACTGTGGGACCTATATGTATATAGACAGGTGTGTGCCTTTCCAAATCATGTCCAGTCAACTGAACTTACCACAGGTGGACTCCAGTCAAGTTGTAGAAACATCTCAAGGATGATCAGTGGAAACAGGATGCACCTGAGCTCAATTGTGAGTGTCATGGCAAAGGCTGTGAATACTTATGTACATGTGATTTTTTTGTTTTTTATTTTTAATAAATTTGCAAAGATTTCAAACAAACTTCTTTCACATTGTCATAATGGGGTATTGTTTGTAAAATTTGTAGGAAAATATTGAATTTAATCAATTTTGGAAACATAATGTTTCCACAAAAATGTGGAAAAAGTGAAGCGCCGTGAATACTTTCCGGATGTACTGTAGCTCAGTTACAGGCTGGCTTTCTTGAGGTAGTGACAGGGCTGCGGTAAAGCTCCAGCATTTACCATTAAACTGAAATGTTAGTTTTGGCACCCTAAAGGGCAGTAACGTTCATTTTTGTTTTGCTGCTGAAAAGAAGATGGCAGTACATTAGAGACTGGACCTTTCTTAGGGTTATGTGTCAGTGGATTTCTTGTTTATACTGTGTATATATACACACATAAATGCCAGTCAGTAAAAGTGACATTTGAATGAATGAATTGAGCAAGCGTCCATGGCAATAAAAGCTAAAAAAGAAAAGTCAGTCTTCTTAGCTGTCCATGGTGCTGAAATTATTTTTGTCTTTGGATTTTCTGTTCTATGGATACTTGCAAGTTTAAATAGCTTTAAACTGATCAAGTGTAACAATGTCAAAAATGAAACAAATGTATTAAAGTCATAAATATAGTGAGGTCTATTATTATGTTTTTTTATTCGTGTATTTATTATTTTATCTTATAAGAAAGGTTAGGTTTAGGGGATAAATGATAAAGAGGTCCTGTCATTTCCCAGTGTGAAACACTGTCAGGTCAATCAGAATCAGGATTCCTAAAAAACAAAACAAAACAAAAAAAAACAATTTTGATGTATGAAATAGAAAAGAAAATAACCACTTCTTTTTTGGTTTCTTGTATCCATATTAAAGCTTGAACGCTCTAAAAGCTGCTTTGGGTGGTAAAGGATATATTCTACATTTTGTTTTGGATAGTGTGAGGAAGGTATACAACCTGTCAGATTTTACTTATTTCCCCCTCACTTCTTGTTCAACTGGCAATGTTTTCACCAGAAAGGGGTTCTAGCCTTCCTCTACTTTACTAAAAAAAGTTTTTAAAAAATCCATGTAGCTGTTGGCGGTTTACCGTCTCTTAAATGGAGTCCCAGATAGCAGTGATATCTGAAATAGATTATAGCCCCTCCCCACTTTAATCAAATTAAAAAAAATATGGCTGAACATACACTTTAAAGAATACAGAATGTTACCCCAACATTTAATTTGCCTGATTTGTGCCTACTGTACCATGTACTTGTATGAAACTGAATCCTGTTCTTTTTTTTTCTCTTTGTATTTCTTACTATTTCTTACACCCACACACCCACACAACCCTCTGCACAGCAATTCCATGGGAAGACCAGTGTACTGCTGCTTCTCCTTCCCTAGCTCTCTGAACTCCTTATGCAGCTGAGAACAGAGGGTATGTGATCACCTATGAAAAAGGAAAAATTAGATTTATTATTTTTTATATGTATACACAAATGTTATGCTTTTAGAAATACTGTAACTCATATAGGCCAGTCAAACCCCTTGTTTTACTGATCTGAGTGCAGTGACTAGCTACCTAATTGACTGCTATGAAATATTGCATTTACATATTATCATTCTTGGTACTCTGTCTTAACAAGTGTGTTTGTTTTGTGAAATCTAGATTAATGCCTCATATAGCCTGCTTGCTTGTTTATCATTTCTGGCAATACAGGGCGTTTGTGCTCCCGGTTAGGAAAAAGTCTTTTCCTTTAGTTGGAAGACATTTAGTGACCATTATATGATACTTGTTCCCCTTTATACTACAAAATATCCATGACTGTCATCTTCCTTTGTTATTACCAGTCCTTTTTGTATTTAGGATTTGTCTCATGCAGCACATCCTTGATTCAGCCTTTTATCAAGGGTTCCTCCAGAAGTTGGAAGGGAACACAGGGAACATACATAACTAGCCAACAAAACGATCTGTCACAGCCTGCCCTCCCTCAAAGGCCGGCAGCATTGCACGGGGGGACGGGGGCACTTTAAATTGTTTTCTTTTTACTATTACGGTATTTATTTTATCTAAAATAATTGTTTTTCTACTGTCTCTTTTTTTATTTTTACTTTTTGTATTATCTTTTTGAGATCACAAGGGATGACTGACTGTTTTATTTAGCTGTAACATTTTTTGGTGCATCACCTTTTGAAGAATGAGTTTACTAAAAAGTAGGCGTGCCCATCTATGGTGGGTCCTCCAGTTTCTCGATTAAAGAAGGCCATGGTTATTCTGGTGGAGGATACCCCTTCACTGAATGACTGCACAGACAAAATGGAAGCTTTTGCTAAATATATGTGATGATGGATCCTTACTGCATCCCATTTTAGCATAATTTCACACACCTTAGCAGAGTGGGGGAAAATGTTACAGAAGGGTCTAGCAGACTAACAGAGTGTTCATGAGGATTTGACATGGCAGCTGCTACAGGGCTCAAAGGCAATTGCCTTGAGGATTTAGGATAAATGGTCTTTTGGCTGTCTCTAAGCTCTCTACTGCCTCAAGGGGTTACCATCAGGGTGGGGGGTTACTTTCTAGTGTTTATGAGCTATTTGTTGACCCTTGTGTCCCAACCAAAGTGTTCTTGAATTGTTAGTCTAGACACACACCTCCTCTGCAGAGGTTTTTCATCTTTAACCTGCGCCTTCCTCCCCAGCAGTCATTGATTGTATGTGTAGCTAATGAGAGTCTCCTATTCCAGGGGGGAGTGATTCCAGGATTCTGCTTAAATCTCTACACGGTGTCCTACACATGACTTGCCTTGGATCTCAAACTGTTAAAAGTTTTTTGACAAAATCCGAACGTTCAAGATGGAGTTAGTCTGTTTGGTAGTGTTCAGTAGTGTTGTCCCTGTATCATGGAGACTTTCTGAGGGGAACATTATCATGTTGCAGCCTTGCCCTTCAGCCTAACCGTGACTCTTCAGGTGTTAACTAAGATATTGGGGCCAGGTTTAACCACTTTGAGATCGAGAGGGATAACCATTGTGGGGGTACTTCTATTGCAAGCAGATTGTTACTTGGTGCTGGAGTCAAATCTATCCATTACCATTTGGAATATAGAGGTGTTTGGATGGATTTTAAATCCTGAGAAGCCCTCACAGGTTCTGTCTTTTCACTTGGAATACCTGGGTCTAATCTTTAACACAATCCATCCAAAGTGTTTACCTACTGTGTGCTTGCAGGTGGTTGTCCATTTGTCACTGCATGCAAGTTTTTGGGTGTCATAGTGGACTTTGAAGTGATTTCTTGTGTGCAAAGATCCAGTTACCACTCACTTTAATGACCTGGCTGATAAAAGCCAAGTGCTGGGGGAGAGAGAACTATTAGATGCAGCCATCCAATAATGTCTAAAGAGTAACGTCACTTTTGTTGAGAAAATAAAACCATCCCCTCTGGGTGATCTATGTACATTACAAAGGATTTTAACAAACTTTGTTGCAGAGGTCTACTTCTTTCAGCTCTGAAAAAAACACTGTTTGTTGTCTGCAGAGTAAATCTGAATAGAAGTGACACTTCCATTAATAATCAGCTGGTGCACTTGCAGTTTTTTATTGAGGAAGTGCAGGGTCTGAATCACTTTAGAAATGATTAACCCTTTGAAAGTAGCTCATCAAAAATTAAAGTTTTGTTGAGGATGATGCCTACAATCTATTAATTAATTAAAATCTAAAATTGTCTTTGTTGATATTAATGAGTTAGTAACAATAGTGATATGCACTAACTCTTTTAAGGTTGATACATTAATAAAAATAGGTTTATTTTTACACCTATTGCTTTTTTCATTATACTCAGTTGCCTTTAAAATCCCAACCCTCCTGTGGGGGAGCCCCCTTTTTTACAATAATGCCTGATTTTTATAAACCATAAGCTATGGCTTCTCTACAAAAGCGTTCCACTGTAGACACACTGGTTGACACTGTGCATACTGCCTAGCAGTACCTGATTCTTTACAGAGAAAACAAGTCACATTGGGCACTAAAGCCACGTACACACGGTCGGACTGCCAACGGCATAACCTCTGTCGACATTTCCGACTGAAAAATTTAGAACATGTTCTCTATCTAAGTCCATCGGAAATTCCGACAGAAAAAGTCCGATGGGGCATACACACGGTCGGAATATCCGACCAAAAGCTCCCATCTGACTCTTTCTGTCGGAAATTCTGACCGTGTGTCTGGCAAAATAAAAAAATACTTTTCCCATCCACGCACATATTAAATGTACACTACATGAGGATTGGCTTATCTTGATAAGATATTCAATCCTAAACTTTTTGCTGAAATTTTACTTATAGGAAAATATTGGGTATTCCAGTAGTAGATCCTGCTACTTAATCCATAATAAACACTTTATGGTTCCTTCTGTTGTGGATGTTTCAGCCTGGTTTCACACTTGTGCGGTGCGAATTGAAGCTCAGGTTTCACTGGGGAGATAACAATCTCCTGTTCAACGGATTCATTGCGTTTTTGCTCAGGATTAGAGAGCAGGGAGAGGGGGAGGGAGGGGGGGGAGAGGGGGAGGTGTAGTGAGGAGAAAGAGAAAATCCTTGTTCAGAACGCAATGCATCTGCGAATCAGATGCGTTCCCATAGGAGATAATAGGCTTGTAGTTCGCACTGCAATGCCCAAAAAACGCACACGTTTTTTGTGCAATGCGCAGTGCGAATGCAACGCACATATGTGAACCAGATGCATTCATATGAATGTATTTTAAAATGTCCTGCGAATTAGATGCGGTGTAAGCCGCATCTAATTCGCATAGGTGTGAACCCGGGCTAAATCCCTCTTAAAAACCTCCTTTGCCTTTGCAGGTTCAGCTCTGCAGCTGGCATTGGCTGCCATGTCTATTTGCCAGACTATTGCTGGACAAGGCAAAATAAATAGACACCATAAGCCTGTCTTTGATGACCCAGTTGTCTTAGAACAATTGCAGCAGATGCTCTTTGCCTTATTGTTTTGTGTTGATGCTCTAGAAAATGTACTCTGGAGTGTCTCTTATCTCTGTGCATATATGCAGGATTTTGTGGTTCAAAGCTTTGTCTGCTGAACCTGCTTGTAAGAAGCAAATTATATATGCACGCCTGTTGTTAGTGAACATCTTTTTGGGTAATCCCTTGATAGATTCATCAATAAAGTCACTGGGGGAAAAGTTCTCTTACACCAAAAGAAAAAGCCTAAGTTTTCCTATTCCTACAGCTGCTGCCTCTAGTCAGCTAAGAGTCCATACACACTTAAACATCGCTTAATTTCCATTGCGACTTTACCCTGGGACTTTGGATGAGTGTGACTTTGTGACTTGGGTTTTGACCAATTTAATCTTTTTGTTTGTGCTCTACAAAGTCGTTAGACATATGCAAACAGAAACATTTGTTTAGTTTTGTTTGGTTTCTTTATTTTCTATTCCAAATTTTCAGAACCATTTGAATCGGTCGAAAATTGATCAACAAATTGGAATTCTGTGTGAAGAATAGCTGGTTGTTAAAGAGCAGGCTAGGCAGCCGGCCGCTGCATCCTTAGCAACCGATGACTCGTCAGCTCTCAGCAGGTTTCCCCACTGCCAGCTGAATGTAAACAAAAGAATGTCGCTAATGAAAAATAATTTAAAAAACTGGTCTGGTATGGATTTTAAGGGGAAACCCGTGCCCATTTTTTTTAAAATGCCCCCCAAAATCCACACCAGACCCTTATTCGAGCATGCAGCCTGGCAGGTCAGGAAATGGGGGGGGGGGGGGTGAGCGAGCACCTCCCCTCCTGAACCATACCAGGTCACATGCCCTTAACATAGCGAGGGGGGGTGCTTTGGGGCAGGGAGGCTCTGCCCACCCCAAACCCAAAGTACTTTGTCCCCATGTTGATGGGGTCAGGACCTTCTTCCCCGCAACCCTGGCTGGGTGTTGGGGGGGGTCTGTGGGCGGGGGGCTTATCGAAATCTGGAAGCCCCCTATAACAAGGGGGCCCCCAGATTCCGCCCCCCCATGTGAATAAAGTAGGCGTACATAGTACAAAGTACCCATACTCATTCACCAAAAAAGTGTAAAAAGTAAATAAAAACACAACACACGTTTTTGACAATTCCTTTATTAAAAAATCAAAAATCAAAAAATGTCCCCTGGTGTAGATCAATCGTCAATCATGATGCCCGCTGCCACTGCCGACTCAAAAAAAAGAGGGAATAGAAAAACTCCACCAGATGGCCCAGCCCCTTAGTTATTTAAGAGATATCAGACGGCGGGAGCCTTCGTCGGGACCCAATGTTTTTTTCAGGTAGGTGGTGGCAGTGGGCAGCATGATTGACGATGGATCTGCACCTGGGACAATTTTTTTTTATTTATTTTTTTTTACATAAACTGTCAAAAACTGCCTACTTTCATTTTTTTACACTACACTTTTTTTTTGGTGAATGAGTACTAGGAACATGTCTAAATGCATGTAAACGCACCGAAATGAACATAGTTGCAAGTGGTAAAAAAACATAAAATAATAGGGAAAAAACCCCATTGAAACACATCAAAACTGCATGTAAATGCACATAAACACACCCAAAATGCTGAAATTGTGGTTTAAGCAAACCCTTAGAAATACACTTTATTAGGTACACCTTGCTAGTACCGGGTTGGACCCCCTTTTGCATTCAGAACTGCCTTAATTCTTTGTGGCATAGATTCAACAAGGTGTAGGAAACATTCCTCAGAGATTTTGGTCCATATTGACATGATAGCATCACGCAGTTTCAACAGATTTGTCGGCTGCACATCCATGATGCGAATCTCCCGTTCCACCACATCCCAAAGGTGCTCTATTGGATTGAGATCTGGAGACTGTGAAGGCCATTAGAGTACAGTGACCTCATTGTCATGTTCAAGAAACCAGTGGTGAGATGATTTGAGCTTTGTGACATGGTGCATTATCCTGCTGGAAGTAGCCATCAGAAGATGGGTACACTGTAGTCATAAAGGGATGGACATGGTCAGCAACAATACTCAGGCAGGGCCGTAGTGCTTATCTGCTTTTGCGCTAAAAAAGCACCTGAAAAGCTCACGAAAACCTATTTCCATCAAAATCAATTAATGCTTTCACGCTGGGGCGGTGCGCTGGCGGGGAGGTGAAAAAACACCTGCAAGCAGCATCTTTGTAGCGCTTAAAGTGTCTCAAATATGCCCTTCTCCATTGAAATGAATGGGAAGTGCCTCAAAATGATTCTTTTAAGTCACGTGACCTTGAAAAAGAGCGCACCGCTAACACCTCAAAAAGCGCTTGCAAAGCGCCTCAAAAGCATTTTATAGGTAGTTTTCAAGCACCTCAGTGTGAAAGGGATCTAAATGTAAGGGGTCTTCCCTGCCAGTGTCATTAGTACAGTGACAGTACATATTTTTAGCACTGATCACTGTATTGGTGTCACTGGTTCCCAAAAAAGTGTCAGAAGTGTCAGTTGGGTATCTGATTTGTCTGCCGCAATATCGCAGTCCCGCTATAAGTCACCGATCGCTGCCATTACTAGTAAAAATTAAATAAAAATTCCATAAATCTATCCCATAGTTTGTAGATGCTATAACTTTTGCGCAAACCAATCAATGTACACTTATTGGGATCTTTGTTTACCATGTAGCAGAATACATTTTGGCCTAAATTGATGAAGAAATTTGATTTTTTTTTTTTATTTTTATTGGATGTTTTATAGCAGAAAGTAAAAAATATTGATTTTTTTTTTAAAAAAACTGTCCGTCTTTTTTTGTTGATAGCACAAAAAAAAACTGCAGAGGTGATCAAAAACCACAGAAAGAAAGCTCTATTTGTGGGGGAAAAAAGGACATACATTTTAGATGGGTACAATTAATGCAGTGCTGTATCGCAAAAAATGGCCTGGTCATGAAGGGGGGTAGACCTTCCAGAATTGGAGTGGTTAAACGATGCTCAATTGGTACTAAGGGGGCCCAAAGTGTGCCCAAAAATATCCCCCAAACCATTACACCACCACCATTAGCATCAACCATTGATACAAGGCAGGATGGCTCCGTGCTTTCATGTTGTTTACAGCAAATTCTGACCCTACCGTCTGAATTTTGCAGCTGAAATCCAGACACCTCAGACCAGGCAACAGTTTTCCAATCTTCAATTGCCCAAGTTTGGTGAGCCTATGTGAATTGTGACCTTAGTTTCTTGTTCTTATCTGACAGAAGTGGCACTCTGTGTGGTCTTCTGCTGCTGTAGCCCATCTGCTTCAAGGTTCAATGTGTTGTGCGTTCAGAGATGGTATTCTGCATACCTTGATTGTAACCAGTGGTTATTTGAGTTACTGTTGCCTTTCTATCATCTCAAACCAGTCTACCCATTCTCCTCTGACATCAACAAGGCATTTTCATCCACACAACTACCGCTCACTGGATATTTTCTCTTTTTTGGACCAGTCGCTGTAAACCCTAGAGATGGTTGTGCGTGAAAATTCCAATAGATAAGCAGTTTTTGAAATGCTCAGACCAGCCCGTCTAGCACCCACAACCATGCCACATTCTAAGTAACTTAAATCCCCTTTCTTCCCCATTCTGATGCTCAGTTTGAACTCCAGCAAGTCATCTTCACCATGTCTAGATGCCTAAATGCATTGAGTTGCTGCAATGTGATTGTCTGGTTAGCAATTTGTGTTACCAAGCAATTGAACAGGTGTACCCAATAAAGTGTCCGGTGAGTGGTATAGAAGCACACCACTGGTTGAACTAGATGGACTTGTGTCTTTTTTCAGCCAGACTAACTATATAACTATGTAATTTCATTCTTATTTAACATTTTGGATGCCCTTCCCCCAGTCCTTAAAAGTGGGGACTATAGTAACTTTTCTGCACCAATATGTGTGTATCAAACTAGGAGGTGTGTGCAGACACAGTGTTACTGCTTTTACTCTCTGCTCAAAGATTTGTCACTTTTTTCAGGGACAACATGTTTCCAGTTCAGGAATATTGTTTGGTTGTTTGACATGCATTGCAGATTTCCAAATTTAATGAATATGTGGGTAACTGTGCACATCTGTCACATTGAATCATTATTTATGCTTTAACAGTGTTCTAAGATATGTTGTTTACTATGTGGCTAGTCCTTCCTCTCAAGATATGGGGTGGATTTACTAAAGGTAAATAGACTGTGCACTTTGCAAGCGCAGTCGCTCCAGAGCTTAGTAAATGAGGGAGAGCTCTGCTGACTTCCATCATCCAATCATGTTCAAGAAAAAATTGCTGTTTTTTTAATTTTTATTTTCCTTGCAGGTGATTGAGTATTCTTTGTAAAGTTAAAGTGTTACTAAACCCACAAAAGTAAAATCATTCTGTATATGCAGTAAAGCATGCTTGTTATACTCACTGTGGAACCTAAGGGGTTAATCCTCCGCATTGTGTAAAAAATCTGTTTGATCCTGTATGCACAGAACCTTCTCTTCTTCCACTGACTCCAAAACAGGTCACGATAAGACAGAGTTACTGAAGTTAGACTGCACATGCTCAGTTTGGTGTGTATTGCTGGAGAGTTTTTTATTTTTTTCTTGAGAGGGTGCATGTGATCAGCACATGACCAGACAGAGAGTCAGAAGTCCTGCATCTTGATAGGACCGCACAGTGTCCTATCAAGATCAAGCATTAACCAGGAACTGATAGAAGTCACAAGACTGCTATATACTGCTGCTGGGAAAGGGTATTTATCAGCTTATATTTACTAAAACAATTGCATTTCCATGTTCTGTATACTGTGGGAGACCAGATATAGTGAATGCAGGGTCCTGGGTTTAGAAACATTTTAAGCTCTACCTCATTTACTAAGCTCTAGAGCAACTGCACTTGCAAAGGTGCACAGGCTACTTGCCTTTAGAAAACCAACCCCTTTGTATGCCTTTTGTATCATTTCTTGTTCCCACTAGATTATTACCTGTGCTGTCCAGGGCCCTCATATCTTGTGTTTCTTGTTTTATTCTGCATTCTTATTGTACTGTTTATACATTTGTAGTGTGCTATAGAATATGATGGTGATAGGTGAAAAGGGGGAAAAAATGTATACAAAAATGTTAAGTGGCTGCAGCAATACATTATTTACTCTACCATGTTATTACATCAGAATGGCGTTGCTTCATCAGATATATGAAAGAGAAAGGAGAGGAAAGTAGCTGTACACAAGTATAGAATATATGATGTGCTTATAATGAATAATACAATACAAATAAAGCAAATTGGCATTGTGCACATTTTTGGATAGTTCACTTTGGTGACCCTCACACACTTCAAATTACAAGTTATAAATCACACCTTCCCTCCGTATACAGCTATTAGAATAGTAGACACTGTATGTAATTATGTATGCATGGCTTAGCTAAAAGCTGAATTAAGTGTTATCTCTATAATATTCTGTGCTGTATTGATGATACAGGAAAGACCTTTTTGGGACCTTTCCAAAGCCGTTTTTCCGATGATTCAGATATCATTTTATATAACATTCACAATTTACTACTCTTGCATTATATATATTCAAATCTTAAGAACATCGTTACAAGCAGTACAATAAGAACAGGGGATATATTGCCGATTTTTCTTCCTCCTGCATCATTATTGGGTGCAACAAAAGAAATGCCAGCAGAAAAATCATTTTTGCTATGATATGAATTCTCTAAATTGTGTCATGAAACTGATAAGTTATCATTCTCAGAAGAGTACATTGTTACTGTATTTGAGCTGTAACTTTCTGAAAGACTTTATGTTAATCTAGCATCTGTCTATGTCTTAAGCAATTCACTTTCCCAATGTAAGCTATTCAGCCTTGTGTTGGGAATAAATCTACAGCATATCTTAGTCTGTGTTATTACAATAAATAATATACTATAGATAAGTGAAGTTTTTATCATTTGTTATATCTGTCTGAACTGATGTTCTACTACTGTGCACACAGAAGGCATACTAACAAGCCGGCTTACATCCGGCTTTTATAACAGAGCTTTTTTACAGCGTGTGAACCCTATTGAATTATAACAAGTGCCAATAACCCACAGTCTGGCCTAATTATGTTTGATGCTGTAAAGCGCAGTAACCCAGATGAGAAAAGAAAATGTGTGAAAAAGAAGCGTCTTATGCCCCGTACACACGGTCGGACTTTGTTCGGACATTCCGACAACAAAATCCTAGGATTTTTTCCAACGGATGTTGGCTCAAACTTGTCTTGCATACACACGGTCACACAAAGTTGTCGGAAAATCTGATCATTCTGAACGCGGTGACGTAAAACACGTACGTCGGGACTATAAACGGGGCAGTGGCCAATAGCTTTCATCTCTTTATTTATTCTGAGCATGCGTGGCACTTTGTGCGTCGGATTTGTGTACACACGATCGAAATTTCTGACAACGGATTTTGTTGTCGGAAAATTTTATAGCCTGCTCTCAAACTTTGTGTGTCGAAAAATCCGATGGAAAATGTGTGATGGAGTCTACACACGGTCTGAATTTCCGACAACAAGGTCCTATCACACATTTTCCGTCGGAAAATCCGACCGTGTGTACGGGGCATAACAGTTTATTTTCTTTGGAAAGTAGCAACAGCCCAGGTAGAAAGGGCTGTCCCCTGTCAGATTGCTGTAAAGAAGGACCCTTGCTTTCCTTATTGTGTGAAAGCAGTGGTTTCTCTGCAGAGGTCCAAAATGAGCCGTGCTGAGTTCAATTTAGCTGAGCAATCAGCTAAGCTTATGATCCCTGCTAATGGGAAAGGTCTAGCTCTAAATTACCAGGGACGTTTGTCAGACTTCTGCTGAGAGATTATTGCTTCCACAAAAAGAACAAGATGTCTTCTGTCAGTCCTGCTGGCATGAAAATGGCTTTTCTACTCTACAGAAAAAGAATTATAAAATTGAGTACATTTTGTGTTTTGCAGCACCAGGAATGTATTTAGCTTATTTAAAATCAAAGTTTAAAGTGTTACTAAACCCAGGATCCTGCATTCCCTATATCTGGTCTCCCATAGTACACAGAACATGGGAATGCAATTATTTTAGTACATTTTTAGTAAATCTAAACTAAAATTTTCTCATCAGCACTATATAACAGACTTGTGACTTCTATCTGTCCAGCCAAGCCTTGGTAAAGCTTGTAGGAGGAGTTTTCTGACTGACCTATGAGACTGCAAGACTCCTGACCCTCTGTCTGGACAGTGCTGATTGGCCCTGTGCTGAATTTGGGAGTTGCTGTGTAATTAGAAGTATGTTTGTTCAGTTTGTTAGTTTTTTTCATAAAATGTGTTTCCATTTTACTCTGTTAACTCTTCCTCCCCTTTCTCCCTTCAGCGGTTTTATTGCTGATTTTATTTTGTTTGTTCTATTTTCTTAACCATTGATATTAAAATTTTTGTTTCTATTTGTTCATCACATTAAAAAAGCAGATAAAATAAAGGGTGTAAGCTTTTTTTTTGTAGAAATTTGCATTGTTTCGTACCAGAACATAATTTCAATGTTCTTTTTTTTTTTTTTTTTTTTTTTTTTTTATTATTATAGAATAAAATGTACTTTTATTCTACCATATCACTTTTTTTTTAAAATTAACACTGGTCTGAAAAAAAAGTGATTTTTTGAATTTTGATACTTTTTTTGTCTAAAGATTGCATAAGAAACACATAAACAGGTCTTTAGCAGAAATGTAGAAATTGTTGTGTTTCATAGGGGTGTACAATTTTGAGAGGTGAAGTGGTTAAAAAAAAAAAAAGTTCAAAGAAATGGCCATAAAGGATAACTCTACATTTATTACAATAATTCTTTACCTGACCCTCTTCCTCCTCAGTGCAGCCCCTCGCCCCTTGTCCCCAAAGTCTAATACTTACATCTAGCATCCTAGGTCTACATTACCTTTGCTCAGCTGTGATGTGTATTTTAATGCCGTACATTAAAAATTCCGATAATGATAAATGGTAAGAAATGTAAAATCTAAAACTGAAGTTCACTTCATGAAAAAGATAGCGGCAGAAACAGAGTTTAAGATGACTGAGAGTCTATGGGGCTAATATCTTTTTCACACAAAACTTTTATTTTCCTGAAGCCATTTTGGGTTATGTTAGGTTTAAATGGAACTAAATAATATTAATATTTAATATATTTTGTAATCATTGTAATAGGTTTTTTTTTCTAAAATTCAATGTTTTATTTCCATTCAGTCTCCCAAGATTACAAAAACTGCTCAGCTGCTATGATTTTAATGAAGCCGTCTTTTTGGGAGAGCGTTATGGTTATGGATTAAGCGCAAGGGGTTACAATTACATTACTGGTGGAGGCGGGTAAGAGATTAATATAATCTACTTGATGTCTTTCCAGTCTATATCAATAAAACTGTTTCCACTTAATATTCTACACTTTTTAAGAGATTAATATAATCTACTTGATTTCTTTCCAATCTATATCAATAAAACTGTTTCCACTTAATATTCTACACTTTTATTTACTGTACAGTTTCAAGGCTATTGTGCATGAGGAAATCAGGCAGCTGTATTATAATTAATTTTACTTTTCAGTGATTGCAAATAATTCCAGAGCCTCTGGGATGCATATAATATTGCAGTTAGCTTAAATTGCTTTTACATCTATCGTAAACAATTCTTAACCCATATTTACTTTTTAAATAATAAATAAACTATAGATCTTGCAATGGAGCACCAATGAAAGAAGCTTAACAAGAAAACGGTTTTAAGTTTTGGCTAGCTGCTAGTTGGTCTTGTGTCTATAAGTATGTGTAAACCCTACCAATGAACTTCTTATTTTCTTCCCTTTGGAATTGTAAAATACCAGTAAAAGTGTTTGCTTATATCTGTTTGGAAAGTGCCACAAAATATCCTTCTAGAAACACTGTGACCTGATAACTTCCTGTGAAGGGAAAATAATTTGGCCCACGGAGATTATATAGTCCAGCCCCAGAAAGAAAATGTCTAATAGACCCGATGATCAAGGTTAAGGGTAGTCCAGGATTGTCTCTGATTTGTGTAGGAAGAAATTTAGTAAGGGGAAGACGTGGGACCACCTGTGGCTGCTATCCTCAGGAGGTTGGAGGAGCCCCAGGAAGCCACGCTACACAGCGTGGAATGCACGGCAGAAGTGACGTCACCAGAAGGATGGAGGACCAGACAAAGGGGCAAGGCACAAGGCTACACGCGCTGAGCATCTAGCTCCTTCTACTGGCCTGGGGAAGCATTACTATAGGAAGCTATGTATAGCATATTGGCTAGAGCCACGGCAAGAGGATGACAGGAACCAGCGGCTCCAGCAGATATACAACCACACAAATAAGGAAAAATCAAACAATAAATTTAAACATGAAAAAATCCATATAAAATGCAAAGGGATATACAGTATCTCACAAAAGTGAGTATACCCCTCACATTTTTGTAAATATTTTATTATATCTTTTCATGTGACAACACTGAAGAAATGACACTTTGCTACAATGTAAAGTAGTGAGTGTTCAGCTTGTACAACAGTGTAAATTTGCTGTCCCCTCAAAATAACTCAGCACACAGCCATTAATGTCTAAACTGCTGGCAACAAAAGTGTGTACACCCCTAAGTGAAAATGTCCAACTTGGGCCCAATTAGCCATTTTCCCTCCCCGATGTCATGTGACTCATTAGTGTTACAAGGTCTCAGGTGTGAATGGGGAGCAGGTGTGTTAAATTTGGTGTTACCGCTATCACTCTCATACTGGTCACTGGAAGTTCAACATGGCACCTCATGGCATAGAACTCTCTGAGGATCTGAAAAAAAGAATTGTTTCTCTACATAAAGATGGCCTAGGCCAGTGATGGCGAACCTTGGCACCCCAGATGTTTTGGAACTACATTTCCCATGATGGTCATCTACACTGCAGAGTGCATGAGCATCATGGGAAATGTAGTTCCTAAACATTTGGGGTGCCAAGGTTCGCATTCACTGGCCTAGGCTATAAGAAGATTGCTAAGATCCTGAAACTGAGCTGCAGCACGATGGCCAAGACCATACAGCGGTTTAACAGGACAGGTTTCACTCAGAACATCCCTGGCCATGGTCGACCAAAGAAGTTGAGTGCACATGCTCAGCATCATATCCAAGTTTTCTTTGGGAAATAGACATATGAGTGCTGCCAGCTTTGCTGCAGAGGTTGAAGGGGTTGAGGGTCAGCCTGTCAGTGCTCAGACCATACGCTGTACACTGCATCAAATTGGCTGTCATCCCAGAAGGAAGCCTTTTCTAAAGATGATGCACACAAAAAAGCCCGCAAACAGTTTGCTAAAGACAAGCAGACTAAGGCCATGGATTACTGGAACCATGTCCTGTAGTCTGATGAGACCAAGATAAAGGTATTTGGTTCAGATGGTGTCAAGTGTGTGTGGCGACAACCAGCTGAAGAGTATAAAGACAAGTGTGTCTTGTGTACAGTCAAGCATGGTGGTAGGAGTGTCATGATCTGGGGCTACATGAGTGCTGTCGGCACTGGGGAGCTACAGTTCATTGAGGGAACCATGAATGCCAACAAGTGCTGTGACATACTGAAGCAGAGTATGATCCCCTCTCTTTGGAGACTGGGCCGCAGGGCAGTATTCCAGAATGATAATGACCCCAAACACTCCTCCAAGGCGACATTAATGACTGTGTGTTGAGTTATTTTGAGGGGACAGAAAATTTACACCGTTATACAAGCTGTACACTCACTACTTTACATTGTAGCAAAGTGTCATTTCTTCAGTATTGTCATATGAAAAGATATAATAAAATATTTACAAAAATGTGAGGGGTGTGCTCACTTTTGTGAGATTGTGTGTGTGTGTGTGTGTGTGTGTGTGTATATATATATACATATATGCATTTACAATTGCTTTAAATTGTGTTTTTAATTGTCAGTAGGGAGATGGTATTGAAATTGCCCCAGCCAAATGCAGCTTAAAGATCCATACACATTTCACAGAATTGCTGTAATTTTTTCCCTTTTATGATTCAATTTCAATTGAATTTTTGAATAAACTGTATTTAAGCTTTCAATGTATTGCCCAGTTTCAGCTTCACAACTATAAGTAATAGGTGGTAGATTCACGGGCAGAATGTGCAACTTTTATCACACTGTGTATGTCCTCAAAGTGTTGTTAAACCCACATATGAGAAAAACCTTATAGTTTTCCAGACCACAGCACTTAGCATCTTTGCTGTGTGGTTTTCATTTTAAGCCTTTATTTGCTTTGCATTCCATCCCTCAAAATTCTCTTCTCCCGGTGTTTTGTTTTCAAGTGGCTCAGTTCCTTTACAGGGTGCCATGGAGCCACCAACATGCATCCAAAGAGAGAGATAGCAAGGCAGCAAGCCACTCCCTTGCTCTCACCCTCCTCTTTATGCCTACTCTGTCTCTTCTATAGAGGACATGCAAGTTACAAAGGAAGGTTGTGGAAGGTTGCACTCTGTGACTTGATGCCAGTGGCATTGGAAAGGAGGAAAGTGGTTTGACAAAAATCTAAAGTGAATGTACTGTTATGTATCATCATTATTATTATATAAAATTTATATAGCGCCAACAGTATCATAACTTGCTAAGAGTGCATTTATGTGGAAAAAAAAAAGCCAAGCATTTAACACTACTTTAGTATTGTCAGGGCCGTCTCAGCCCTTCCTTCTCTGAGCTGGCCGCTCAGCTGTCAGCTAATTGCCAGCTCTCATCTCTCGCCACAGTTACCCAGCTGTTCCTGATCCTGCTCGTCTGACCTGCCTACTTAAAGCTGTCCAGCTCACTTCATCTCTGCCTTCGCCTTGGTCACATCACAAGAAATCATCTCCTACGTTCCTGTTTAAAGACTGGCTTTGCTGACATCCCTTCTGGCTCCTTATCCTGCTTGCTGTTCCCCTACTTGGATCCCTGACTTCTGGCCTGACTGATTACCCGATCTAGTTACTGAACTCTGGCTTGGCTGACTACCAATCCAGTTACTGGACTCTGGCTATGCTTTGACTACGCTTGCTCTATTTACCTTTTTAAGTGTGATTTTACTGTACTTCTGTCTCGGTCTGGTTCATGGTTTCTGACAGTAGGTGAAGGCCATGAATTCAGAAGATACAGTCAATCCACTTGTTGGTAATATTTTTTCCAGATTGGATGAGCAAGATCACCGCATGGATCAGTTTGCCATGGCGTTACAAATGCTCCCGAGTCACACGGCTCACCTGGAATCCCTCACTGTGGCTGCTCCGTTACAACCTGAGTCACAGGCCGTCCCTGCTGCTGTGCCAGTCTCTGTGCAGGCACCCGCCTCGAGTATTACCTCTGTAAGCGGTATGTCTGGTTCCGTTCCGCTTCCCCAACGATTTGGGGGCGATCCAGTTCAATGCCGAGGGTTTCTCAATCAGGTTGAGATATACTTTGAGATGGTGCCACAGGCATTTCCCACGGACAGAAGCAAAGTAGGTTTCGTGATATCTTTGCTTTCTGAGAGGGCCTTGGAGACGCAAAAACCTGTTGTCTTGAGGTACCCTGATTTTGCGGCCTCTTTTAAAAGGGCATTTGACGTTCCTGCACGCTCCGCTTCTGCTGCCAAGTGCCTCATGTGCGTCAAACAGAGTACGAGAACTGTTGCTGACTACGCCATTGAATTCCGTACTCTGGCCTCATTGTTCTGCTTGGAACAATGAGGCCCTCGTGGCTGCTTTTTCTCATGGTCTCTCGGATTCCATCAAGGATGAGATAGCAGCCCGAGATATACCCACTGAGCTGGAGAGCTTGATCTCGTTTGCCTTCCTCATTGACTCCAGACTCAGAGAAAGACGTTCTTTTAAGGAGCGCTTCTGGAAGCCTCCTGTACGTTTGCCTCCGAGCTTTGCAGTCCCACCCGTGCCTCCCTTCACCTCCCATGTCTCCTGGTACCGAGTCGGTCAGTGAAGATGAACCCATGCACTTGGGCTTCATGAGTCTCTCTGTGGATGAGAGAGCCTTTAGGAGGAGGGAGAGATTGTGCCTTTATTGTGGCCAGGCAGGTCACTTTTTAAAGTCTTGTCCTACCCATCCTGGGAACACCTGAACCTTGAGGTCCTGTCATGGACAAACCTTAGGTGGCATTGTGTCATCCCCAGTTATCAAGAAGGATAAGCCCCTGGTTTCAGTCACCCTTTCTTGGGCTAAGTTGTCTATCGTGATACAGGCTCTAATCGACTCTGGGGCTGCAGGCCTGTTCATTGATGCTGCCTTTGTATCAAAGCACTTGATTCTGCTGCAGCTGCGTGACACTCCACTTGCCATTGAGGCTCTTGATGGAAGACCTCTACAGCCTGCCCATGTGACTCATTAGACAGAGTTGGTCTCCGGAGTCCATTAAGGTCTTTGAGAGTCTCAAGGCTGCCTTTGTTTCTGCTCCTGTGTTGGCACATCCCGATCCTATGTTACCTTTTATCCTTGAGGTTGATGCTTCTGAGACTGGTGTTGGTGCCCTTCTGTCTCAACGTCCCACCTCTGAGAGTGCTATGCATCCTTGTGGCTACTTTTCCAAGAAATTGTCACCTGCGGAGTGCAATTACGAGATTGGTGACAGAGAGCTGTTGGCGATCATTTTAGCCCTGAAAGAATGGAGACATCTCCTTGAAGGTACCACTGTGTCGGTTCTCATTCTTACTGAGCATAAGAATCTCACATTCTTGTCTGAGGCTAAATGCCTCTCTCCCAGAAGGGCGCGATGGGCTCTTTTCTTGTCAAGTTTCAATTACATTGTCTCATTCTTACCCGGTACTAAGAATGCAAGAGCTGATGCCTTGTCACGACAATTTTCCTCCACTTCCAAGTTGGAGTTGGTTCCGGTTCCTGTGATTCCTCCTGATTGTATTCTGGCTACGGTTCGCACCAGTCTTACTTCTCCTTTGGGTGACAAAATTCTTGCTGCTCAGGTCGATGCTCCTCCTGAGAAACCTTGTGATCATTGCTTTGTCCCAGAGGGTCTCCATACTGCCGTGCTCCAGACTTACCATTCTCCCAAGGCAGCTGGCCACCCTGGGAGGAATCAACTGGTTTGGGCCATTTCCCAACAATTCTAGTGGCCTAGTCTACGTGCTGATGTAACTGCCTTTGTAGCTGCCTGTTCCATGTGTGCTCAGAGTAAGACTCCACGACACCTTCCAGTGGGCCTCCTACAACCCATACTCAATGGAGAGAGGCCCTGGACCCACCTGTCTATGGATTTCATTGTGGAGTTGCCCAACTCCCAAGGAAACACTGTTATCCTTATGGTGGTTGACCAGTTCTCAAAAATGTGTCGTATTCCACTTAAGAAGTTGCCTACTTCTAAGGAACTGGCTTCCATTTTTGCTCAGGAGATCTTTCGCTTACATGGGCTACTCAAGGTGATTGTCTCGGACAGGGGCAGTCAGTTTGTCTCCCGGTTCTGGTGAGCCTTTTGTGCACAGTTGGGAATTCAGCTTGCTTTCTCCTCTGCATATCACCTGCAGTCTAATGGGGCCACAGAGCGAGCCAGTCAGTCCTTGGAGCAATTCCTACGTTGCTATATTTCTGACCATCATAACAACTGGTCAGACCTATTACCATGGGCAGAGTTTGCTCACAACAGTGCCTTGAATTCTGCCTCCCGATTGTCTCCGTTTATGGCGAATTATGGTTTCCAACCTTCCATGTTGCCTGACTCGTTTGTTCCACAGAGTATTCCTGCATTAGGAGCATCTCCATGGTCTTCGTTCCACTTGGGCACAAGTCCAGAAGGCTTTGCGTCATGCTAATGATAGGTACAGACTCCATGATGACCACAGACGCCTTCCTGCGCATTCCTACCAGGTTGGGGACAGGGTCTGGCTGTCATCTCGCAACCTCCGACTTCGTGTTCCCTCACTGAATTTCGCATCTCGGTTTATTGGGCCTTTCCGTATCCTTCGCAGGATTAAAGTGGTGTTCCGGCCGTAATTATACTTTTTAAATAAAAATACCCCTATAATACACAAGCTTAATGTATTCTAGTAAAGTTAGTCTGTAAACTAAGGTCTGTTTTGTTAGTTTATAGCAGTAGTTTGTTATTTTATAAACTTACAGCAGGCCGTGGCCATCTTAAGTGTGGGCATCTGAAGCCAGACTGTATTTCTTCCTGGATCTCATCCTTGCAGATCTCGCACATGCTCAGTGCAGCACAAGCAATGTAATAGGTTTCAGGTCAGTTTCCATAGCAACGGCAGTGTCAGAGGAAGTTGCCGCCCCTTCCCGGAAGGCATTGCAAACAGGAAATGAGGCGATGGGCCGCGGCCAGGGAGGAGGAAGTGAAAAATGAATACAGCAGATATACAGTAAGTGCTGAGAAAAAAAATATCCAATTTGTTTACAGTGCACAGTTTAGTGAGGGATGCTGAAGAGTTGTAAAAATGGGTGGAACTCCACTTTAACCCAGTGGCTTACGTGTTGGACCTTCCTCCTAGTATGCGCATCTCAAATGTGTTTAATGTTTCCTTATTGAAACCGTTGGTCTGCAACCAATTTACCACCTCGGTGCCATGTCCTCACCCTGTACAGGTTGAGGAGTATGAGGTACAATCCATTGTTGACTCCCATAGGTTCCGTGGGTGCATACAGTACCTGGTGCATTGGAAGGGGTACGGTCCAGAAGAACGCTCCTGGGTCTCAGCCTCGGAGCCCCTGCCCTCCTCCGTGATTTCCATAGACTTTTTTTTCCCTCAAGCCCGGTGGTCCCCCGAGGGGGAGGGGTCGTTGCGGAGGGGGTACTGTCAGGGCTGGTTCAGCCCTTCCTTCACTGAGCTGGCCGCTCAGCTGTCAGCTAATTGCCAGCTCTCATCTCTCTCCACAGTTACCCAGCTGTTCCTGCTCGTCTGACCTGCCTACTTAAAGCTGTCCAGCTCACTTCATCTCTGCCTTCGCCTTGGTCACATCACAAGAAACCATCTCCTGCATTCCTGTTTAAAGACTGGCTTTGCTGACATCCCTTCTGGCTCCTTATCCTGCTTGCTATTCCTCTACTTGGATCCCTGACTTCTGGCCTGGCTGATTACCCAATCTGGTTACTGAACTCTGGCTTGGCTGACTACACGATCCGGTTACTGGACTCTGGCTATGCTTTGACTACGCTTGCTCTATTTACCTTTTTATTTTTATTAATAAACAAGTGTGATTTTACTGTACTTCTGTCTCGGTCTGGTTCATGGTTTCTGACAAGTATACAGTTCTACCATTTTTGTAATCCTTTTTTGCATCTCAGTGCTTTTGACCCCCAGTATAAATTTTCTGCCACTCTCTGTCTACATACATCTTCAGCTCGATGTGGTGGAAACTTAGATGGAAGCTGTCATTCCCATCCACTGCCGGCAAATCACACTGCAGGCACAAAAGGCTGGTGATGCTTGTGACATCATTAACCTGATATGGCCACATGGAACAAGGACTCCCAAGTTCGGATGCTGTTTCGTATTGGAGTGGTACATGCAGTACATGCGTTTACAAGCATCAAGTGCTTTTTGTGCCAGGGAGAAAGGCATCTAATAAAGATAGCAAAATCACCCAGTGTGCATGAGGTCTTACTGGTGGTGAATTAATTACTGTCATTTCAAATACATGAACCAGGAAGATTTATGTGCAGTGAATGTCAGATTATCAAATATGACCTTGTCATTTATTTTGTGCCTACTCTGACACTGTTTCACTTTCGCCAAATATTCACTGTTTGTGAATCAATCATTGTCATCTGTTGGAATTCAGATTAACTGCTTTACAAATATACCTCCATGATTTATTTATGCCTTTGCCTGCTCTTCATTAGGAGTAGGTGGTTGACATGGATTGTCTACTGTATGTCGACTTGCACCATTGACTGCCATGACCTTGAGAAGAGGAGGAGTGGCCACAAACAGCTTTTTTTTTTTTTTTTTTTTAAGGCCCCTTTCACACATGTGGACTGTTTATTTCATCAGTTCAGTCACGTTTTTTCCAAAAAATGGATAAAGTTTAGATCAGTTTTTACATCCAATACTAATGCAAAAAACAGACTGTTTGTATGCTTACATCCATTTTTTCATCTTTTCCGTTTTTTTAACAGAACAAAAATAGAGCTTTGATCCATTTCAAAAAACGGATGTTGGTGGATGTAAACTGATGATCATCTGTTTTTCCGTAGAGATGCATTGATGTCCGTTTTTCATCCATCAAGGGATGGATGAAAAAGGGACAAATGGCCTGCATGTGTGAAAGGGACCTAAGTATTTTTAAACCCAATCATTAAAATCTTATATAAGCTTATGTAAGTTCTTTTCAACTTTTTAAAATCTGCTGCTTTTAGTAAGAGCATGCCTGGGGCCCTAAAGGTCCTTGCTTGGGCACTTTCTATTATGGAGTGACAACTGTCTCCCAATTATGTTGCTATGTTGTCACCCCAAAGAAGACAACAAAGTAGGCATAGACCGCCGCTGTTACTAGGAGGAAGCCAGTCCAAAGCAGTGATTTACAGCTGATACTGGAATGAGTGCAGGGGAAAAGGGAGTGACTGAAAGAAGCTGGAGTAGATCAGCAACAATGAGATGCCAAAAAGGTTGAAAAACATTTAAACAAATTTTATGAAAAAGAGATCATTGTAATTATGATGCACTGTGCTTTAGCACTCTAAATGTATCCAGTTAGGGTTTACATTTACTTTAATTGTCCACCAGCATCTGACTGTTATGCTCCGTACACACGGTCAGGTTCTCCGACGGAAAATGTTCGATGAGAGCTTTTTGTCGGAAATTTCGACCATGTGTAGGCTCCATCGGACATTTTCTGAATTTCTGACACACAAAATTTGAGATCTGGCTCTCAAATTTTCGGACAACAAAAATCCATTCTCGTAAATTCCAATCGTGTGTACACGATTCGACGCACAAAGTTCCACGCATGGA
This sequence comes from Aquarana catesbeiana, assembly GCF_042186555.1. Lineage (NCBI taxonomy): Eukaryota > Metazoa > Chordata > Amphibia > Anura > Ranidae > Aquarana > Aquarana catesbeiana. The sequence goes on along the minus strand of NC_133325.1, from coordinate 110,633,808 downwards.
GATAGCACATTCGTCACGCTGAAAATTTTTAAATCTTTTAATGCAGCACATTCTCTTCTTCTTTAGAATGCTAGAATAATGAAGTTGTTTTGCTGCTCATATTCACACAGAGTTCTGACAACCTGATTTCTTAATTATTTCTCGTGATCTCATGAGTAATTGTTTTTTTTTTTTTTTTTTGTCAGATCTCCATAATAATGTTTATAATATTTGGTTATAGTTTTTTTTTATTTTTTTTTTTTTATCCAGATCTCCTTTTTTTTTTTTTTGTTTTTTTTTTATAGTTATCTCCATAAATTTTTCTTTTGTTTTGTGTCAAGTTACCACAACACCATTATTATCTTGTATTTTTTAACCTCAAGAAGGTTGGTGTTGGTGTCCCTTGTTAATTTGACATTGTATTTTTGAAATGTACCTGCCTACTCACAAACAAACTGTCCTTTTTAAAGTTAAACACATAGCCAAGTATTTGTGAAAAAAAATAGCCATTTAATATGGGTCATAATAAAATAAAGAGGAAGGCAACGCTGGAGAAACTGGTGAAATTTGCGAAGCCTTTGTACCCTAGGGCAAACATAAATTATTTTACAGTCAAAATTGGTGGCCTGAGGAGTCCTTATAATAGTGAGCACAATCCGGTCCAGGACTTCAAGAGATCAGGAACAGCAGCAGATGACATATATGGTCCCCAGGCTGTGGTCTTACAACAGCCTGCATCTTTTGTCAGACCACACCAAACCCAGGCCATTACTCTCTTGTCTTCCTTCCACGCTTGCTTCCAGGCTGTGGCTCTGGTGTTGTAGTTGTGGCAGGAGGTGGAGGAGGAGGACCATGGTTGAACTCACAAACGTGGCTTTTGCTTGAGTTATCCCCTCAACCCCTTATTTAGGGCTTGTGACATAACTTCCTCACATAAGAGGCGTTGGCCCTCCTCCATTTCCTGCATTTTGCAGGCTGCCATGTAGGCATAGTCCTGATTATTGGGGGGGGGGTTCTGAGGGCTGCAGTAGCCTTCCAGAATAGGTCAAGTGCTGCCGCCTCCAGGTTACTCCTCTTCCTGGGACTTTTTTGTGGAAGGGGGAGGGACCTGTGATTCGTGTAGGCTACTGGGCCCAGGCCACCTCCTGGCTGCCACTTTCCATGGCCTCCTCTTGGCTGAGACTTTCCTGTGTATGAAAAAGGGACATAGTTTTAGTTTTTGGTTCATAAATCACACAATTTTCAGCTCATGACTGTTGCAAATTGAATGTTAATAAATAGAAAAGACTATCATTCTGACCCCAGCATTTTTCATTCTTGTCCCAATCATTTGTGGCTACTACTGTCTATTGATGTATAAAACACTTTGTAAAATCAGAAATTACTGATCAATAATAACATCTAGTTAACATCATTAATTATTTGACTAGAAATATGTTGAACAATGCTATACCTGGCTCAAGCTGGGCTCCTCCACTTCTTCCTGGCTGGAAGGCCCAGGTTGGACATCAGAAGCCTCAGCTGAGGTGGAAGGAAGCCTTGAAGGAAGATTGGAGAGTGCTGGCCTGGGTTCTGTCTGGCCTGCCATAAAATGCAGTCTGTCATAGTGCCACAGCCTGGGGACATAAATGTCATCTGCTGCAGCTCCTGATCTCTGGGAATACTGGACCTTCTTGCGCTCCCTATTATAAGTGCTCCTCATGCCACCAATTAGGTCCTTCAAATAGGGGATGTCTGCCGTGGGGATCACCGGCTTCACAAATTCCAGCAATTGATCCAGTGCTGCCTTCCTCTTTGGTTTATTGTTATAAAAGGGGTGGTTTACCTGCCACAGACAAGGCAGCTCTCTGTACATATCAATGAATATGGGGGTAAAGTCCTCATCATTGAATAGATCCATTTTCTCTGCAAGACACAACACAAGACAATGTCAGGCTAAACTCTCCTAATAGTCCCAATATATGCCTCAATCTAGAAGCAGTATAGGCCAAGTTAAAATTGTACATTCGTAAGAATGATCGGCGCTTCCGCTACTCCTCGCTCACAGATCGTACGTACGATACACGCATGTTGCGCTTTATATACACTGCGCATGCGTGAAACTCCACCCGCCCCAGACATTCTTTCTAGTATTGTCCCCGCCCCTTTTCTTTCGGCGCAGTGGGAGAGCACATGGCAGAGACAGAGCAGGTGCCTGAGAGGAGCAGCAACCACGAGGAAAACCCGGAGCCACAAACGTCCCGCTCCCGGAGGATATTTAAGGCTTTAAATATGGCCTTTATAGAGATGGCGGAGACAGTGGACATCTTCAAGAGGGCAGACTATGAAGGGAAGCATGAACCATACCCAAACCCAAATGTGAGAAAGGCCAAGATTATGACTAAAGTTGTGAAAAGTCTGCCGAAGGTTTTGGGGTATGGCGATCTAAGGATCAACTGAGGAAACCCTGGTCAGACCTGAAATTGAGGGAGAAGGATCAGTACAGAAGAATCAAGAGAGTGCTGCAAAAAAGTAAGTATTTTGTTGTGTGTTCCTATTCTTCTTCTTACGTTCGTGCTGCTCCATGTGCTTTTCTTTACTGTTGTACAATTTAAAGTGGCAAATTTCAGGTTCGTGGGCACAGTAATCGTTCGTAAACGGAATCATAAACATCGTTCATTCACCCACTAATACGATGTTTTTTGCAGATGCAGGTTAATTACATTTGGTTATGCCTATTTGTCTTAAAAGAAGTTTAGTACATTGTTGTCTAGATGGGTTTGTAACTAGAATGAAATGCAAACTTGATTCAGTGTAAGGAGAGGACACTCAGCAGCTGTTTACACACCTGGACGCAGGAACACTAGTGTGGGACACCAGAACAAACTTTTTAGGGTGTCCAACACAGGTGCTCCAGTGGATACAAGGGGTCTCTACATGTGTGATACTTTAACAAAAAAGGTAAGTATTCCAGCTTTGTAAAGGGAAACAATCATGTCCCTTCCAAGCAATGTTTCAGATTCCTATTTCTTGCCTCAAATATCTGTGTGCTAAGTATACCTTTATTTTATTCACATAGGAGAGAAAAGACTCGGAACGTCTGAGGTCAACAGGGACCCCCAACCTCCTAAAGAAGGGGAAATCCAAAAACAACAAACCGAGGATGTGGAGGAAGGAGAGGTTTATGAAGGTGAGTGTCTGAGACCACAGCTTCAGGTAATAGATGGATGCCTGCATATTTATAATACATGGTGTTTTTTTTTAGGTGATGTGGATGTTGTTGAAGAAGAAACACAAGTGCACAAGTCCTCATCGGGAAGATCATGGTGTGAAATCGGGATTTACAGATGATCAAGGAAGACATTGATGATGTTGAAAAAAGACTCAAAAACATCATTGATGTTTTAGGCAGAATCAAAAACACACCAACATTTATCAAATTCTATTTTTCTAACTTTTCTCCAAAATTTTGAAAGCCAAATTTTGAAGATGCATACAGTGGGGGTCATTTACTAAGATGAATGCACTGCGTTGGTTCAGACCTTAATTGGTGCGCTGGATAGATCCTTAATTCAGCACGTGAACTGGCGCACACACAGGAGTACCTACACGCGAGAATGTTTCCAGTGCAATGGGATCGCGCTGATTCTTGGCGAGGTACATCTCGCGCTCGCTGCAATAGGAAAAACACATCTTCCTATTAAAGCAGCGTGAGAAATACCGGCATGGGTTCCCCCTCCGGGTGCATGCCAGGCCCTTCGGTCTGGTATAGATTCTAAGGGGAACCCCCTACACCGAAAAAACGGTGTGGGGGGTCCCCCAGAATCCATACCAGACCCTTATCCGAGCATGCAGCCCGGCCGGTCAGGAAAGGGGGTGGGGACGAGCGAGCGCCCACAGACCCTGACAACCAATGGCCAGGGTTGTCGGGAAGAGGCCATTGTCCTCATCAACATGGGGACAAGGTGGTTTAGGGTGGGGGGGCCCGCAACGTGCCCCCCTTCCCCAAAGTACCCATCCCCCATGTTGAGAGCATGCGGTCTGGTATGGTTCAGGAGGGGGGCACTCGATCGTCCCCACCCCCTTTCCTGACCGGCCGGGCTGCGTGCTCGAATAAGGGTCTGGTATGGATTTTGAGGGGACCCCACACCGTTTTTTCGGTGTAGGGGGTTCCCCTTAAAATCCATAACAGACCAAAGGGCCTGGTATGCCCTTGGAGGGGGACCCATGCCGTTTTTTTTATTTAAAATTTGGCGTGGAGTTCTCCCTCAAGATTCATACCAAACCATGCCTGGTATTGGCGGGGATCCAAGTCGGATCCCTGTGCTTGTCGCTCATTGGGAAAGGAAAAAAAATTTTTTCTTTTCCCAATGAGCGAGCCAGCTCAGCGCTGCTATCTGCAGCTGACACAGTGCAGTGTGATTACCTGCGGTTATGTGCAGATAGCTGCGTTAAATCGCTCCTGGACGCAGTCAATTCTATTTTTTCTATCTGCACCAAGCCGCATGTAATCAAAACGCAGTATGTGAATGGGGCCATAGCAAAGCATTGTGTGCGTTTAGAAAACGCAGCTAAAAGCACAATTCTATCCATCTGTGTGAAAGTATAAGGCCCCTTTCACACTGGCGCATTTTTCAGGCGCTAAAAATAGCGCCTGAAAAACGCCCTAAAGAAGTGGCTCCATTCACTCCAGTGTGAATCAGGCTTTCACACTGGAGCGGTGTGCTAGCATGACAGTAAGGCCTCTTTCACACTGGGGTGGTGGGGGCGTCTGTGGTAAAGCGGCACTATTTTTAGCTCCGCTTTACTGTTGTTTTAGCGCCGTTATTCGGCTGCTAGCAGGGGGGTTTTAACCCCCCTGCTAGCAGCCAAAAAGGGGTTAAATACAGCCGCAAAATGCTGCTGGAGCGGCATTTTGCCGGCAGTATCACAGCGCTACCCCATTGATTTCAATGGGGAGGACCGGTGAGTTCACCGCTCCAAAGAAGCTGCTGGCAGGACTTTTTGTGGCGCCCTGCCAGTGCACCGCTCCAGTGTGAAAGCCCTCACTGAAGTGAATGGAGCAGCTTCTTTAGGGCATTTTCAGATGCTATTTTTAGCGCTGTAGCGCCTGAAAACACACAAGTGTGAAAGGGGCCTAAAAAAAAGGCCTGCTAGCAGCACCTTTGGAGTGGTGTATAAACCGATCCTACCCATTGAAATCAATGGGACAGCGCGGCGTTTTGCGGGCAGATTTATATAAACCCCTTTTCGGCCGCTAGCGGCTGAATACCGCCGGTAAAGCGGCACTAAAAATAGCACCGTTTTAATCCTGACGCCCGCCCCACCCCAGTGTGAAAGGGGCCTAAGGCCCCTTTCACGCGGATGGACCTTTCAGGTCCGGCTCGGACCTGCGGACCTGAACGGACACTCCATAGACTTCTATGGAGGGTCGGATATCAGTGGTGACATGTCCGCTGACATCCAACCCACTTCAATCCGAAAAAGTGTAACGGAGGAAACACCTATTTTTCCATCCGTCATCGGATCGGGTGATGATGGACTCTACGATCCGTCGTCATCCGATCCCCCAAAAAGGAGAGCGGCACTCTGACAGGTCCGTCCCTGCACAGTGTGCAGAGACAGACCTGTCATCTGCCTGCTTAGCGGGGATCCACAGAGCGATCCTCCGCTGAGCAGAGCGGGCTCCGTACACGGACACGTCCATGTGAAAGAACCCTAAGGCCAACGCCCTTTGTACAAAAATCCACGGGAAAGTTTGTACAAAGTCCCATTGTGTGTATGAGGCTTAAACACCAGAAATTCAACTTTTCATATCTTTAAAGGTCACCATACACTGGCCAGTCAGTTAGATCTTCCATAAATTAGATGCAAGAGCCTGTTTGGTTTTCTACAATTAGAAGTAATTCTAATGCCCCGTACACACGGTCGGATTTTCCGACGGAAAATGTGAGATTGGAGCGTGTTGTCGGAAATTCCAATCGTGTGTGGGCTCCATCGGACATTTTCCATCGGATTTTCCGACACACAAAGTTTGAGAGCAGGCTATAAAATTTTCCGACAACAAAATCCGATCACGTCAATTCCGACCGTGTGTGGCCAATTCCGACGCACAAAGTGCCACGCATGCTCTGAAGAAATTCCGATATGGAACAGCTCGGTCTGGTAAAATTAGCGTTCGGAATGGATACAGCACTTTCGTCACACTGCAATGGTTTAAATTGTTTAATACAGCGCACTCTCTTCTTCTTTATATTGTGAGAAGAATGAAGTAGTTTTTTTGCTCATATTCACACAGACTTCTCACAAACATCTTTCTTTATTATTTATCGTGATTCCCTCAATATATTTTGATTTGTCACATCTGACCAAATTTCTTTGTTGTTGTTTTATTTTTGTTTTTTGTTTTTTTCAAGGCTTTTTTTTTTTTTTTTTTTGGGTTTGTATTTTTTTCCAGGCTGATGTATTTTTTTAGTTTTTTTGGGTTTTACTCCATAATATTTTTGTGTGTGTTTTGTGTGTCAAGTTACCACAACACCATTGATATCTTGTATTATTTAATCTCAAGGAGATTGTTTGGTGTTGGTGTCCCTTGTTAATTTCACATTGTAGTTTTGAAATGTACCTGTCCATATCTAAGGGAGTGCAGTCTGGTCCAGAAGTCCCAGAGATCATGAAAGCAGCAGATGACATCTGTGTCCCCAGGCTGTGGTACTACAAGAGCCTGCATCTTTTGTCAGACCAGACTGAACACAGGGTTATCACTCTCTGGTCTTCCTTCCACGCTTCCTTCCACGCTGTGGCTGTGGTGGTGTAGTTGTGGCAGGAGGAGGAGGATGGTCCAACTCAATCACGTCGGTATTGAGTGTGATTTCGCCACTCACCCCCTTAGTTAGGACTTTATAAAGAAGTTTCTAACACATGAGGCGTTGACCCTCCTGCCTGCCCTTTAGTTTGGTGGCAGCCATGCAGGCAAAGGCCTCTTCAGGAGTGGGTAAGGCTCTGAGGGATGCAGAAGCCTCCTGAATGAGCCTGAGAGCTGAATCCTGCACGTGACTCCCCTTCCTGGGTCTTTTGTTTGGAAGGCGGAGGGGAGGAACCTGCAATTCTGTCAGGTTTCTACTGGGCCCAGGCTTCTCCTGGCTGCCACTTAGCCCCGTCTCCTCCTGGCTGCCACTAACCCCCGCCTCCTCCTGGCTGCCACATTCCACAGCCTCCTCCTGTGTGCCACATTCCAGAGCCTCGTCTTGGCTGAGGTCTTCCTGTGTATGAAAAAGGGACATAGTTTTAGTTTTTTATTCATCAATCACACACAATTTTCATCTCATGACTGTTGCAAATTGAATGTTAACAAATATAACAGACTATCCTTCTGAGCCCAGCATTTTTCATTCTTGTCCCAATTATTTTTGCCCACTACTGTCTATTGATATGTAAAAAACTGTATTAAATCAGCAATTAGTGATCAATAATAACATCTAGTAAAGATCATTTATTTATTGACCAGAAATCTGTAGAAGAATGCTATACCTGACTCCATCTGGGCTCCTCCACTTCTTCCTGGCTGGAAGTCCCAGGTTGGACATCGGAAGCCTCAGCTGGGGTGAAAGGAAGAGTGGAAGGAAGGGATTCCCTGACTCCAGTCTGGTCTGACAGAAATCGCAGTCTCTCATAGTACCACAGTCTGGGGACATAAACATCATCTGCTGCAGCTCCGGATCTCTGGGAATCCATGACCTTCTTGCGCTCCCTTAGATAAGTGCTCCTCAGGCCACCAATTTTGGCTTTTAAATAGGGGATGTTTGCCGTGGGAACCACCGGCTTCACCAACTCCAGCAGTTTCTCCAGGGCTGCCTGCCTCTTTTGTTTATGATTATAATGTGGATGTTTCACCAACCACAGAAAGGGTAGCTCCCTGTATTTATCTATGAGCAGGGGGAGGAAGTTGTGGTCATTGAAGCCATCCATTTTATCTGCAAGACACAACACAAGACAAACTCTAATGTAAGGCGAAACTCTCCTAATCTTGTTACAATATAGGCCTCAATCTAGAAGCAGTATAGGCCCAAGTTTTGCTCTTACCTTTGTTATCATGATCGGCGCCTCTGATACTCCTTCCTCCGCTCACAGATCGTACGTACTACGCATGCGTGTTAGGCTTTATACACACTGTGCATGCGTGTAACTCCGACCGCCCCTGATGTTCTTTTTAGTCTATTCTCCGCCCCTTCTCGTTCGACGCAGTGGGGGAAGAGCACATGGCGGAGACACAACAGGTGTGTGCTAATTACAGCAACGAGAAGGAGCAGGAAAGCCCAGAGCCTGAAACATCTGGATCCAGAAGGAGAAGTTTTAAGGCATCGAATATGTCCTTTGGGGAGATGTTGGAGATGGTGGACATCCTGAAGAGGGCCGACTATGACGGGAAGTATGGACCTTACCCCAACCCCAATGTCCGAAAGGCCAAGATCATGGCGAAAGTGGTCAAGAGTCAGCTAAGGAAGCGGTGGTCGGACCTGAAATTAAGAGAGCATGAGCAGTACTGAAAGATCCGGAGAGTGCTGCAAAAAAGTAAGTAGTTGTCCTGTGTTCCTATTCTTTATGTTTATTACGTTCGTGCTGCTCCATGTGCTTTTCTTAACTGCTATCCAGTTTCAAAAGGCAACTTTCATGTTCATGGGCACATTATTTGTTCGTATAAAACATTGTTCGTTCGGCCTATAAAACACCATTGTTTTGGCCATATGCCTTTGCCCACATTTTTTAGGGCCTACTTGTCTGAAACTAATTTGGTTGTGTAGATGGGTTTGTTACTAGAATGAAATGCAAACTAGATTCTGTGTAAGGAGAGGACACTCAGCAGCTGTTTACACATCTGGACGCTGCAGCACTAGTGTGGGACACAAGAACACCCTTTTTATTAGGGGGCCCACACAGGTGCTCCAGTGTATACTATAGGGGTGTCTCCATTTGTGAAACTTGTACAAAACAGGTAAAGTATTGAAGCTTGACAAAGGACAATTACATTTCAACATCTTGGAACTCTGCCAAAATAGACAATTGTATCCCACTTCCAAGCAATGTTTCATATTCATAGTTCTGCCATCAAATATCTGTGTGCTAAGTATACCTATTTTTTTTTACATAGGGGAGAAAAGACTCGGAGGACACCCCTCATCCGAGGAGACCAGAGACCCCCCACCTCTGGAACAAGGGGAAATCCACCCAAGACAAGCAGAGCAGGAGGAGGAAGACGTGGTAGAAATTGGCACCGCAACCGGTGAGTGTCTGCGACCACAGGCTCAGGTAAGAGATGGATGCCTGCAGATTTATAATACATGGTGTGTTTTTTGGTTTCTATCTTTTTAGGTGATCGTGATGTTGTGGATCCGGATCCTTTCACCTCGGAAAGTGCACAGATCCTGATCGGGGAGATCATGGGGTGTAATAGGGACTTGGAAAACATCAAGAAAAACATGAAGAACATCATTGATGTTTTAAGGAGAGTTTAAAACCCCTCCAAATCCCTTTGTTTTTTTGTGTGCTAAAAATTTTTGACATTTTTTGACAAATTTGAGAAAAGCCAAATTTTGAAGATGCACACAGTGTGTCAACATGTGCTATCTGCCATCACGGGAGATCAACAGACGCGTTTTGGGGGTGAAACCCCTTCCTCAATAATAAAGTAGCTGTGAGGAAGGGGTTGCACCCCCAAAACACGTCCCTTGATCCCCCGTGATGGCAGGTAGCACATGTTGACATTCGGCAATTTGTGTGCACTTGTAGTGCAAAGTGTCTTTGCCTTTAGTAAATAACACCCAACAGTGCTTTGTAAGGTTACACAATCACGCCATTTTCAGGACTCACCACATTTCTGTCAGGGTCAGCTAAAACAAACACAAGCAGTAAATGTCACCAAAGATTTGAGTAGTTATTTGTTTTTTTTATTATAAAAAGGTTTCAGACATTGTCTGGCATATTGATAGCCCCCTACCCGCAAAGTATTCAAGGTATATTAGCCGGACATCACTGGCACTCAGGGGGGGCAAGCCAGGACGGCCACTTTCAAGCGCCGTCAGGGTTGTTTCATTTTGAATTCCAGCCTCAGGCCCAACTGAGCCAGCATAGTTGGCAGAATGTTGCCGTAAAAAGTTGTGTAGAACACAGCACGCCAGGATTATATGATTCAGTTTATACTCTGCCATATGTATGGGTGTAAGAAATAGGCGGAACTAGCTGGCCATGATTCCAAACGTGTTCTCCACCACTCTTCTGGCTCTAGCCAGCCGGTAATTAAAAACCCTCTGGTCCGTGGTGAGGGTCCTCATTGGGAATGGCCGCATAAGATGGTCCCCCAGCGCAAACGCTTCATCCGCAACGAAGACGAACGGGAGTCCTTCCACATTGTCTTCTGGAGGTGGCAAGTCCCAGCTGCCATTCTGGAGACGCCTGTAGAACTCCGTCTGGGTGATGACTCCACCATCGGACATCCGGCCATTCTTCCCCAAGTAGCTGACACCACCGCCAACATAACAATACTATTGAACCCCTTATAATTATAATAGTATGACCCCGAGTTGGGTGGTGGGGCGATGTGGACATGTTTCCCATCAATTGCCCCTCCGCAGTTAGGAAAGTCCCACCGCTGGGCAAAGTGGGAGGCCACAGTCTGCCATTCCTGTGGCGTGGAAGGAAACTGTGGAGTCAAACAAAAAAACATTTTGTCATTTTGCACATAAACAGGGAAAGCAGATTAGACACAAACATTCTTGGCCAACATCAAGATAACATTTATTTGAGGGATTTTTTAAAGACCAACGTATAAGGTACACCTATCAGATTCCCCCTCCCTCTCATGGGCCATTTCTAAAATTATAGGGGGGGAACTCTTGGACAGGTACCCCTCTGCCAGAGAGCTCACCTTGCAGGTCGCGGTGCTGGTGCGCGCCAGGGCGCGTTGGCGCGCGTTCCTGTGCATGCTGCTGTGCATGTCCCTGCAGGCGCTGGTCGGTGTACTGGCGTGCGGGCGCGCGCGCGCCTGTGAGCGGCGGCGTGCGCGCGCTGTTTGGTGCCAATCGGCCTATTTAGGTTTGCCATGCACTCTGCTCGGTGCTGCCTGATCAACAGAAGGGCAACAGAGCTAATAAAGGGTCTGGAGGATCTTAGTTATGAGGAAAGGTTGCAAGCACTGAACTTATTCTCTCTGGAGAAGAGACGCTTGAGAGGGGATATGATTTCAATTTACAAATACTGTACTGGTGACCCCACAATAGGGATAAAACTTTTTTGCAGAAGAGAGTTTAATAAAACTCGTGGCCACTCATTACAATTAGAAGAAAAGAGGTTTACTTTAAACTACGTAGAGGGTTCTTTACTGTAAGAGCGGCAAGGATGTGGAATTCCCTTCCACAGGCGGTGGTCTCAGCGGGGAGCATTGATAGCTTCAAGAAACTATTAGATAATCACCTGAATGACCGCAATATACAGGGATATGTAATGTAATACTGACACATAATCACACGCATAGGTTGGACTTGATGGACTTGTGTCTTTTTTCATCCTCACCTACTATGTAACTATGTAACTATGTATGTAACAGCTTCCGGTTCCTTAGTTCGCCACTACCTGTTCCAGTGTTCCTGTGTTCCAGATCTCCTGACGACCCGGCTTGCCTCTGACTCTCCTCTGATTGCTGCCCGTACCTGACCTTGGCTTGTTTGACCCTTCTTCTGCCTGCTCCCTTGTGCCGTGCTGCCTGTCTGTTGCCAAACTCTGCCTGTAGCCTGACCTGCCTGCTTGCTCCTGCTCAGCAGCTGTTTTGCCTGTGTTCCAGTTCACCATCTGCTGCTTGAAGTTCCTTTTCCACCCAACACCTGGATCCCTCACCAGGCTCTCTTACCATTCCTTACTCCCGTGCCTCCTGTCCATTCTACCAGGGGCCGCGAGTGGGATACGTATGGGAGACCACCCTCTGCCCAAGCGGACTCACCGGTCTGGTAAGTAAAGTCTGACAGTATCAGGCAGCCATGACCGAGTCCAGGCAGGGGGCCTCCCCCATGGATGAACTTTGCAGACACCTGGTGGGTCTTACCCAAGCCATGAAGAGCCTTCAGGAAGGCTGTGCAAGATTGGAGGAGCCAGTTTTGGTTCTATCCTCTCCCTCTAATCCCCAGAGAGCATCTTCTGCTGGACTTTCATCTGCACCCTCCGTGGTAATGCTTCCTCCTGAGCCTAGAGTACCCACTCCTGAAAGGTTTGCCGGAGAGCGCAGCAAGTACCGTGCATTTTGCAATGCCTGCGAGCTCTATTTCGCTCTGCAACCACGCACATTTTCTTTAGAAGCAACAAAAGTGGGCTTTGTCATTTCATTACTGTCCGGTAAACCCCAAACCTGGGCCCACCGCCTGCTGGAACAAGAATCAATATCCTTGGATAGCTTAGAGACCTTCTTCCTGGCCGTGTCCCAACTGTATGAGGATCCACAGTTGACCGCGACTGCAGAAGCCGCTTTGCACTCTCTACAGCAGGGTCGCAGGGCAGTGGAAGATTATGCGGTAGAGTTCAGACGCTGGAGCTCTGACACCAACTGGAATGACGCCACCTTGCGTCACCAGTTCAGAATGGGACTTTCAGATCCACTAAAAGACAAGCTGGCACGTGTTGGGATACCCCCCTCCTTGGATGAACTCATCAACCTGTCCATCCAGATTGACCGTCGTTTGAGGGAACGCCGCTCAGAAAGGTCTTCTCACCAGTTCCGCCCTACTTGGATGTTACCTAAGGTTCCCAGTGCGGTCAGTCAGCTTCCCCCCATCTCTACCACACCTGCTTTAGACGCCCCAGAGCCTATGCAGCTTGGCTTGCTCCGTCCCACACTGACTCCTGAGAAAAAACTGCGTAGATGAGCCCGCAACCTTTGTCTGTATTGTGGTGAGCCCGGGCACTACGTGAAGGCCTGCCCCAACAAGATGCGTAAGTGCCTTCCTGCCTCTTCGTTTTGTGCATCTATTGTACCTAAGACCGGTTCTCACCTTGCTCTCTCCATCACTTTGCAGCTTCCAGGAGGGACTACCCCAGTGACGGCCATCATTGATTCTGGTGCCTGTAGTTGCTTCGTCGACCTGACTTTCGCTGACAATCTCCACATTCCCACTTCAACCTAAGACCCAAGGACTTACAATACACCTGGCAGATGGCTCTACCCTTCGTTCTGGTCCGGTCACCCAAGAGACCGTCCCTTTACTGGCCATCATTGGCACCCATCACCAGGAACTTCTTCATCTGGATGCCATCTCCTCTCCCCTCTTCCCCATCATCTTAGGAATACCTTGGCTGCAAGCCCATAATCCCAGCATTAACTGGACCACAGGGGAAGTTACTTTTCCTTCCGAGTACTGCCAACAGCACTGCCTGTACAGGTCCTCTACTGAAACCTCTCCACTCCTTTGTATGGACTCATATCTGGAACTCCGACAGTCCATCCCTGAACTCTACCGAGACTTTGTGGACGTATTTAGCACGAAAGGAGCAGAAACATTACCTGTGCACAGGCCTTATGACTGCCCTATAGAGCTCCTACCGGGAACTGAGGTTCCTTTCGGAAGAATCTTTTCGCTAACTGAGCAAGAGTTAAGCACACTAAAGACCTACATCGACAAAAATCTGGAAAAAGGGTTTATCCGCCCTTCCACCTCTCCAGCCGGTGCGGGCATCTTTTTCGTTGAAAAAAAAGACCATTCCCTACGTCCCTGCATAGATTATCGGGAATTGAATAGGATAACTATCAAGAACCGTTATCCCCTGCCCTTAGTACGAGAACTTTTTCAAAGGTTGGGAACCGCAGTCGTGTTCACGAAGCTTGATCTTTGGGGAGCTTATAATTTAGTTCGAATCCGGGAAGGGGACGAGTGGAAAACGGCATTCTACACTCGATTTGGGCACTTCGAGTACCTTGTCATGCCCTTTGGCCTCTGCAACGCCCCTGCAACATTCCAGCACTTTGTCAATGACATTTTTCGTGACTACCTGGATTTGTACGTAATTGTGTATCTTGACGATATTCTGATCTTCTCCTCCTCACTGGCCGATCACCGCAAACATGTCCGGAATGTCCTAACCCAGCTCAGACTACACGGTCTTTATGCAAAACTAGAGAAATGTGAATTCGAGCTCCAGAGCATCCAATTCCTAGGTCTAATCATCTCGGTGGATGGCATCAAGATGGACCCTCAAAAGGTGTCCGCCATCCTGGATTGGCCTGCGCCTGTGGATAAAAAAGGTGTGCAACGCTTCATCGGCTTTTCTCATTTTTATCGGAAGTTTATTAAGGGGTTTTCAGCAATAATCGCCCCAATAACCGAACTAACCAGGCAGGGAACCCGATTCTCTTGGATTCCTCAGGCCCAGACAGCTTTTCAGAAACTTAAAGAGCTTTTCACATTGGCTACCATCTTGAAACACCCTAATCCTGCTTTACCGTTTGTCCTGGAAGTCGATGCCTCAGAAATAGCAGTTGGAGCGGTTCTTTCTCAGCGGCAAGGTGCCAAAGCTCTTTTCTACCCAGTGGCGTTTTTCTCACGCAAGCTCTCAGTCTCGGAAAGGAACTATGATGTGGGAGATTGGGAAGTTCTTGCTATCAAATCGGCTCTGGAGGAGTGGCGTTACCTTCTGGGGGTGCTGCTCATCCCATCTTGGTGTATACAGATCACAAAAATCTGTAATATTTGAGGACAGCCAAAAGATTGAGACCACGACAGGCCAGATGGGCACTTTTCTTTTCCCGATTTCAATTCCATATAACCTATAGACCAGGTTCTAAGAACATTAAGCCAGATGCGCTTTCGCGCATGTTTTTGGATTCCGAAAAGACTCTGCCTCCTGACACGATCCTTCACTCTGGAAACTTTTTGCTCCTTCAAGTGGGCCTTTTAACCCGGATAAAACAGGCCTCTGTGGGAATGTCCCCATATCCTGAAACCAATCTGAGTGAGGGCCTGTTTTGGCATGGAGATAAAATCGTAGTCCCTGCACCTTTACGGGTGACGGTGATGGAACTTTGCCACGACCCTAAATTAGCCGGACATTTTGGTGTGTTGAAAACTATAGAGTTGGTGCAGCGCACCTTTTGGTGGCCCCAACTGTCTAGCGATTGCAAAAGTTATGTGGATTCATGCACCACTTGTGCCCGGAGCAAAAACAGCCGGACAAAGGCTTGGGGCCTACTAAAACCTTTACCCATTCCAGAGAGACCATGGAAAAGGATATCGATGGACTTTATCGTAGAACTCCCTCCGTCGGAGGGATTTTCCACCATTTTCGTCGTCATAGACAGGCTATCCAAGATGGCACATTTCTTGCCCATGAAGGGCATGCCCTCGGCCATGGACACTGCAAAGATTTTTGTTAAAGAAGTGGTGAGGCTGCATGGAGTCCCGGCAAGTATTGTGTCTGATCGCAGTGTCCAATTTACTTCAAGGTTCTGGAAGGCTCTCTGTGGTTCTCTGGAAATAGAGTTGGCATTCTCATCAGCCTACCATCCCCAGACAAATGGGCAAACAGAGAGAACCAATCAAACCCTAGAGTAATACCTCCGCTGCTTCTCTGTGTTCTCTCAAAACGACTGGGTCTCTCTACTACCTGTTGCAGAGTTTAGTTACAACAACTCATTGCATTCTGCTATCAACCAAATGCCATTCTTTGCTAACTACGGTTTTCATCCTTCCTTCTTGCCGAGCTCATTACCCGAGTGTACCGTTCCTGCAGTTGCTGAAACCATGGATTTTTTCTCCTCTAACAACAAACTTTTGCAGGAAACAATGGCCAAGTCTCAGGACTGATCCTGGAAACTGGCAACCAAGTGTGGTTGTCCACCATTAACCTAAAAATGGCCTGTCCCTCAAGGAAATTGGGCCCCAAATTTATGGGTCCCTTCGCTGTAAAGAGAAAGATAAATGATGTTGCGTATGAGCTTGATCTGCCTGATTCTCTAAAAATACACCCGGTATTTCATGTGTCTCTGTTGAAGCCTGCTATTCCGAATCCCTTTACTGGCCGTAGGACCGGCCCACCTAAACCTGTCATAATTAATGATGAAGAGTTTGAGGTTGAGGCAATCTTGGTTTGTAGAAAGAGGAACAACAGAATTCAATATCTCATCAAATGGAAGGGGTATGGGAGCCTGAGAGCAATTTGCATGCCCCAGAACTTTTACGGTCTTGCAAGAATGTTCATGCCTCCAAGCTGGCTCAACTGGGTATCCAGAGGCTGCCCTTTAGGGGGGGGCACTGTCAGAGAACTCACCTTGCTGGTCGCGGTGCTGGTGTGCGCGTTCCTGTGCGTGCTGCTGTGCATGTCCCTGCACGCGCTGGTCTGTGTACTGGCATGCGGGCACGTGTGTGTGCGCACTTGTGAGCGTCGGCGTGCACGTGCGCACGCTGTTTGGTGCTAATCGGCCTATTTAGGTTTGCCATGCACTCTGCTCGGTGCTGCCTGATCAACAGCTTCCGGTTCCTTAGTTCCCCACTACCTGTTCCAGTGTTCCTGTGTTCCAGATCTCCTGACGACCCGGCTTGCCTCTGACTCTCCTCTGATTGCTGCCCGTACCTGACCTTGGCTTGTTTGACCCTTCTTCTGCCTGCTCCCTTGTGCCGTGCTGCCTGTCTGTTGCCGAACTCTGCCTGTATCCTGACCTGCCTGCTTGCTCCTGCTCAGCACCTGTTTTGCCTGTGTTCCAGTTCACCATCTGCTGCTTGAAGTTTCTTTTCCACCCAGCACCTGGATCCCTCATCAGGCTGTCTTACCATTCCTTACTCCCGTGCCTCCTGTCCATTCTACCAGGGGCCACGAGTGGGATATGTACGGGAGACCACCCTCTGCCCAAGCGGACTCACCGGTCTGGTAGGTAAAGTCTGACACCCTCTCCACTTCATTGAGAGATGAATGCCTAAATAATGGGTATTACTTTGAACAGCCCCTCCTTAGTTACACTATTGGCAGCCCACTGGACAGGTAAGAAGTGTCATAATACAAAGATATAAATACACATTTGAGCACATTTGGACATTCTGCTATTACCTATCAAGATAATAATAGTATACAGAAACTTGAAACAGTACCATTTGAAAGTATACAGGCAGGCCCTTGCACTACATGCTTTGGGGAATTCATCCATAAATCTGACCACAAAAGAGATGGGTATAGTGTGTATGGGTTTGGCAAAGTCAGCATATAGATGATTGAGGATAGATAGAGAATTGTTATCAGCTGACTTAGCAGTTGGGGGGAGGGAGGGTTAAAAATGATTTGGGGACCCCCCAAAAAAAGCCTCTGGCACTCTGCCTCAATTTAAAGCACAAATCACATTTTAAAACATTTTAGGGGGTGTTTGGGGTAAAGCACTACAATGGAGCTGATAAAATACATTGTTTAGTGACTACATGAGGTGAATATAGGGCCAGGAGACACCATGCTGGGGAGATAATAGTAATAATTACCTAAAAATCCAGCATGCATGAGGACAAAGGGAACATTCACAGCATATTACAATCATGGTAATTAGGGAATGAGGAAAGAAATACAATATATTATCAAACATTAAATACAATAAAATGTGATATTAAAGGATAAAAAACTTACCTTCATATACTCCTTCTGCAGGACCTAGATGATGACAGAACAGGTCTCTGGGATAATGATCCCCAGAGCCTGGGGGAGATGCCTGTCGAGAACTTCAAGTCCTGCAGGCTTCTCCCCGTCGCCAAGTACCGCAGGGTGGTGACTAGCCTCTGCTCTGGAGTGATGGCTTGCCTCATGCAGGTATCCTGCCTGCTAATATAAGGGGTCAGCAAAGAGAACAAACGGTGAAATACAGGGTCCGTCATCCTGAGAAAGTTCCTGAAATCATCAGGATTATTCTCACGGATCTCACGGAGCAAATGCATATGACAGAACTGGTCACGCTGAAACAACCAATTCTTGGTCCATGAACTCCTCCCCACCCTGTTCATGGACTGGATTCGTGTCAAGGTAAGGACCCCAACACCAAGCCCCCGCACAGCACGAACTCTACGAGGAGTACGTATACGCAACATGGCTAGAAAACGGTCGGCTGCTCAGAACAAAGTAACAGAACGCACTGAAGAACAGCAAGGCCTGTGGAAGAGCGACCTGAAAAACAGTAACGAGCGGACAAGATCGCACTGAATAGTACAATATGAACTGACTGCATGCACTGAAGAGCAGATACAAACCCACAAGCACAAACTGTACAGCAAAAAACGATCTGAAAACCACGAGTCTGAAAAAAAGCGCAAATCATCTCTCACCAAACTTTTACTAACACGAGATTAGCAAAAGGAGCCCAATGAGTGCCACGCTTGGTTCTGAACTGGCCTTTTCTAGTCTTGTCGTACGTGGTGTATGTCACCGCGTTCTTGGCGATCGGAAATTACGACAACTTTGTGCGACCGTGTGTACGCAAAACAAGTTTGAGCCAACATCTGTCGGAAAAAATCCATGGATTTTGTTGTCGGAATGTCCGATCAATGTCCGATCGTGTGTACGGGGCATTACACTGCATCTTCCTATTACCGCTTTAGCCTAATGCTCTCTTTCCACTATAGGGAGTATTATTCCTGCGCTACCAAGTAGTGGTGGTATAGGTGGTTTTAGATAGGGAAAAGCAGCTTGCACCGAATGGGGTCCAGCCTTAAACCCTGGTGTAACTAACAACTGACAAATAGGAATGGTGCTGCGCTAATCCTACAACTTACAATATCTAAGTGTACTGGGTATCAACTCTTGCCTTCACTGGGGTATAGAATGGTGATCTACACCACAAAAGAGGAATATAGCACTATGTGAACGTGCAGGCAGTATGTGCATAAATAGAAAAATAAATAATAGCTAAAGGGTGGAGCCCACCAAACAAAATATACCTTTGTATCTCTCAGCTTAAATAAAGATAAAACCTTGGTGAAATCTACAATTAAATACATTTTTTTTTTTTTTCTTTCAATAAAATGGTGATTACCGCTGAGACATTAAATACCAGTACAAAGTGCTGTGAATTAATATCTGGAAATTATTATAGTTCAATCAACCGTGATTCATATAAATAAATAGATGACTAAAGACTTAATGACATAAAAGCAAAAATTGCCAAATAATACAATGTTACATTGAATGTCCAAAGTGATCTTCATAATTGTGCATCATGCAGTATAGTGTCCAGCGCCAGCAGGGGGTGCTCAAACTTAAAATAAAACAATCCAATAAAGGTGACTTAGTGCAACAAAAAACAGCTTCAATGCTTCCTAAGGCTCCATTCACACTAGCGCGTTTTTTGATGCATTTTGCATTTTGCAGAAATGCATGGGGATTTTTTAACATGGGTTCCTATGGAACATGTTCACATCAATGCCTTTTTGTACCTCTGCATTTTTGGAAAGGGTCAGGGACTTTTTTTCATGCAAAATGCAGCGTTTTGCATGTAATAGAATTCAATGGACCAGCATCAAAAACGCAAGTGCACCGTTTTTGAAGCGTTTTTACAGCGTTTTTAAAGCATTTTTGATGCGTTTTTGGCGTTTTTTTTTTTTTTTTTTTAGACTGTATACAGTCTAAAAAAAAAACCTGTAAAAAAAAACGCAAAACTCGGCAAAAACGCTGTAAAAATGCTACAAAAACGCTGCTCAAAAACGTGGCAAGCATGACAAAAAAAACTCCAAAAACGCTCAAAAGCAACATGCTTAGGTGTGAATCCAGCCTTAGTGATAACAGACACTTAAATCGTGCAAATAGCAGCTGGGTTTAAGTATCATTTGTTCAGAAGAGTGGTGAATGTGAAGTGTGTAACGGGATCTCCTCCATTCAACAATCCTCTAGTGGTAGATAATGGCCCTTACCTCACTATACTGAGGTTACAGCATAGAGCAGACAGCGCTTGTGGTGTCTCTTGTGCAAGGGAGTCCTAGGTAATGGACTGTCATTTAGCAGACCTCAGATCCATGGGGAGCATCATAATAAATGGAGAGATGAAGATACCATATAATGTAGTATTTCAAGCATGTATTATTTAACATTACCAACATACAGGGTACTCACACAGTAAAAAACGAAAGGTACAGTGTATCCAGACGAGCGGCGAGCTCATATACTGCTGACAGTGGGCGGTGCCTGTTCCACTATTTCAACCCCAAAGTTGCATGATTTACAATGTGCTTTTTCGGCTTGTTTTCCACTATTGCAACTTGTCATGCCACTAGGGACTGAAAAGTTGCATCACAAGTTCTACCCCATGATTTACTTTGGTCCCACTTTGATGCGACTTGAGGTCCAGAGACCTCAAAAATACACAAGCATTGCTTCAAGTTTCAGCAAAAAGTTGCAGGAAACTCGCAGCAAAAAACACGCAACTTTGGGCTTGCAATAGTGGAAACCGAGCCTTAATGCCATGTCATGCGACTAGTTCAAAACATCAGAGAAAAAGTCACACTGAAGTTGGAACAAAGTAGTGCAAGAACTTTTTTTGGAGTTGCACCAATTCGAACGAGGGAACATTGAAATACATGTGTTTTGACTTGTCCTGCGACTTCACATGTGTCAAGTCGCACAACAACTCGCAGTAGTGGAAAGAGAGCCTAAGGCCACTTGGGACTGAAAAGTTGCATCACAAGTTCTACCCCATGATTTACAATGAGTACCGTTCATATGTGTGCGACTTGCTTACGCCCATGCCCTATACACAGCCGTACCAGGCCCCATGCCCTCAACATTGGGAGGGTGCTTTGGGGTCCCCCCCAAAGCACCTTATCCCCATGTTGATGAGGACAAGGGCCTCATCCCCACAACCCTTGCCCGGTGGTTGTGGGGGTCTGCGGGCGGGGGGCTTATCGGAATCTGGAAGCCCCCTTTAACAAGGGGACCCCCAGATCCCAGCCCCCCCTGTGTGAAATGGTAAAGGGGTACAAATGTACCCCTACCATTTCACAAAAATACTGTCAGAAATGTTAAAAATGACAAGAGACAGTTTTTGACAATTCCTTTATTTAAATGCTTCTTCTTTTCATCTTCTTCTATCTTCCTGCGGTTTCTTCATCCATCTTCTTCCTCCGATCCTCTGCTTCTTGCTCTGGTGTTCCCGTCCGGCATCTTCCTCCGTGGTGTCTTCTTCCCTTCTTCCCCCTCTGACGCACGGGGACTTCCCCGAGGCTTTCCCCTTGACGTCAGAGGGGGCGGACAGGGAAGTCCCCGTGCGTCAGAGGGGGGCAGGGTCATTTCACACGGGGGGGCAGGATCTGGGGGTCCCCTTGTTAAAGGGGGCTTCCAGATTCCGATAAGCCCCCCGCCCGCAGACCCCCACAACCACCGAGCAAGGGTTGTGGGGATGAGGCCCTTGTCCTCATCAACACGGGGACAAGGTGCTTTGGGCCTGGTACGGTTCAGGAGGCCTGGTACGGTTCAGCAGAGGGGGTGCTCTCTCGTCCCCCCTCTTTTCCTGCGGCCTGCCAAGCTGCGTGCTCGGATAAGGGTCTGGTATGAATTTTTAGGGGGACCCCACGCCATTTTTTTTTTTCATTTTGGCGCGGGGTTCCCCTTAAAATCCATACCAGACCTGAAGGGCCTGGTATGTATTTTGAGGGGGACCCCACGACATTTTTTTTTTTTTACGTGGGGTTCCCCTTAATATCCATATCAGACCTGAAGCGCCTGGTATTGAATTTC
Organism: Aquarana catesbeiana; assembly: GCF_042186555.1. Classification (NCBI taxonomy): domain Eukaryota; kingdom Metazoa; phylum Chordata; class Amphibia; order Anura; family Ranidae; genus Aquarana; species Aquarana catesbeiana. The sequence goes on along the minus strand of NC_133325.1, from coordinate 110,612,127 downwards.
GCAGCCCTAAATGTATTTGCCGGCGCTGCCGGCTTGTTTAGAGAAAGTCACTTTCTCATTCTATTTTGGCCATATTTGTTACTTGGACAGTTAGTACTACACTTCCCCACATCACCCCCATAATATTGGCACTTCCAGCTTGTTTAAATTTTAAGTTAAAGATGCCGTGCGCCATGTCTATAGTGGTGTACCGATCACCTCTTCCCGTGCGCCGGGAAGAGAATAGTAAATGGGGGACTGCGCTGTGTTACCGGCGCAAATGCTTTGTAAATATGAAAATGTCATTTGCGCATGGGCGTGCACCGCAAGTCATGGCGCAAATGCTTCATAAGTCAGCCCCAGTGTGTCAACATGTGCTATCTGCCACCACGGGATATCAAGGTACGCGTTTTGTGGGTTCAACCCCTTCCTCGCAACTAAAGTAGATGAGAGGAGGGGGTTGCACCCTCGAAACAAGTCCATTGATCCCCCATGATGGGAGCAAGCACATGTTGACATTGGGCATGGGATCAGGAGGGAAATCCCCATTTTGACTGTCAATTTGTGTGCATCTTCAAAATTTGGCTTTCACAGGGGTGACATCACCCCATCTGATGAAGGCAATATCAACACAGTTTGGACATACTAATGTCTGATATTGCCTTCACTTTGTCAAAGTTGAACTTTGTAAGTTCCTGATTTGTGTATTTTTTATGGTTTTAAACATGCCTGTTTTAACACAAAAAGGCTATTTGTACTGTCAAAAACAAAAATGTTATTACTAAAATATGTTGGTTTGTTCAAAATCCCTTTTTTAATGTGCACAGAGTAAAAAGTTTTCTACTTAACAATGTGTGGCTTCTTCTTTCAAGGCTCAATATCATTTTTGGACTAAGTTGGTGTTTACACTGAAATGGGGGTTATGTACTAAAGGCAAATCCACTTTGCACTAGAAGTGCAGTTTCATGTGCACTTTTGCAGTGCACTTGGAGTGCATTTTCCTTTAGTAAATAACTCCCACAGTGCTTTATAATTTGCCCCAGTCATGCCATTTTCGAGACTCACCAAAATTCATTCATGGTACTGAAAATGATGTATATTTTTATCAGTAATGCATTACATACATTAACAACAAAAACAAGGTGTGTGTAGCAGACCCACAACATAATAATAGTTTGCTGAAGAAGAGATTGTCACCTCATGTATCAAACATATTACGTTTGCACTATTGAAGAAAATGGCCAAAAAGAAAAGCCCATTGGAGAACCTAGGAGACAGCTAAAAGAAACAAGCAGAAAATCCTATTTCAGTTTAACTAAAAAAAATTATTTTGAAAATGTTTCTTAAACATTTTCTGGCATATCAATGGCTCCCCACCCACAAAGTACTCAACATACTTCTGTTTTACTTTGCGGGCACTTTGAGAGGGCAAGCCAGGACAGCCAGCTTCAAGCGCTGTCAGGGTTTCTTCTTGAAGTCCGGCCTGAGGCAACATAGTTCATTGAATTTCTCTTTAAAGAGTTGTGGAGAATTCAGCATGCAAGGATTATATGGTTAAGTTTATATTCCGCCATGTTGATTGCCGTAAGGAATAGGCCATTATCCCGAAAGCGTTATCCACCACTCTTCTGGCTCTGGCCAGCTGGTAGTTAAAAACCCCTGGTCTGGGGTGAGGGTCCTCATGGCTTCAAAGCGGTCGGCTGGTCAGAATGAACTAACAGAAAGCACAGAAAAACAGAAAGGCCTGAGAAGAGCGAGCTGAAAATCAGAAAAGAGCAGACAAGAATGCACTGCAAAATCAAATATGTAATATAAAATATGCACTGAAAAAAAAATGCGAAATGACTGTACGCACTGAAAACCAGATACGAACCCACAAGCACAAACTGAAAAGCAGTAATGATTGGAAAAGCACGAGTCTGAAAAGCGTGAATCGTCTCTCACCAAACTTCTACTAACACGAGATTAGCAGAAGGAGCCCAAAGGGTGGCGCACTGGCTATTGAGCTTCCCTTTTCTAGTGCCATCGTACGTGCTGTACGTCACCGTGTTCTTGACGTTCGGAAGTTCCGACAAGATTTGTGTGACCGTGTGTATGCAAGACAAGTTTGAGCCAACATCCGTTGGAAAAAATCTATGGATTTTGTTGTAGGAATGTCCGATCATGTGTCCAGGGCATTTGAAGTATAGAAATCTATAAACATTGTTTTTTTTAATAGAGAAAGGGATGATATTTTTCCAAAATGTCTTTGGGGTTATATTATGCATATAGTGCGCAACAGAGTACTTCTTTAACAATAGTTATATCTATGTCTAACATTTATATCTGATTCTTGTTTTTATATCTGATATCTTGTTTTTAAATGGCTGTATTTATTTAAAATGACATTATCACAATATTTTGTTGCCTCTTTGTAGAATGGTGTTCAGCAGGAGAGCAGTAAAGGAGTTTATAGGAAGTAAATGTCGGTGTTACAGCAACGATGCTCCAGATGATATGGTGCTGGGGATGTGTGCCAGTGGCCTTGGAATTCCTGTCACTCACAGTCCACTCTTTCATCAGGTAAGATGACACATGACCACAATTATTACTGTTAAATCCCCTGCATGTTAGTAAGCCCCATTCATATGTAACTTCTAGCTATTCTGGAACAAGCAGCCCTTGACATAAAGGCTATGTTCACCTCTCTGAACCCCGTATTTGGGGTGTAATGTGTTAAGCACCCCCCCGCCCCGGCGGACTGGGCATCCTCTCACCACACCCACTAGCACAATTTAAAAGCAGCGTTTTCCGCCTACACGATGATGACGATTTATTTACAGTTTCCTGAGAATGAATAGACTACAAGTACCATAATCCATTGCAGCTGACAACTTGTATTCCTCAATGAACTGCGGGGGTGCTAGTGAGCACTCTCGTAGTTCATTGAGCTTCCTGTTTTCAAGTAGCCATCTGCCCATATCAGAGGTACGGGTAGACAACAATCCTGAGAATCTACAGGAGCCTGGCATTGAACCCACGATCTGCTGCTCTAAAGGCTCTGTAGACAAATAAATTATAAATGCACATTTTTTCCCTGCAAAAAAAGTGCATTTAGTTATGTGTTTTTTATTTATTTTTCAAAAGGTGAACTTATTCTTTAACGCAGACTCTGAGAACAGGCCAAATAAATTTTGCTAATAATGATCCCCAATCATGTCCATATTATGTTAATAAAGATTCCTGGCTATGTCTGCAATTGTGTACTTCTGCAAAAAAAAAAAAAAACAATCCTACCTTTATTTTCCATGATAGTTCACTGCTGTGCTTCTTCTTTTTCTGGTGTGATAGGCAGAATTACCAACCATCTCTCCCACAGAGTAAGCCAGACGACAGGCGAATCCTGCTGTTCTTTTGCCATTCAGAATTTTGTCATGGACTATCTACATCAAAGCAGGGCCCTGTCTCTTTAGTTGTATGCAAGCTGCCTTTTTATGGCTGAAGGAGACTACATGACAGTCATTTGTGGATTATCCCTATGTGGGATGATTAAAAAAAAGTCAGCATTGTATTGGAAAACATACAGTTTTCCCCAATATAGAACTTTTTAACATCTTCTCTGCATAGAGTTTCCAAAATCTTTGCATATTTGTTCTAGAATGGCTATTAAAAGATAGTTCATATGGCTCTTTGAGGGAAATCTTATAACTGTGTTCTTGGTTTTCAATATTTTTTAAGTCTTATGCCGCGTACACACGAGCAGACTTTACGGCAGACTTTGGCCGGCGGACGGGGTTTCGTCTGACAATTCGATCGTGTGTGGGCTCCAGCGGACTTTGTTTTCTCAAAAGTTGGACGGACTTAGATTTGAAACATGTTTTAAATCAATCCATCGAACTCGAGTCCGGTCGAAAAGTCCGCTCGTCTGTATGCTAGTTCGACGGACAAAAAGCCACGCTAGGGCAGCTCTTGGCTACTGGCTATGAACTTCCTTGTTTTAGTCCAGTCGTACGTCATCACGTACGAATTTGACGGACTTTGGTGGATTGTGTGTAGGCAAGTCCGTTCATTCAGAAAGTCCGTCGTAAAGTACGTCAAAAAATCCGCCGGGCAAAGTCTGCCGTAAAGTCCGCTCGTGTGTACGCGGCATTATTAATAATGCTAACAACTATTTTATTTGTTTTATTTTTTTAACTACCTGGGTTTGGTTTATGCTTGCATATAATTATGAATTGGATTTTATTATTTGTTGTTAAATTAATGCCTTTAAATGCTCTCTAGTGCTCATTTACTGTAAATTGTGAGCACATTCTGTACTGAATCTCAATTTACTTTTCCTTCGAATTGCCTTGCCTCCCTATTACTGCTTAATTCTGCACCTTTCCCTACCCCCCGCTTATCTCTAAAGGCCCCTATACTGCTAATTTCTCCACCCTACTTTTTACTTCCGCAACTCCCTGCCCCCCTCTTACACTGCATACTCCTTCACCCCTCTTAAATTGCTCCCTTCTGCACCTCTCCCTCACATTGCTCACTTCTACACCCCATGGCCCCTCTTACACTGCTCACTTTTGCACCCTGTCCTCTTACACTGCTCACTTCTGAACTTCCTCAGCTCCCTTTTTAAACCGATTATCCCTGCGGCTCCCTGCCTCACTTTTACACTGCTCACTTCTGCACCTCCTCTTTTTCCCCTGCCCCTTTTACACTGCTGACTTCTGCACCTTCCCAGCTCCCCATTTTACACTGCTGGCTTCTGCACCTTCCCAGCTCCCCTTTTACACTGCTCATCTTTGCACCCTCCCCATGCCCACATATTATGCTACTAACCTCTACACCCTCCCTGCCCCCACCCCCTCCTTAGCTGTTCACCCCTGCACCCCCTTCCCTCCACTTTGCTTACCTCTACATCCTACACCCTTATACTGCTTATTTCTGCACTATCCTAACACTACTTACTTCTACACTCCTCTTACACTGCTGACTTCAGCACTTCCTCAACTCTACGACCCCTCTGAAATCCTCTTATGTTACTCATGTCTGCACCCTTCCTGCCCCCTCCTACATTGCTCTCCTCTGGACCCCTTGCCTTATTTCTATTTTACTTCCTTTTCCAACCCCCTGTTCCACTGCTTATTTTTGCACCCCCTTCCTGCATCTTTCCTTCACTGCTAACTTCTGCACCTCTCTCAGAGTTCCCTTGCCCCCCTTACACTTCTTACTTCTGCAGTCCCCCTTGCCCCCTCTTACACTTCTCACTTCTGCAGTCCCCCTCTTAAACTTTCTACTTCTGCAGTCCCCTTTGCCCCCTCTAAAGGCCCGTACACACGATCAGACTTTCTGAGGGGAAATGCTTGATGTGAGCTTGTTGACGGGAATTCCGACTGTGTACGCTCCATCGGACAATTGTTGTCGGACTTTCCGCCAACAAATGTTGGCTAGCATGTTCTCAAATTTTCCGCCAACAAAGGTGTGTTGCCAGACTTCCCGATCGTGTGTACACAAGTCTGTCGGACAAAAGTCCAAAGTACAAACACTCATGCTCGGAAGCAGAAGCAGTTGATCTTGTAAGCTAGCGTTTGTAATGGAGAATTAGCATTCGTGACGTGGCAAATTATGAAATCTCCAAATGCAGCACACAATTCTCTTCTTCTTTAATGGGATAATAATGAAGCTGCTTTGCTGGTGATACTGATGGAGTTATTGCAAACACATTTTCAAAGGTTTTTTTTTTTCTAGTGATATCAAGAATAATATTATTATGTTTTTTTTTTTATTTGTGCAAGTTACCACAGCACCATTATCCCGTAGTTTTTAAGAACAAAGATAAAACGATGTTGGTGTCCCTTGTCAATTTTACATTGTATTTTTTTAAATGTAACTGCCTACTCCCAAACTGTCATTTGAAGAAAAACACAAAACTCCAAGGCCCATAATAAATAACACGTTATTTCCTCTGATTCCGCAACATGTATGGTTGACAATCGGCCGTTCAGAAACAAACTGAAAAGCACGAAATGAAAAGCGCAAATCAACTCTCACCAAACTTCTACTAACACAAAATTAGCAGAAGGAGCCCAAAGGGTGGCGCAAAAGAGCTGAAAAACCACGTAGTACGTCACTACATTCGTAACTGATGGCCAACATTTGTGTGAGCGTGTGTATGCAAGACAAGTTTGAGCCAACACCCTTTGGACAAAATTCCATGGTTTTGTTGGCGGAAAGTCTGATCATGTGTACGAGGAATTGCACTTCTCATTTCTGCAGTCCCCCTTGTAGCCTCTTAACTGCTTACTTCTGCATCCCCTGCCCCATGCCGTCCTTACATTGATCAACTTGACAGTCCCATTCTGTGTATTTACAGCATCCGCCCCCCTACAAACAGGTTTGCGCAATTGTAATGGTCACTGCTCTGTCGGTACATTGTTTCTGTCATCAGCTGCTGAGACAGTGAACATGGGCAGGACTCACAAAAAATGTGTCTGTAACCCAGAGTTTAAGAAACAGCAGTTTAAAGGGTTAATTTTTAGGCCTCATGCACACGAACATTTTTACAGGCGCTTTTTTGAGCGTTTTTTGCAGCTTAAAAACGCCTGTCTATGTTAGTCTATGGCTTCATGCCCACCTAGGCATTTTTGAGCTGCAAATGGCATAGGCGTTTTTAAGCTGTAAAAAATACCCAGGACCAGTGGGTTCTGAGAGACGATTTTCAGCTGTAAAAACGCTCTAACGCTGATAAACGCTCAAAAATGTCGCTCACCAACATTTTTTAACGGTTTTGATCCATTGAAAAAAAAAAAATTTTGAAAAAAGAAAAACGCGAAAACATGCTAATAAACGCTAAAAACGCTATTGCAAAAACATTGAATAAGGTGAAAAAAGTAAAAAAAAATCACTGCAAAGCTACTGGCGTTTTAATAACGTTATTTTAACGTCCCGTGTGCATGAGGCCTAAGGGTTAAGTTAGTGAAGGTTGACTTTAAGGGACATTATATGTAAATGTGTGACCACTCAACATGTTTCCTCTTTCCTTTCATCCTTACACTTTACCTGCAAAAAAAAAATATGCTCACCTAACACCCCAACAATACTGGACTCCTGGCACTGAAAATCAATGTATTTCAGGAACAGTGAAGCAAGGGAATGAGTACAAATAAGTATGTTAATCCAACATCCTACATTCTAGGATGGTTTATAAATACAAGGACCAACTAATACAGAACAGATGCCAGAGATCTCACAGAGAGTGATTTTTGGAACAGATGCTAGTTTGAATACAATTATCAACAGAATCCTAGGCTGAAGCCACAAGTCCAATGCAAACCCAAACACAGCCCTGAGACTGAATACATGTAGTACTGTAACACCTGTGTTCAAATGTCTGGTTCTGGCTTTTGCGCATATGTAGAGAATTTGGCACTAAGTAATGTGATCTTTGCTTTTGGAAATAATCTGTTACCTAGTTTGCGATATCACATGGCCATATTCCAAGGCATTCAATCATGTGGCAAGCACTGCATTTCTTCTAAAAATCCCTCTTTATTACACATTATCCCTTTTTTATGTACTTTTATCCCCCTCCTATATCTGTTAACATAGCTTAAAATGGACTCCAAATTTCAGTTTGTCATTTAACAGAACATCTTTTAGCAGTACCAAATTCAATATTTTAAGTAAAATGTGTTCCTGGCTTGCCATAACTGCTATTCCCCACCCAGCCTAGGGAGCTTCTGGCTACCAATCATTAACTACAGAAAAGTCAGGCAGACAATTCTTGCAGAGGTAAGAGAATCCACAAACCTATGTATTGATCAAGTATGGCTACCCTCATGTATATAGATACTTAAAAACAAAACAAAGAAACTGCATTGTTATTACAAGACCTTGCATTTAGCTGACCTTGTTCACATGTCTAGCTATGAAAGAAAATCAAGCTTGTATTGGTAAGAATCATCGACATAACAGGTGCTATAGAGAAGAACATCATGTACATTGCCAACCAACACCACAAGCAACCTTAATTCAATTTAGTACCTGCTAACCCAGAGTAAAACGTGTTAATACTATAATCACATATATTTATACCTATTATTTAATGCAATGTGTTTGTCCCCAGTATACTTAACTGCAGTTTAAAGAGTCTGGAACACCATGTCCTGGCCTTAATACTATTAATAAATTATTTATTGGATACAATTGCTTCCATCATCCCTGATCACTTTGCTGGTGATCCTAGGTATCAAAGCAATTGTATAGTGGTTTTTTACATGTTCTCTTTTTTTATCTTATGGTGGTTAGGACTACAAAATAAAAATGTATTAAATAATTGTATCTCTCATTCATTAAGGGATGCAGGATTTAGTTATTTTAAGACATGTTACAGGAGAAAACTGACACTAGCAAACAAAAAGCAGTTGACCAGCCAGCATGCTGGTCCAGCATGCTTCAGCTGTTTTGCTAGTGTCCTAGCAGGATGGATGTCTTTTCTCTGCTAAGAAAAATTTTGTATTTTTCTAGCAGTGTTCTTTTTGAAATGTTGTTCCTTCAGTCAGGACTGCATGCTGCTGAGCTGGGCTCTTTATGGAGCTAACTGGATTGGTGTATCCTCAGCAATAGTTTGGGAGACCATAGCCAAATCCTGCTTCTTCGGGTACTTGTCTCTGCTTGTGATGCTTGTACTGTTAGTTAGCGGCAGTGTGCTTTCAAAGTCCAGAGCCAAGGCACAACCACTTTAATGAGTAGGCTGTATATCACAAGCATCTGGAGCTACAATTTTTTTTGGTACCGTTGGGTGCCATCAGTATCCCCCTTTACTGCTCACTTCTAAGCAAAGGGTTAATATGCTGGGGAATTAAGTGCTGTGTCACTAGTGAAGTGTTTCACATTTCGAACTATGTTACCTACCTTTTTTTTTATATCAGGGTAATGTCTTCTTGCAATTGATTATATTTGCAAGAGACACATGGTTTAACTTCAATTAGTCCTTGCTACCTAGTACAGTGACTTAGTCACCTCTGCTAATTTAAACCTGTCCTGTTTTTAGCAGTTGGTATAGGAGTATCCATGGTTTTCACCTGGTGTCCTCCATAAGGTTGTCTCTGTTTAGCAGTGCAACATGTCGAAACCTAGCGCAAGAGGAGCAATCTCACTGCATCAGGCCTTTCCAGCTCATGATTCATTAATAGTTCTTGGACACCTTGCAACGTTCCTCTATAGACATGTGACATGGATTGCCTGAATCATTGTTCCCCAATTGAGTTCATACTCAGTCTTCCTTAACTCTGTCAGGTTGGCCCCACCTCTGACTTATTCAGAAAAGGAGGTCCTCGCAGCTATGCTAACTTCCACATTTGCCAAGTCCCAACTATGCTTGCTGACCCAGTACACAGAGACTGTAAACATATTTCTCCACTTCCCCTCCAAGAACCTGTTTGACATGTCTGCAAAAGTAGAGGCCTCTGAGACTCAGAAATCCTTGCTGGAAGATTTTGTTCCTGAGACAGCTCCAAGGCTTAAAGATACGATATCGGTTCTTACTGATTTGATGCATGCCACATTAACAATGGAATCCCTTAGTGGTCCTAAGACTATCAAAACTTTTATGGTACACTCCTTTTGTGAAGGTGTTTTGTACAGAGATTGAAAAACTCCTGATAAACTGTTGACGCCTCCTGAATGTTTTACTCACCGTGACCCATTTGAGGAGGTCTTTAATAAAGTGGTTGTAAATCATTATATATACTCAGTAAAGGGACTATCCTTAGGTGATACACAGAGATTAAACAAATCCTGCTACATAAGTTGTATCTGTCTAGCTACAGTCTTCTATTCTCTACATCCGTTCAAATTGCTGAATTTAAAAGGTTGTCTGAGATGTCAGAAAAAAGGGGATGGAGAGCTGAAGTTACACTCTGCAGAGCACAGTGAGGATAGGTCTGAGAGCTGATTGAAGGGAGGAGACACACCCCCTTCACACAGCACACAGGAAGAGAGTTGAGGCTGTCAATCTGCTGGAGATCACTTCCGTCACCATTTTTCTTTTGGTGTAAGGAAAAATTGTCAGAAGTGATTCACGCTAATAGCAGGTTTTATTGAGACAAGAGCACACTATAGAAGGATATGCATTGTTCATATGTCATATCTGTTGTTTACAACCACTTTAAGAAGTGGGCCTTTCCCACTGTGGTTTCTGCAATTTTCCGCCTTACTAAAACACTGGCCATACCTCTTTTTTGCCTTTTCTGACATCCCTTTTCAGATATCTGCAGTATTGCACACATTTCTCCTTGGCCCTATCCGTTTTAACATTGCAACAGCTAACACCTGAACAGATTATTTAGGATCTCCAAGGTCACTAATTTCTATCAATGTCCGCCTTCCCATTGTTCCTTGGCCGGGAGTTTTTTGGTTGGCACCGCTTCCTCAGCTCCCTTCCCAAGCACATATTGCTACCATCCTTGGTGAACATAGCCATAGGCACTTAGGCTTTGCTGATTGATGTATCCCACATGCATCCACCCCTGAAGAGTGAGCCACATCTCGTGAAATGCGCTGGGTGCTAAAGATGTCATGTTTACTTATGTACTTGAAATGCAATGCAATCTTTAACCATGTGCAATATTGTATTGCCTTTGCCTTTGTTTATGTTACTTTTTCATGTGTGACTATTTCTGTAATAAATATTTTACTTTTTACATTTGTCAATTTTATCAGCCAATTGTGCACACCTCATTTAAAGTCCCAAGGGCAACACCCATGTTTCTATTATGCCTCTTGAGAATGCACCAGTGTTATCTCATCTTATTGATGTTTGAAACCCCTTTTCAAAGTCACTGCTTTCACTAGCAGGCCTTGCTTTGCAGCTTCTTATAACCATAATGTCTATATGTCAAACCATAGGGGATTATTTTTAGAGCAAATAAATTATACCTATATTCCCCGCTTCTTATAGTGCCTTTTTTTTTTAAATGCAGACTAAATCATCCAGTGGTCCCTGGACCTGGGTGAATAATCCCCACACCTAAAAGTTTTTCAGAACCTGTGGCTCAGGTACTGTAGGGAACTGGATGTAAACTGCCAGGCCTCCAGGTTCAACAACAAACTGGTTTGTCTTCAGATGCAGATATCCACTGGTGGAAGTAGATGCTCTGGTAACTCTTTGGGATCTAATCTTTGTCTTCCTTCATCTGAAAGTCCTTCCTCATCTGTCATACTTAACAAGATCAAGATGGAGGATATGCCTGTGATCTTCAGAGCTCTGATTTGGCTCAGGCAGATGTGGTACTTTTACTCGATCAATCTTTTGGTATGCGTTCTATGGACTCCTCCAGATCAGCTGGATGGGTTTACTACCCTTCACGATCTTTGGCTTTTAACGCCATGGCTATTGGAGTCCAGGCCTTTAGAGACAGTAGTCTCTCTGATTCAGTTATTCCCACACTTTTAAAAGTTAAGTCTACTTCTCGGAAGGTCTGCTATCTCACATTAAAAGCTTACTTTACCTGGTGTGACGGAAGAAGATTTAATTCCAGGATACTCCCTGGGAAGAATCCAACCAGACCTGGATCAGTATTTGGCCTTGAGTACCATCAAGAGGCAAATCTTGGCTCTTGCAATCGTATTCCAAAGACCACTTGCCTCCTATTCATTAGTGAAGACTTTTGTACAGTCTGTCTCTCCTGTAGCTCCTCCTATACAGCTGCCTGTGAATCCACAGGATGTGAATTCAGTTCTATTGGCTCTTCAAAGACCGCCTTTTGAACCTATTAGGAATATTTCCCTTTTTACATTCACCCACAAAGTTGTTTTCCTTGTTGCTGTCATCTTTGAGAGTTGTTTGTATGAACTGGCAGTCTTGTCCTGTTTGGAACCCTATCGAGTTTTAAAATGGATAAGGTGGTGGCTAGGCCTGGAGTCTTCTCTTTATTAGGTGGTTTTGGCCTTTTACATCAACCAGGCTATTGTTCCCTTCACAACCTAGTAGTTTGTGCTGTGCTGGTTTACCTTTCATCCACTGCTTCCATTAGACATGTTAACACCCTTTTTGTCATTCCTGATAGACCCTGTAAAGGAAAACCAGCTTCTCATGCTACCATTTCATGGTGGCCTAGACAGATTATCATGCAAACTTTCACCCTTTTTTTTCTCAAGTTGCAATCCACTAGGTCTGTGAGTGCTCTTGGGCTTTTTGGCATAAGGCAACTGTTTCCCAGCTTTACAAGGCTGCCTCCTGGCCTTCTGTTTACATATTCTCAAATTTTTATTAGGTGCTTATTCAGACCTCATCTGATGCCAACTTTGAGTGCAAGGTCCTCCAGGCAGCTCTTTGAACTGTAGACTACTCCCGGCTCTATTTTTTTTTGTTATATGGGCCTGATAATGTTTTTTGTTTTTTTTTTGTTTTTTGTTTTTTTACTGTTGCCCATTTTGGTTGTCTCAACTGTCTCAGAGTAAGGGCTTGTTCACAAGTGTGACAGGCACTGCCACTCTTCTAAAATGTAACCAACGCTTGGATTGTTTTCCAGAGGTGTTTGCTATAACCCTCTAATTGCCGTAGTATGGTGCCACAATCACGTGCATTAGAACTGCATTAGTCACATTCAGAGGCAGTACTGCCTGACGAAAGCAACATGCTGTTTAAGTTTTTCCATGGCCGTGAAGCACAGCATGTGCATAGCTGTAAGCGGTGTTCATGCGGGTGGTCAGGAGGCAGTAAAACCACAGCTCAACTGACTGATTTTACTGCCCCTGATCTCATGTGTGAATGAGCCCTAACCGAATCCTGTGTCCACTAATGAATGAAAGGGAGAAACAGGCTTATTGTGCTTTCTGTAAAAATCTATTTCTTGAAGTTCATAAAGAGACATGTGTTGGGGGTGGGAAAGGTTAAACCTAGTTGGACAATGACTTTTTTTATTTCGCAGTGTGCATTTCCACTGTAGAAAGTGTGAGCCCCGGGGGGCGTGGCTTGCCGGCATCTGTGATGGCAGCTTAATCCTTCTTCTCCGCTCCAACCCCGGCTAATAGCGGCTTCACAGCACCTCATCCACCACGAAAAACATCCGATCACCCCCCCCGCGGGTCACACGGCACCTGGGCACAATGTTAAAAAGGAGGAAAGAGCGGACTGTGCCTAACAAACTGACTGACTTCTACTCGTATGAGAGAACGGGCAGGGGACAAGATGGCGCTGACGGCTCTGACAGGAATGCAGCTGTGCAGTCTCCTCACACCAGCGGCGGCAGATCACAGCGCTCAGCCTTCTCACAGGCAAACTGTGAGTATTCTCCACCTCGCTCACCCTCTTCTGCCTCCCCTGTGAAATCCAAACCCAGGAGAGAAGATGACACCCCACAGAGCAGCCATAACCTACCCTTCACTTTACCTCCCTCTGATGTCCAGCACCACACAGCCATAGATAGCTTTCCTGCTTCAGATCAGCCCTTATCTGAGCTCACAATGAAAAACATGCTGATCTCCCTTAAACAATCGCTGTACACAGATCTCTCAGCTGCAGTATCCTCACTGGCCTCTGTAGTACAGCAACAGGACCAGCGCCTCCAGCATGTTGAAAACAAAATGTCTGACCTTTTCACTGCTCATAATGATATGGTAGATGTATGCACGGAACATGAAGATGAAATGCAGGCAATACATCTTAAATTGGCAGATCTCGAAGATCGTTCTCGAAGGAACAACATCAAATTCCGCAACATACCCGAATCGGTTCAACCACCCGAATTGGTGCGATTCCTACAATCCCTGAGGCGCGCACTAGTACCTGACCTCACTGACAGAGATCTGGAAATTGACAGGGCGCATAGGCTACCAAAACCGCCTCACCTCCCGGCGGAAAAACCCAGAGATGTTCTAGCCCGCATACACTTCTTCAATGCAAAAGAAAAAATGATGTCACTGCAAAACGATCGCCTAACCTTCCTGATCCTTTCACAGCCATCGCACTATATACAGATCTCTCCAAGGTGACCATGGAAAATCGTAGGCAACTAGCCACAATTACTAAAGCCCTCCAGAATCACCGCATACCATATAAATGGGGATTTCCCACCAAACTGCTGATCACGTTCCAAAGCAAAACACATGTGCGCACACTTCAAGCAGGCCTCCACTTACTGAGGCTATGGCGCATTATCCCGGAGGATAGCCCAAAACCACCTCCGTCTCCTCCTTCTCAAATGGAAGCCGAGTGGTCCCTTCAAGATGCCTGATGCCTTTGGTGGTGCATGAAGTCTCATATGCCACCCAGCCGGGTGACGGCGGTTAATTGTCTCTTTCAAGCCTATCCTTCCATCCACTGGCTCCACGTTCCTGGAAGCCACTGGAGGAAATCCCCCCTCTGTTTGGATAGATCCAGCAGTATTTCTGCACATTGAACCCGTATTGTTCACGGGCTCTTTCTTTTTACTACCCTTCCCACCCCACACCAGCCTTCACTACGCCTTCTGGACCTGCTCCAACGATCCACTGCTGACGACCTGCCTATCCCGATCATCTCAGACCACAATACCATATAATCAACATTCCTGTCACATACCTGACCACGCCTAGCACTATCGTGTCAGTATAAAGAGCCATAACCAACAACCTTACCATGCCAATCAAACTAACCTCCCTTAATGTCAAAGGCCTAAACAGCCCACAAAAAAGGGCTAATCTGCAAAGAGAACTAACAAATCATAATGCGGACATTGTCTTTATACAGGAGACGCATTTTGCAGAATCCAAAACACCAAAGCTGAAGTTAAAAGGATACGATACCACATACCTGGCCTCGGGACCGAAGAAAAAAAATGGTGTACTGACAGCTATACGTGCTACTCTCCAGTTCCAACACCTTCACACTTATGCCGACCCGCAGGGTCGCTACCTCATTCTTATTTGCTCCATTGCTCAAACCACCTACACTCTAGTCAATATCTACGGACCAAACTCCAGACAACTTCGCTTTCTTAGACGCCTCTTCAAGAAAATCAACACCCTACGCCAAGGCAACTTAATCGTGGGCGGTGACCTGAACATAATCGGCGACCCATCCATGGACACCTCTACCAACAAAGACCACCCCCGACCAGCCCTGAATCCCCTACTCCACGACCTGGATCTCTTTGATGTATGGAGAGCACAACATGGATCGGAACGTGATTACACATTCTTTTCTCACCCGCAGCTATCCTACTCACGCATTGACTCCTTCATAGTAGACAAATGGACACTCCAAAATGTTATGGACTCTGATATTGGTCTCATCACATGGTCAGACCACGCCCCTATTTCGATCACCCTTGGCGATCGTAGACCGGGACCACCGAGAATATGGAGACTTGACACCTCCCTTCTGGAGGACCCTAAAGTCCTGCAAGAAATAGAGACTGAGCACCACTCCTTCTTTGAACTTAATGATTTGCCTGATACCGACAAATTTATACTTTGGTCAACCTACAAAGCTTACCTTAGAGGTATTTTCATAAAGCTTAGTAAAAGAGCGAGACGACAGAGGACCCAGCAGATTGATGAGGTTTTATCTAACATTTCAGAAATAGAAAAAATAAACAAATCTTCCCCCTCCCACACGCAAACTCTTAAACTCCTGGAGCTAAGACAAAAACTACGCACCCTTCTGCTACATAAATTCGAACGTAACTTTAAATTCTCCAAGGCCAACTTTTATGCTTTAGGTAATAGGGCTGGATCACTACTAGCAAAACAAGTAAAAGCCCATCGCACAAAAGCCAAAATTCTCTCTCTCCGACACCCCACTTCAAAACAACTCTTAACCAACCCTCAGGAAATTGCAGATGCGTTTAGTGAATTCTACGCATCACTCTATAATCTCAGAAATGACCCTCTCACTCCCCAACCCACAGCGGAACAAATTTTTAGCTATTTAGACCCGATTAAATTGCCTAAAATTTCAGAGGCACAATTCGAAACTGTCTCTAAACCATTCACTAATGAAGAAGTCCTCAAGGCCATAAACACCCTCCCTCTCCATAAATCCCCGGGAGAGGATGGCTTTTCTAACCTATTCTACAAAAAATTTGCCACCATTTTAGTCCCTAAACTAACAGACCTCTTCAACACTGCTGGTTCCTCTGGCTCTTTGCCTACAGATATGCTGCGCTCACTTATAGCAACCATTCCAAAACCTGGGAAAGACGCCTCTGTTGCCTCTAACTATAGGCCAATTTCGCTCTTAAATACCGACATCAAGCTGCTCGCCAAAGTTATCACCAACAGACTGATGATGTTTCTCCCAGAGCTGGTCCACCCAGACCAGGTTGGGTTTATCCCAGGCAGACAGGCACCTGACGCAACTAGAAGGGTGCTCAACCTCGTCCATCAGGCTGCGCAAAGTCGAACGCCTTCTCTGCTTCTATCCCTAGATGCAGAGAAGGCGTTTGATAGGGTACACTGGAACTTCCTCCAGGCAGTGCTGACAAAGTTCGGTATTACCGGCTGGTTCCAAAACGCAATCCTTTCCTTATACTCTAAACCATCAGCTACAGTGTTCACTGGGGGGACGATATCTGCTCCTTTTGAAATATCTAATGGTACACGGCAAGGGAGCCCCCTCTCCCCACTTCTTTTTGCTCTACTAATGGAACCCTTGGCCTCCAAAATAAGATCCGATCCCCTAATCTCTGGCATACCATGTAATGGTACAGACCACAAAATTAGTCTATATGCGGACGACGTAGTTCTAATGGTCACTAACCCCATCCAGTCCCTACAGACTATACAAAACATCCTTCACCAATTCAGCTCTATCTCTTATTATAAACTAAATGCCACAAAATCCATGGTTCTCCCTATACATCTCCCTCCTCAAATGGCTACCCACCTAAAATCCACCACGCCATACGTATGGACGAACACGTCTATTCCCTACCTGGGAATCCTGCTAACCCCCAATCTAAACCGATTGATCGACTTGAACTTCCATACCTTCTCTCGAAATTTACCCACGCTACTGAAATCTCTACGCTGCATGGGTCTCTCTACACTGGGGCGTATAGCTACCTTCAAAATGATAATACTGCCAAAACTTCTCTACTTATTCCGAACACGCATCTTACCTATTCCTCGCTCCCTCCTGACCACAATCCAGAGTCAAGTAACTAAATTTATCTGGAACTCCAAACCACCTAGATGTGCTAGCTACATACTCACTAGACCCCACAAATTAGGCGGAGCTGGACTGCCTCATATTGGCAACTACTACTACGCCTCAATATTGGACCAGCTGTACTATTGGTGGCATCCTACACCTGAAAAACAATGGTCCACCATTGAAACCTCCTATTCCCAACTGGCTAACCTAACTGACCTCCTCTTATTATCGACGGCCAGCTACTCCCCAACACCTAGATGCACTAACCCTATGATATCTGCCTCTCTACAGGCATGGAATAGACTTCTTACCGCGTACCCCCGGGACTCACCTAGTAAGACATTACCATTACCACTAAGAGCCCTGTCCTCCTGCATTCCAGACTTGAACCTCTCCCGGTGGCACAAAGCTGGTATACTGGTCATTGGTGACTTGATCAACCACAATTCAGTACATTTGTTTGCAGATCTGCAAACTAAATTTCAACTCCCAAACTCAGAAGCTTACACGTACACTAGAATCACTCACTTCTTGACCACGACCAAACTACCCTCCACAGTAAAAATTCCTTTACCAATCTACCTACATTACTTCTCTAACCCATCCCCTAGCAAAAGTATTCCCAGGATATACTCCTGCCTTAAACCCTGCTCTCAGGTGCACTCCTTAAATAAATGGGCCGAAGAACTGAATGTCCCCTTCACCCAAACTCAATGGCTACAGGCCTTTACAGACACCTTTCAGGCATCTCATTGTTCCAACCACTGGGAATCCTACCAGAAAACCATCCACAGATGGTACCTCACACCCTACCGACTCTCAAAAATGTTCCCTGGCCAGCCTCCATCATGCTGGAGGAACTGCGGAAGTATAGGTTCCATCGCACATACCCTCTGGTTCTGCAAATCCCTTACATCCTTTTGGAACCAAGTATTCGCTTTACTCTCCTCCATTACTGGGACGTCCTGCCCTCCGTCCCCAGCTCTAGCCCTGCTACATATTGGCATGGACAAAATACCATTCTCAGCTAGATGTATTATTATTCACCTACTCTATGCTGCCAAATTGAATATCACTAGATTATGGAAAACTGCTAGAATTACCTCCATCTCGCATACTATCGCTGACCTCAACTTTCAATGTGAAATGGAGAGAATAGTAGCCAGAAAAAACTCACGTTTACGTAAATTCAAAGATATGTGGTCTCTTTGGTTACAACATCCAAAATGTACTGTTCAACTGTAATTACCCTGGTGTAAACTACTTATGGATCGTTTATCCCTTCATTCACAACCTGCTGGTGCCCTTCTCCCTCCACCTCCTATTTCCTCCCCCCTCATCCCTAACCCCCCCTCCCCGTCTAGAACCTGTTACTACTCGACAACCATCCTTTGTTCAACATTCTACTGTTTCAAATCACCACAGTGTTAATTAACGAATAGACAGTTTCTAGTCGGAACATCTGTATATGTCACTACTGTTATGACTCTAACATGTATGTACCTGTTTGAAACTTCAATAAAAATTACAATTCAAAAAAAAAAAAAAAAAAGAAAGTGTGAGCCCCACAGTGAAGTCTTTAGGTTTTATATTATTAAATGAGAAAGCTCTGTGCTACAAAATCATACTGCAAGCACACAGACATGACCCTGCTCAATTATTTTTCTGATTCCCTTTCAGGCAAGACCAGCTGATTACTCAAAGGATTTCCTTTCACACCAAGTTCCGATATCTTTTCACAAGCATTGGAACATAGACCCAGTGAAAGTATATAATACCTGGCTGGCACCCAACAGGAAGCAAGACTTGAAAGGAAAAAAATATTTGAAGGAAGATCTTTGATTTCCATTGTTTTTCTCTTCCTAAAGACTTCTGAAGAGATGCTGCACAAATTCATATTAGATGTAGCTGTGGTTGAAATTGTGAAAGGTATAGGTTTCCTATGGCCTCCTCACGCTATAGGCAGCCATTTTGTGTGATTGATCAGCTTTCAGTCTTTTACTTTGACACAATAATATCAGAGAAGGACGAGATGCCAAGTTCAGTTATATGGAAGCCCCCACAAAATGGCTGCTTCCATGCTTGGTGAGATAGTTACAGTTGATTTCTCCTATGTAGCAAAGTGTCTATCATAAGAGCTGCCTGGAGTATCCTTCCTTTGAAAACAAGTTATTTTTAACCAAAGTAGTCTGCCTTGCTTTTGATTTGTTGCTCTGGGATAATACATGCAGTTTTATTGTGGTTGTGATGCTCAACAAGGAAATGTCTTACTTATTTTTAAATATGATTAGGGTTAATGTGAAGAATAATGAGGAAAGGCAAAAGTGGCAGCGTTACCTATAGGCACTAATAGTTAGATCACATTTTCTGGCTGCACTAGTTAAAAAAAAAAAAGACCAAGCTGAAATTTGATTGGATGCTTCAGGTAAGAACTCCACATTTCCTTTGCCCTGGATTCATATGGAGCAATTGTAAATAAAAGAGCCACATGTCTCAAATGATGTACATGTGTAGAAATGTTTGCACAGAAATGTTATTACATATTTTGTAAGATGTTTTTAGGTTTATTGACTTTTCACTGTTATCATACCAGTAAATACAGATGCATGACAAGCTGTCCCACATCCCTGCTTCATACCTGAGCTCTTCTAACTGTGAGATAATAGTCATCTCCAGCAGGTGACTGTCTATTCCATTTACAACCGCTGTATAATGTAACTGGAATCACAGCTCCATTATTTCACTTGTTAATGCAGTACACACGGGCGGACTTTTCGACCGGACTGATCCGACAGACTTTCCGGTGGACTTTCGACTGACTTTTGACAGACTTCCGACTGACTTTTTAATGAACGGACATGCCTACACACGATCACACCAAAGTCCGACGGATTCGTACGTGATGACGTACACCGGACTAGATTAAAGAAGTTGATAGCCAGTAGCCAATAGCTGCCCTTGCGTCCTTTTTTGTCCATCAGACTAGCATACAGACGAGAGTTATGACGTAAAAATTTGAAGCATGTTCCAAATCTAAAGTCCGTCATATTTTCGACTGGAAAAGTCCGCTGAAGGTTCGATGAAGCCCACACACGATCGGATTGTCCGCCGGACTTGGTCCGTCAGACCAGTCGAAAAGTCTGCTCGTGTGTACGCTGCATAAGTCCTGGTTATCTGACTGCAAAAAAAGGATGTGGAAACCACTATCTCTCAGAATGGTTAGCGGGTATAGTATTTTCAAGGGTCATTTAAAGGTTTTCATTGACAAAATTATGTCACAGTGACCTCTGATGAAAGACTGCATTTCCCAGCACACAGGCTAGATTTTAATTCCAGAATGTAAAACTGAAACTGTTCCATGTAACATAGAAAATTGGCTGCAGAAAAATATCAGGTGGTCCACCAAGTTTGCTCATACACCATGGGGGTTATTTTAGTAAATCTGAAGAGTGCAAAATCTGGTGCAGCTCTGCAAAGAAACCAATCTTCTTAAAGGTTTTATTGTCAAAGCTTAATTGAACAAGCTGAAGTTAGAATCTGGCTACCATGCACAGGTGCACCAAATTCTGAGTGCTCTAGGTTTAGTAAATCTGCCTCCCATGTTCTGATATTTTTTTCACAAGCACAAGAACACAGAACCGCTAATGCTGCTGGAAGTCTGCTCCAAGCATCCTCTACACTTTATAACATTCTTAAACTTTCCTCCAGCTAGTTTGAGGTTAAGCCTCAGAATCTTAATCTCAGTTTTATATTGACAAAACTGCCATCTTAAACCTAATGGCCTGTACACATGATCTGAAAATCGGACAAAAAATACCACTTTCGAAGTGACCGTACGATAATCAGATCATTAGTACAGAGCTTTTGAGAGGCGATCACAACAGTTCATCCGATATCCGATTGGACAAACACGAAAATTTTTCTGGTATGATACCAGATTGTATGATTTTCATTTAATCAGTACAGTTGTCGTCCGAAAATACAATAGAAAAACACTACAGCACATGACATCACTTCAAATTTTTCATTCTGTCGTACGAGAATTTTCGTAACTTTAGTAACCTCTCCATTTTCGATACGAGACTAGCATGCAAAAAAAAAAAAACGCACGATCTGTTGTCAGATTTTCGGATTGTGTATACGGGCCATTATTCACACCTGTAATGCATCTAAAGGTTTCAATCATATCCACCTTTTTCCTTTTCTCAAGATTGTGCATATGACGTTCCTGCAGTTTCTCCTCATATGTTTCCTTCCTCAGCACCTTTTCGTTGCCCATCTCTGGACTCTTTCTTACTTAATTTTTTTTTTTTTTTTTTCACAAGTGAGGTCTCCAGAACTTTAACACAATATTTTAAATGAGGGCCACTTAAAGCTCTGTATGGTGGACCTCCAGGACCTCCTTCCTTCTGTTGGCTTGATCCCTCTAGTGATGCAACCCAGAATTTGCTTACCCTGCTGCCTGGGCAAAATGTTTACTCATTTTGGTATCATCTGAAAGGAACACCCCAAAACTCTTTCTTTTATAGTTTTGACTTGCACCATACCCCAAACTGAAGGTTACGTCACTGCCTTAGAACTAGAAGGCAGTTTCCGCTAGGGCTTTCTGCCATGACAAATTCCCAGCAATGATGCTTACATTTTACTAAACATTACAGTGATGTAATTACTAAAACTGATCAGAACTGGTTGCAGTAACAAATAGCAGTTACTCTATTTACAAAGGAAAAGAGAACATGAAACAGCAAGGAACTATGTATCCCTATGATCCGTGCAACAAGCTGTAGGGCACTTCTTTTTTTTTTTTTTACAAAAAGTTTTATTCATTCAAGGTCAATTTTATGATTGCACTACTAACCAACGCATCCATGTCCAGAGTGTTCAAGTGCGAGTTTTCTGTGAGACTCTGCATTTTTACAATATATTTCACCTTTTGATTCATGCCATTAGATGAATTTTAAACAGAAAATGAAAGTTCTGTTTATTAATTAGGTTTATTTGTGTTGGTAAAAACAGTTACCCAATTAACACAATATTTTAGAAACTGATAAACCTGCTCAAACACCTTAGCGATCACAGGTCAATTAGTTTCAGTATAAATCACACAAATAGGAAACATAAAGGGAACACAAAGACACTGAATTTCAAAAGAGCCAACTTCCCTAAACTACAAACCTTGCTAAAAGGCATAAATTGGGATAAAATATTAGGAACAAAGAATACGGAGGAGAGATGGGTTTGCTTTAAGAGCATATTAAATAAGGGCATTAGCCAATGTATCCCATTGGGTAATAAATTTAAAAGAGCGAACAAAAATCCTGGATGGCTTAACTCCAATGTAAAAATGCATATAAAAGCAAAGGAGAAGGCCTTCAAAAAATACAAGGTTGAGGGATCATCCTCAGCATTCAGTCTTTATAAAGAATGCAACAAGAAATGTAAGGGTGCAATTAGGACGGCTAAGATAGAACATGAAAGACACATAGCGGAGGAGAGCAAAAAAAATCCCAAGAAATTCTTTAAGTATGTAAACAGTAAAAAAGGGAGGACAGACCCTATTGGCCCCTTAAAGAATGAGGAAGAATATCTGGTTACAAAGGATGGGGAGATGGCGAAGGTATTGAATTTATTCTTCTCCTCAGTCTTCACGAGTGAATCGGGGGGCTTCAGTCACCAAAACTGCAGTGTTTATCCTCATGACACAACACAGGAAGCACCTCCATGGTTAACAGAGGACAGAATTAAAATTAGACTTGAGAAACTTAACATTAATAAATCACTGGGACCAGATGGCTTGCATCCGAGGGTACTTAGGGAACTCAGTCAAGTGATTGCCAGACCGTTGTTCCTTATTTTTACAGACAGTCTACTGACTGGAATGGTACCAGCTGATTGGAGAAAAGCCAATGTAGCACCAATATTTAAAAAGGGCCCAAAATACATCCCTGGGAATTACAGACCAGTTAGCCTAACATCAATAGTATGTAAACTCTTGGAGGGGATGATAAGGGACTATATACAAGATTTTAGTAATAAGAACGATATCATTAGCAGTAATCAGCATGGATTCATGAAGAATCGTTCTTGCCAAACCAATCTATTAACCTTCTACGAGGAGGTGAGTTGCCATCTAGATAAAGGAAGGCCCGTAGACGTGGTGTATCTGGATTTTGCAAAAGCATTTGACACAGTTCCCCATAAACGTTTACTGTACAAAATAAGGTCCATTGGCATGGACCATAGGGTGAGTACATGGATTGAAAACTGGCTACAAGGGCGAGTTCAGAGGGTGGTGATAAATGGGGAGTACTCAGAATGCTGGGACCAATCCTATTTAATTTGTTTATAAATGACCTGGAGGATGGGATAAATAGTTCAATCTCTGTATTTGCAGATGATACTAAGCTAAGCAGGGCAATAACTTCTCCGCAGGATGTGGAAACCTTGCAAAAAGACCTGAACAAACTAATGGGGTGGGCGACTACATGGCAAATGAGGTTCAATGTAGAAAAATGTAAAATAATGCATTTGGGTGGCAAAAATATGAATGCAATCTATACACTGGGGGGAGAACCTCTGGGGGAATCTAGGATGGAAAAGGACCTGGGGGTCCTAGTAGATGATAGGCTCAGCAATGGCATGCAATGCCAAGCTGCTGCTAATAAAGCAAACAGAATATTGGCATGCATTAAAAGGGGGATCAACGCAAGAGATAAAACGATAATTCTCCCGCTCTACAAGGCTCTGGTCCGGCCGCACCTAGAGTATGCAGTCCAGTTCTGGGCACCAGTCCTCAGGAAGGATGTACTGGAAATGGAGCGAGTACAAAGAAGGGCAACAAAGCTAATAATATGATTTCAATTTACAAATACTGTACTGGTGACCCCACAATAGGGATAAAACTTTTTCGCAGAAGAGAGTTTAATAAGACCCATGGCCACTCATTACAATTAGAAGAAAAGAGGTTTAACCTTAAACTACGTAGAGGGTTCTTTACTGTAAGAGCGGCAAGGATGTGGAATTCCCTTCCACAGGCGGTGGTCTCAGCGGGGAGCATTGATAGCTTCAAGAAACTATTAGATAATCACCTGAATGATCGCAACATACAGGGATATACAATGTAATACTGACACATAATCACACACATAGGTTGGACTTGATGGACTTGTGTCTTTTTTCAACCTCACCTACTATGTAACTATGTAACTATATGTAACCTATATGTTAAACTCAGTCTAAAGGCCCATACACACGATAGGACTTTTTGACAACAAACATGCAAATTAGCTGTTTTAAGGCAACATCCTACCGTGTGTACGCTCCATCGAACAAACTTTTTCGGTTTTCAGCGGACAAATGTTGGCTGTGCAAACAGACAAACTTTCCGGCAACAAGAGTCCTATGGTGCAAAATTCTATCGTGTGTACACGAGTCCATAGGACTTTAGTCCAAAGTACAAACACGCATGCTCAGAACCAATGCAAAAGATCAGACAATAATACAGAAGTTGACCAAAGGGTGGAGGTAAAGAGCTGAAAAACCACATGATTTGGTGAAAGTTGGCTGAAAAAGTCCTGCCGTATGTATGCTTAATTAGTTTACGGCCGACGCCCTTTGTACAAAAATCCATGGGAAAGTTTGTGCAAAGTTCTATCGTGTGTATGGGCCTTAAGGCTGTGATCACGTTACCAAGCTTGTCATGTAATATCATATCTGTATAATAATAGAACCAAAGATCACTTTCCTTAGGACTTTTAATGAAGCAAATATGTTGAGATTCTACTTCTGTTACTGCTAAACGTATGTATTATATTCTTAACTGTAGTTTTTTTTTATGAGTATTTTTAGCAGTAAAACTATGTTTTACAATGTTTTAGTTGGTCATTTTATTAAGTAAACTGTTTTGTAAATTTACCATATTTACAGGTAAAGCCATGTAAAATTTTAGTTTACAAGTTTCTTAAATGTGATCATTTACGGTACTTTAAACAAGGGCATATTTATAAAAAAATGAGGTTGAATCAGGAACACACCTTGGCCCGGATTGCGACTAATTAGCCTTCAATTTTTGGTACAATTATGGAGTTTCCTTCACCCTATGTATATAGGTATAGAGCTGTATGCATGGGGATTTTTGGTGTATGGAATGCATAGTGAATCTGTGTGAAGACAAGTGGAATGGAATTTGTCTCTTTCCTTTTATAAGAATACGTTTTCTATCATGTCAAAGTGTCAGGTGTTTAAAATCAGGGCCTACAACCCCGTGGATATTAAAAATATGACATATATTACTAGGGCCTGTTTTTTTATTGAAGATTGTAAAATCCAGATGTACAGTAAGGCTGCTTTCATACTGAGGCGGTTTTCAGACGTTTTAGCGCTGGAAATAGCTTATAACACCCTAAAACCTGCCTCCCTTATTCATTTCAGTGTGACTTTTCACACTGGGGTGGTGCGCTTGCGGGACGTTCTGAAAAAAAAAGCAGTATCTTTGGGGCGGTTTGGGAGTGGTGTATACACCACTCCCAAAACACCCCGCCCATTGAAATGAATGGACAGCACTGCCGAAGCGCCTGCAAAGCGCTTCAGCAGCGCCGCAACACAGGCACTCTTAACCTTTTCCTCGGCCGCTAGCAGGGGTTAAAAGGGCCCCACTAGCTGTCGAAAAGCGTCACTAAAAATGTCTTTACAGCTAACGCAGAGCGGCTACAGTGTGAAAGTAGCCTTAAAGGGATTCAATCTGATGAGTAAATCCAGCCTTAAAATACATTTTCTAAATGTGGTGGATCCTCTGACAGGTATCTGGCAGTACAAAGAGAGTCAATAGAATGGTAAATTGATTATTGATTACTTTATAAATATATCCCTATGTTTTCTCCATTCCTAAACTTTAACAGTTTGTTATTGTTAATTTGGAAATGTAAATTTGTTTAAATGTAATGTTTATTGTTTTGCTTTTGATGGAGTGTGATGGAGATAGACTATATATGTGTGTATGTATCCACTGTACATATATTGGCAGCCCAGGTTTGAAGAACTAAAACAGTGAAGATCCTCTGGTAATTTTGTGATATTGCTGCATCCACTATTTCCTTATGTCTTGGTGTCACTGGATTCCCCATCTGTCAACAGAGCAAGGACAAATTCATAGGGACCATAATGTTGTTTTAATAAAGGAGCATTTCTTTGTGCCGTCAGGAAAAAGGGCCTATATTAGTGAAGGCATCAGGATAACTGATGTTGATGTTTGGAGATCAATGGAGACTAATCACCCTTTATTTTAGAGAAGATTAGTTAAAGCCCAACTCAAGCCATAATCTGGGGATTTCATATAGGGTGTCATTGACACCCTTTAGATATCTTTTGGAGAGCAGCACCAAAAGTGTTGATGCTTGCACCCAATTCCAGTACCCGTCAGAGACTAGTACTGTACATGAATCTGTCCATGTCTGCCCTGAAGAAGTGTCAACACTGAACACATACATGACAGCTTCCCAGCACAAGGCACTGCCTATCTCTGTACTCCAACTCAGAGTTGGTCTTAATAACTGCCAGTTCCCTAATCTGAGAACAAATTCTTTAAGAATTTGTTGCTACAATAGCGACAGATTCTTAGCAGCTGTAGTAAGGAGTATCTGTACTTTACACATGTGTTGGTAATGTTACCAACACTGGCGCAAAAGCTTGCCTGAATTAGCCACAGGTAGTTCTTAAGAGAACAACTGCCAGAAAAGTGTTATCAGTGCTATATTAAATTCCCTTGAATGTTGTTTTAGTTTTAGCAGGGAAGCTTTACAGCCTATTATTAGTGTTAGACAACCAACACATATAGGGGAAATAAAGAGGAACCCCTTCAGTGGGGACTGATAGCAGTAAAAACCTAAGGGCAGTTTAAGCCCTTCTTTACTTTACAAGATAAATGTTTATTCTTTTCTGTATCCTTATTGGGGTGAGTTCCCCTCATTTCTGTTTGATACCTAAGAGGAATGGAAGCAATGATAAACTGTCAGCTCTAGCCTTCCACACTCTATCCAATTTTTTTGCTGGTATTGAACTTCAACCTGTTTAAATCTTTTCAGCAATCATATTGCAAGTTATAAACATTTGTAGTTTAAGGCTTAATGTACACGGGACGTTTTACAACCTCCCCTGAACGATTTAACTTGACAGTTTAAAAACGTCCGTTTTGACGCGTTTACATGCCGCGTTTAGCCGCATTTGCATTTAGAAGCGTTCTTTTATTGTTAAATTGTCAAAAATTAAAAACGCCTGTAAATGAAATGTGGCCAAATGTGAGTTACCACGTTTACATGCTGTTACAGGCGTTTGTAGTTTCAAATGCCCCTGGACATCCGTTCTGAACGCATTTTGTTTGCTTTCCAAAAAATGCTTCTAAACTCAACTGCCTAGAAACTACTATAAATGACCCTGTGTACATGTACTGATAAGATAACAGAGGAGAGTTCAGGGGCACCGATCACCGAACTGCTCCTAAACGTCCTTTTACCAGCAGCAGTGAACATGAAGCCTAACAGTTTTTGAACACATGTATATTTTCATGCTATGGTTTTTTGGTCCCATTCTTAGCTAAGAATGTAAGGTTCTTTGTCAATGGGCTTTTGTTCAGGTTGGAACTACTTCTCTCTGCATACAAATCTGTGGGAATGCAAAAGCAGATGAAGCAGGTCAGAAGGTCAGCTGCAGGCCTACTGCACCTGTAATAAATACTTAAAGGGGTTGTAAACCCTAGTTTAAAAAAAAAAAAAAAAAAAGTAACAAACATGTCATACTTACCTCCACTGTGCTATTCGTTTTGCACAGAGGGGCCCCAATCTACCTCTTCTGGGGTCCCCGGCGGCGCTGGTAGCTCCTCCCCACATTAGGTGTCCACATCGGAGAAGCGATCTCCTTGGTGGACACCTGTGTGGGCGCGCTCCCGAGTCCTGCTTTTGCGTGTATTTACACAGAAAGCAGGACTCGGCCCTGTCTCAAGTGCCCACGTCATTGGATTTGATTGACAGCAGCGGGAGCCAATGGCTGCACTGCTATTAATCTATCCAATAAGGACATGAGACCAGCTAGAGCTGGTGTACTCATTCCCGGACAGAGAAAAACAGCGTTCAGGTAAGTAAAACTGGGGGGGCTGCAGCACAACAGAAAGTTTTTCACCTTAATGCATACAATGCATTAAGGTGAAAAACCTTGAGGGTTTACAACCCCTTTAATAACCTCAGAAGTGTCTCAAAATCTTGCCTAAGTTTGCTGAATTTATGGACGCAGTCCTTAAAACATGTTTTGTTTTAGGAAATCCATCCTGAATGCCTCCTCATGCTTTCTGCAAAACTTCAGCTTCCATTCAGCTTCCTAGCTCTTCTCTTGGCTGAAATGTCCCTTACCCCTTCAGCAAGATTGGAGAAGCTTTCTTAAAGTGTAGAATTTCCATTCAGCTATAGTTTAGGGATGTTAAAAATAACAATGGAAGTGCTAATTGTCACTTAACATCAACATAACAGGATGTCTTCAATATTTGAAGTACATCTATAACATATATTTAACTTTAGCTCCTGTTCATAGCCCCTTTGACTTCATCACAGGGGCTGTAGCACACTTCTCACCACAAAGGATAGAAAGTATAGCTGAAATGTAGCCCTGGGTCACTTTCCAGGGTCCTCTCCTCAGGCGATTTTGAAGGGGAGAATTCTCTATTGACAATACTCCTCAGCCTGGCTCGGAAGCATACCTTCACAGATGCCCCCTCAGCACACAGCTTGTACAAGCACTCTGAGAAGAGGAAGAGCAAACAGTGTTGGCAGAGGACCAAAAAAAAGAGGGAAACTACCACTCTGTGCAATATCCTTGCACAGAGCAGGTTTGTATAACATCTTTTTTAATTTAGGTAAAAATTAGGAGCCTTTAATATCACGTTAACATTTCCAAACTGGAGGCACGAACTGGGATTAATTCTCCTCGGCCAACAGTCAGTGTCAGACCTGCAGTGGTGATTGGCAGCTGTGGTAAAAATCCTCCAGTTCTTAGTAAGATGTTATGATGCTCTCTTGCCAGTGACGCAGGCTTACCTAAGGCTCAGAGTATAAGGCTGGCTATACATTTATTTATTTTTTCTTCAGCCAGCTAGTTGATTGCCCGATCCACACATTCGAGGTGAATGGGGGAATAACTCGCTTTGAGCTATTGTATTCTGCCAGTGGTGACCCTTCCCTGCCGGCAGAATAGAATGTTCAGTGTTGCCAGCTATAACCAGCAGCACTAATCATTCAGGCAAAACCTGACAAGCTGGTTTTATACAGTTTGGTAAATAAATTGACTTGTGTACAACCAGCTAGTCCATATATGGATCGAAATTCAGCCAGTGCCTGCTGAACCAGCTGAATTTTGATCTATGTATAGCCAGTTTAAGTAACCGCTCGTCTTCACCAGAGCTCCAGATGGTGTAGATGGAAAACCTCAGTGGTTTTGGTTTTGCCATGCCAGTGGATTAACTGGATCAGAATGGGTATGGTGTGGTCCAAGCAGAGGTTGTGGGCAAGCTAGAGTATAAGGAAGGTCTGGCCAGAGGTTGTGGGCAGGCAATGGAGTAGTCGGGTCCAGGCAAGTGTCATTGGCAGACAGCAGGCAGGACACAGCAATAACCATTTCAAAGACTGGAGCTTAAATACACTTTTGGTCAGAAGACATGTCCAGCGTTGGTTTAAGGGAAAGATAGAAGCCCTGGCAAGGATTCTGCAAGTGTCACTGAAAGTCCCGCCAGGGATTCTGGAAACCCTTGCAGGGATTCGGAGGGTATGAATTCTGGAAGTTTTGGCAATGATTTTGCAAGTACCATTGGAAGCCCAGACAAGGTTTCAGAAAACAGGAGTTCTAGAAGTTTTGGCAAGGATTCTGCAAGTAACATAACAAGATCATGTTAATACATAAAGTCCCTGAGATGTATCAGAAGTGGGAGTAGTTGATGTGAACCATTTTGATGCACTCCTAACTTATTGTTTAGAGATATCTTACCCGTCATTCTGAAAGCTAATAAAATAAATGCCAGTGGGACTTCTGTTTTACTATTTCACAGGATGCCTGAGGAATATTAGAAAGAAGACGGATGTAGAAAAGAGTATGTGAAAATAAATATAAAGCAAGCACCATACTCTAGGCTCAGCTGACAGTTATGCCAACAGTTTTTATAGAAATGCAAATAAAAGGTTTTGGAATATTTTGTGTCTATTACCAAAATGATTGAATAAGATCTATTATTATTATACAGGATTTATAAAGCTCCAACAGTTTGTACAAATCTTTACAATATAAAGGGAGAAGTATGTGAAAAGAGTATGTGAAAATAAATGTAAAGTCAGCACCATACGCTAGGCTCAGCTGACAGTTATGCCAACAGTTTTTATAGCAATGCAAATGAAAGGTTTTGGAATATATTGTGTCTATTACCAAAATGATTGAATAAGATCTATTATTATTATACATGATTTATAAAGCTCCAACATTTTGTACAAATCTTTACAATATAAAGGGAGATAGTACAGCAACAGTACAATTCAATACAAGAGGGTTAGGAGGACCCTGCTCCTGAGAGCTTACAATCCAATAGGGGAGAGGCAAGTGGAATAAAAGGCAATAACTAGGGGATGAGCTTATGGGATAAAGGTTCTTCAGCTTGCATGCCAGTGATTGCTTTTTATAAAACCCCTTCACTTTTATGCCTTAACCAAACTAAGCCCTGAACATTGTGAGCCCTAACTAAAGAATGATCTCACAAATTCTGAAATGTTTTCTATGCTTTACATTTTTTTTGGTTACATTTTCATTCACGCTTCTTCTGTAATACAAATACCACTTGAACGTTTTAAAAACAGTAGTACACTACCCTACAAAAAATTCATATATATCAACAGAGGGTGCCCGGACAATATACAACATTCACGCTTCTTCTGTAATACAAATACCACTTGAACGTTTTAAAAACAGTAGTACACTACCCTTCAAAAAATTCAAATATATCAACAGAGGGTGCCCGGACAAGTAGGACAGATGGCTGTGAGCCACAGAAACCTGCACAGAATCAACGTCTTAGGTTGCATTTATTTACGAGCTTAACGGCCCAACTCAAAGCCGATGCTCATTAACCTATGGGAATTGACATTTCTTTCTTGCTAGATGTTTTTTTTCTTTTTTGTATGCGCTGACTAAAAACCAAGAGATCAGTCTGTGTCTATAAGATATCCAAATCTCTCATGTGTAATTTTTGTATTGCATTATATCATGCAAAATTATGTTCAATATGTACATTGTTTAAGAAAAAACGTTTGAAACCAAAAAAATCCGACCGTGTATACGCGGCATAACAGTGCATATTTTTAGCACTGATCACTTTAATAATGTCACTGGTTCCCAAAAAAGTGTTATAAGTGTCAGTTAGGTGTCCGATTTGTCTGCTGCAATGGTGCAGTCCCACTAAAAATCGCTGATCGCTGCCATTACTAGTAAAAAAAAAAAAAAAATACCATAAATTTATCCCATAGTTTGTAGACTCTATAACTTTTGCGCAAACCAATCAATATACGTTTATTGGGATTTTTTTACCAAAAATATGTAGCAGAATGCATATTGACCTAAAATGATGAAGAAATTTGATTTTTTTACATTTTTGTATTGGATGTGTGTTATAGCAGAAAGTAAAAAATATATATTTTTTTTTTTTTTTCAAAATTGTCGCTCTTTTTTTTGTTTATAGCACAAAAGATAACAAACCACGGAGGTGATCAAATACCACCAAAAGAAAGCTCTATTTGTGGGGAAAAAAAGGACATCAATTTTATTTGGGCACAGCATTGCACGACTACGCAATTGTCATTTAAAATAACGCAGTGCCCCACAGTGAGTCCCCATTGGGGTGACGGGCTTGGCTCCCGACATTCCTCCGCTCCTTACCTATACACCCAGTATACCAGTGTTACCCTTCCTCAGTTCATGAACGGAAAGACTGCGGGCTCCAGGTTAGCCACTCTTCTGTTATTTCAGACTGTATGTTGCTTAAGTTGCTGTCTTACCCAAGCTACTATTCCTGATATGAGAGTTGTATGTTACATATATGTTAGTGTCTCTTACTTATATCTGATCACCCTTTTTTGATGATGTGCTTAACATGTAATCTCATTTTCTGAAAATTCAATAAAAATATTGTAAAGAAAAATAACACAGTGCTGTATCACAAAAAACTGCCTGGTCATTAAGGGGGTAAAACCTTCCGGGGCTAAAGTGGTTAAAAAAAATTAAAACAAAATTTCACAACCACATTCCTTCCCTCCTGGTATTTGGGACACCAGCGGCGCATGAGAGTCTTCTGTTCATGCCCACAAACACCACCAGTTTCTGGTGCATGAGCACTTTAGTTGTCCACAATGTTTGTACACATGTACAGATGCACAGCGCATCGCCTTCTGTGTTATTTGTGACATAGCAATCCCAGAAGGCAGCAGGGCCTGCCCCAGGCCAAAGAGCAGCAAGTGCTGCTTTGTAGCACAAAAAACACCCACAAGGTAAAAAGTATGATGATTTTTCTTCCCCACATTTTTGTAAGAGAGAGCAAAAAGAGAAAATGTTGCTGTAAGGTATTAAGTTCCACTTTAAGAATGTAAATTGGTTATAACAGTATTGTCAAGTTAATTGAGACATGCTATTGCTGCTAAGTTTGGCCAGGGAATCTAGGCAACAGTGGTTTCTGGTCATGAAAGTGTTAAAGAGCAAACATGCAAAGATATTATAATTATGAAATGTTTGGTAATCCATAAATCAGGCAGGGAAAAGTAATTAGAATTTTGCACATACTTGCTCTAGTATGCTCCTCTAAAAATGATATTGCTTTTGGGTTAATATTATCTTTAACAGAGGCACAATTTATTTGTACATTTTAATGTACCATAGAAAAGCAATATTTGTTTTACACAATCCATGCCAATAATACAGACTTTCTTCTAAAGAACACACTCAGGGACCACAGTGCGAGAAAATAATTATTCTTATCTGTTTTATGCTTGTTTTTCCAGATGCAATCTATCTACTAGATGTTTCTATTAGACAGAGTGCCTTAAACAATATATATGTTATACCTATACAATACTCACTGATTTCCATATTGTTTCTTGTTGTTATCGTGTGTTCCACGCTGCTGTATTTGTAATTACGCTAAAAATAAAAACTTCATAAAATCTATTTAATAAACAGTCTATATTACTGTGGCTCTAAATAGCATTTTTTTTGGTATTGAAACTTTCATGTGAAAGGTGCACTGAAAATTCAAGTCGGGCATATAGCTGAAGGTTCTGCACTCATTGGTAAAATGGAAGTAGGATTATTTTAAAGTTTTATACCGTGGAAAATATTTTTTTTTTTTATGCTGAAAAAAACATCTCCTTCAAACACCAACACTTCTTTGAGGACATTGACCAAAACGGCAGTTTGTTATCATTAAATTTGCATAACGAATTGCCTATAGGCAAATCAAGGCTGGGTTCTTGTAAATATGCATGTAAGACCTTTGGAATAACAAAAGGAGAGATGCAGCAGGAGATGGCCATGAGGAAGAATTGGCAGTTAGACTCAGATACACAGAAGACTAAGATGCTGTATAGAACATTCAAATTCAGAAAAGACAGGAAAAAAACAAACCCTGCTAAATTGGTCATTTTCTATACTTTGGTACACTTGTTGGTGCAATGGTTTATGCAGCAGCTTGACCGAGGTTAATAGCATATATGAAAGAAAAAAAATGTATACACACACACACACATATATACAGTGGGTACGGAAAGTATTCAGACCCCCTTAAATTTTTCACTCTTTGTTATATTGCAGTCATTTGCTAAAATCATTTAAGTTCATTTTTTTTTTCCTCATTAATGTACACATAGCACCCCATATTGCCAGAAAAACACAGAATTGTTGACATTTTTGCAGATTTATTAAAAAAGAAAAACTTAAATATCACATGGTCCTATGTATTCAGACCCTTTGCTCAGTATTTAGTAGAAGCACCCTTTTGATCTAATATAGCCATGAGTCTTTTTGGGAAAGATGCAACAAGTTTTTCACACCTGGATTTGGGGATCCTCTGCCATTCCTCCTTGCAGATCCTCTCTAGTTCTGTCAGGTTGGGATGGTAAACGTTGGTGGACAGCCATTTTTAGGTCTCTCCAGAGATGCTCAATTGGGTTTAAGTCAGGGCTCTGGCTGGGCCATTCAAGAACAATCTGGAGAAGGCTTTCGTCCAGAATATCCCTGTACTTGGCCGCATTCATCTTTCCCTCGATTGCAACCATTCGTCCTGTCCCTGCAGCTGAAAAACACCCCCACAGCATGATGCTGCCACCGCCATGCTTCACTGTTGGGACTGTATTGGACAGGTGATGAGCAATGCCTGGTTTTTTCCACACTTACCACTTAGATTTAAGGCCAAAAAGTTCTATCTTGGTCTCATCAGACCAGAGGAGAGGCTTCTGTCGGGCCACTCTGCCATAAAGCTCTGACTGGGGGAGGGCTGCAGTGATGGTTGACTTTCTACAACTTTCTCCCATCTCCCAACTGCATCTCTGGAGCTCAGCCACAGTGATCTTTGGTTTCTTCTATACCTCTCTCACCAAGGCTCTTTTCCCTGGTAGCTCATTTTGGCTGGACGGCCAGCTCTAGGAAGGGTTATGGTCGTCCCAAACGTCTTCCATTTAAGGATTATGGAGGCCACTGTGCTCTTAGGAACCTTAAGTGCAGCAGACATTTTTTTGGAACCTTGGCCAGATCTGTGCCTTGCCACAATTCTGTCTCTGAGCTCTTCAGGCAGTTCCTTTGACCTCATGATTCTCATTTGCTCTGACATGCACTGTGAGCTGTAAGGTCTTATATAGACAGGTGTGTGGCTTTCCTAATCAAGTCCAATCAGTATAATCAAACACAGCTGGACTCAAATCAAGGTGTAGAACCATCTCAAGGATGATCAGAAGAAATGGATAGCACCCAAGTTAAATATATGAGTGTCACAGCAAAGGATCTGAATACTTAGGACCATGTGATATTTCAGTTTTTCTTTTTTAATAAATCTGCAAAAATGTCAACAATTCTGTGTTTTTCTGTCAATATGGGGTGTTGTGTGTACATTAATAAGGACAAAAAATGAACTTAAATGATTTTAGCAAATCGCTGCAATATAACAAAGAGTGAAAAGTTTAATGGGGTC
The DNA here is from genome assembly GCF_042186555.1 of Aquarana catesbeiana. Taxonomy (NCBI): domain Eukaryota; kingdom Metazoa; phylum Chordata; class Amphibia; order Anura; family Ranidae; genus Aquarana; species Aquarana catesbeiana. Next base: position 110,576,791 of record NC_133325.1, on the reverse strand, counting down.
TGAATAGTTTCCGTCCCCACTGTATATATACACATTATTTTATTTTTTTTAGCAGTTTTACAATACAACTCTTTTTCACAGAGTTGGAGTTGTGCTTCTTTGTGATATATTTGTGCATTACAAATGGTTTTGTAAATATTCTTCTGTGTTACATAATCCAATAGCAACATATTAAACAAATAGTTTGTGTGCTATTCTTTGTTTGCAGTTAGGAAATATTTAATTTTGTGTAACTCAAGTTCATCAATAATAAATAAAACTCAAGATGTTTACCCGCAGATTCTTGATACTGAAAAAAAAAATCCATTTCATTCCTGGCTGATGGGATCAGTTTCCTGAACCCTGAGGACAGCTTGTTCACTTCCCAGCAGTGCCAGCAACACATAACATTTTGTTTTAAAAAAAAAAATGTTAATAGAAGTATTGATGTAAAAGCTGTCAAAGTGTCTGCTATTAGGGATCTCTTACAAAAATATATTAAAAGGGGGCAACACTAGCGAGTAGTGTTTTTAGAAGCCATTGAGATACTATGATGAAATACAAAAGCAATCTGATTGACTGCCATGTGCAACACCTCCACTTCTTGGAATAGGTTTTAGGCATATAACAGACCTGATTGCCTATTGCTGTCATATAGTACCCTCACGATTCTGATATAATCTGATAAAATTTTAATCTACACTTTGTAATTTATTTAGATAGTATCCGTTGCAAGGCTGCAGTTAGGGCAAAACTATTAGGCTGGGTTCACACTTATGGGAATTGGATGCAGGTTTCCCCACATCCAATTCGCATGACAGGAGAGTGTGACTGGCCCTCAATGAAGCCAGTTCACACATCAACGGGGCAGGCGCGGAGCACACTGCAGAAGTGTCCTGTGCGTCTTTGGCTCAGTTTTGGGTCCAGATTCAGACAAAAATTCGGATCTGATTCGCACTTGATATGGAGAACAGGGATGCACCAGACCCCCTGCTGCGAGGCGCTCTGCACATGTGTGAACCCAGCCTTAGAGTTTTTTTAACTCCTAATGACTTGGTACAAGTCTCCACAATGTCTACATCAAATCTTTCTTTACAGACCTAACTGCTGCTTCAGTTGCCTAATGAGTCCATGATTACATATTTGCCCCAGGCTTAAACACTTTTGGAAAACCATACTCAAAATATACATTAATGTTACCTCAATAACATCCCTAACACACCAGAAATTGCTTTGCTATTCATTTTCATAGAAAGAACACAATTTTACAACCCGTAAAGTAGACTCGCAATGAACAAATAAAAAAGCCATCAAAAATGCAGCCGAAGTAAAAACTCTAATGCAAATAGTATTTGTAATACTTACAAAAAGATAATAGTCTGAATTCAACTCGGTATTAGCCTCTTGCAGTTCCTGCACAGTAGAGCTGAGGCTGGTATAGGAAAAAGCAACACAATAGGCCACTCAGGTGTGCTGCAGTCAGTGCTCATGTGCTAGCAAGACACATGCTGATAAGAGAAAAGAGCAGCATGACAGATAAGATTGTCAGTATGTTGATAAATGTTACTTAAAGAACATTGTTGGGGCGTAGGATGACATTGTAGAAGAGACTGTATGCTTCTTCTGAAATAATAACTGCTCTCCTTCCTGCCTGTGATTTCTTTTTTCTGAATGTACACTGAACTGCCTTATGAGGATGAATTATCTCCTGTGTGCATACCTGGGAGTTACGTTATCCTGGTTAACCAGGATGGCTGAAGATACAGAACCTGGAAGAAAACGGGGTGAAGATTCCAGTGGTGGCAACAGAACGACAAGGGAGATCGCGTCCATTGCATCGGTGGAGGGTTGCTGGAGGATTATCTACCGTAATGTGCTAATATGGTATGAATACTTGCACATTATGATTAGAATCCTTGGCCTGCAGCAGAGTTTAATTCTGCTTTACCTGCAGCCAAGAAAAATCAGGTGCTTTGCCCTGCCAGACAGGGCTGTGCTGTGCAACAGAGCTCAGGACTGTATAAACAGAAATAAAATGCTTGAGCAAGTAAAAACTGCTTCCATGTATGCATGCTGTCCTTGTATTTAGCTATTTGCCTGAAGTTAAGCATTTAGATCACCTCCATCATGCGAGTAAAAAAAACAATGTGAGCATTAAGAGAAACTGAGAAAGGCAGCCAGGCGACAGTGGACTAGTTACTAGTATTGCCTGTGGTCTCCCTGCAACTGATCTTTCTTTGTTGTTGACTTAACATGTCTTGTTCTACTCTGTGCCTTTATTTGTTTAAATCTCTTGAGACTAAAGGGCTGTACACATGGGCTGAATATTGGGTGGCATTGGCTGGTTCAGTAGACACTGTTTTCGGCCCGTGTGTATGACAGCCGAGGGGGCATAACTAAAAAAGGTCTGCCAATCAGTGCTCTCAGCCAATGAGCTATATGTGATAACAGTGAGTTTGATATAATATTCTACAGTGTCACACAGTGCCCAACAGTGTCAGTGCTGCCTCATCAGCGCTCATCAGTGCCGCCTCATCAATATAGCTGATCAGTGCAGCCCTATCTGTGCAGTGCATATTTGTGCAGCCTCTTCAGCACCCATTAGTGTAATCTCATCAGTTCATATAAGCGCCCATCGGTTTAGCCTGATCAGTGCCTATCAGCACCCATTTGTGCATGCTCATCAGCACCCATATGTGTAGCCTCATTAGCATCCTTCAGTGCAAGCTCATCAGCACCCATAAGTGCAAGCTCATCAGTGCAGCCACATCACCACCAGTGTCACCACAAACCACAGTCACCACTATGTCTAAAAAATGTTTTTCATGTGAGGAGGCATACCAAATTATAAGTACGGCCAACGAGAGCAGCAGGGAGCTCTCTGTCAGATTCTGATTCTGATTATGAGCCAGTGTTAAGTAGTGAGACACTGAGTCAAAGGAGGATAGTGCACCCACCAAGCAATGGCGTTCTGGCGAGGAGCAGGCTACCACAAATAGAGCAGTGGCATCTACCAGAAATGGAATACTTCTGCAAAAAAGGCCAGGTGCTAGTGGGGTGTCATGTCAGCCCCAAAAGGTTAGGACCCATGCCAGTTTACCATATGCTCTTCAAAACCCTCTGTGGCTTCATTCTAACTCAGAAGAATTTAACATCCCCCTTTTACTGCTCAGCCAGGTGTCCAGGTGAACACAGAAAATGTTACCCCCATAGATTTTTTTCATTTAGTTTTCACGGATGACTTATTACATTCAATTGTAGACCAACCTCTATGCCCATCAATTTATTGCCAACAATCCAACATTATATTATGCCTGTCCCTATGAATGGAAAGCATTAACAGTGGAGGAGTTTAAGATCTTTTTGGGCCTTACATTTAATATGGGACTCACAAAAAAAAAATGAGTTATGCTCATACTGGTCCACCCACCTAAAATATTTGATGATTCTAAATTTTTTATCAGAGAAATTTGCCCAATTCTTTATCCCGGACAAAAATATCTGTGCGAATGAGTCACTTGTCCACTTCACTGACAGGCTGGGCATCAAGCAATTCATCCCCAGCAAAAGGACCAGATACGGGGTAAAACTTTGCAAGTTATGCGTCAGAGCCACAAGGTACACCTATGCTTTCCACGTGTACGAAGGAAAGGATACCTAACTGCATCGCCCTGCATGCCCAGACTATATTGGATCAAGCGGAAAAGTCATTTGGGACCTTTTATTCCTACTCCTCGAAAAAGGTTATCGTCTCTGTGTTGATAACTACTATACCAGTTTGCCCCTTTTCGGCAATCTTCACTGGAAAAAAACTCTAGCATGTGGCACCATGAGAGCTAGTAGAAAGGGCTTCCCTCAAAGGCTGGTTAATATAAAACTAAGAAGAGATGAGTCAGCTATTTTGCGGAATGAGGAAATATTGGCTATGAAGTGGGGGCACAAAAGAGACATCTACATGCTTTCCCTTATCCACAATAACACCTGCATGAAATTCCCAGAAGGAATGGCCCAATCCAGAAACCAGAATGTGTGCATGATTACAATCTGTTCATGGGGGGAGTCAACTTCAACAATCAAATTATCCAACCCTACCTTGCTACAAGAAGAAATTACCATTGGTATAAGAAAGTCTCCATTTATCTTTTTAATTTGGCAACATACAATTCATATGTGATCTACTGCAAATCCACTGAGAGACCCTTGTCTTTCCTCATCCTCATCCTATCAGGAAATCAGCGCTGCCATTGTATACCCGACTGGCCCACCAGAAAGCATTCCAGCAGATGTAGTCAGCAGACTCCACTAATACCATTTTCCCGATAAAGTCCCTCCCAGAGAAACCGGGCAAAAACATAATAGAAAATGTTCTCCAGATGGGGAGTTAGAAGAGACACCACTTATTATTGTTCCCAGTGTCCTTCCCAACCAGGCTTCTGCATAGGTGACTGTTTCCACCATTACCATACTTCTCTACAATATTAGTGAAGTATGGTAACCATAGTTCAGATTTCCTGCCATTTGCCTTCACACTCCTTATGCCTCTGCCTGCTCCTGAACTGACCCTAGCTTGTTATTTGACCACGCCACTGCCTGCCATCTAAACTGACTATGCCTCTCACTGCTCCTTAACTGACCCTGACACTGACCTCTTATTTGTCCACTCCTCTGCCTGCCGCCTGAAGTGTCCATACCTCTGCCTGCTAAGGAACTGACCCTTGCCTGTTATTTGACCATGCTTCTGCCTGCTGCTTAAACTGACCATACATCTGCTTGCCCTGGAACTGACCCTGGCCTGTTCATTGATGATCCCTCTGCTTGTTGTCTGAACCATCAACCATGTTTCTGCCTTCCACCTGAACTGACCTAGGCCTGTTAATTGACCATGTTTTGTAGCCTGCCACTTGGACTGATCTTGTACTCTGCTACTGTAGTAGTGGGATTCATGATAACACAAATCTCTTCAAAGAGATTTGGTTGGGAGAAGCTTCTACCCCTGTGCCCAGGTCTTACCTGACCAAGGCCCTAAAACCCTGATATTTCTGCCTACTTACTGCCATCATGCCTCTGCCTGCCGTATGAACTGACCACACGTCTGCTTGCTACCTGTACCATGGACCATGTTCCCGCCTACTACCAGGACCAATATTTTGTCTGTGCTGACCATGTCACTGCCTGGCCAATTCCGTTGGCTATTGCAGACCACATCTGTCTGCTTACTGGACCAATGCTTTGGCTGTGCTGACAATATCTCTGCCTGCTGCCAGTACTGACTATGGACAATATTCCTGCCTGCTGCCTAGACCAATGCACTCCTCTGTGGACAACTGCACTACTAAAACCACAGATAATCTTTTGTTTATCCTTTGCGAAACAGAATGCGTTTTGGGGTGTAATTCTTGGTATGTACATGGTATGTGTTAGAAATATGAAGGGCATTCAAAAATGATAGGTTGTCAGGAAATTATATGTGTAATTTATGTCCGTAGAACACATGAGAATGCTCCTTGCATGTTGGGCCTCTCTATGTGGCCAGGCTGTGGAAAAGTCTCACACGTGGTATCGCCATACTCAGGAGGAGTAGAAGAATGTATTTTGGGGTGTAATTGTTGCGATGTACATGCTATGTGTTAGAAATATCTTAGAAAATTGACATCTTTGTGTAAAAAAAAAAAAAAAAAAAAAAGTTTTCATATTCTTTCCACAGTTTCTGACAACTTGTGGAAAAAATGACAGGTTCAAAAGACTCACTATGCCTCATAGAATATACATTGGGGTGTTTGTTTCTCAAAATGGGGTCATTTTGTAGGTAATTCCATTGTCCTGGTGCTTCAGGGCCTTCAAAAGTGTAATTGAATGTGTAATCCACCTCCCTAGAACACCTGACGGTGCTCCTGGCAAGTTGGGATTCTCTATGTCGCTAGACTGTGAAAAAGTCTCACACATGTGGTATTTCCATACTCAGAAGGAGCAACAGAAAGTATTTTGGGATGTAGTTGCAAGTATGCATATTCCGTGTGAGAGAAATAACCTTTTAATGTGCCAATTTTGCACAAAAAAAAAAAAATTCTTCATTTTCCAAAGAATTGTAGGGAAAAATTACAACTTCAAAAAACTCACCCTGCCTCTTACTAAATACCTTGGACTGTCTACTTTCCAAAAAAGGGGTAATTTTGGGGGTATTTGTACTGTCCTGGCTTGTTAGTATTTCATGAAGTTGGTCAGCCATTAGTACGTCAGGTGTGATCAGTTTTCAATGATTGGTACCATAGCTTATAGACTCTAACTTTCACACAGACCAAATAATATACACTGATGTGGTTATTTTTACCAAAGCATTGTAGCCGTATACATTTTGGGCAACATTTATAAAGAAAATAAACTTCTTTGCTAAATTTTATAACAGAGAAGAAAATTAGTTTTTGGGTTTTTTTTTACATTTTCGGTCTTTTTTCATATATAGCGCAAAAAATAAAAAGCCCAGCGGTGATTAAATGCCATCAAAAGAAAGCTTTATTTGTGTGAAAAAAGGACAACAATTTCATATGGGTACAGTGTTGCATGACTGAGTAATTGTCATTCAAAGTGTGAGAGCACTGATAGCTGAAAATTGATTTGGGCAGGAAGGGGGTATAAGTGCCCAGTCGGCAGTAGTAAGTGTAAGGGGTTAAGGTAAGACTACAGCAGAAGTTGCTTTCTTTCACATTAGGTTGCTTCCTAACTAAATCTTTATAGGGCCCTACTTAAACAGAGCAGGAAGGATAAGTCATTGCTCTGATTCACTTACCTGAGTATGAAAATCTGAGCTTGAGTTTGTAAACTACAGGTCTTTTTGAGCAAAGCAGCTAATAATAGCGAGTAGACATGTTAACAGGAGCACAGAGCTCCTCCCTTTGACTAAAAGTGTAAATTATGTAAATATTAATAATATATAACATTTCAAATTTACCTGAATAGTAAATTAAATGTTTCTACATAAAAAATATACATTCTGTTTTTGAACTTTTGGGTTTCACTAAGGCTCTTTAAATCTTAGGAACACATCAGCGTATTGCCAAGCTGGCTTTAAACCAAACTGACTCACCTTTGCACACGTGGTGCTGGAGGTCCGATGCAGGGCTTAAATGAACTTCAGCATTAAAGTTTACTTCAATGAACTTGCATTTGCATAAATACAGGATTTACTGAGGCTGATGTCATGTTTCATTCCCTTACTACTTTAGAGAAATTACAACTGTAACCTGACTGATTGTCTTGGGCAATGCAGACAAATCCTCTTGTGCTAGCGTCCTATATCAATGAACCAAGGCCCTACTTGACAGATCACCTTGTAACACAAAATATGAACACCACCAGCCCATGCATTTCTAACTCTATGGCTTGCAGAAAAATTATTAGGCATATAGGGAGTTAAATGATTTTCATTTCTACTGATGTCATTTTTTAAAGATGTTTACAGGATAATAGAATAAAACTTTTTACTATGATTGATTCACAATTTCTTTGTTCTGTGACTGAAAAGCAGTTGTAACAACTTGCAATTTAGATATATGCATTTTATATCTTTGCAATTTATGTCTTTCTGTTATAGCCTAAAACATTTTTATTCTGTAAAATTAGACTTTGAATTTGAAGGCCATTTATATGTGCACAGCTACTTGATTTAACAAGTTAATGACACCAAATACACGACTTTCATTTGTTCACACAAAACTGCAAATTATCCCATCAGCCAAGTAAAATGTAAGTAAAAATTCCTTAAAGCGGAGTTCCAACGACATCTAGCAATTTTTTTTTAAATACATCTATTATAAGAATACTATTATAATGTGACACACATTACTCTGTAGTACGCTGCTATAGTTTGTACTTTATATAAAAACAAACCTTATATTTCTTCTTCTTGTGTGTTCCCATCTTGCTTGTGGGCAGGGCAAGCCCACAAGGATGATCTTCTGGGGCATGGTGCTGCTGAAGCATGCACCGCCCAATCTTGCACATTCGCATTATGCACACATAGCGGTGGAAACTTCTCTGATTGCCATCAAAACGGACGGTGGCAGCGGAAGTGCCCGCCCCATTGTTATGACAACCTAGACCTCGGCGCTGCCCACTGACTCCTGGGAAAGGATTACACACATCTCCCAGGAGCACTAGCGAGCACAGGCGCTGAGGGAAATGACGTGAAGCACCGCAGAGAGGCTTAATACAAGGGACCCCATAGCAACAGCGCTGAAGGAGGGGGTAAAAAAAAAAAAATTTCCAAACGTTGATGCTGATGGATAACGCTGTTGATTTCTTTAAAGTACATTTTTTGGGTGGAACTCCGCTTTAAGTCTTACAAACGAAAAAAAAAAAATACCCCAAAGAGACGCTGCCTACGTATGAGTTGAAACTGAGAGCTGGATATTAGTATCTGTTTGTTCAGCCGAGGTCTTCTGTTACCCCATATGAAATGAAGAACCTCGGGTTGTAGGGGCTGTAAATCTCCTCTCGGGTCTGCCACTGGTAAAATTCTACAGTAGTAAAGTATCCTGGATAAAAGAGTAATTTTGATGAAGTTGATTCTGCCAAACCATGATAGGGAGTAGTCTGCCCAATGGAGGTCCTCAAGTTTTTTAAACAATGGGGGATAATTAGCCTTTTAAAGAGTCTCAGTAGAAGATGTTAATTGAACCCCTAAATATGAAAGAGAATGTGGTGCCCATTGAAAGTTGTAGCTATCCCGAAGGGCCTGTACCATTGAGGGAGGTAAGAGACATTAAGGGCTGTTGTTTTGTGAGAATTCAAGGAAAGGCCATAAAGCCAAGAAAACTGGTCCAATAAGGATAGCAGATTAGGTAAAGTAGCATGAGGATTGGTGATATACATAAGGACATCATCGGCAAATAAGGCATATTTATGTTCTTGTTGCCCACACAGCCAATGCCATTGATATTAGGGTGACACCGAATTGCCATAGCCAAGTGTTTGATTGCTAATGCGAAAAGTAAAGGTGAGAGCAAGCAACCCTGCCTTTCTTTTTTAATATCTGGTTTTGGTCTGTGAAACAAAAAAAGGTGTACTTACCCAATCCTCTGCTCCTCTCTGCAGCTAGACCAGTGGCTGCAGCTTCTTCTCCACCAAGCTCCAGCAGCCTAGAGTTCTGACAACATCAAGACCATGGTAGGGTCCTTAGCCCTGCATTGGAGGTAATGACGCCAAAGGACAGTCCACCGCTGGAGCATGGTGGAGCAGTGTCAGCTGGGGGAATGGAGGATCAGGTAAGTAAAACGGTTTCTCCTCTCTCTTAGACAAAACAAGCTAATAACCAGAGTTTCTCAGAGGCGGGCTTAAAAAAAAAATCCAAGTTCTTGGTGAGAAAGTTTTTTTTATTTTTAACAGCAAATTAGTTTAATGCTGTGAGATATGGGATCTCCCTGAAGGTACTAGTGGCATTGCTTTCCCAGGGCACATATGTATGGTTGAATTCCCTTTGGGGAAACCAAGAAGTCAATTTGTTTAATCGTATTAGATTATTTCACATCAGCATGCATTGATGCATGCTAATCTGAATTTTAGTATTATTATTATTATTATACAGGATTTATATAGCGCCAACAGTTTACGCAGCACTTTACAATATAAAAGGGAGATAATACAATAAGATACAAGAGGATTAAGAGGGCCCTGCTCAGAAGAGCTTACAATCTAATAGGGTGGGGCAGCTGGTACAAAAGGTTGTAACTGTGGGGAATGAGCTGATGGAAGTGGTAAAAGATTAGTTAGAGACGTTATAGGCTTTCCTGAAGAGATGAGTTTTCAGGGATCGACCTGAAGGTAGCAAGAGTAGGGGATAGCCAGACAGGTGGAGGTAGCGAGTTCCAGAGGATGGGAGAGGCTCTGGAGAAATCCTGGAGACGAGCATGAGAGGAGGAGATGAGAGAGCTTCAGAGTAGGAGGTCTTGAGAAGAGCGGAGAGGACAATTTGGGTGATATTTGGAGACAAGATTGGTGATGTAGCTTGGGGCAGAGTTGTAAATGGCTTTGTATGTTATGGTTAGTATTTTGAATTTAATTCGCTGGGTGATTGGGAGCCAGTGTAGGGATTGGAGGAGAGGGTTGGCAGACACTGAGCAGTTGGTAAGGTGGATAAGTCTGGCAGCAGCATTCATGATAGACTGAAGAGGGGATAGCCTATGGAGAGGCAGGCCAATGAGAAGGGAGTTGCAATAGTCAAGGCGAGAGATAACAAGGGAGTGAATAGGAGCTTGGTGGTTTCATTTGTTAAAAGGGGTGATTTTTAGAGATGTTACGGAGGTGAATTCTACTAACTTTTGACAACGATTGGATTTGAGGCTGAAATGACAAGTCAGAGTCTAGGATTACACCTAGTACCCTGATGTGAGGGAAGGGACTGATGGTTGCATTGTTGATTTTAAAGGAAAAGTCGTGGAGGGGGGCACGGGCGGGGGGGAATATTAATAGCTCAGTTTTAGAGAGATTTAGTTTAAGGAAGTGGTGCGACATCCATGCTGATATGTCAGTTAGTAAGTTAGTAATGCGAGAGGAGACTGAAGGAGTGAGGTGAGGAGTAGACAGATAGGTTTGGTTGTCATCGGCGTATAAGTGGTACTGGAAGCCGTGGGTGGTTATCAAGTGACCAAGGGAGGAGGTGTAGATAGAGAAGAGAAGGGGTCCAAGAACAGATCCTTGGGGGACCCCCACAGAAAGGGGCAATGGAGAGGAGGAGACAGAGTTGTAGGTGACACTGAAGGAGTGCTGTGATAAATAGGCAGAGAACCAGGATAGAGCAGAATCTCGGAGGCCAAGGGAATGTAGTTTATTGAGAAGGAGCGGGTGGTCAACAGTATCAAAGACTTCACAGAGATCAAGTAGTAGGAGTATGGAGTACTGGCTGTTGGTTTTAGCAGTTAGTAAATCGTTAGTGAGTTTTAGTAAGGCAGTTTCTGTGGAGTGCTGTGAGCGAAAGCCAGACTGTAAAGGGTCAAGGAGGTTATTTTCACTGAGGTAGGCGCTAAGACGGTTGTAGACTAAGCGTTCTAGAAGTTTAGAGGTGAATGGGAGCAATGAGATGGGTCTTAAGTTGTTCAGGTTGGTAGGGTCCAGTGAGGGCTTTTTAAGTATGGGAGTGATCTGCGCATGTTTTAGAGGGGAGGGGAAAATGCCACTAGAGAGGGAGAGATTGAAGATGTGAGTGAGGGAGCATAGGATAGAAGAAGAGGGTGACCGTAGTAGCTGTGAGGGAACAGGATCCAGGGGACAGTTGGTTAAGTGGTGATCTGAGAAAAGTTGTGTAACCTCTTCAGTAGTAGCCAATTCAAAAGAGGAGAGTGTTGAATGTGCTGTTAGGCAAGGTATGTTGGGTGGGGAAGATGTACGCACAGTAGAGGTATCCTCACGCATTGCATCAATCTTGTCTTTGAAGTGATTGGCAATCTCTTGGGCAGTGAGTGAGTTAGTGGGTAGAGGGGGTGGGGGACGAAGCAGAGAGTTAAAGGTTGAGAAGAGCCGACGGAGGCATGGATGACAAGGAATTAAAAAGAGAGACAAAGTAGGCTTGTTTGGCAGCATGGAGGCATGAATTGTATTTTAGAAGGGCAGATTTGTAATAGGGTGAAGTCTTGCAGGCATTTGGTTTTACGCCACAGTCATTCAAGAGCACAACAATGTCTCTTGAGATTTCTAGTGTTGTCAGTTTGCCAGGTTTGTAATGGTCGGGGCCTGATTCTGCGTGTGGTTAGAGGAGCAAGTGCATCTAGTGATGATGAGAGTGAACTGTTGTAGACAGAGGTGGTCAGGACAGGACAGGGGAGAGATTATGTCATATAGGTGGTCAGTAGCAGAATAGAGAAGAGAAGGGTTAAAGTGGCGACGGTTTCTACAAGTAATTGTTTGCTGCTTGGAGGGATGGGTGGTTGGAGGCAAGGATACAGTGAAAGTAATGAGGTTGTGATCAGAAAGAGGAAAGGGGGTGTTGGTGAGGTTGCCAGGGTTGCAGAGATGGAAGAATACAAGGTCAAGGGTATTACCATTGGAGTGAGTAGAAGTATGTGTCCATTGGGTTAGGTCAAAAGATGAGGTTAAGTCGAGAAGTTTAGCTGTAGTTGGGCTGTTAACATTGACAGGAATGTTGAAGTCACCAAGAATGATAGTGGGTATTTCAGAGGAGAGAAAGTAGGGTAGCCAGGCAGCAAAGTCATCAAGAAAGCACGATACCTGCCCAGGAGGCCGATAAATTAATGTGGTAAAAGAGGGAAAGCTCCGCTTTAAGTTAGATTGGGTTTACCCATGACACTGCTGTCAGAGGATTATTTTAATTTTTTAAGGTAAGACTACAGCAGAAGTTGCTTTCTTTTAGGTTGTCAATCCTTAATTAAATCTATATAGTGCATTGTAAACAAATGTGACATTTTAAACAATGGTTACCAATAGCAATTAGTTTGTTATCTACTTTTCATAAAGTGCAGAGTGCAGTCAGTACATATCAGACCAAAGTGAGCTTTCAGTTTGTGATATTGGGTAATGACCATTGCAACTAATGCCACGTACACATGATCGGAAATTTCCGATGGGAAATGTTCGATGTGAGCTTGTTGTCAGAAAGTCCGACCGTGTGTATGCTCCATCGAACATTTGCTGTCGGAATTTCCACACACAAATGTTTGAGAGCAGGTTCTCAAATTTTCTGACAACAAAACTTTGTTGTCAGAAATTTCGATCGTGTGTACACAAGTCCGACGCACAAAAGTCCACACATGCTCAGAATGAAGTACGAGACGGAAGCGCTCGGTCTTGTAAAACTAGCGTTCGTAATGGAGACAGCACATTCGTCACGCAGCAAATTTTTAATTCTTTCAATGCAGCGCATTCTCTTCTTCTTTATAATACTAGAATAATGAAGTTGCTTTGCTGCTGATATTCACACAAAGTTCTGACAAACTGATTTTTTAGTATGTCTCGTGATCTCATGAATAATCTTTGTTTTTGTTGGTTTTTTTATCAAGATCTCCAAAATAATCTTTTTTTATTTTTTATAGTGATCTCCTTTTTTTTTGAAAATTTTTTTCTAGATCTCCAGAATAATTTTTTTTTCTAGTGATCTCCATAATATTTTTTTGTCGTTTTGTGCGTCAAGTTACCACAGCACCATTATTATCTTGTATTTTTTTTTTTACCTCAAATAGGTTGGTTGGTGTTGGTGTCCCTTGTTAATTTGACATTGTATTTTTGAAATGTACCTGCCTACTCACAAACAAACTGTCCTTTTTGGAGTAAAACACATAGCCAAGTATTTGTCCAAACCAAAAATTTTAATCTATTAGGGGTCCTATCAAAATAAAGAGGAAGGCAACGCTGGAGAAACAGTTGGAATTGGTGAAGCCTTTGTACCCCAGGGAAGACATCAATTATTTGACAGGCCAAATTGGTAACCTGAGGAGTCCATTTAATAGGGAGCACAATACGGTCCAGGACTCCGAGAGATCGGGAGCAGTAGCAGCTGACATATATGCGTGAAACTCCAACCCTGACCTTCTTTCTAGTGTATTCCCCGCCCCTTCTCTTTCGGCGCAGTGGGAGAGCACATGACGGAGAGACAGCAGGTGCATGCAGAGAGCAGCAATGAGGAGGATGAGGCTAGCCCGGAGCAGTTCCCGATCCAGGAGGAGATATAAGGCCTCAAATATGTCCTTTGTAGAGATAGTGGACATCTTGAAGAGAGCCGACTATGATGGGAAGCGTGGATAGTACAGCAACCCAAATGTGAGAAAGGCCAAGATCATGACTATAGTAGTGAGAAGTCTGCACAGGAATTTTGGAATATGACGAAACAAGGAGTAATTGAGGAAAAGCTGGTCAGACCTGAAATTGAGGGAGCAGGATCAGTACAGAAGGATAAATAGAGTTCTGCAAAAAAAGTATTTGTTGTGTGTTCCTATTATTATTATTATTACTTTAGTGCTGCTCCATGTGCTTTTCTTTACTGTTGTACAGTTTAAAATGGCAAGTTTCAGGTTCGTGGGCACAGTAATCGTTCGTAGTAGACTGGTCGTTCGCCCACTAATACAATGTTTTTGGCAGATGCATGTTAACTACATTTGTTCATGCCTATTTGAATTAAAATAAGTTTAGTACATTGTTGTCTAGATGGGTTTGTAACTAGAATGAAATGCAAACTAGATTCAGTGTAAGGAGAGGACACTCGGCAGCTGTTTACACATCTGGACGCAGGAGCACTAGTGTGGGACACCAGAACACTTTTTAGGGTGTCACAGGTGCTCCAGTGGATACTAGGTGTGAAATTTTAATAACAAAAAAGGCAATTATTCCAGCTTTAGAAAGGGAAAAAACATGTTTTCAGCTTGGAACTCTGCCAAAACAGACAATTGTTCGACACTTCCAAGCAATGTTTCATATTCCTATTTCTTGCCTCAAATATCTGTATGCTAAGCATACCTTTTTTTTTTATTCATATAGGGGATAAAAGAATCGGGACATCTGAGGACACCATGAACCACATTACTCATGAAGAAGGGGAAATCCCCACACACCATGAAGAAGATGTGGCGGGATAGGTTCATGAAGTGGGCGAAGTAGTGACCACAACAGGTCAGTGTCTGAGACCACAGCTTCAGGTAATAGATGTATGTCTGCATATTTATAATACATAGTGTGTTTTTTTTTATTTTTAGGTGATGTGGATATTGTGGAAGAAGAAACTCATTTCAACAGTGCAAGTGCACAGATCCTAATCGCTGAGATCATGGTGTGCAATCAGGATTTAGAGAAGGTCAAGGAAAACATCAATGAGGTCCAAAAAAAAATGACCAACATCATTAATGTTTTAGGCAGAATCTAAAAACAACAAAAAATGAAAATTTGCTGGTTTTATTTTAACTTTTTTTTTAAAAATATCAGTAATTTGAAAGCCAAATTTTGAAGATGCACACCGTATGTCAACATGTGCTATCTGCCATCACGGGATATCAATGTATGTGTTTTGTGGGTGCAACCCCTTCCTTGCAACTAAAGTAGATGAAAGGAAAGGGTTGCACCTCCGAAACATGTCCATTGATCCCCCATGATGGGAGCTAGCACATGTTGACCTTAGGCATGGGATCAGGAGTGAAATCCACATTTTGACTCCAAATTTGTGTGCATCTTCAAAATGTGGCTTTTACAAGGGTGACATCACCCTATCTAATGAAGGCAAAATCAACACATACTAATGTCACATATTGCCTTCACTTTCTCAAAGTTGAACTTTATAAGTTCCTGAGTTGTGTATGTTATGGTTTTAAACATGCCTGTTTAGCCAAAAAAAGGCTATATCTACTGTCAAGCATAAATTTTACAAAACCAATGTTGGTTTGTTTAAAAACCCTTTTAAACGCACATGTGAATGTGCTTTGAGTAAAATGTTTTATACTCAACAATGTGTGGCTTCTTCTTTCAATGCTCAATACCAGTTTTTGGAGTAAGTTGGTGTAGTTACAGTGACAATGGGGGTTATTTACAAATCCACTTTGCACTCCAAGTGCACTTTCATTGCAGTTTCAGGGCACTTTCAAGTGCACTTGCAGTGCAAAGTGGATTTTCCTTTAGTAAATAACACCCACGGTGCTCTAAAATTTGCCCCACTCGGGCCATTTTAGGGACTACAAGCAATTATAATTCATGGAGTTGAAAAGGATTTTTTTTATCATTAATGCATTACATACATTAAAAACAAAAACAAGGTGTGTGCAGCAGACCCATAGCACAATGTAATAGCTGAAGAAGAGATTGTGACCTCATGTATCAAATAAGATACGTTTGCACTATTGAAGAAAATGGCCAAAAATAAAAGGCCATTGGAGAACCTAGGAGACAGATAATATGAAACACAAGCAGTAAATCAAATTAAATATGAGTTCAGTTAAACCGGTTTATCGATTCTCTTGCATATCAATGGCCCCCCTACCCGCAGAGTACTCTACATATTTTTGACGAACTTCACGGTCGCTTTGGGGGGGGGCAAGCCAGGACGGCCAGGTTGAAGAGCCGTTAGATTTGTTGGATCCGGTAATAAGCCGGACTCAGTCCCAACTGAGTTCACATAGTTTGACGCATTTTTTCTTAAAAAGTTATGTAGTATGCAGCATGCAAGAGCGATGTGATTGATTTTATATTCCGCCATGTTGATAGCTGTGAGAAATAGACGTAACCGACTGGGCATTATTCCAAAGGCATTTTCCACTACTCCTCTGGCTCTGGCCAGCCGATAATTAAAAACTCTCTGGTCTGGGGTGAGGGTCCTCATCGGGAATGGCCGCAGAAGATGGTCCCCCAGCGCAAACGCTTCATCCGCGACGAAGACAAATGGCAGTTCCGCCACATTCTCTTCAGGAGGTGGCAAGCACAAGCTGCCATTCTGGAGCCGTCTGCAGAACTCCGTCTGGGAGATGACTCCACCATCCGAAATCCAACCATTTTTCCCCACGTCCACATACAGGAACTCGTAAGTCGTCGACACCCCTGCCAACAACACTTTACTATTATACCCCTTATAATTATAATAGTAGGACCCCGAGTTGGTGGATGGGATGATGCGGATGTGCTTCCCATCTAATGCCCCTCCGCAGTTGGGGAAGTCCCACTGCTGGGCATACTGGGAGGCCACAGTCTGCCATTCCTGTGGGTTTGAAGGAAACTGTGGAGTCAAACAAGAAAAAAAAAATAGTACTTTTGCACATAACATTGCAAGCAGATTAACATTCTTGGCCAACATAAGTATAACATTTATTGAAATGAGTATTTAAAGACAAAAGTATAAGGTCCACTTATCAGATTCCTCGGCCCTTCTGATGGCCCAGTGTAAAAAATTTTAGGGGGGGAGATGTTTTGGACAGGTAACCCTCTCCACTTCATTGATAGCTGAATGCCTAAATAATGTGTACTACTTAGCCTGCCCCTCCTTACTTACACTATTGGCAGCCCTCTGGACAGGTAAGAAGTTTCATTATACAAAAATAGGAATACACACTGCACAAATTGAAGCACATTTTTACATTCTGCAATTACCTATCAAGATAATAGGAGAACCAAACTTGAAACCGTACCATTTGAAAGTATTCAGGCAGGCACTTGCACTACATGCTTTGGTGAATTCATCCATAAATCTGACCACAAAAGAGGTAGGTATAGTGTGCATGGGTTTGGCAAAGTCAGCAGATAGAGTATTGGTATCAGTTGACTTATGAGTTTGGGCCCCAAAATGAGTTTGGGCCCCAAAAAAAAGCCTCTTGCACTCTGCCTGAATTTAAGGATAACAATAACATTTGGACACATTTTAGGGTGTGTTTAGGGTAAGCACTACAATGGAGCTGACAAATACATTGTTAAGTGACTAGGCTAGTTGTGTACGGGCTCAGGATAGCATGCTGGGGAGGTTAGTGAAGGCAAATATGCATGAAAGACAAAAAAGGAGCATTAAAAGCTTCCAGCATGCATGAGGACAAAGAGGACATTCACAGCATATTACAATCATGGTAATTAGGGAATAATGAAATAAATATAATACATTAGCAATCATTAAATACATAGAATGTGATGTTAAAGGATAAAACTTACCTTAATATAGTCCTTCTGCAGGACCTGTATGATGGCAGAACAGGTCTCTGGAATAATGATTCCCAGAGCCTGGGGGGAGATTCCAGTCCTGAACTTAATATCCTGGAGACATCTCCCCTTCTCCAAGTACCGCAAAGTAGAGACAAGCCTCTGCTTGGGAGTGATGGCTTGCCACATGTAGGTGTCCTGCTTTGTAATATAAGGGGACAGCAAAGCCAATAGATGGTGAAAAACTGGGTCTGTCTTCTGGAGATAATTCCTGAAATCATCAGGATTATTTTCCTGGATCTCCTGCAACAAAGGCATGTGGGAGAATTTGTCACGCTGAAGCAATCAATTCTTCGTCCATGAACTCCTCCTCACCCGGTTCATGGACTGGACTTGGGTCAAAGCAAGAACTCCAACACCAAGCCCAAGCACAGCACGAACTCTACAATGAGAATGTACTCACAACATGGCTTGAACGCGGTCGGCTGGTCAGAACGAACTAACAGAATGCACTGAAAATCAGAACCTGAGAAGAACGATCTGAAAATCAGAAATGAGCGGACAAGAACGCACTGAAAAACAGAAGCCATCTATTAAATAGAACGCACTGAAAGACAGGAACAAACCGACAACATGCACTGAAGAACAGATACGAACCCACAAGCAGAAACTAACTGAAAAGCACGAGGCTGAAAAGCGCGAATCGTCTCTCACCAAATTTCTACTAACACGAGATAAACACGAGATTAGCAGAAGGAGCCCAAAGGGTGGCACACTGGCTATTGAACTTTTTTTTTTTAACTTTTTTGTTTTGTTGTTGGAAAATCCGATTGTGTGTACAGGGCATAACAGTAGGGGGGGAGGGCACATAAAGTATGTAGATGGTTTAAAAAGTGTTCTCAAACAATGCCTCTGCTCTACTTGTTTTACAAGTTTTAATTCCCAGGATTTTAATTTTCCTCCTTACTACTTTGTGCACTCTAATCAGAAGGCAGCTGTTAAAGAGGAAAAATGTCCACTGCTAAACTGCTTTCTGGGAATAGAGAGAAAAAGGTAAAATTGTTTTCGGTTTACTAAAAAGTCAAGCAATACAAACTCCTGATTCATGTCTCAGAGATACTGGTGTAATTTTATGGTGCAAATGATTCATCCTGATAGTATTAAAATGTAAATAGGGATAGATTATATTTAGTAAGAGTCAGAGGTCCTGGAATATGCATCACTGTACAATTACCATCTTCCATCTCTGGAGGTACCTGATAAAATTCTGCTAACAAAGATTTTTGGTGGCGTTCCAAAAGATTACAACAGCCATTGCTTTCAGAATTAGTGATGCTTCAAATGTATTGTTCAAGAAATTGGAAACAGATTATAGGAAAATGCTGTTTTTCTAGATGTTTAAGTATTCCTGTTTAAAGAAAAAATACAATATACTAAATGCACTTGACAAACGGTAATTAACAGTATTAGAATCTCAACAGATGTTGGCATTTACCTCCAGTCTACAGCAGATGCTGGTAATCATACAAAAAAGGGACAAGTTATGTGTAGCGTGAAGGGTGTGATTTAACCACTTGACCACTGGGCACTTAAACCCCCTTCCTAACCAGACCAATTTTCAGCTTTCAGTGCTCTCACATTTTGAATGCCAGTTACTCTGTCATGCAACACTGTACCTATATGAAATTGTTGTACTTTTTTCACACAAATAGAGCATTCTTTTGGTGGTATTTAATCACCGCTGGGTTTTTTATTTTTTGCACTATAAAAGAAAAAAGACCGAAAATTCTGTTAAAAAAAAAGAATTTTTCTTCGTTTCTGTTATAAATTTTGCAAATTAGTAATTTTTCTTCAAAAATTTTGGCCAAAATGTATACTGCTACATATCTTTGGTAAAAAATAACCCAAATTGGTGTAAATTATTTGGTCTTAGTGAAAGTTATAGAGTCCACAAGCTATGGTGCCAATCTCTGAAAATTGATCACACCTGATGTACTGATGGCCTATCTCATTTCTTGAGACCCTAACAAGCCAGGAAAGTAGAAATACCCCTCAAATGACCCCTTTTTGGAAAGTAGACATTCCAAGGTATTTAGTAAGAGGCATGGTGAGTTTTTTGAAGTTGTAATTTTTTCCCACAATTCTTTGCAAAATCAAGATTATTATTTCTTTTTTTTTCACAAAATTGTTATATTAGCAGGTTTTTTCTCACACACAGCATATGCATGGCACAAATTACACCCCAAAACACATTCTACTACTCCTCCTGAGTGTGACGATACCACATGTGTGAGACTTTCACACAGTGTGGGCACATACAGAGGCCCAACATGCAAGGTGCACCATCAGGCATTCTTGGAGCATAAATTACACATATAATTTCTTGACTACCTCTTACACATTTGAAGGCCCTGGAGCACCAGGACAATAGAAACACCCCAAAAATGACCCCATTTTGGAAAGAAAACAACCCAACGTATAATCTATGAGGCATAATGAGTCTTTTGAACATGTCATTTTTTTTCTACAAGTTTTCGGAAAATGTGTAAAGAAAATGAAAATGCATTTACACAAAATTACACCCCAAAATAGATTCTCCTACTCCTCCTGAGTATGGCGATACCACATGTGAGAGACTTTTACACAGCCTGGCCACATAGAGAGGCCCAACATGCAGGGAGCACCATCAGGTGTTCTAGGGGCATAAGTTTCAAATCTAATTTGACTACCTATTACACTTTTGTGAGGCACTCTAGTGGCATGGATGTGGCAAGGATGAGAACTGATGTGGCATGGATGGGCATAAATGGGGATGGATGAGCCGTGGATGGCAATGGCTGAGTATGGATGGGATGACTGAGCATAAATGAGTATGGCTGGGTATGGTTGAGTATGGCTGGGTATGGCTGAGTATGGATGGGTATGGCTGAGTATGGCTGAGCATGGATGGATGGATAAGTATGGATGGGGTGGATGGGATGGCTGA
This sequence comes from Aquarana catesbeiana, assembly GCF_042186555.1. Lineage (NCBI taxonomy): Eukaryota > Metazoa > Chordata > Amphibia > Anura > Ranidae > Aquarana > Aquarana catesbeiana. The sequence continues at coordinate 110,556,228 of NC_133325.1, read as the reverse complement.
GCATGGATGGATGGATGAGTATTGGTGAGTATGGGTGGATGGATGAGCATGGATGAGTGTTGCTGATTAGGGATGGCTGGCTGAGCATGGATGGCTGGGTATGGATGGCTGAGCATCGATGGCTGGGTATGAATGTATGGCTGAGTATGGATGGCTGAGCATGGATGGATGAGTGCTGGAATGGGCATATATCAGCGCTGTGGGCATTATACATCCAGTCCACAGTGATCTCTACCTTCTCCCCTCACACTGTATCGATCGGTACAGAGAGGGGAGAGAGAAACTGAATGTGACGCCAGTTTGTTTACATGTGAAAGCGTCATAATTTGACGGAGTGATCACGTGGTAAACAACCGCTGTCAGCGGCCATTTACCGTGATGTGCTGGGTCCTCCGAAACCAGCAGTCACAGATACTCCTGGGGGCACATGGGAGCAAGATTCTGGGAGGACGTCTGGGAGGACGTCCATGGGTGGGTATGGATGGATGAGTGCTGGAATGGGCACATATCAGTGCTGTGGGCACTACACATCCAGCCCACAGCGCTGCAGCACCCGAACTCTCCCTTCACACTGTATTGATCGGTACAGAGAGGGGAGAGAGGAACTGGATGTGACGCCGGTTTGTTTACATGTGATCGCTCCGTCATTTGACAGAGCGATCATGTGGTAAATGACCGCTGTCAGGGGGCACGCGGGAGCAAAATTCTGGGAGGATGTCCATGCACGCCCTCCCAGAATAAGCCAACCGCGCTGCAACGGTCTTTTGGCTATGGCCCGGTTGGCAAGTGGTTAAAGAGGCATAGTAAATCAAGCACAGGTATGCCCATTTGCCCAGCCATGCCATTCTGCCGACGTACATCGGCGTGCGCCGGTTGGGAACCGGTTAAAATTCCTACATTCCACAATAAAAAAAATTAAATAAAAAACCCCTATGCCAGACATATAGACAAGTGTGTATCCTAGGGCCCTGGGAACCCTGTTCAATTATCACAGCAACCATATTTAGTCCCTAAAAAGGCGGAAAGGGACAACAGGAGAGGTGCGGTCTCCCTGAATCACAATGTGTATGATCTAATTAATCTTCACCAAAAAAAATCTAGTGATTGCCAGGCGCTTACATCTAGATCTTGCCTCACCCCCACTACCCTCTGCCTCCTTTACTTCTCCCTCCTCCACTCTCTCCCGTCCACCCCTTACTTCATGTGTATAGTGTGAAACAAAAGAAAAAAAAAATCAATAGTGATGTTGGGGAAGAAGAAAAGGAGAATACATTTAATTCTTCTCCCTGTTCCCTCCCATACCTTTCTACTTTCTCTGCAGCCATTTCTTCTCTACATCAAAGTGCAGAATTTATACATCTTGTCTGAGCTTCAGAAAGCAGGACACAGGAATCTGATGTCATGCACAGCACAGCACAGAGTGGAGAGCTCATTGTAATCTAAGAGCAGATTGGTGCAAAGGGGCACACCCCCTCCATACAGCACACATGAAACATGCACAGCTAAGGATATCAATCACAGGCTGTGCTGGAGCTCTCCTCCCCCACCCCCTTCCATCTCTTGGAGTCTGGCAAACCTTTCAGCAGCAAGTCATGCAGCTAGCAGAGGAACTGGACAGTAGAGAGAAAAGACACTCAGTGCTTAGCATCGAGGCAAGTACACATTATAGAAGGATATGCCTTGTTCATTTTTCATGTCACAATTTTACAACCACTTTAAAGTGGTACTGAAAAAAACCCTGGTCTTTTTAATGTTTTCATTTTCCCTTACAGTCTCAGCTGTATACACTGACAATGTCTATGAGGCACTTGAAAATATCTCCAGCCAGGGCTTATCTGGATAAATAGGACTGGTCAAGTTAGAAATCACTGTCTGATCTGTACTGAAAGGTATTGGAAGGTGTTCAGATGAAGCCCGTGGATGTGACTGCCCTTTGGGGTATGTAATCAGCTTCAAACATCTGCCGTCAACCAGGGCTTGATTAAACATTAAGCAAAAAAAGCAGTGTATAGGGCACCAAAGGAAGACACACCACGGAAGACACACCACGGAAGACGTTTTTTTCCTTAGCTACCGTGCCCTAAAGGATCAATGCACTGAAATAAAAAAGTGCACTTATCCTTATTGCTCCGTTGCCCTTAGCTTGCTGGGAAATAAAGGTAGGGAGCCCTAGAGACTTCTAAAATTAATCATCGCAAATTAAGCAGCTACACATTAATCTTCTTAATTTTTCTTGCCTATTAAAAATCCCAGCAGAACAACTATAAGACAACACAGGCTGCATGTCATATCACTGCTATATATAGAAGCAGGTTTTTTATGGCATTTTTTGAGGACTTGATCAAAAGCTTTCAATAAAACATCTTGAAGTAAACTTTTTGACGCTTGATTAAATATTAAGGTATAAGTAAATCATTTGCTTAATGGGGTTTAAGTTCAAAGTGAAAAATGAACAACATGAAAGTATGAAGTTTTTGAACAAAAGGGTTTTGTTAACATTGAAATTTGAATTTGTGAACATCAAAGTGTATACAAATATACAATTGATATAATATAATTATTGTATTTCGAATAAGTGCTTTCCCTCATCCTTTCTAAATAAAAGGCCTTGGTCAATTCGATGTTGAGCCATTCCCAATCTGGGTCCTAAGGTTACCATACATTATACAACTTTCTTCTTCAATTTTCTTTAGATTTACTTCCAACTTTGTAGTGCAAGGGCCTGCCTGATTGCATACAAATTGAATGTGTTTGGGTTTGACCTCATATTATATGGTTCTGGTTAATCTAAAGGAAAATTGTACAAGAAAATTGTATAATGTATGGCCAGCCTTAACCACTTGACCTCTGAAAGATTTACCCCCCTTCATGACCAGGCCATTTTTTGCGATACAGCACTGTGTTACTTTAACTGACAATTGCGAGGTCGAGTGACGCTGTACCCAAATAAAGTTTATGTAATTTTTTCCCACAAATAGAGCTTTGGTGGTATTTGATTACCACTGTGTTTTTTATTTTTTCCCCTTTAAACAACAAAAGACCAACAATTTTGAAAAAAAATCTATATTTTTTACTTTCTGCTATAAAACACATCCAGTTAAGAAAAAAATTAAAAATCTAATTTCTTTATAAATTTAGGCCAATATGTATTCTGCTACATTTTTTTGGTAAAAAATCCCAATAGGCGTATATTGATTGATTTACGCAAACGTTATAGTGTCTACCAACTATGGTATATATTTATAAAATTGTTATTAATTGACTTTTTTTTTTACACTAGTAATGGCGGCGATCAGTGACTTTTAGTGGGACTGCAATATTGCGGTGGACAATCGGGCACTAACTGACACTTTTGATACTTTGCAGGAACACTAGTGACACTAATACAGTAATTAGTGCTAAAAATATGCACGGTCACCGTACTAATGACACTGGCTGGGAAGGGTTAAACATATATCAAAGGGTTAACTGTGTAGCTAGCCAGTTTTTTGTGTACTGTGTTAGGTACTTTTACTAAGGAAAGAGATCGATTTTCTTCCCTGCTTTTCAGGAACACAAAATCCATCCCTTTCGCTTCCAGTTCTGTCAGAACTGAGATCTGCCTTGTTTACATAAGCAAATCTCAGTTCTGTATGTTTTAACCAACAATTGGCGGGTGCCAGAGGACATCCAGTGCTCGGCATCCATAGATTGGCTTTTGCTGTGAAAAATCACAGCAGAAGCAACCCACCAGGGGCACACATGTTCCCCCTGCAGGCAGAAGTGCAGAATCACATATATATACGTGATTCTGCACATGAGAGCCACCCTGTAGCAGTAAAACTTTAAGTGTCCGATCATGCAATGGAAGGGGGAAGGGGAGCATTGTTGGGCTGAGCGTAAGGGTATCAGTTGACCTATACATGACCCTGCACCAATAGTTACTAACCCAGGACATGTTCATTATTTAATAAGAAATACAGTAACTGATCCATGCCAAAACAGAGGCTTCCAGCTATCCAGCTTTGAGAATATATGGAATCCCTAGGTGACTCACTTTTTGCCTTCCAATTTTGATGCTTCCCTACTAAGACCTTGGTAATCTCGATTTATACTTCCGTTCTCTGCATTCATGGTATGTGTTTATTACCATGTACTACCCCGGGGACCCCTACTACCTCTCATTTCTTTCTTCCCTATCTATTTTTTCTCCTACCTAAGATTACTTTTTCTTTTATCCTCTTTCTCGCTTCTACTTTTCCCCCTATTCTCTCTCTCCTCTTTCAATTTACTCTTAATATAGTTCTGGTAGCAGAACTTTTATTTCCTTGGTTATCATTATACCAATTGTACTCAGTTCCAATATGCAGTATAAGATTTTAGATTCTATAATAATTTATTTTTTTTAATTTAAAAACTATACTCTTGATAATAATTAAGACTTTTTTTTTTTTTTATCTGCGGTCATCTTATATTAACCTGGTCTACGTTGGTTTTATCCTCTCTTATACAATGTATGACGCAATCTTGAGTAGTTAGATACATGCTAAAATTGTTTTATAATAGTTTATGTTGGAACTATATACATTTTTACTCAATATTATTACCATATATGTGATCTTTTCTTTTGCTGCCACCATATGTACTTATGTATACTAATTCTTAAAATTCAATAAATAAATTTGACAAGAGAAAAAAAAAGAAATACAGTAGCTGGCAGACTTTCTGTAACTTTAGTCTGATTTACTTCCTCATCATTTCCGTGTTTGTGTGATTAAAGGGGCCAATCTTGTAATTTAATAGTGAACTGTATCAATAGCCATTTTTTTCTGTTTTGTATAGTCATGAGGGTTTAGAACCCCTCAGGTTTTTTTTGTATTTGTCATTAAGAGTAAACACATACACAATATTGGTATAATGTTCAGCGCTAAACCATCTGATGAAAAAGATTAAAGTTTAAAAGTTAAATGAAAAGGCATGAATCTGTAGGCTGATACATGAAGGTACAACCATGTGAATGGTGAGTGGATTGAAAGTTCTGGGGGATGAACCCCTAAATATTAGTCTCTAAAAAAGTCTCTTAATGGAGGCTGCAAAGGGAGCGAGGCTGCTTCAGGCGCCGGCTGGGGAACCCAATCACTGTGAACAAAAGGAAAAGCAAAAGGAGGAGAGAGAAGCTCCAAGCCAATCCTTTAAACAATCCTCTGATGTATTTGTCACTACTAGGGGAGATTCATCCCCTCTCTTTGTACTGATGTCCATTGTTGTGGAACAGAAAATGGTACGAAAACCAAAATCTTACAGTTGTCACCAGAAAGTGAGGGGAAACCTTCAAATGGAATTGTCTCTGCCAGTAACAGCTGTCCAATGAGGGATTCCTCCTGTCTTTGGAGAGATAACTTTTTAAAGGAGTTGTAAAGGCAGAAGGTTTTTTTTTAATCTTAATGCCTTCTATGCATTCTGTATGCAGCCGCCCCCCTAATATTTACCTGAGCCCCAACTCTGTGCAGCGATGTCCACAAGCTGTCCGAGACCCTTCTCCTGACACACAGCAGCAGTGCCATTGGCTCCTGTGGCTGTCAAAGTCCATTAGCCAATCAAGAGATAGAGGGGGTGAGGCCAAATGGCAGCTCTTTTTCTGAATGGACACACAGAGCTACAGCTCAGCTTGGGTGCCCCTATAGCAATCTGCTTGCTGTGGGGGCACTCAAGGGGAGAGAAGGGCGAGGTGCAGCGAAGAGGGACCCAAAAAGAGAAGGATCCGTGCTGCTCTGTGCAAATCCAACTGCACAGAGGAGGTAAGTATGACATGTTTGTTATTTATTTTTATTTTTTTTTAAACAAGACTTTACAATGACTTTAGAAAAAAGATTGAAAAAAACCTCTGTATTTGGTTCTGTATTGCTCAAATTCCCCCATTTTGACAAATCTTATAAAAGTTTTAGTAAATATATTTTAACAAAAGTTTTGATGAAGGGTCACATCCATTCTTCCCTCCAGTAAACTGCAGCTAGTGGGAGGAGATGGATGGAGCCAGCTACATCACAGCGACCATGGGATGGGCAATGCTTATTGGCATTGCCAGGGTGATCTAAGATTGATGGCCCTAAGATCGCTCACACACAGGTGACGGTGGTCTAATGACAATCCTTGTAATGCTGAGATCTACAGGAGGTGCGTCTATGACAGGCAGCACACTGATGAATGGCCCGGGCACTGCAGAGCATCATGCAGCCCAGAACAACAGCTGCCATGGAAACAGGTGTCATTATTAACTTCTAAAGCTGCAAGGGAAAGAAGATTAAAGTAGCATTTTTTTTTTCAGGATCACTAGGGCACAAGATAAGTGCTTTTATTTAAAACAACAAAACTGCAGTTGAGCCTTAAGATACACATTACAGAGGTTGTGTTAATTGAAAATAATTATTGGTTAACCTTAGAGGCAATCTTTTACTCAAACAGCAATTCAACTGGTAGATAAAGTAACATATTTCAGCCAAGTCTGTCTGCAGTATAAAATGACCTTACAATTGGAAGATAAAGGTATGACATTGTGGGCAAGTCTGAATATTTATTTACAGTGACACAACCTAATGTTGATAGCTTTCAGCTCTATGCAGCTTTATCCTATAGAGTCAATGCTTTAAACAGGGCACTATTATCAGCTGATTTTCCATTGCAGGTTACGCAGCAGTGACAATAATAAAATGTGATCAGGTATCATACTGTATGTGATAATTAAATTAAATGGACTACCTTAAAAACTGAACTGAGAATTGTATTCTAGATAAATCCTTATTCAGCAAAGTAACATAAAAATAGCATCATTTATTTGGGAAAGAAGCTCATTATTAAGGTGTAGCAATGTTTTTTCTTGAAAAAAAAAATAAAACGTCAGCAGAATGGCACGGCTGGGCAAATGGGCGTACCTGTACGTCCCTTTGAATTTGCCACCATGTAGTTGCGTGCGCGCCATACTGCCGTGAGCTCTGTGAGTAGGATCACGGGTCCTGCGGACTCGATGTCCGCAGAGATACCAGCGATCATCTCACGGAGCTGAAGCACGGGGAGATGCTAATGTAAACAAGCATCTCCCTGTTCTGCCTAGTGACACTGTCACTGATCACAGCTCCCTGTGATCAGGAGCTATGATCAGTGACGTGTCACTTGTAGCCATGCCGGTGTAATTTCTACGGTAATCAGTTCAATTTTATAGCACTGATCTCTGTAAAAATTACAATGGTCCCAAAAATGTGTCAAAATTGTCCGATGTGTCCGCCATAATGTCGCAGTCATGATAAAAATTGCAGATCGCCGCTCTTACTAGTAAAAAAAAAAAATTACTACTAAAAATGCTATAAAACGAACCCCTATTTTGTAGACGCTATAACTTTTGCGCAAACCAATCAATAAACACTTATTGCAATTTTTTTTTACCAAAAATATGTAAAAGAATACATATCGGCCTAAACTGAGGAAAAAAAATGTTTTTTTTATATATTTTTTGGGGATATTTATTATAGCGAAAAGTAAAAAATAATGCGTTTTTTTCAAAATTGTCGCTCTATTTTTGTTTATAGCGCAAAAAATGAAAACTGCAGAGGTGATCACATACCACCAAGAGAAAGCTCTATTTGTGGGAAAAAAAGGACGTCAATTTTGTTTGGGAGCCACGTCGCACGACCGCGCAATTGTCAGTTAAAGCGTCGCAGTGCCGAATCGCAAAAAGTGCTTTGGTCTTTGGCCAGCCAAATGGTCCCGGGCTTAAGTGGTTAAAGTGGTTGTATAGTCTAAACACAGAAGAACTATCCAGAAAGATCTGAATGTCCCATTTACATTCTGATACCAAATCAGTGTTCAAACTACCGTACGATCGCACTCATTTCACACGCACTCATTTCAAAATTCTACTAACTAGGCTTCAGCTGCATGTTAACCGAGAGCTACCAGAAGTACAAGCTGGATTTCGAAGAGGTAGAGGAACTAGAGATCAAATTGCCATCATTCACTGGATCATGGAGAAAGCAGGGGATTTCCAGAAGAATGTCTACTTCTGCTTTATTGACTACAATAAAGCCTTCGATTGTGTGCATCACAACAAGATGTGGCACATATTGAAAGAAATGGGAATACCAAACCACCTCACCTGTCTTCTGAAAAACCTGTATGCAAGTCAAGAAGCAACAGTTAGAATAGGACATGGAACAACTGTTGTTAAGAAAGGAGTGTGGCAAGGATGTATATTGTCACCATACTTATATGCAGAGTACATCATGCAAAATGCCAGGTTTGATGAATCACAAACAGGAATTAAGTTCGCAGGGAGAACAGTATAAACAGAAAAGTCAGTGCTACTACCCATACACCACATAGATAGCAGAGCTCCCAGGTGCTCAGAAAAAATGATGTAATGTAGAAAAAATGATCTGCACTCTGGTTGTTGCTCTTAAAATTTCTTCATTTTATTGAATAGCCACAGTGAAAAAACGCAGATTAAGTCAGTTGACGCGTTTCAGCCTATAAGGCCTTAGTCAGAAATATCAACAACCTGAGTTACGCAGATGATACCACACTAATGGCAGAAAGTGAAGAAGAATTAAAGAGTCTATTATTGAAGGTGAAAGAGGAGAGCGGAAAAAAAGATGGCCTGAAACTGAACATTAAGAAAACTAAGATCATGGCAACCATTCCTATCACTTCTTGGCAAATAGAAGGAGAAGAAATGGAAACAGTGACAGATTTTATCTTGCTAGGTTCCAAGATCACAGCAGATGGTGACTGTAGCCATGAAATTAAGAGACACTTGCTTCTTGTGAGTTAAGCAGTGGAAAACCTAGACAACTTTATAAAAAGCAAAGACAACACCCTACCAACAATGTGCTGTATAGTCAAAGTTATGGTATTCCCAATAGTAACCTATGGCTATGAAAGTTGGACCATAAGGAAGGCTGAAGGCTGAATTGATGCTTTTGAACTATGGTGTCGGAGAAGACTCTTGTCCCTTGTAAGGTAAGAAGATCAAACCAATCAATCCTGAAGGAAATCAACTCTGAATATTTACTGGAAGGACAGATCCTGAAGCTGAAACTCAAATACTTTGGCCACCTAATGCGAAGAGAGGACTTTTTGGAAAAGACCCTGATGCTGGGAAACATGGAAGGAAAAATGAGAAGAGGACGACCGAAAACAAGATGGATAGATAGCATCATCGAAACAATGATCATGAAGTTCAGCAAGCTCCGAGAGGCGGTGGAGGATAGAAAAGCCTGGGGCGCTATGGTCCATGAGGTCACCAAGAGTCGGACACGACTAAACGACTGAACAACAACAACAAAGTCTAAACAGTTTTTACCTTAATGTATTCCTTGCATTAAGATAAAAAATGTTTAGGTGTCAGCAATCCCCCCTCACCCCCCCCCTTTTACTTACCTGAGCCCTCATTCAATCCAGCTCTGTGCACGGCTGCAGATCTTTTCTCCCCTCACTTCTGGGTCTCGCTGGCTTTGCTGGGGCACTGGGAGCCATTGGCCCCTTCCCTCTAGACAGAGGGGAGGGGCCAGGAGCACCGGTGGGAAACGCGAAAATAGGAGGTTCGTGGCCGCTCTGTGTGATTCTATTGCACAGAGCAGGTAAGCATAGACATGTTTGTTATTTTAAAAAAAACGTACCTTTACTATCACTTTAAAAGCTGTACATAGTAGTAGTCATGTAAAATTATGTAACTAAATTTAGTGTGTATCGTAAATTGCTCTCAAAAATGTATATCATCATAAACTACAACTAAACAGTGCTAATTACATATATTACATGTGTATACTGTGATACCAATGTGTAAAATCACTTCAAATACAAGAAAAGTCCTTGTGCAAAAAAAAACATCCTTTCTGCAATAACTGCAATCTTTATCCACATTAAACGCCATGTAGCTTCAAGTCCAAAAGTGCAACTTGCAAACACTTCTTTTGAATCTAAGGCAGTGTTTCTCCATTTTTTAACATGCAGTATCTCACAAAAGTGAGTATACCCCTCACATTTTTGTAAATATTTTATTATATCTTTTCATGTGACAACACTGAAGAAATGACACTTTGCTACAATGTAAAGTAGTGAGTGTACAGCTTGTATAACAGTGTAAATTTGCTGTCCCCTCAAAATAACTCAACACACAGCCATTAATGTCTAACCCGCTGGCAACAAAAGTGAGCACACCCCTAAGTGAAAATGTCCAAATTGGGCCCAAAGTGTCAATATTTTGTGTGGCTAACCATTATTTTCCCTCACTGCTTTAACCCTCATGGGCATGGAGTTCACCAGAGCTTCACAGGTTGCCACTGGATTCCTCTTCCACGCCTCCATGATGACATAACGGAGCTGGTGGATGTTAGAGACCTTGTGCTCCTCCACCTTCTGTTTGAGGATGTCCCACTGATGCTCAATAGGGTTTAGGTCTGGAGACATGCTTGGCCAGTCCATCACCTTTACCCTCAGCTTCTTTAGCAAGGCAGTGGTCGTCTTGGAGATGTGTTTGGGGCCATTATCATGTTCAAATACTCACCTGCGACCCAGTCTCCGAAGGGAGGGGATCATGCTCTGCTTCAGTATGTTTATCTATTCCCTCTTGAAAACAGGAGATTAAGGGGGATATGATCAACATATACAAATACATAAGTGGTCCATATAGTGAACTTCATGTTGAGCTATTCACTTTAAGGTCATCACAGAGGACAAGGGGGCATCCTTTACATCTAGAGGAAAAAAGATTTGATCTCCAAATACGGAAAGGTTTCTTTACAGGAGGAGCTGTGAAAATGTGGAATAGACTCCCTCCAGAGGTGGTTCTGGCAAGCTCAGTAGATTGCTTTAAAAAAAAGGCCTGGATTCTTCCTAAATGTACATAATATATCTGGGTTCTAACATTTATAGGTGATGATCCAGGGAAAATCCGATTGCTTCTTGGGGATTTTGTAAGGATTTTTTTCCCCTGCTGTAGCAAATTGGAGCATGCTTTGCTGGGGTTTTTTCGCCTTCCTCTGGATCAACTGCGGGTTAAGGATTGTGTATATGGCATTGTTTTTTTTTTTTTGGTTGAACTAGATGACTTGTTTCTTTTTTCAACCTGACTATAACTATGTAACTATGTAACTGTAAATGTTAGCATTTATGGTTCCCTCAATGAATTGTAACTTCCCAGTGTCGGCAGCACTCATGCAGCCCCAGACCATGACACTCCCACCACCATGTACTCCTCGCCTGGTTGCCGCCACGCACGCTGGACACCATCTGAACAAAATAAGTTTATCTTGGTCTCATCAGACCACAGGACATGGTTCCAGTAATCCATTTCCTTAGTCTGCTTGTCTTCAGCAAACTGTTTGCAGGCTTTCTTGTGCATCATCTTTAGAAGAGGCTTCCTTCTGGGATGACAGCCATGCAGACCAATTTGATGCAGTGTGGGGCGTATGGTCTGAGCACTAACAGGCTGACCCCCCACCCCTTCAACCTCTGCAGCAATGCTGGCAGCACTCATAAGTTTGTTTTCCAAAGACAACCTCTGGATATGACCGTATGCACTTAACTACTTTAGTCGACTATGGCAAGGCCTGTTCTGAGTGGAACCTGTCCTGTTAAACCGCTGTATGGTCTTGGCCACCATGCTGCAGCTCAGTTTCAGGTTCTTGACAATCTTCTTATAGCCTGGGCCAGGGCTCTTTTTCCCACAGAATAGGTGCAGGAACCCATCCACCCCAATCAACTCCCAGCCCATATATATATATATATATATATATATATATATATATATATACACATATATAAATTAAAATTACTAAGTAAATATATTTTTAAAGGTGCTATTGACATGAAATTTTCACAACATGTCAGTAACAACCCATGTAATCCATACATACAAATAAACCAAAACAAATACATTCAGAAATGAAGTCATGTGTAATAAAATGGAATGACATAGGGAAAAAGTATTGAACTTGCCAAGTGAAATTTATTCAATACTTTGTACAAAATCCTTTGTTGGTAATAACAGCTTCAAGACTCCTCCTGTGTGTAGAGACAAGTCGCATGCATTGCTCAGGTGTGATTTTGGCCCATTCTTCCACACAGATCTTCATATCTTCAGATCTTGAGGGTTTTGTGGGCCTCTTCTATGAACCCTAATATTCATTCCATAGATTTTCTATTAGATTCAAGTCAGGTGATTGGCTGGGCCATTCTAGCAACTTTATTTTCTTTCTTTGAAACCAATTGATAGTTTCCTGGGGTTTTAGATTGTCTTGCTGAAATATCCACCCTCATTTCATGTTCATCATCCAGGTAGATGGCAGCAGATTTTTATCAAGAATGTCTTGGTACATTTTTTCCATTCATCCTTCCTTTAACCATAGGAAGTTTGCCAGTACTGTATGCTGAAAAACAGCCCCACACCATGATATTCCCACCTCCAAACTTCACTGTTGGTATAGTATTTTTGGGGTGATGTGCAATGCCATTTGACCTCCAAACATGTTGTGTATTATGGTATCCAAAGAGTTCAATTTTGATCTCATCTGACCAGACTATATTATCCCAGTATTTCACAGGCTTGTGTAAATGTTGTGCAGCAAACTTTAAATAAGCTTCAACATGTTTTTTCTTCAGCAATGGAGTCTTGCGTGGTGAACGTGCATACAGGCCATGGCGTTTGAGTGCATTACTTGTTTTCTTTGAAACAATTGTACCTGCTAATTCTAGGTCTTTCTGAAGCTGTCCACAAGTGGTCCTTGGCTCTTGGACAACTCTGATAATTCTTTTCACTTCTCTGTCAAATCTTTTGAGGAGCATCTGGTCGTGGCTGGTTTATGGTGAAATGATGTTCTTTCTACTTCCGGATTATGGCCCCAACAGTGCTCACTGGAACATTCAGAAGTTTAGAAATCCTTCCATAACCAATGCCATCAGTATGTTTTGCAACAAAAGGGTTGCAAAGGTCTTGAGAGAGCTTTTTGCTTTTACCCATCATGAGATGTTTCTTGTGTGACACCTTGGTAAAAAGACTCCTTTTTATAGGCCATCAGATGAGACTGAATCAGCTGATATTAATTTGCACTGACAAGGGGCAGGATTTCTTTCTAATTACTGAAAGATTTCAACTGGTGTCTTGGCTTTCCATGCCTTTTTGCATCTCCTTTCTTCATGTGTTAATACTTTTTCTCTGTGTGAACTTATTTGTTTTGGTTTCTTTGCATGTATGCGTTGCATGGGTTGCTATCGATGTGGCAAAAATGTCATGTCAACAGCACCTTTAGAAATATATTTACTTTAAACGTGCGGACGTATTCGATACTTATTTTACCCCCTGTACATCTGAAAGTTGCATTAGTTAAAATTGTAATCTTTTATCCTTGTGCCCATTACCAATACAGGACTTAAGCCTATAAGTGCCCCTAGATTCTCTCTCTTTTGTGGAATTGTTCATAATAGCTCCAGGTTGCAGAAGAAGAGAATTGTGGCATGTGGCTGTGATGTGGGCTAGTGCTCTTGGACTACAGTATGTATGTGTGTGTGTGTGTGTGACTACTGTTTTCCATATCCCTGTTCATTGTGTTCGCTAAGAAACACATCTAAAAAATGTTTTAACTCCCTAGAGACATCACCAACGGTGGTAGGGCGTTCCACATACTGCTCTAGCAGTAAAGAACCCCAAAACAGTTGAAGATTGAAACATTTCTCATTCATTGTGTGGCCATGTGTATTTATTAGAGAACTAAGATTAGGATCCATCTAGGATGGCAAAGGACCTGGGGGCCCTAGTAGATGATAGGCTCAGCAATGGCATAAAATGCCAAGCTGCTGCTAACAAAGCAAACAGAATATTGGCATGCATTAAAAAGGGGATTAATTCCAGAGATAAAATGATAATTCTCCCGCTCTACAAGACTCTGGTCCGGCCGCACCTGGAGTATGCTGTCCAGTTCTGGGCACCAGTCCTCAGGAAGGATGTACTGGAAATGGAGGAGTACAAAGAAGGGCAACAAAGCTTATTAAGGGTCTGGAGGATATTAGTTATGAGGAAAGGTTATGAGCACTGAACTTTTTCTTACTGGAGAAGGGACGCTTGAGAGGGGATATGATTTCAATTTACAAGTACCATACTGGTGACCCCACTATAGGAATAAAACTTTTTCGCAGAAGGTAGTTTAACAAGACTCGTGGCCACTCATTAAAATTAGAAGAAAAGAGGTTTAACCTTAAACTCTGTACAGGGATATACAAGGTAATACTGACATATAATCTCACACATAGGTTGGACCTAATGGACTTGTGTCTTTTTTTGACCTCACCAATTATGTAACTATGTAGGTCTCCAATGCTAAAGTCCCCTTTTGTATATTACTATCAAATTAAGCATCGTCCAGGAATAATACGTTTAATGATTGTAGTTGGTCCTCATAACTGAGGTCCTCCACCCCCCTTATTAGCTTTGTTGCTCTTATCTGGACTCTCTTCAATTCAAGGACACCCTTCCTGAGGACTGGGGACCAGAACTGGACAACTTAATCAAGATGTGAACGAATCAGAGTTTTGTAAAATGGTGGAATTATAGTTTTATCTCTTGAGTAAATACCCTTTTTAATGCATGCTAATAGTCTACTGGTCTGGCTTGCAGCAGCTTGGTATTACATGCTATTGCCGAGTCTGTCATATACTAGGACCTTCAGATCCTTTTCCATCCTAGATTCTCCCAGAGGTCCTCCTCCTAGCATGTAACTTGTAAAAATATGCGTGCTTATTTTTAGCTCCCAAGTGCATTACTTTACATTTTTCAATATTAAACCTCATCTGCCATATAGCTATCCACCCTATATTTAACTAGGTCTTCCTGTAAAGATGCTGCATAAATCTGTAAATCTTTACCACTTGCTGACTGCCCTATAGCACTTTTATACAGGGCGGCAGCTGTGCACAGGATCACATATATATGTACATGATTCTGCACTTCTGCCTGTAGGGGGTACATTTGTGCCTCAGGCGGGATGCTTCGGCTGTGATAAACCCGAGCAGAAGCTGATTTGTGGGTCCTAGGGACTTGACCACCCAGCAATCATGACCCTTTGTAGGCATGTGCAATTCGTTTCGTTCCAAATTAGTTTTTTAACGAATTTCGACAGTTTTGTTAATTCGGAAATATCCGAATTAACGAAAACCCGTTTAACAAATTTTTCCGAATATTTGTAAATTCAAAAAATTTGTAAATTTGTAAATTCATACATTCATAAATTCGTACATTCGTAATTTACGAATGTACATTCGTATATTAGTAAATTTGTGAATTTGTAAATTCGGAAATCTGAAATAATAATTAACTAATAATAACTTCACTACTATTACTAGTAACTATTAAATTATAGGTATTGTAATTTCCTTTCAAATTTGGCTGTTAGTGAACGTAACACATACAAATTTATCCGAAGGTTACGAATGATCCGAAATAACGATCCAAATGAATGGAACGTAATGAATTAATAATAATAAATAACAATAATAAAAATAACTTTTTATTATTATTATTATTTATTAATTTGTTCTGTTCCATTTGTTTAAATGCAGCATTCGTTATTTCGGATAATTCGTAACTTCGGATAAATTCGTATTTGTTACGTTCACTGACAGCCAAATTTGAAAGGAAATTACAATACCTATAATTTAATAGTTAGTTACTATTTCAGATTTTTGAATTTTCGGGTTTTTGGATTTTCAAATTTTGAATTTACAAATGTACGAATTTACAAATGCACAAATTTACGAATTTACAAATGCACAAATTTACGAATTCACGAATGTACGAATTTACGAATGTATGAATGTACAAATGAACGAATTTACGAATGTACGAATCTACGAATTGCGATCATAACGAATTACCTGAAAAATGAAAAAAAAAAAACTAATGAAACGAAAACGAAAATTAACAAATTTTTTGGCTGTGCACATGTCCAACCCTTCGGTCTGGTGTGGATTTTAAGGGGAACTCCATGCCAAAATTTAAAAAAAAATTGGCGTGGGGTCCCACTAAAAAAATCAATACCAGACCCTTTTCTGAACATGCAGCCTGGCAGTTTGAGCGAGGGCCCCCCCCCCCCCATGAACCCTACTAGACCACGTGCCCTTAACATGGGGAGGATGCTTTAGGGTCAATAGGATGCTTTAGACAATTCCTTTATTAAAAAAAGAAAACAAAAAAACTGTCTCTTGATGTTTATCCACTATCAAGCATGCCACCTGACGAACCCGGAAAATAGAAAAACCGAAAAAAACTCTGCCTCATTGGGAGGCCTCCTGGCGACTGCTGTCTTTTTGCTTTGACAGCTCTTATATAGGCAAGGGCGGGCCACCCGCTGACGTTACCAGATGTCAGAAGTGGGCGGGGTCACTCGGTTATATCACAGGCGGCCCCGCCCTTGCCTATAAAAGAGCTATCAAAGCAAAAAGACAGCATGTGCCGGGAGGCTGAGTTTTTTCTGTTTTTTCTAATTTTTGTGGTCCGTCAGGCGGCATGATTGACAGTGGATGTACATTGCGTTGGATCATGGCTGTGCAATGCGTTTGACATGGCCACAATATTATTATTAGTATTATACAGCATTTTTTAGTGCCAATAATTTTCACTTTAGAATATAAAAGCAGACAGTACAATTACAATACCCCGAAAGCCAATGGTAAACTGCCACTCCAATTCTGAGAAGAAATGAAGGGCACACCATCAGTCAATTCTCTAATGCATATGCAAGACTACTAGTACCATTAAGGCTGAATTGCCAATTCAAGTTAAAGACGGGCTTCCAGTGTGTGGTGGACAAAGCTCCCAGATACTTTTTAATTGTACCAACCAACTGCTGGTACTCCTTAGAAAAAGTAGTGACAAAGGTGGCTGGGCTACAAATGTTGCCTAAAGATGGCTCCTTATGCTTCTCTTTTACATGATCCAGGCCCTTCTTAATCTCTGAATCTGAGTAACCTCTCTGGGTCATCCTCACAGTGATGATATCACATTCTTTTAAAGTGGGGTTCCACCCAAAAAAACAAAACTACATGAAAAATCCTAAAAAAAAATACAAAAAAAATTTGGATATTTTTTTTTTACTTACCTCTAAATGCCTGTTGCTAGGGGGTCCCTCATAGTCTGCCTCTTCCAGTGCCTGGGCTGGTGACATCACTTCCCCCTCGGCACAGGAAGGGCTCGGCTCTGCTCCCTCCCTCCTGTCAATCATCTGGGACCCATTACAGGTCCCAGGTGACTAAGCGGCCAATCACGGCGCGTGGCGCCGCTCGTGCATGCGCAGTGGGTGCCAATGCCGGCACCGCTGAACATAGGGGGAGACGAGCAGGGCTCCGATCCCCCGCATCGCTGGACCCTGGGACAGGTAAGTGTCCAATTAAAAGTCAGCAGCTGCTGTATTTGTAGCTGCTGACTTTTAATTTTTTTTTTTTTTGACTGGAACTCCTCTTTAAGTGTCATGGTTATGCAATAGAGTTTGTCTGTCAGCTTACCTGTCTCCATGTGTTCATCTCTAAAGACCAGCTGACCCTCACCTGACAACTTTTATAATCTCTCCTCTAGCATGGCTCCACCCCAGCTCCTATCAGGGAACCCTATATTAACCTGTGCACTGCAAGCCAGCAGTGCTGATCAACCATTGTGTGTGTTAGCTTTCGTGTGTACGTGCTGTGTTTCCTACATCTGATTCCAGTTACCGACTTTGGCCTGTTCCCAACTTTCCCTGTCTGCTTATGACCCTGACCTTTGGCCTGTTATGTTTATCCTTGTCTGCTAGTCTCCCTGACATTTGGCTTATTCCTTACTTTCCTTGTTGTTTCAGCCTACTGCCTCCTTCCTCTTCTCCTGTAGTCTACCGTGAGCGTGAGCTGTGAGACCCTGGGGGCCGCAACCTGGAGCCAGACTGCAGCTCAGTCTATCCTCACCACTAGGGGCTCTGGTGAACACCTGCTGGCTCTTAGACTCCGCGCCCTGGGGAATCTATGCTCTAGCTCCCTGTGGGATCTGTGTTAGTGATCCAGTAGACCTGCTTCCTGAACCTCCCAGGGTTCAAACCGCAGGAGTCAGCCCTAGGGTCCACTACCTTAGCGGTGCACTTCCGACTCCTACAGAGTGCATCTGTCACCTAGCCTCAAGGTGACCTGACATTAAAAAGGCTGTATCCGAAAAGCAATTCCTCAGAGGTCGGGAGAATTCCCTCATAGGTATAGCTATGATGGTGTGGGATGGGTGACAGCTTGTGGCATGAAGTGTTGTATTGCTCAAGCATGGCTTCCTGTAGTTACTTGTGTGTATGGCCCCAACCTCTGGATCCCCACTCTGGGTGATGACCAGGAAGTCAATGCTCAGGGAATTAGAACAAACAGTGAATTTTAAATTACACTGATTTATCATTGAGATGCTCAACAAAATTCTTCAAAGAGGTGCCATCCCCACCCCACAAAATCAGCATATCATCAATATAGCAACCAAACCACTTGATGTTATGTATAAATGGACCATCGGGGGAAAACAAGGACATTTCTTCCCACCACCCCATGTACAAATTCACCATGGAAGGCGAAAATCTAGCCCCCATCAATGCCCCAAAGCGCTGGACATAAAAACAGTCATCAAAAAGAAAATAATTGTGATAAAAAAAAACTCTACACTTATGAGAATAAAGTGCTGTAACTCACGTGAGTAAATGCTATATCTATCCAGATGATACTCAACAGCCTTCAGTCCAGTGCTGTGGGGGATGGAGGAATACAAAGCCTTAACATTCAAAGTAGCCCATAGATAGATGTCCATGCAACCGATTTTGTATGTGTCAAAACGATACAGGTAACCCCAATATACCCTGGTAATTTCAATACCAGAGGTTGTAAATGATAATCAACCCACTCTCCCAAACGTTCAAGTAAAGAACCAATATTGGACTACCCTGAATCAAATGATCAGATTTATGAATTTTAGGGAGGTGGTGGAACACCGGTATTGTTGGATCTTCAACATAGAGGTATTCCACAGTTTTGGGAGACAAAACACCCATTTCTTTTCCTCTATGCAGAAGTGCCAAGAAGGATGATTGAAAATTGGCTGTGGGATTGACTGGCAGGGGGGAATAGGTTACAGGGTTGCTAAGTTGATGTATAGCCTCATAGCAATACTGTTCTCTTGTCAATACTACCACCGCACCCCCCTTATC
Source organism: Aquarana catesbeiana (assembly GCF_042186555.1). Lineage (NCBI taxonomy): Eukaryota > Metazoa > Chordata > Amphibia > Anura > Ranidae > Aquarana > Aquarana catesbeiana. Next base: position 110,537,011 of record NC_133325.1, on the reverse strand, counting down.
TGCTTCCTTGATAATTAATTGGACTCTTTCAATTTCTTTGAAGCCAAGCTTTCCTGCCTATAGATGTTAGAGGCTCGTGAGGTGGAAGAATGTTGTTTTAAATCAAGTAGATCTTTCTCAACAATAGCCCAAAAGGCATCAACTGTGGGATTGTATTGGATAAAAAAATATATCACCTTTGTATATGGAGCTATGCTGAATATGCACAAGACTAGGCCCAGATTCAGACTGTAGCTGTTCCAAAATCAGTTTAGCTCTTAAAGCAGAAAAAAATAAACAAATCACAATGATCATCTGTAATAACTGAGCTACTTGCAGTAGTGGAAGTCTGCATGGTATCTTTCTGTTCACCCTCCTCCTTCTGAAAGGATTTCCCTAATAAAAGATTACATATAGCAGTATTCGCCCCGGGCCTCTCTCCCAGATCGTTTGAGTGATGGACAAATAAGGGCCTACTAAGAATTGAAGACATCTGTGATCATAGGGGCATTCTTTTGTACCACCTGCCCCACCCTATTAGATTGTAAGCTCTTCTGAGCAGGGCCCTCTTAATCCTCTTGTATTTTATTGTGTTATAACTGTATTGTCTCCCTTTTATATTGTAAAGTGCTGCGTAAACTGTTGGCGCTATATAAATCCTGTATAATAATAATAATAATTCTAACAAGAAGGGCATTAGAGGATAAACATCAGTTACCAATCTCGGAGATCTTTAGATACACACAGATAGTGCACTTCTTGTCTACAATATCAAAAAACTCAGATATAACTACGATGGAATACTTCTGTACGCAATATAATAAAATCAGGGGCCATATCTCTGAAATATATACAGTCCCCATGAATAGTACCGATATATTAGATTATATGAAGAGATGGGAGGCCGACATCCGGGAGAGCGTTGAGCTGGACGAGTGGCATAAAATAGCCCAGGGAGCCACAAAATCCATCATAAATACTTCTCTAATAGAAGCAAATTTCAAAGTTTTAATGAGATGGTACATGGTTCCAGCAAGACTGGCGACCTTTATACCCGAGGCATCCCCCAAATGCTTTCGGGGCTGTGGACAACTGGGGACAATGTACCACATATGGTGGCAATGCCCCAAGGTGAGACGATATTGAATCAGGGTGTACAACTTTATATACACCCTCACCCAGGTACAGTAAATCTAACAAAATTCTCAAGACAGGCACTGCTAGGAGCTGAGATAGGATTAGGCTTCAAAGTCTCAAAGGCGTCTTATAAAGTTTGTACTTATAGCAGCAAAAATTACAATTGCTAAATAATGGAAATCGGCAGTGGTGCCATTCGATCTGCTCAAACATAAGCTCTCCTGAATCATGCTCAATGAAAGATTGTCTGCGATTTTGCATGATAAAATGCAACTATTTGAAAAAATATGGAGCCCATGGACCCGATATTTAACAGGAGACCCCAGGACTATATCGACATAAAAGGGTCGATGGGGGACGGGGATCGGGGGATGGGGACACTTTCTAAAATTTCTAAAAACTCTAATGCCCTGTACACACGGTCGGATTTTCCGGTGGAAAATGTGTGATAGGACCTTGTTGTCAGAAATTCCGACCGTGTGTAGGCTCCATCACACATTTTCCATAGGAATTTCCGACACACAAAGTTTGAGAGCTTGCTATAAAATTTTCCAACAACAAGATCCGTTGTCAGAAATTCCGATCGTGTGTACACAAATCCGACACACAAAGTGCCACGCATGCTCAGAGAAAATTAAGAGATGAAAGCTATTGGCTACTGCCCCGTTTATAGTCCCAACGTACGTGTTTTACGTCACCACGTTCAGGACAATCGGATTTTCCAACAACTTTGTGTGACCGTGTGTATGCAAGACAAGTTTGAGCCAACATCCGTCGGAAAAAATCCATGGATTTTGTTGTCGGAATGTCCGATCAATGTCCGACCGTGTGTACGGGGCATTACTCTTTCCTTCTTCCTTTACTTGCTTTTCTTTTTTCATCCTTTTCTTTTTAAGGTACCATAACATCTTCCAGCCATCGCTAGATGGTCTGACCAAAAATATATAACTACATGAAGGTACGACAGTTGAAATATAAAAATGTCAAATTGGATTAGGCATTGACTTCACCTGATAAACATGAACGTAGAAATAGTATTATCAATGATATATCAGGATAAAAATGTCAGTACCTCACTATAGAAAGTTTAAACGCACAATTTCAGATTCTGAGGCAGTAAGTGCCAATGCGAGACTTCTGTTTTACTATGGATAATTTTTTGAAAACTTGAAATAAAAACTATTGAAACAAAAAGATTACATATACATCTATTTATGTCTAAAATAGTATCAAAAACATTAAAATATGGGTGAGTGAAAAGTAGAGACCTTGAGACAAAAAGAGAAACTTCATGTTCAGATAACTGTATATCTGTCAAATTCACAACAGTAGAGATACGTGACACACAAGAGTCTATTTTCTTTTCTGGTGTGGATACCTTCTGTTCGAGGGACCTGTGTCTTCTTCCTCCTCTTCGTTGTTTACCTCTCCTATGTCATTTCTTATCTTTGTTTCTTTCTTCTTCTTTGGAAGTCAGTAATATGACAGTGGAGAAGCGTTTTTTGTCTGTTCATCATTTTCACTTCCACAGGGAAAGACTGTTCCTGCTGAGGGTCTGGGCGAGGAGGTATGAGGGGTCACTGAAGGTCTTGAGTCAGCTGTAAATTTTGTCTAAAGTAACAATAGTCAGTTTATTTTCACTTGGTCTTATAGAAGGTTTGTTCCTGTAGTGAATGCCTCCTCCAAGCAATTTTTAGAAACTATACAAGTTCTCTGAATCCCTTAATACCAAAGGCGCTTGAAATTTTTTTGTTTAATAACATTGGTAAAAAAACATTTTTTTCAAACCAGCAAATCTTATGTAGGGTATTATAGGTCCCAGATAGGGATGAGCTTCGAGTTCGAGTCGAGTCGGCTGTTCGCCAGTTCGCTGAACAGCAAACAATTTGGAGTGCTTGCGGCAAATTCGAAAGCCGTGGAACACCCTTTACAAGTCTATGGGAGAAATAAAAAGGTGCTAATTTTAAAGGCTTATATGCAAGTTATTGTCATAAAAAGTGTTTGGGGACCTGGGTCCTGCCCCAGGGGACATGAATCAATGCAAAAAAAACATTTAAAAACGGATGTTTTTTCAGGAGCAGTGATTTTAATAATGCTTAACATGAAAAATAAAAGTGTACTATTCCTTTAAATTTCGTACCTGGGGGGTGTCTATAGTATGCCTGTAAAGGGGCGCATGTTTCCCGTGTTTATAACAGTCTGACAGCAAAATTAAATTTCAGAGGAAAAAAAGTCATTTAAAACTACTCGCGGCTATTAATGAATTGCCGGTCCGACAATACACATAAAAGTTCATTGATAAAAACGGCATGGGAATTCCCCACAGGGGAACCCTGAACCAAAAAAAAAAAAAAATGATGTGGGGGGTCCTCCTAAATTCCATACCAGGCCCTTCAGGTCTGGTATGGATATTAAGGGGAACCCCCGGCCAAAATTTAAAAAAAAATGGCGTGGGGTCCCCCTCAAAATCTATACCAGACCCTTTAGGTCTGGTATGGATTTTAAGGGGAACCCCGCGCCAAAATTTTTTAAAAAATGGCGTGGGGTCTCCCCAAAAATCCATACCAGACCCTTATCCGAGCACACAACCTGGCAGGCTGCAGGAAAAGAGGGGGGACTAGAGAGCGCCCCCCCCTCTTGAACCGTACCAGGCCACATGCCCCCAACATTGGGACATTGGGACCTGAAGGGCCTGGTATGGAATTTGGGGGGACCCCCACGTCATTTTTTTTTAAATTTTGGTTCGGTGTTCCCCTGTGGGGAATTCCCATGCCGTTTTTATCAATTAACTTTTATGTGTATTTTCGGACCGGCAATTCATTAATAGCCGCGAGTAGTTTTAAATGACTTTTTTTCCTTTGAAATGTCATTTTGCTGTCAGACTGTTCTAAACACGGGAAACATGCGCCCCTTTACAGGCATACTATAGACACCCCCTGGTACGAAATTTAAAGGAATATTACACTTTTATTGTTTCAATTTAAGCATTATTAAAATCACTGTTCCCGAAAAAACGGCCATTTTTAAAACTTTTTTTTGCATTGATCCATGTCCCCTGGGGCAAGACCCAGGTCCCCAAACAATTTTTATGACAATAACTTGCATATAAGCCTTTAAAATTAGCACTTTTGATTATTCATGTTCGTGTCCCATAGACTTTAACGGTGTTCGCGTGTTCGAACAAATTTTTTGCCTGTTCGCATGTTCTGGTGCGAACCGAACAGGGGGGTGTTCGGCTCATTCCTAGTCCCAGATATAGCCAACACCTCTAGGACTGCAGCTTATAAGATGGTAGAAGAATTATATAATGTATATAATATATGAATATGAGATTGTTTCTCCTAGTGTAGACTGATGCCATGTGAACACCAAAAAAAATTTACTGCAGAACATGTGTTTTTGTGAAGTGGTTGTAAACCCTCACATATACCCAGTGAAGTGAACAACCACAGGTGATACACTGAGATTAAACAAATCCTCCTACGTAGGTTTTACTTGTTTATCTGCAGCCCTCTCTTCCCTAAACGTGTTAAAATCCTTTTCCATCTGATGGTATCACAGAGGAGGGGATGGAGGCTGCAGTTAGTGTGTGAGAGCTGATTGGTGGAAAGGAGCACCCCCCCTTCTTCACACAGCAGAAGAACTGTGTTGTGAATAAACAAGCTGTGTGCTGAGCTCTCCTCCACACAAATTTTATCTCGTGTGTTGGGGAAACTTGTCAGAAGTGACTTATGCTGATAAGAGTAAGTAGCACCAGAGAAAAATGACACTCAGGCTGGATTCACACCTATGCATTTTTAGTGCATTTTGCAGATTTGCACTACAGAAAGTGTTCCATAGGAAACCATGTTAAATGGACTGTGGTGCAAATCTGCAAAATGCAAAAAGCACTAAAACTGCATAGGTGTGAATCCAGCCTTAGAGCTTTTTAGAGAGATAAGTAAACACTACAGATATATTATATGTGCTTTGCTCAGATTTCATGACTGAGGTTTACAACTGCTTTAAAGTTTATCTAAAGGCAAAATTTGTTTTTAAGTTTTGGATAGAGTGGAGAGAGATTAGAATGCTTGGCAGTTTTTATTGCTGTCTGTGCCCCCGTTAAGGTGATTCACCCTCTTTATTCGTCCTGTTTACCATTATCATTGAAAGTAAAAGAAAATCCCACATTTTGGGATTAGTAAAAGTATCGGAAAAGTAATAGAGGTAAAATATTTAAATGGGGACACTAGTTCTGGTAACCTGGGGGTATATATACTTGACCAGGTTATCCCAGGTAGCGGGTGCTAAGCAGTGGGTACCACAGACTCAATGTCCGCCAGCACCCACTGATCCTTCAGTACAGAGGCAGAACAGCGATCTGCCTATGTAAACAAGGCAGATCGCCGTTCTGTTAGTAGGGAAGGCATGGATCCTGTGTTCCTGCAAAGCAGGGACAAGGAGCCATGTCTTTCCCTAGTAAAAGCACCTCCCATAGTACACATGTAGGCAGCTGTAGTGCAGGGTAGCCTAGATGGCTGTAAGAGGAAGTGGGTTAGCAAGTGTTTATACTCACTTTTCAGTCGATTTGATATGTTTATGTGTACATATGTTCAGAGTTGTCTGGCCTCTATCATTGTCTCCAGCGCCATTTTGGAGAAGCCTGCTGTCCTGATAGGACAGCAAATCTCGTGAGATTTGGTCGGCCATTTTTTGGGTAGATACCTTATATAAGAAAGCCAGACACATGTAGTTCAGTTCACATGTGTGCATAGACAGGGACAGAGAGACGCTTGTGAGCGAGAGTTAGGAGAAGATAGGGAGAGTGTCCCAGCCTGTGAGGGATAGCTCAGGGTTCCTACGGAGTTCTCTATCAGCAATCCTGGTCAGATGAAAGACTCCCCGTGGCGGATAATAAATTCGGTGTCCTCGCTGTGAGGGAGGGACAAGCGTATCAGATGCCTATATCCATCTGCAGAAGGAATACCGTTGTTTCCGGGTAACGTGTGTGAATAGCAGCCTCTACAGATACGCATTGTGTACTTGGGTTTATACTGTGTTAGTCAATGGAAAGTACCTATAGTGCTGACATATACAATTACCTTTACATCAGAAGTGACTGTTCTGTGTATCTGTGCCTCCATGCTTGGAGTGAAACTACGTGCCTTACTGCTGTAAATACTCTTTCTACTACCGCCTCTCCGGTAATAAATGTTGCCTGGTTTATAAAGTCAGTACGTGTGATTCCCTCTTTGAAGACGCTACACTCTACCCCTGCTTACACACAGAAACACTAGCTAGGCACAGTTAACCCTTTGATTTCCCCTGATGTTAACCCCTTCCCAAACAGTGTCATTAATACAGTGACCGTGCATATTTTTTAGCACTGATCACTGTATTAGTGTCACTGGTTTCCAAAAAGTGTCAGCTAGTGTCAGAATGTCCACCACAATATCGCAGTCCCGCTATAAGTCGCTGATCACCACCATTACTAGTAAAAAAATTAATAAAAAACTAAAAATATCCCATAGTTTGTAGACACTATAACTTTTGTGCAAACCAATGAATATACGCTTATTGGGATATTTTTTTTTTATCAAAAATATGTAGCAGAATACATATTGGGCTAAACTGATGAAGAAATTCGATATTTTTAATTTTTTTTTTTGGCAGAAAGTAAAACTTTTTTTTTTTTTTTTTTTGCAAAATTGTCAGCCTTTTTTTGTTTATAGCGCAAAAAATAAAAAACAGAGGTGACCAAATATCACCAAAAAGAAAGCTCTATTTGTGGGAAAAAAATAACATAAATGTTATTTGGGTACAGTGTCTCACAACCGCGCAATTTTCAGTTAAATTAACACAGTGCCGTATCGCAAAAAATGGCCTGGCAATGGAGGGGGGTAAAACAAGGGAGACTTTATGAAAATCAAAAGACTTGCAAAGCAGAAATCTTTGCAGGGGTTTGACGAATCAAATCAGTGCTGTGAAATTAAAGGGTTAGAAGAGCCCATTACATTAATTACTCCCTTGGTCTATATTACAATAGCCTTTGCACTGGTTTATGTTCTACATTGAAAAGAACTAGATGAATTTCAGTAATGAAATATCAAACTTAATAAGCTATTACGGCAATCAAATCAAAGAGATTGATTTAACAGAAGTACAGAAATATCTGAGTTTGCCTGCTACTGGCAAAACTGGAGTAAGGAATGACTGTTCTGGATCCACTTCATTAAAGTAATAAAGCAATGTTCATCATATTCTAAATGCAAAGTGATGTAACAAATTTGTAATTTAAAGTTGATTTCTGTCCTATTATGCAAATTAAGGAGCGTTACTTTGCTGCTCAAGGCTGCCCATAGTGATACTGTAAATGTCAACCTCTTCCACATCTTCTACTAAATCTTTTCCCCCGTATTTGCTTCCAGTCATGATCCATTCTGCTGTCCCATGTAAAGTTTCCTCTGTGCCTACAGCTGATTTTTACTTGGCCTTATTATTTATTTCAGGTACTTGTATAGCGCCGTCAATTTATGTGTATATTGTACATTCACGTCAGTCACTGCCCTCAAGGAGCTTACAATCTAAGGTCCCTAACCCACATTCATACATACACATACTTGGGTCAATTTAGACCGGAGCCAATTAATCTACCAGTATGTCTTTGGAGTGTGGGAGGAAACTGGAGCACTCGGAGGAAACCCACACAGGCACAGGAAGAACATGCAAGCTCAGGTAGTGCCGTGGTTGAACCAGCAACCCTTTTGCTGCTAGGCGAAAGTGCTAACCACTACACCACTGTGCTGCCCATGTAGGATTTCTACTGTAGGGAACTCCTCCTCAGAGCAATTATTACAAAGGATACAAGTTCTCTGAATCCCTTCCAACCAATGGTACTTCAAAAAAATGGACCTATTAAACAGTATGTTTTTTTCCATAAAATGACAGCTTAAGGTTTTAATATATTTTTGCTTAAAAGAATTATGGCAGATTTTTACTCATGAAAACATTGTTTTTATCCCTTGCAGGCTGCCCCATTGTAAAAATACTGCGGCAGGGTGGCCGCTCTGCGCCGGATCACGTACAGTACATGTACGTGATCCGGCATTTCTGGTACATTAGGTACAGCACAAGTCGATCAGCAGGACCTGCTGATCATCTTAGCAAATCTCAGTACAGGGCCCTGTGTTTACTAACAACACAGAGCAGCAAAATGGCTGTTTTTTTTCCTGCAATACAGGGAGAAAAAACAACCACATCTCTTAGTAAAAGCAGCGCATATTACACATTGTTAGGCCCAGAGTAAACCCTATGATTGCTTCTAGATGTTAACCCCTTCCCCAGCCAGTGTAATGAATACAGTGACAGTGTATAGTATTTTTTTTTACCAAAGACATGTAGCAGAATACATTTTGGCCTTAATTTATGAAGAAATTTTATGTTTTTATTGAATGTTTTATAGCAAAAAAATAAAAAAATATTGTTGTTTTTTTTTTAAGGTTCAGTCTTTTTTCAGCTATATAATAAAAAGTAAAAAACACAGTGGTGATCAAATACCACCATAAGAAAGCTCTAGTTGTGTGAAAAAATGATATAAATTGTATTTGGGTATAGTGTTGCATGATCGTGCAAGTGCCAGTTAAAGCAGCGCAGTTCCGAATACAAAAAAATGCCCTGGTCATGAAGGGGGTAAAACCTTCCAAATCTTAAGTAGTTAAATCAGCAAATCTTATCCAGCAAACTATAGGTCCCAGATATAGCTGCCGCTTATAGGACTTCAGCTTATCAAGTGGTAGATGATTTAAATATAAATGTACAAAATACACTATATTGCCAAAAGTATTGGGACACCTGCCTTTACACACACATGAACTTAAATGGCATCCCAGTTTTTGTTAGTAGGATTTAATATTACGTTGGCCCACTCTTTGCAGCTATAACAGCTTTAACTCTTCTGGGAAGGCTGTCCACAAGGTTTAGGAGTGTGTCTATGGGAAGGTTTGACCCTTTTTCCAGAAGCGCATTTGTGAGGTCAGGCACTGATGACGAGAAGGCCTGGCTCACAGTCTCTGCATTCATCCCAAAGGTGTTCTATCGGGTTGAGGTCAGGAGTGGACTCTGTGCAGGCCAGTCAAGTTTCTCCACTCCGAACTCGCTCATCCATGTCTTTATTGATCTTGCTTTGTGCACTGGTGCGCAGTCATGTTGGAACAGGAAGGGGCTGTCCCCGAAGTGTTCCCACAAAGTTGGGAGCATGAAATTGTCCAAAATGTCTTGGTATGCTGATGCCTTAGCGGTTCCCTTCACTGGAACTAAGGGGCCAAGCCCAACCCCTGAAAAACAACCCCACACCATATTTCCCTTCCGCCAAATAATTTGGATCAGTTCAGAAAACAAGGTCCATAAAGACGTGGATGAACAAGTTTGTGGTGGAGGAACTTGACTGACCTGCACCCGATACAACTCCTTTGGGATGAATTAGAGTGGAGACTGTGAGCCAGGCCTTCTCATCCAACATCAGTGCCTGACCTCCTAAATGCGCTCCTGAAAAAGTGATCAAACATTCCCATAGACTCACTCCTAAACCTTGTGGACATTCCAAAGCATCCACTGTGGAGATATGGGCAGAAGCTGCACTTCCTCCCCGCTAACAATCGCGGCACTACACCTTTGGTACAAAAAGGGACTGTTGTTGCTGTCCTTGAAACCCTCGCCACTCACATCATTATTTGACCACCCTGCCCTTCCCCAGGGTATGGGATCCAGTACAGTGGGCTCATATCTCCACTGCGTATTGCCTATAGCAAGTTTGTTTGTGAACCCAACCTCTGGCACATCGGTTGTACCAAGAGACCAGGGCAACTGGCTCACAGCTCTTCGCATATCCTCCTTTTGCTCAGACCTATTCTCCTCTTCCCAAATTCACAGACCCCTAATGGGCTATGAACAACTGTGCTCTCTCTCAGACACACCCAGACACCTGCTCTCCACCATTTATAAACTACAACACTCACTGATACACGATCAACCCCACTCTTACACCAGGAGGTGGGCCACGGACCTGGGAAGAGAACTCTCCTCGGTTGACTGCAAAAGTCATTCCACTTCACGCACAAATCCTCTATCTCTTGCTACAGGGACCCTCAATCTCTTCATAAAATTGTCCCATCTGTCCCTCCCTCATGTTGGAGATGTGGTGACGCAGAGGGAAATTAACTCCACATTTGGTGCGATTGTAAGCCCATAGTAGTCTATATGATCAGCCAACGACACCCACCCCAGAGATAGCTCTATTATCTATCCTCCCTGGCTCCATAGCCTCTCAAAAATGTACACTACTACGCTTTTTCCTGTCAGCTGCCAGACAACTTATCCCCCTATTCTGGAAGACCACTACCACCCCCCCTTGTCCTCCTGGGTCTCGGTGGTCAACGACATTATGCGCATGGAAGAGATGATGGCTCTGGACAGTGATACCTTCGACAAATTTAAAACTCTCTGGCTCACTTGGATCGACCACTATACTCTACTCTACTCTATGACTACCAAATGTTAAGAAGATAAAATAGAGATAAAACTTAGGAGGAAAATTCAAATCCATTCCGGGCAAGGACAGCTCCAGACAATTTTTTTTGATGGCGCTATAGTGGTGCTTGAGGTAAAAATGAGGGTGCTAATCCGGCGTGCAAAGCGCGCTGCTGCTACCGCACACCCGTGACCAAAAAGTGGGTGTGGCCAGCAAGTGGAGGTTTCTTCAGTGATGTTCAGTATGTTCTGGCCTCTGTAAACCAATAAAAAGCCAAAAAAAATGCAGCACAACCCCAACCCTTTATACAATTATACAAATGGACTTTGAAGTGCAATGGTACCTATAAATGAATATTCAGTGCAAATCAACTAATGTATTGAAATATAGTAGTGATGGTGTCACCCCCCTCTGCAAAAATATTTTGAGAAATTGCAGAGCTTCAATGTGAAAATAATGGTGAAACCCCTGACTTGGTTAAATTGATGATAGGCAACTCCTATCCTCATATTGATTAGTGGTTCCAAATTAATAATTCAACTTTAAGGACCCCAGAACGAGAAGAACAAGTGGTCCACAGGGGGCAACTTCTTATGAAACAGGACTTTGGAAAAGGTGATCATTTATGTCTGCCAGACACTCTTTTTCCTCCAGCTTGACACATGGGCGTGTCATCAGTCACAAGCAGTTATGGCTGCCTTAGTAAATGAGCATGGGATAGAGCCAGGGTTCTCCACAGTTGTTTTTATAACATACCACTTCTTGTTTTACCTGTTACCAAAGGTGTTACCAAAAGCTGAACATCCCTTCCAGAGATCACAAAAAAGATATATCCAGATGCCCAAGTCAGGATCTTACAAGTATGCATTTTGTCTGTATGGACATGTTTTTTGGATGTCCAGTGGCAAATGCTACTGCAAAGGCCACAGTAAAAAGTGTTATCAGAAGTAGTTTGTAAGTACAGAGTGCAGAAAGTACAGAGAGTAACAGAGGAAATCATTTTTAAAGGAGAGTCCTTACTAGAAGTTTTGAGGTTTTATTTTTACACCGTCTACAATGTAGCGGACAAAGTAGAGTAAGAAACTAGAAAACTTTTGCCTTAATGTTTTCTTATATTTTATCAGGCCCCTAAGGGGGATGTTGGACTCTCTCCCTATGGGATTTGGTTTGGGAGTGTGTTACTCACTTGCTTACATTTTGTCTCAGCAACATTCTCTGTGAGATCCGAATGAAGGACTTCAGCTGCTGAGACAAAATATAAGCAAGTGAGTAACACACTCCCAAACCAAATCCCATAGGGAGAGAGTCCAACATCCCCCTTAGGGGCTTGATAAAATATAAGAAAACATTAAGGCAAAAGTTTTCTAGTTTCTTACTCTACTTTGTCCGCTACATTGTAGACAGTAGGGGGTGTAAAAATAAAACCTCAAAACTTCTAGTAAGGACTCTTCTTTAAAAATGATTTCCTCTGTTACTCTCTGTACTTTCTGCACTCTGTACTTACAAACTACTTCTGATAACACTTTTTACTGTGGCCTTTGCAGTAGCATTTGCCACTGGACATCCAAAAAACATGTCCATACAGACAAAATGCATACTTGTAAGATCCTGACTTGGGCATCTGGATATATCTTTTTTGTGATCTCTGGAAGGGATGTTTAGCTTTTGGTAACACCTTTGGTAACAGGTAAAACAAGAAGTGGTATGTTATAAAAACAACTGTGGAGAACCCTGGCTCTATCCCATGCTCATTTACTAAGGCAGCCATAACTGCTTGTGACTGATGACACGGTACATGTGTCAAGCTGGAGGGAAAAGAGTGGTTGGCAGACATAAATGATCACCTTTTCCGAAGTCCTGTTTCATAAGAAGTTGCCCCCTGTGGACCACTTGTTCTTCTCGTTCTGGGGTCCTTAACCACCTCAATACAGGGCACTTACACCCCCTTCCTGCCCAAGCCATTTTTCAGTTTTCAGCGCTGTCGCACTTTGAATGACAATTGCGCGGTCATGTTACACTGCACCTTAATTACATTTTTATCATTTTTTCCCCACAAATAGAGCTTTCTTTTAGTGGTATTTGATCACCTCTGCGGTTTTTATTTATTGCGCTATAAACAAAAGAAGAGGGACAATTTTGAAAAAACACAATATTTTTTACTTTTTGCTATAATAAATATCCAATTTTTTTTTTTTTTTTTTTTAACAAATTTTTTCCTCAGTTTAGGCCGATACGTATTCTTCTACATATTTTTGGTAAAAAAAAATTGCGATAAGCGTATATTGATTGGTTTGCGCAAAAGTTATAGCGTCTACAAAATAGGGGATAGATTTATAGCATTTTTATTATTTACTTATTTTTTACTAGTAATGGCGGCGATCTGCAATTTTTATTGTGACTACGATATTGCGGCGGACATATCGGACACTTTTGACACATTTTTGGGACCATTCACATTTATACAGTGATCAATGCTATAAAATTGCATTGATTACTGTGTAAATGTGACTGGCAGGGAAGGGGTTAACACTAGGGGGCGCTCGAGGGGTTAATGTATGACCTAAGGAGGTGATTCTAACTGTGGGGGGAGGGGACTGACTGGGGGAGGTGACCGATCGCTGTCCCTATGTACAAGGGACACCCCATCGGTCTCCTCTCCTCTCTGACAGGACGTGGATCTGTGTTTACATGCACAGATCCACGCTCCTGCTCTGTTACCCGGCAATCGCGGGTGCCCGGCGGACATCGCGGCCGCCGGCCACGCGCACCGGGTCCCGAGTGACGCAGCGGGCACGCGCGCGCGCCGCCTAGTGGCTCGGGAGGGCGAGGACGTCATATGACGTCCTCCCAGAACAACAGAAGCCTCGTCCAGCCGTCATATGACGGTGGGCGGTGGCTTAGCGGTTAAAGTTGAATTATTAATCCCAGCTATACTGGGCCAGAACTAGGGTGGAATCTGTGAGTTGCACAGACCCATCAAGTGTCCGGGGCTGTAAATGCAGCATCCTTAGTCACCTGGTCTGCTTCCATGTGTGAAAGTTAATATGGCTACCTCAGCAAGAACCTGGAAGGCTGAAAACAGCCAATCAAATTAACTTGGCATGTATAGTTGGTTTACCTGCCGAAGTAAAAACAAACTTCTGGCCCTTTAAATGGAACCAAAAGCTCTCTATATCTTGACTATCTATATAAATATACACTCTTTTTATAGCTCACAGGCTTTGCTAAAACATGGAGCTCTGCTTCATGAGCTGGGGAAAAAAGATCCAATGACTTTGAATACAGAGTATCCTTCTGGGTGATAAACTGCATACTCAAATCTACAAAAAATGTAATATCTGGGTCTTCAGGGAGTGTGTCCTGCACTGGGCTCACAGCAGTTGATTCCTACACCATCAATTTAACACATGTGTCTTCCTTTGTCTCCAGCCTCCTCCAATAGAGGCAATAAGGTGTCTGGATTCAAATGTACGCATTTTTCATTGTTAGATTTGTACATAAACAAACTCATATTTTAAAACTTTCATTAGACAAACATTTAGTTAGCTGTATATTTGCTGCGCAGAATGTCGGACCATTAAAAATTAAATATTTGACCAAAACAATATCTAACTTTGTCTAATAGCACCTTTGCATAAAAGCTGCAGCTCTGATATATCGGGGTGAACCCTTCATTACTGGGTCCAGCTTGCATAAATATATTACAATGGCTTGTTTTCTATCATGCTGTTTGTGTAAGAACTACAGTTTCATGTTTCAAAAGACAACTTTTTCCTGGCAATATTATGATAAATGATAACAATACCCTGCGGTCATGCAGAGATGCCCATAAATCCAAAATATTCTTCTGCTTATACCACTGCACTTACAAGGAAAAGGGGCACATCATTTCACAATCCACACATTCTGCTTTGGATTTCAAAAATAAAAATAAATAAAAACAAAAGGACCAACAATCTGTATGATGGACCAGAAAGCATCAAAAACTAAAAAACAACTGGCTGCAGGTGGCATCTATCCTAACAGGGTGTGTGGACTTGATGCGATGGGTCAGTTATATTTAAATTTTATTTATTATTACTCTCACATCATGGACCGCACATCAAGTTATTATCAAGAACCTTGAAATTTCATTTTTGTAGAAAAACTTCTTATGTATCCCATTCATCTTGGCTTTGTTAAATATTATGGCAGCTTTATTCCAAATAACAACCTCATCTTAATTGTTTTTTCTCTCAATAAGGGCTTATTGTATAAATGTAAAATTACAAAATTGTTATCTTAATCTAAACTAATCCCATTCATTACAAATTTCCCCAATAACCTGGATTTCATTTCCAACCAAAGGTTGTCTAAACCAGTTTCAATATATCTATATTATTAATAAAAGTGTTAAACTCATATTAGAAATGAATACTCATTATTACTTAATTTTACTTAATTTCCTTTTTTTAAATGCACTGTTTCCACTATCAAAGGATATTCAATTTGTGCAATACACGGTTAAATGTAACCTTCATTTTACCATATCTGGAAAAGATTAAAAAAATAATTGTGATCACATTGTTTACCATTAGATTCGTTAACCCGGCACATGTTTTGTCTAAAAAACTGGAATTGGCATGGTGTCCTTCCAGCTTATCACTGACCTCTCATCTCAGCCACATTGTTTCATGAGAGCACAAAGGAGGGGGTCACATCTGCATACATGACACACACAAGCAATAGAACTAAAGGTCCCAGCAATCGCACACACATACACCAATATCTCTCTAAAATCGCTTACATTTTTCCCATTTGTACACAACACATGCATATCATTCTCTCACTTTCTTTTAACACTTTACTATTTCCCTACCTAAATTCTACATTCCTTATTTTGTTCAGATATCTTTTATATCTAGCTTCTATGATCAGACAGGCAGCCAGAGTGCTCATCCCATCTTCCCTCTCTGACAACATATAAAGTATTCTGTTTTAATTCTCATTTCTCTGTTTCTGACTCTAATAGTTGTAGTGCCTGACCCCAAATTCATCCCACAACTTAACATGAAAATGTCCCTTTCTGTCCAGTGTTATTGTCACCCTTGATCCATCCTGCTCACATAGATAGCTGTTTCTCTAGCTGTTTACTCTGCATGATTCTTAGTCCCTGTGGACTTTGGTAACCCAGTTACCCACTGTGGATCCCTGTCCACTCTAACTATTAATCTAGGGGCTCAGTATAGGCGGAACCACACCTTCGGTTCATATATAGCGCTCCTTATGCGCTGGGCATTTTTGAGGGTCTCTTACCCTTCATTCCCTTACTTAATTCAATGCCCATAATGACTGGCCAGTCTTCTCTCTTCTCTACCTGTGCCTATACCCTCTTGCCTCTAAACTACTTTATCTAGTAGATGTACTACATATACCTGTGAACAGCACTATTCATCCCTTTCTTATCTATAACACTCCGATGGACAATAGACAGGGACAACATAACATATAACCACCAATCAATACAGTTCGATTAGGGGAGTAAAATAGGTACCCTTTGTCCCAAAAATGCCTTACCGATCAAGGAAGTCTGATAACTAAAATGTAAGCAAAAGGCTTACCTCAGCCGGCTGATTATCAGAAATTCCCGGATCTTCTCAAGCTCCTCGTTTCGGATACTCAGGGTCACCTGGAATCCCCTCCTGGCTGGCTCGCCATGCTGACTTGGTTAAATTGATGATAGGCAACTCCTATCCTCATATTGATTAGTGGTTCAAAATTAATAATAACTACTGCAGTAGGGAACAGACACAAAAGATACACTCAGCATCTTTCCAAATAACTGTTCTGCTTTATTATGACGCAATTGAAGGTTTTTATACACATGATTACGTAGGTATCACATTAATATTACAATTGTACGTTTATGGTAACAAGGGGTGTTACATAGGCAGGCTAATTCAGGACTCAAAAGAATGTAAACATGTACTGAAAACATTATTAGTGCTGTGTGCACAGTGAGGGCAGTGTGCGATACATACAAAATACAATACAATTATATACAGAACTTACAAATTTCCATTACACCCCCTACTTACAATAATCTATAAACATACAAAAATCTCACAACTGCACTTGGTGACACTGTGACAGGGAGTGAAGAGGTTAACTCTGGGGGGGGGGGATCGGGGGTGACAAGTGTGCCTACATGTACTGGTGTTAGTGTAGTGTTGATGCAGCTCACAGTTAGATGTCCTCTCTCCTCTCTCTGGAAATAAGAGTTCCACGAGGGGAGAAGACATCACTTCCCCTGCCTGTGTTTACACTTACAGGCAGGGGAGAGCATTTCATTCGTCAGAACCGATCAGCAGGTCCTGGCCAGAAATCATTGGCCTGGAGCTGAAGAATGATCGGTTCTGGAACTAATCCGATGGATGGGCACGTGGCTTGGGCGCGCCTCCTGCCAGCGAGAGCACGCCCGGTACAGGTATGGGATTTCGCTCAGCGGTGCCATTGTGCTGCAGTATATGTGCGTGAGCCGGTCAGGAAGCGGTTAAACTGCATATCTGGCGTGGACTCAGCTCTCTGGTAAGCTCTACACTGAGCTAAATAACCCCCAAACATTACACTTTTTATATACTAACATTAAGGCCTCATGCACACTGGACGTTTTTGGACGTTTTTACAGCTGCTGTTTTTGGCTTCAGACGTTCTTTTCTACAGTCAATAAACTCTCGAGCATGTTATCCTATGTGTCTATGCACATATAGGCTGTTATCAACTGTTTTTGGCTGGGGCATTTTTTGGCTGTAAAAAACCCCCAAAACTATTGGATTCGGAGAGGTGTTTTTCAGCTGTAAAAACGCTCTAACGTCAAAAAACGCAGATGTATGTCGATAAACGCTCAAAAACGTGGCTCACCAGCGGTCTAACATTTAAAAAAAAACGCTATTGCAAAAACGTTGAAAAACTCACTGCAAAGCTACTGGCGTTTTTATAACGTTATTATAATGTCCAGTGTGCATGAGGCCTTATAGTTAAAGTTGATCCAGGGAATATCCGAATGCCTCTTGGGGATCAGGAAATAATTTTTTCCCCTGTTGGAACAAAAAAGGATCATGCTTTGTTGGGTTTTTAGGATTGTGTATAAAGGATTGTATTATACACATATTATTTTCCCTTTTATTGGTTGAACTAGATGGACTTGTGTCTTTTTTTCAACCAGACTAACTATGTAACTATGTTAGTTGTACCCATAGTGGGGCCCAGAAACAATGGTGCACATTTTGCATTTTTCTTATCCTGCCTAAAACACGCTGGTCCTGATACTAATTAATTACACAAAATATGCTGACTGTGACATTTGACCCCAACCTTGAACCCCGACATTGACCCTAACACTAACCCTGGCAAACCTTGATCTTGTTTGTTTTTTTTGTCTTTATTTTTATTTTATTTTTATTTTTTACACACTTTTTTTTATCTACAGCTTCATCTCCTGCAAGGAGAGGATGATACAACATATCTTCCTCTCCATTCAGAGGAGGAAGTAAACACAGGGGCAGGCTCACAGTGACTAATCATTATGATAGCCAATCAGAGGCTACCACAGCAATCACCCGGGTTCTGGGTCCGTCCCAATTGTTAGCATGAGACCCGGGGCTCTCGGTGGGAGCACGCTATCAGCACACTTCCAGCACAAAGAGAGATACGCATATAAGCGGCCCCACAGAAAAAGACCCATTTCCATGAGGCCGCATATATGCGTATTCACATTGGACCTCAGTTCAAAAGTGGGCCGTCTTTGTGGCTCTCATGAAAAAATACTTAAAACCCTAAAATTCTTCAACACTTTTGCCTTTACAATAGACAGGTCCTATTCAAGACTGAATTACAGAAATTCAACTACTTTGTAAAATTTGCAGGCATACCATGAGTTAATTCTATGTGGCTGCCACCTCATGGACTTATCTATTATTCACAGCTGACATTATTATTATTGTGTTCCGGAGCTCACTGTGGTCTCAGTTCCTTCAAGAGCAGAGTCACTGGAACTGCTATGCCTGCCCCTCCCCTCCTCCTGCCCATTCACAGAAGCCTTTGTATCATGTGAACTTATTCACAAAATACAAAGGCTTCTGTGAATGAACAGCAGAGGCGTGGGGTGAGCACAGCTGCTCTGTGTGCCTTTCTCCTCTCACAACCGGAGTTTGTTCTCTGGGAGTACAATAAACCTGTCACATAAATAATAGAGATAAGGGGAAGGGGGGAAGGGGGGGGAGCGTCAATACATAGGATGCTCTGAGCGCACTCTGGGAACCGCTGCCCCACCTGATGCTTCACTCTGTCTATGGCCGACATGAGGAGATGCTGAGAGTGCGGCACCGAAAGCTGGAGCTACCCTACCAGACAAGCTGCTGACAAGCCGGCGCGGCTCATGGTAAGCGCCGGTGGGTTGTATATGCCCCCCACCCCCTCTCCTGCAAACCCGGGAAACCAGCTAGAGATAACTGGAGCGGGGCTCTGTGGAAACTGCTGAGGCTCCCTTACTTCTTCCGGTGAGATGGCGTGAACGCTGTGGCAGAAAGGAGGAACCACACTGCTGGACCCGGTGGCTTTCTGAACATGGGGGAGGTGAGAACTCCCCTATTTTCTGCTTTGTGTTTGCCCTGATTTGGTGGACTGTGTGAGGGACTGGATCTGTCTGCAGGGCTGGGAAGCCCCCCTGTGCCTGCCGTGATACAAGGGTCTCTGTCAATGCCGGTCAAAGGGTAATGTGCCAGTGACTATCAGGAGAGGCTGCTTTGAATTGTGTGTATAAGGGGTTTGGAAGATAGAGGAGGATGAGGACGGGGACACCACGCCCCCCAATTGGTAACGTACACACTGGGACTGATATTAGGGGACTCCCATGTATGCCTCTCTCCCAGATTAGCCCAGGACTGTAGGATGATCTTACGGTGCTTATGCTCATGCTGGATTAAGTTCGATAACTAACTAGGCACGATCATTAAGAGGTGGACACGTAAATGTTTGTATGTTCTTTCCCCCCTTATAACTAAATTAAGGAACTGCACGAGTGGATTGCTTGAATAACTGAACATAAGCTGGGTACCTATTCAGGACTAAAATGCCATTTTAGGTGGGGCGTAAACCAGAGAAATGAGGGGGAAATCAACTAAAGCAAACAAAGGCGCCACGGCTGTGCTAAGCCCTGGTGGGATCCAACGCTATATGTCCGCGGATTCCAGCATTGCGGAAGAGGCGCAGGGTAGCCCTAGAGTAAGGGTCCCAACATGGCCAGGAATTAGCAGACAGAAGGGGGCAGAGGAAGAGAACAAAGCAGGGAAAATACAGGAGGGTAAAACTACGAGGCCAAGAAGCAATGGGAGCCTCCACCAGAGTATGAATGAATGAATGAATGATTTATAAAGCGCTGCAAATGCGAACTGAATCGCCTCAAGGCGCTGGATGCATTTTCTGATGTCAGCTTCTCAGAAAAGGAAGGTCTTTAGTTTTTTTCTGAAGGCCTGGTGGTTTTCTTCCATGCGGATGTTGGTAGGAAGAGCGTTCCATAGTTGAGGTCCTTGGACTGCGAATCTTCGTTCTCCCTTTGCTTTGTAGCGGTATTTGGGAATGGTAAGGAGGTTTTGGTTAGCTGATCGAAGACTGCGATTCGGTGTGTAGTGTTTTATTTTCTCGCGGAGATATTGTGGGGCGTTTCCTTGTACGCATTTGTGGGTGATGCAGAGGGTCTTGAATGTGATCCGTTTCTTCACGGTTAGCCAGTGTAGGCTCTTTAGGGAGGGGGAGATGGATTCCCAGGGTTTTTTTCCTGTTAACAGTCTTGCCGCCGTGTTTTGGATGAGTTGTAAGCGCGCAAGCTGATATTGGGGTAGTCCTACGTAGAGCGAATTTGCGTAGTCGAGTCGGGAATTGATGATTGTTCCCACAACTGCCGCTTTGTCCTCTTCTCGGATGAAGGGGATTAGTCTGCGTAGTTGGCGGAGGAGATGGTGGGATCCGCTCACCACTGATCCTATTTGTGCATCCATTGTCATTCCTGAGTCAAAAATGACTCCAAGACTCTTGACTTTGGTGCTTGGGGAGATGGTCTGTCCAAGGATGGTGGGAGGTGTCCATGTAGTCTTTATTTTGGAATTTTTGTTAGCTTGTAGGAGAAGTAGTTCTGTTTTTGATCCGTTGAGTTTGAGGGAGCTAGTGGTCATCCAGTCGTCTATTAAGGAGAGGCATTTCTGTAATTGCTGATGAAGGTCTTTTTGTCCGTTGATACGAAGGTAGAGTTGGGTGTCGTCAGCGTATGAATGGAAACAAAGATCGGTTTTCCTGATGATATTGAGAAGTGGGCGGATGTATATATTGAATAGTACTGGTGACAAGGGTGATCCTTGAGGGACTCCGCAGGAGACTGCCCGGGTTTCCGAGGTGAATGTACCTAGTTTCACTGTCTGGGAGCGATTCTCTAGGAAGGATGTAAACCATTTTAGAGCAGAACCTGTAGCTCCTACTACTTCAGCGAGGCGGACGAGTAAAGTATTGTGGTCTACTGTATCGAATGCTGTGCTTCAAGGGCATCATCCCATATCTTCAGAAGTGCTGTTTCTGTGCCATGGCCTGGGCGGAAGCCTGATTGCAGAGGGTCCAGGAGTTGGTGTGTGTCCAGGTGGCGTTGTAGCTGTTGTACTACTGCTTTCTCCATAATCTTGGAGATGGTGTTGAGGCTTGTTATTGGTCTGTGGCAGTTAGGGTCCTTAGGGTCGAGATTGGCTTTCTTTAGGAGAGGTTTGACGATGCCTTGCTTGAGGGAGGTTGGCACAGTCCCTTCTTTGAATGATTGATTTATGAGCTGTGTTAGGATAGGAGCCAAGATGTCGGAACATTCTTTAAGCAGTTTAGTGGGGATGATGTCGTTCGGTGATGTGCTGTCTCGAAGGCTTCTGATGATGTTTTTGGTTGTGTCTATGGTGATTGGGGACAAAATGAAATTCGGTGGTTGAGTGATGTTCGTGTCGATATCCTCTTTTTGGTTTGGTTCAGTGAGGATGATCGTTGTTTTCTGATGGATTGATTTCCGAATGTTGTCGATTTTGTCGATGAAGAAATCTGATAACTCATTGCAGAACTCTTGAGTATCGTTTCCTGGGGGCTCTAAGCAGGTCGGGTTCATAGACTGAGCCACTATTTTGAACAGTTCCCGCGGACGGTTTAAGGCGGATGAGATGGTGTCTGAGAAATGTTCTTTTTTGGCTTTGAAGATTGCCTTGTGGTATTTCCCCGTGAGTGCTTTGTAGTTAGCATGGTTTTCCTTGGTAGGATTTCTTCTCCATGCTCTTTCAGCTCTTCTACGTTCTTGCTTGAGTAGGGTGAGAGTACCATTGAACCAGCTTGAGTTTTTTTTGCGGATGAGTGTTCTGCGTTTTGGTGCCACGAAGTCTGCTGTTTGTAGTAATACATTGTTTAGGGAGTTGAGCGTTTGTTCTGTTGAGAGGTTTGAGTTTAGCAAAAGAATTTTGCTCGATAATGTAGTTTTGAAGAGATCAGAGTGAAGTTTCTTCTGAGATCTATTCCAGTGTGTTGCTGTTACGTGTTTCTGTTTTTGGAGGATGGTGTTAGTGGTGATTTTAAATTTGATATCATGGTGGTCCGTCCATGGTAGTGGAGTGTTGTCAAAAACGTTGATGTCCATATTCTGTTTGAAGATGAGATCTAGGGTGTGTCCTGAACCATGCGTGGGAGAGTTTATCAGTTGTTGAAGGCCAAGTTCTTCCATTTGGTTGACGCAGGCGGTTGCGGTGGGGTCTTGGGCAGAGTTTGCCCACAGGTTAAAATCCCCAAGTACCAGCAGGTTTTTGGTTTTCAAGGTGTGCATCGAGAAGAATTCAGTGAGCGGCGTGAGGAGATTGGTCTTTGGTCCTGGTGGTCTGTATCATAGTAGTATGTGAACGGTGTCTTGAGGTGTTGTTCGGAGGTGCAGTGAGAGTGTTTCCATGAAAGGCACTGAGTTCTGTACGTTTGGTTTGGTGAACCCAAGATGAGATTTGAAGATCACTGCTAGGCCTCCTCCTTTTTTTCCGATTCTATGCTCGGTTAGGATACTGTAGTTCTCGGGCACCAGGTCAGTTAGGATGGTGTTGCAGTCAGGTGTTAGCCAGCTTTCTGTAATGAAGAGGCAATCTAAGTTGTTTTCGATGACGAAATCGTGGATTTCAAGCCTATGCTTGACTGCAGATCTGGTGTTGATCAGGGCGCATGCTAGTTGTTGCGGTTGGATCGGTGTCTCCTTGCATTTCCTGGTTGATAGTGGGTTGGTTCTTAATAATTGTTCTTTTTTTAGTCTTTTTTGAGTGGCGATCGGTAAAGTTGCGGCGGTGTTTCTTAGCCTGTGGATGGTGTCTGCTGTGTATTTAAAGTTGCACATGATGAGGAGGATGGTGTTGCTAGTAGGGAAGGTAGCTCTAAGGCCCAAGAGGGGCCACAGAGGAAGAAAGGTGGAGAGGAGGAATTAGTAGGAGAAAGACCAGCACAGCTGATAACGCAGGAGGAAGTCCCACAAATCAAAGAGATGCTCACTGAGATTCTGTTAAAAATGGAGACATCATTGAAAGCAGACATAGCGGCTGTAAGGACAGACATTTGGCAAGTGCTTGGAAGGGTAGAAGAGACGGAGGGCAGATTAGAAGATCATGAGCGAAGACTAGAGGACATCAGTAAGCAAATAAAATACCTACAAAGCACAAATAGAAGTCTCCTATACAAAATAGAAGACCAGGAGAATCGCAGTCGACGTAAAAATCTGCGAATTAAAGGACTTCCTGAGAAATATGGGAATGAAGAGCTGACGTCAATAATACAGCAGCTGATCAACCCCTTATTGGATAAAGAAATAACAGAACCTCTGAAACTAGATAGAGTCCATAGGATCGCACGATACCCCTTGAATAGGTCAGAGAGCCCGAGAGATGTGATAATAAGGTTCCATTATGCAGAAGAAAAATCAAAAATTATGGGAAAACTGCGGCAGCTTTCAGGTATAGGATTTGAAGGTGTGTAACTACAGGTTTATTCAGACTTGTCAGCAGAGACCCTCTCAAGAAGGAGACTGTTGAAACCTCTTATAGGGCTTTTGAAATCATCAAAGATATCCTACCAATAGGGGTTCCCAGCCTGCCTAATTGGGAAAAAAATGGGCGAACTGCAGTTCTGAGATTCCCTGAAGATTTGGAGGACTTCTGCAGTAAGCTGGACATTGTACCCCCCCATCCCAGGATGGGGAGAGGAGGAGAGAGTATTACCTACGTGAAAAATAACAGGATGGAGAGGGGGAGGGGGACCGGGGAGCAGTTCAAGTTAGCAGAAACGAAGTAGAGCTTGAAGGTATGGGTTAGCTCCAGCACGAGTTGAGGGGGGTAGGGGGGACTGGGGTGGGTTTGGAGGAGTCTGTGACGTGAGCCCGCTAGGGAATATGGGGTCAGGGTGGCACCAGGTTGATGAGCAGAGGGGTCTACCCAGCCGTTTTAGGCAATTTGTTCCAGACTAGGAGGGAGGTGGAGGGAGGGGGGGTTGGGTTGGGTTGGGTTGGGTGGGGGGAGGGATTGGGGGTAAGGGCTGGGGGGGGAATTTTGTCCTTTTTTTTTTTCTCCCTCTCTCTCTCTACTTGGAGTGCCCTACTAGATTGGCCAGAAGCTAGTATTGAGGTGAAAAATGGGAGTCGTAAATTTTGTCACGTATAATGTAAGGGGACTTAATACAGCAAAAAAAAGGTAAAAAATAAACAAGGAGTTACAGTTTTTGGAAGCAAACGTGGTGTGCCTACAGGAGACTTATATCACACACTCATCAGGAGGTGGACTGGCGTCACATCAGTTCCCAAAGTGGTTCTATGGGGACGCAGGATCAACACATTCAAGGGGTGTGGCTATTGGGTTTGATAGGACAATGACGTTCGTAGAGGGTGAGCGGCTGGCCGACCCAGGGGATAGGTTCCTTTTTGTGAAGGGGAAGTTATTCAATATGATGTGTACAATAGCGAATATCTATTCCCCAAATAAAAACCCTGAGAAATTTTTAAGGAAAGTATTGAGGAAGCTTAAGACCTTTAAAGAAGGCAAACTAATAATTGCAGGGGACCTAAACTGGAGCATGGACCCTGGGTTGGATACCTCAAGGGGCGCCACAAAATCCGTAACGTTGTGAGGCACTAAAAAAAATGCTAATGAGTCTTCAATTAATGGATACTTGGAGGATTTGCCACCCAAAGGAACGGGATTATACTTACTACTCTTTTGCCCATAAATCATTTTCAAGGATAGATTATATCCTAATAGAACACCAGTTGGTCCCGTACCTGAAGGCTGCAGAAATTAAAGCAATCACCCTGTCCGGCCATGCCCCAGTGAAAATCCAATTAAAGATCGATGGGGCTGCTCGGACTAGGATGAATTGGAAACTGAATGACTCTCTCATCCAAGATCCGGATTCTGTGGGAATAATTGAGCATGAATTAAAGAATTATTTTGAGATAAACGATACAGCGGAAATATCTAGGGCCACCCTCTGGGTGGCGCATAAGGCATACATAAGAGGGATCCTGATTGGTATTGGAGCAGGGAAAAGAAAGAAAGGGGGGAAAAGATGTCACGCCTTTATAGGGAGATCCAGGAACTAGAGCAGGCTACAAGACCCAGGGGGATACCTGAAAAGAAAGAGTTAATTGGGAAAAGAAGAGAATTGGATTAACTACTAGAACAGGAAAGAAAATGCGCCTTCTACACTATTAATAAGGATATGTACCAGGAGGGTAACAAGTCAGGAAAGTGGATGGCAAGAAAGGTCAAGAAAAAAAAGAATAGGACTTTCATATCCAAAATTGGGGACGAGGGGGGTGGATTAGAATTCTCATCCCCAAATATTGCTAAAATATTTCACTCCTACTATAGCGCTTTATATAAGGTAGGCCGGAATGAGGAAGTGGGCGAAAGTAGGAAGGAGGTGATGAGGGAGTACCTGCGGGGCCTAGACCTTCCCAGGGCAGAGAAGGAGGAGGTAGAGCTCCTTGAGATCCCCATTTTGCAGGAGGAAGTAGAAAGAGCGATAAGTAATACTGCTCTGGGAAAGAGCCCGGGCCCCGACGGATACTCCATAACATATTATAAAAAATTCTCTAAACTTTTAGTACCTAAATTGTGTAATTACCTGAATGCTCTGGGCGAGGGTGAGATGCCCCCAGAAGAGTCCCTTTTGGCTCATATTAACCTCATTTTGAAAGAAGGAAAGGACCCAGCTTCTCCAGGTAGTTATAGGCCAATCTCGTTATTAAATGAAGATATAAAAATTTTTGCTAAAATACTTGCAGACAGGTTGAAATTCGGGCTGCAACGATGGGTACACAATGATCAGGTGGGGTTTTTACCTGGAAGGGAGGGGAGGGACAACTGCCTGAAATCAATCTTTCTGATGCAGGAAGTAGTCAGGAATGACACCCCGGCGGTTCTATTGTCAATCGATGTCGAAAAGGCTTTCAATACAGTGGATTGGGGATTTGTGTTTGAAACATTGAAGCACCTAGGAATCGGGGAGAGGATGATGAGATGGATTATGTCCCTCTACAGACATCCAAAGGCTAGAATTAGAGTAAACAGAACCCTGTCTTCTCCCCTTGAATTATTTAATGAGACAAGACAGGGTTGCCCCCTGTCCCCAATCTTGTTCATAATAACTCTAGAACCATTACTAGCTGCGATTCTCAAGAATTAAGACAATAAAGGAATCCGGGTGGGAGAAAGGCAGTATAAAGTAGCGGCATTTGCCGGTGATCTACTCTGTTATATCACCTACCCTAGAACAACAATCCCCATGGTGCTCAAGGAGTTTGAGCGCTACGGAGGATTGACAAATTTCAAAATAAATATGGGTAAATCGGAGCTTTTAAACATAACGATCCCTTTGCGAGAGCAGAAGGCAATTAAATCTAGGCTCCCTCTTACTTGGTGCAGGAGGGAGCTAGGGTACCTGGGTATAAAATTGACACAGACTCCGAGGGATTTGTTCTCTGCTAACTACATTCCCTTACTTAATTATTATTATTA
Organism: Aquarana catesbeiana; assembly: GCF_042186555.1. Classification (NCBI taxonomy): domain Eukaryota; kingdom Metazoa; phylum Chordata; class Amphibia; order Anura; family Ranidae; genus Aquarana; species Aquarana catesbeiana. The sequence continues at coordinate 110,510,305 of NC_133325.1, read as the reverse complement.
TTATTATTATACAGGATTTATATAGCGCCGACAGTTTACGCAGCGCTTTACAACATTAGGGCAGACAGTACAAGTACAATACAATTCAATACAGGAGGAATCAGAGGGCCCTGCTCGTTAGAGCTTACAATCTAGGAGGGAGGGTCAAGTGATACAAAAGGGTAATAGCTGTGGGGGATGAGCTAATGGAGAAAATAGTGCAGTTGTTAGATGGAGGCAGGATAGGCTTCTCTGAAGAGGAAAGTTTTCAGGGATCGCCTAAAAGTGGATAAAGTTGGAGACAGTCTGACAGATTGGGGTAGGGAATTCCAGAGGATGGGCGAGGCTCGGGAGAAGTCCTGGAGGCGGATATGGGAGGAGGTGATGAGGGAGCTAGAGAGCAGGAGGTCTTGGGAGGAACGGAGATGGCGATTAGGTTGGTATTTTGAGACTAGGTTAGTGATGTAGCTGGGGGCAGAGTTGTGGATGGCTTTGTAACTTATTGTTAGTATTTTGAATTTAATTCGTTGGGCGAGTGGTAGCCAATGGAGGGATTGGCAGAGAGGGGTAGCAGACACTGAGCGGTTTGTAAGGTGGATGAGTCTGGCAGCAGCATTCATGATGGACTGAAGGGGGGATAGTCTGTTTAAAGGTAAGCCAATGAGGAGTGAGTTGCAGTAGTCAAGGCGAGAGATAACCAGGGAGTGAATCAGGAGCTTTGTGGTTTCATTGGTTAGAAAGGGACGAAGTTTAGAGATGTTGCGGAGGTTGAGGCGGCAAGCTTTGGAAAGTGATTGGATGTGGGGCTGAAAGGAGAGTTCAGAATCCAGGATAACACCTAGTACCCTGACATGTGGGGACGGGTGGATGGTTTTGCCATTGCTCTTGACAGAGAAGTCGGGGGAAGAGGAACGTGGGGGAGGAAATATTATAAGCTCGGTTTTGGACAAGTTGAGTTTGAGGAAGTGGTGTGACATCCATACAGATATGTCGGTTAGTAAGTTAGTGATGCGTGAGTAGACTGATGGAGTGAGTTGAGGGGTGGAGAGATAGATTTGTGTGTCATCAGCATAGAAATGATATTGAAAGCCGTGAGAAGCTATCAGCTGACCCAGGGAAGAGGTGTAGATTGAAAATAAAAGAGGTCCAAGAACAGAACCTTGGGGGACCCCGACAGAGAAGGGAAGAGGAGTGGAGGAAGTAGAATTGTAAGTGACACTGAAGGTGCGTTGGGATAGGTAGGATGAGAGCCACTGAAGAGCACAGTCACGGAGACCGAGGGAGTAAAGTTTTTTGAGGAGGAGGGGGTGGTCAACCGTGTCAAAGGCAGCTGAAAGATCCAGAAGTAGGAGTACAGAATAGTGTCCATTGGTTTTTGCAGTTAGTAGGTCATTTGTGAGTTTTAAAAGAGCAGTTTCTGTGGAGTGTTGAGGGCGAAATCCAGATTGAAGGGGATCAAGAAGGTTATTTTTAATGAGGTGGTCACTCAGTTGGTTGTAAACCAGGCGTTCAAGGAGTTTAGAGGAAAAGGGGAGCAAGGAGATTGGGCGTAGGTTGTTAAGATTGGTAGGGTCCAAGGACGGCTTTTTGAGTATGGGGGTGACCAGTGCATGTTTTAGAGCATCGGGGAAGATGCCAGAGGTGAGGGAGAGATTGAAGATGTGGGTTAGAGAGTGTAGGATGGGGTCAGAGGGTGACCGTAGCATTTGAGAGGGAATAGGGTCCAGGGGACAGGTGGTTAGGTGGGCGATAGAAAGGAGTTTAGCAACTTCATCTGTAGTAGTAGATTTGAATAGGGGGAGTGTCAGTTGTATCTGTTGACATGGGGTCTTAGCTGGGGGAGATACCTGTAGAATAGAGATTTCATCACGGATTGTATCAATCTTGTTTTTGAAGTGATTAGCGATTTCCTGGGCAGTGAGTAAGTCAATGGGTGGAGGCGGTGGAGGACAAAGTAGAGAGTTGAAGGTAGAGAAGAGTTTACGGGGATTGGATGAGAAAGTGTTAATAAGAGTTGTAAAATAGGTTTGCTTGGCAGTGTGGAGGAAAGAATAGTATGTTTGGAGGGCAGATTTGTATTGGTTGAAGTCTTTGAGAGACTTAGTCTTGTGCCACAGACGCTCAAGAGCGCGACTACGTTTTTTGAGAATTTTAGTGTCATCTGTTTGCCAGGGTTGTAGGGGTCGAGGCCTGATTCTGCGTGTAGTGAGGGGAGAGAGCTTATCCAGGGTGGAGGACAGAGATTTGTTGTAGATGGACATGGCTTGGTTGGGGCAGGACATGGGAGAGATTTTGTCATAGAGGTGGTCAGTAGCAGAATAGAGGAGACAGGAGTTGAAGTTGCGAAAGTTTCTACGGGTGATGGTTAGGCGATTGGAGGGAAAGGTGGTGGAAGACAGGGGGAAGGAGAAACTAATAAGGTGGTGGTCCGAGAGAGGAAAAGGATTGTTTGAGAAGTTGCATGGAGTGCATAGGTAGGAGAATACAAGGTCAAGGGTGTTGCCATCAGAGTGAGTAGAAGCCTGTACCCATTGCTTCAGGTCAAATGAAGAGGTTAGACTAAGAAGTTTAGAAGTAGCAGGAGTGTTTGTATTAGCAGGGATGTTGAAATCACCGAGAAGGATTGTGGGAATATCCGAAGAGAGAAAGTAGGGTAGCCAGGCAGAAAACTCATCAAGGAAAGTCGATAATGGTCCAGGGGGCCGGTAGATCACAGCAATTCTTAGGGAAGTAGGAGAGAATAGACGTATACAGTGGGCTTCGAATGATGAGAGTATATGATGAGAGAATAATAAGATCAAGGACCAACTAAACAGGATGAGGTATAGAGCTTTATGATGGATTGGCAGGATAAACGCTGTAAAAATGTTTGTTCTGCCTATGCTAATCTATACCTTTCAAATTATCCCAATAGCTCTTCCTCCTGTCTTCTTTAGAAAACTACAGTCTATAACTCTGGGGTTTATTTGGGCACGTAAACGCCCTAGGATAGCGTATGATATTCTGGTAAAGGAAAAAAACAGGGAGGGTTGGGAGCCCCGGACTTCAAAAAGTACTACCAAGCCATTTCTATCTCTAGAATCACTGATTGGTTATATAGCAAACAAGAGAAAAGTTGGGTGAATATAGAAATTGCACAAAGTAGAGTTGACATAGAAAAGATGATCTGGATCCCACCACAATTTCGGGAGTTAGGACACAGTATTAATTTTTTGACTAGGAACACATTTAAGATTTGGGATGGGTTAAGTAAGAGATTCCATTGTGAATATAACTCACCACTAATATCATTATTGAACACTAATTATTTCGAGCCTGGGAAGGAGGAGCACTTATACTTTACAAGGTGGGCGAAAAGAGACGTGATACAATTACAGGATGTGATGAGGGGAAATCGATTATGCACCTACACAGAAATTACATGGGTATGGGGGAATAAACCACTGGACAAATGGAGGTATGCTCAGATACAGCACTTTACACAATCACTTCCACAACCATTGAGGGGAAGAGACCAACTAAGAGCAATAGAAAAATTACTAAGCTCCCCCTTGAGTGTGAATGGTAGTATATCTAAATTCTACAGAGTGCTTAAGGGGAAAAGAAAGTAAGGGGTTCCCCACTTATTTGGAGAAGTGGGAAAGAGAAATCGGATACCTGAGAGACGAGGAACACATGTGTAAGATATTAAAAATGGTATACTTACCGGTAAGAGACACCCGGACGTATGAAATGGCCTATAAGTTAATGGCTAGGTGGTATGTGACGCCCCAGAGGGAGCACGAGTATGGGCCTGAGACTCCCCCAACCTGTTGGAGGGGGTGCGGGGCCTTAGGAACCTTCACGCATCTTTGGTGGGGGTGCGCTAAAATACAGCTTTACTGGGAGGGAATCTTGGGAGAAATCCTGCAAATAACGGGGGACCGGGTTAATAAAAATCCATGGACGTGTTTGTTCCACGATACGGAGAAAGAGGTATCCCATTATAGCAAGTCACTAGTTCCGCACCTCCTGAATGCGGCTAAAGCGCTGATCCCTCGCTTTTGGAAAAATCAGGAAGCCCCAGGGTTAAGGGAGTGGATAACAAGGGTGGAATGGGTAAGAGGCATGGAAGAGTCTATACACTCGATGGAAGGCTTACAGGAGAAATATTGTAGGACTTGGGCGAAATGGCTGGAATTTAGAAATACGGAGAGATGTTTGAGGATTATGGACATATAGAGGTAGGAGAGAGAGAGGGGGATCGAGGGGGATTGGGGTGTGTTTTCCCCCATTTTTTTTTTTTTTTTTCTGGGCGGGATGAGGGGGGAGACAAATAATTAAATATTTATATGTATTGTAGATTAAAAATTAAAGTATATATCATAAGAAGAAATGAAAGTGAGAAAGGGAGAAATTGTAGCCACAATTATGCAAAAAAATGAGAAGGGACAAAAATGATTAGCTCAGCTAAATAAAAAAAAAAAAAAATAAATAAATAATAGAGATAAGCCCAGGAGGTGTCATTCACCTAGTTGGACTTAACTCATAGTGTCCCTGCACTTTTTGCAAAGCTGCTGAATTTCTGTAATTCAGCTTTAAGGAAATTACTTGCTGCTTAGGAAGAGGTAGTCAATTAGTGCTCTACTGCACTTAGAATCCACCCTTAACTATGGCAAAAATACAAAAGTGTCAAAGAAACAATGGATAGACAGACGAGAATGTAGTCTGTGCCAGTGAGTGGGTAAGTATTTTTTCTTAATTAGAAAAGTTTTTATTGTGTCATAAAAACAGATGTACATTGGAGACAGAAACATCATAATAATTTCAGGGTATACATTAGCAACAGTATTATATACAGTTGATGGTCTAAAGCATGGAACTTATGGGACGTACACACGGTCTGACTTTTCGACCGGACTGGTCTGACAGACGCCGACGGACCAAATCCGGCGAACAATCCGATCGTGTGTGGGCTTCACCGGACCTTCAGCGGACTTTTCCAGTTTCAAATTTGATGAACTTTAGATTTGGAACATGCTTCAAATCTTTACGTCGTAACTCCGCCGGACCCAGAAATCCGCTCGTCTGTATGCTAGTCCGACGGACAAAAAACAACGCTAGGGCAGCTATTCGCTACTGGCTATCAGCTTCCTTATTTTAGTCCGGCGTACGTCACCCCTTGCGAATCCATCGGACTTTGGTGTGATCGTGTGTAGGCAAGTCCGGTCGTTAGAAATTCCGTTGAAAGTCCGCCAAAAGTCCGTAGAAAGTCTGTCGAAAGACTGTCGGACAGGCTGTCGGACTTTCGTAGCTAAGAAGTCCAACCGTGTGTACACAACATTAGTTCCATATATTTCTTTTAGTAGGTTGGTAGCAATGTACATGACACACTCATAGCCCTAAGCAAAGAAAAGGGTAACTGTTATTGAACTAACCTCCTTCCAACGGGAAGGTGAACTCGCTGATGCCTCTTCTCACAGCCAGGGCCTGTTTGGGTCCTAGTGGACCATACCACTGATTAACCCCTAGGAGAGGAGATATTAAGAATGAACCCTAAACCCTTGAGCTGGCTGATGGCTTTGTATTATTGTGGCCAATGCTTTTAGGGAGCCAGAAGCTTACATTTGGAGTAGTCTATCAAGAACCAGTTGAGTGGGTGCTGAACCAGGGGTATCCAGCCAGGGCTGCCATATTTTATAGAACTTGTTAATTGCATTTCCGTGTTGATATGTCAGTTTTTCTTTATTCAGGGTATTGTTAATGTTCGATCCACTGTTTCGTTGTTGGGCTATGTGGTGATAACCATAGGCGAGCTATCTGCTTGCGTGCAATATAAAGTTATCTTGAGACTGCTACATTAGCCGGGGGGACGAACAGTTCTTCGTCCACTGCACCCAACAAGCATTTGACCAGGTGTAACGGAACAGTGGATTAATATATATGTAATATGGTATTAGTAACTTTACTCCAATACCTGAATAATTTTGGGCAGCGCCACATCAGATATATAAGGTCTCTGTTAGCCCGCCCCCACATCTGGGGCATAGAGGGGAGTCCCTCCTGCCCCATCTGTGAAGCAAAACCGTGGTACGGTAAGTTCTGTGTAGAATGAAGAGTTGGGAGAGCGGGTAAGTATTTTATCATTGTTCATGTTATCAAGTGGAGTAGTGGACGTAAAGTAAAGATTTACTTTAGATTCACTTTCGAATCTCTACATGAAGAAAACTCCAACATCACTGATGCTCATTTGTTTTATTTATTTAATGGCATTCTCTACAATGCTGGAATGACGATGGCTTTTGAATGGTTGGTTTGATCAGTGCTATAGTTCAGGGTCCATTGAAGTTGTTCAGTTCATTCTATTGTTTCCATTGTTTGTACTAAAGACAACAAAAAATTGTTTCAAATACAAATTGATGCAATAATACGCTCATTGTTATAATTCAGTATTTTTTTTTTATGTTTATTAACACTGGTTTTAAATAAAGAGCATACTTTAGCAGCTAGAATTAAACAGAGTGTCTGTGCTTTCTGAGGTAGCTCTGATTTCTGGGATAAAAGAGGACAAATTATATTAAAACGAGTACCAAAGACCTGATATGCAATTTTTGCAATTGCATCTTGCAATAGATGAAACATCATTTTTCCATAGACTCAGAGTAGATGTACTGAGCTATATACCAATGTGGACTTTGTTACAGAGCCCATTGTAAGTTTTTAAGCTGATAGAAAAAGAAGAAGTATAGAACTCCTTGAAGATAATAACCTATTCTGGATATTCATAAATGTACAATGTACCAAACGGCTATTTCACTATCACTGTATTAAATTGGAAATTTCGTTGGTCGCTGACTGTATTCTGTTTCAATATGCACTCATGCCTTTAACTGATTTCTTACAGTTATTTCGTATTGTCCTGAATTAATAAAAACTGTACAAACCATTGGTAACAATGTGAATAGCACCGGGGAGGGGGAATTACTGATTACTGTAATTTAAGATAAGCACTACCTTTCCCAATGAGTACTAAATATGGAGGGAGGAAGACAGGACAGTAAATTACACAAAATAAGCTAAAGGTCATTATCTCGCTTATACATGTAAATTGATAAGCTCAGATTAAATTGGTGGTTTGAAGAAGACCTTAGGGAAGCTTTAGTGGCTAACTGAAATTCTAAGGAATATACAGCATTTTAAATCAGGCCATGTTAGTATGAGGCAGGAAAGAATAAACCTTTACTGGACTTTATTAAAACAACAGAAATAATATCTTTATTGTTCTGATGTTTAATGTATTTAAAGCTGAACTCAAAGAAGATAAACACGACTGACAGTAGTATCAATACCTACATTTTGACTTGGTATCATACTCTGGAAGCCCCCTGTACAGCAGAACTCAGACCAGGGGTGGGAAAAGAAGCACAAGGAGCCAATCAAGTGTACTTTGGTGGTCACATTCTAACAAGAAAATGCCAATAGGAAGATAAAGCAGAGCTGCAGAGAGGTGAGCTCATCATCTGTGGTGTAACTTTATCTGGTCAAACTTGGGGAGGGAAAATACCTGTAAGTGTTACTACAGTGGTAAAAAATACATCAGGCTTTTTGCCTTTTTGGGCAAGACTGTATAAATCTTAGGTATAAATAAATGTGTAAGGCCCCTGCTGTAAGCAGAAGTATCCAATAGGCTAAATTTAGTTCTGCGGGGCAGTAATCAACCTGAGCTCTTATTGATAGTTCTGCTTTCCTAAGCTCCCTAAACTCAGTGTTATTGTTTGCCTCTGTCTGCTGTTGGGAAATGTCCCTGACAATAGTTTGAGAAGGTACAATAATTCTGAGTTATGAAAATTTACACTATATTTTCAAAAGTATTAGGATGCATGAACTTTAATGGCATCCCAATCTTAGTCCGTTGGGTTCAATATTGAGTTGGCCCACCCTTTGCAGCTATAGCAGCTTCAACTCTTCTGGGAAGGCTGTCCACAAGGTTTAGGAGTGTGTCTATGGGAATGTTTGACCATTCTTCCAGAAGTGCATTTGTGAGGTAAGGCACTGATGTTGGATGAGAAGGCCTGACTCGCAGTCTCCGCTCTAATTCATCACAAAGGTGTTCCATCAGGTTGAGGTCTGGACTCTGTGCAGGCCAGTCAAGTTCCTCCACCCCAAACTCGCTCATCCATGACTTTATGGACCTTGCTTTGTGCACTAGGGCACAGTCATGTTGGAAGAGGAAGGGACCATCCCCAAACTGTTCCCACAAAGTTGGGAGCATGAAATCGTCCAAAATGTCTTGGTATGCTGACGCCTTAAAAGTTCCCTTCACTGGAACTAGGGGGCCAAACCCAACCTCTGGAAAACAACCCCACACCATAATCCCCCCTCCACCAAATGATTTAGACCAGAGCACAAAGCAAGGTCCATAAAGACATGGATGAGTGAGTTTGGGGTGGAGGAACCTGACTGGCCTTCACAGAGTCCTGACCCCATCCTGATATAACATCTTTCTGATTAATTAGAGTGGAGACTGCAAGCCAGGCCTCCTAAACCTTGTAGACAGCCTTCCCAGAAGAGTTGAAGCTGTTATAGTTGCAAAGGGTGGGCCAACGCAATATTAAACCCTACGGACTAATGCCCCGTACACACGGTCGGACTTTGTTCGGACATTCCGACGACAAAATCCTAGGATTTTTTCCGACGGATGTTGGCTCAAACTTGTCTTGCATACACACGGTCACACAAAGTTGTCGGAAAATCCGATCGTTCTAAACGCGGTGACGTAAAACACGTACGTCGGGACTATAAACGGGGCAGTGGCCAATAGCTTTCATCTCTTTATTTATTCTGAGCATGCGTGGCACTTTGTCCGTCGGATTTGTGTACACATGACCGGAATTTCCGACAACGGATTTTGTTGTCGGAAAATTTTATAGCCTGCTCTCAAACTTTGTGTGTCGGAAAATCCGATGGAAAATGTGTGATGGAGCCTACACACGGTCGGAATTTCCGACAACAAGGTCCTATCACACATTTTCCGTCGGAAAATCCGACTGTGTGTACGGGGCATAAGACTAGGATGCCATTAAAGTGTGTGCATGTAAAGGCAGATGTCTCAATACTTTTGACAATAGTGTGTGCACGCGCGTGTGTCTGTGTGTATATATATCATATGTATCATATATTGTTGGTTTGTTTTCCTTTTTCAGTAGAATGGGTAAGAGTCAGAAATTCTGTCAAGAAAAACCTAAGGGATGTTTCAACCCAGGCATGTCAAACTCAAGTCCAGTGCGGTGTACTGCAAAGGCAGTTGCACCTTCATCTATGGGCTATAGTTTAACTGATTTAAAGTGGTGTTCCGGCCAAAATTATACTTTTTAAATAAAAATATCCTGATAATACACAAGCTTAATGTATTTTAGTAAAGTTAGTCTGTAAACTAAGGTCTGTTTTGTTAGTTTATAGCAGTAGTTTGTTATTTTATAAACTTACAGCAGGCCGTGGCCATCTTAAGTGTGGGCATCTGAAGCCAGACTGTATTTCTTCCTGGATCTCATCCTTGCAGATCTTGCACATGCTCAGTGCAGCATAAGTAGTGTAATAGGTTTCAGGTAAGGTTTCCATAGCAACGGCAGTGTCAGAGGAAGTTGCCGCCCCTTCCCAGAAGGCATTGCAAACAGGAAATTATGCGATGGGCCACGGCCAGGGAGGAGGAAGTGAAAAATGAATACAGCAGATATACAGTAGGTGCTGAGAAAAAAAAAATTTAAATATCCAATTCATTTACAGTGCACAGTTTAGTGAGGGATGCTGAAGAATTGTAAAAGTGGGTGGAACTCCACTTTAAATGGTAACTGGAAGTTTTCAAATACAAACATTTGCTTATTTAAAACTACTCATCAACTGCACCTTCTTTAGCTCAAACTTGCTGTGCAGCACCCTCTGTTGCTCAAAATCATTGCATTGCATGATTATAATTAATATCTGGCACTATCTTTATCTTAAATTCACTGCCCATTGGCCCACCACTTTTACAATGCTGAACAATAAACAATGTCCATCTACTTTGTGCAGAAACAAAGTTCATTTAACTTTAACTTAAAAAAGTCCCAGATCTGAACAGTTTTCAAATGATAGTGCCTCCTTGTATTCCTTCACTGTGCTTTTTTATTCATAAGTTCCTGAAGATGTCAATAGTAGATTAAATGCATTGGGCATGGTTTTCTGTCATATATGCCTATGTAATTTCTGGCCTGTGGAATGCCTGCTGGAAGTACTGGAGTAAAGAGTAACAACGGCCATCTTGGATTCTCTTAGTGACAGAGACCCATGTTTGGCCTTTTTACATTTTATCAAATGCGAGTGTGTATTTTGTTGTCATCGGTTGTATCCTAATAAACTATACTGCACTATGGTAACTCTATGTTTTGACTTTCTGTTTGACGTAAGCTGCATGATGTCCATGGAGTAATAATTAACAGCACTGCAGCAGACTAATGGAATGGAGGAGATATACTACTGGAAGTTGCTGTGAAGGAAAGAAATAATATAGAAGGCTGATAAAGACCCACTTATTAATTTAAGGCGTCAGTCCGTCTGATGAGTGCATCTGTTCTTGGGGGTGAGCACTGCTGGGAGCACAGAGGTGTATTGTAATCCACACTTATGAATAAAAAGCATGGCACATATACAAAGATGTAATAGATATGGAAATCCTAAACCTTGCATGTCTGCACATTCCTGGAACCTACTGGGATCTGGAGGTTGGTCAGAGTCCTTCAGCACATCTGCCAGGTTCAATAGTTCATGGTCCCTATATATTTTAGGATTGTTCTATTAATTTGGTTTGTTAAAAGGTCATTTTGCAATCGCACTGAACTTTATTGTTTGCATCCAAAACCTGTTTTCTATTTTAACTCTTTAACTCTTTAACTTTAAAAATCTAGAAAAGGAGTATATTTAAAATGACGGTGGAGAAATGCACCAAAATAGGGTAATACCTTTTCCTCTGCATAGGTGCCAATACATTTATTAAATCAGTAATTGGGTCTGCGGGTATTTGATCAGAACATGTCCTTATTTTGAATGCAGTGATAGACATCTGTTTGAGTGTGTAGCAATGTATAAAGGTTCAAAAATATGGGCTGCATGGGGTCAGCCCCTTCAGACACTTTCACTTCTATACTGTATACTTGGAATAGCTAAAAGTATATAGACACTTGCCCATCACATCTATAGTATATAGTATGTGGACACCACTCCAAATTATTGAGTTTGGGTGTTTTAGTGAAGGGTACTATTATTGCCACAGTACACAAAAATATTTCACACAATTTTTTTTTCCAATCTTGTGGCAACAGTTGGTCGATTTGCCTTTTCTGTTCCAGCATGGCTGTGCACTAAATTAGGTTCATGATCTGATGAGTTTGGTGTGGAGGACCACAAATGGCCTGCCTTATTCCTGTCCACAAACCTACTAAACTCCTTTGGGCTGAATTGGAACAAATCAGGTCTTCATGACCGGCATCAGTACCTTATCTCAAAAATGCTATTTTGTCCAAATTGGAGTCAGAGGTCAGAAGAACACCAAGATAATCTTCTAAGGGTATTAACCATACTGACTAGAAGAATATGCTTCATTACCAGGGCTGGATTCTATTCTCTCTCTATTCAACTTCTACTAAAGTTGTACCATTTTTTTTACTTTTGATTACCACCTGAATTTCAGAGTAATTTACCACAATTTTATAACTGATGAATCTGATAAACTACATAGTTTTCAGGAGCTTTTGGAGTCATAGAAGTTTTTTTTCAAAATGAATGTTCACAGAATGATTACAATGAGAAGTTAAGGCAAATATGATGAGCATCTGATGACCATCATTGCTATTTTCTTTTTTTTAAATTTGCTGGCCATGGTGACAATGACATGTTCTGCAGTTATATACCGTGATCCACAATGTACATTATTCACCCTTAGACTTGTACTATGGAACATTTGAACTATTTTTTTTTTCAACCTCAAAAAATATGAGATATAATGAAACCTCACTGACAGAAATTGCAGTCCTTAGCCAGTAATTTATATAATTTGGAAACCTCTATGTGAAAGATCTTAACAAGTAAAAGACACTATCATTTTTAAACAATGTATTTTTCCTACTGTTAGGTAAAATATATATATATATTGATTACATGGCCAAGAGATAATTAGACACAGACAGTTGTTGCTAAAGTGCTACACAATGCATTCTTGGTTAATAACATGTTTCTGGTCTAAAACCAGTATTAAATCAAAAACCAAAAATGTTATATGTTGCAGCTTACCAATCATTAGATGTGGTAGCTGTATTAGTTTTCTATTTTAGGCCCCCCCCCCCCCCCCCCCCGGTTTTCTCCTGGTGATCTGGCCAGTAATACACCTCCTGTATTATACAGACACCACTCCTGAAGAATGAGCATGGGGGCAGATTTAGACAGCAGCATTGTCAGTGTCTGGGTGGGGGGAGTGTTAGGTGTACTAGTAGCTTTAAATACAGTAACAAATTGAGCTAATACGTTATAATCAGTTACAGCAAACAGTTTTTTTCCTTTAAGATTAAGGCTTTACATAAATAACAGCTGATCATTTTAAGCAACTCTGTCAGTGTTAAATGGTTTGTCTCACCCCTGTAACTGCAAGAGAGCTTTTCTTTTGAAAAACAACAAACTTACTGGCTGGATCACCTGATGAAAATAGAAAAAAGACAGCTTACAAAAGGAAAGTAATGCAGCCATCACATCAAAGAATTGGTAAGCTGCAATAGAATAAATGTTTACTTTTGGATTTAATACCTCTTTAATCATTTTAGGATTTATTTTTTCCTTCTTCCAAATGATAAAATTATGAATTTAAAGTGTTACTAAAGCCAAGACATTGCATTCACTATATCTGGTCTCCCATAGTACACAGAACATGGAAATGACATAGTTATAGTCATTTTAAGCTGCTAAATGCCTTTTCTCATCTGCAAGCTCTAGCAGTCTTGGGACTTCCATCAGTGTGTGGTTAAAGCTTGTTGGAGGAGTTTTTATCCTACTCTGAATGTCCTATGAGGCTGCAAAACCCCTGATCCTCTGTCTGGACAATGCTGGTTGGCCCTGTGCTGATGTACCCTCCCAAGAAAAAAAAAAACTCTCTAGCAATACCCACCAAACTGAGCATGTGCAGAGTCCCCTCAATACTCTGTACTATCTGGGAGATGGACAGGGTACAGTGGAAGAAGGGGAGGGTCAGAGAAGACAGGATCAAACAGCCTTTTTACACAATGCAGAGGATTAACCCCGTAGGTTCCGCAGTGAATATAACAAGCATGCTTTACTGCGTATACAGAAAGATTTTATTGTCGTGGATTTAGTAACACTTTAAAGGACAGGCATGTCTTAACAAGTATGTTCTGCATTTCTTGGTTAATGTGCAATATTGAGTCTGATTACTATCTTTGTTTCATATTAATACAACACATTATGAGCTCTAATGTGTTTTGCTTTGGCAGTTATAAACGATCACAAACTGAATATAGGTTGGGGAGGGCATTCAATCTGGCAGGTAATAGATCCTGTATATGTACATACATGCACCTAGAAGAGGTGATAGTCCATATATATATATATATATATATATAATCATAATTGCCAAAAGCCATCAGGCAGTGCTGTGAAAACATGAGCATGACAAGTACTTAATTAGTCTTCTCTATGCAGCAATACAAAATAATTGCAATGTTATCATAACCTGGCAAACTAATCATTTCCAGCTGGCTTGCTAATAACAGCTGTAGTGGGTGTGCTAGTTGTATACATAACATTGTCACAGCCTGTGCTATGTGGAAAAAATACACATTTTAAGAGTGATTCACTGAGTCAGGCAAACCATACATCATTTTACAATATATGATCTCCACACCATATACACTCACCGGCCACTTTATTAGGTACACCTGTTCAATTGCTTGCTAACACAAATTGTTAATTAGCCAATCACATGGCAGCAACTCAATGAATGTAGGCATCTAGATGTGGTGAAGACGACTTGCTGAAGTTAAAACCAAGCATCAGAATGGGGAAGAAAAGAGAATTTAAGTGACTTTGAACGTGGCATGGTTCCTGGTGTCAGACAAGCTGGTCTGAGTATATAAAAAACTGCTGATCTACTGGGATTTTCACGCACATCCATTTCTAGTGTTTACAGAGAATCTTCCGAAAAAGAGAATATACAGTGAGCGGCAGTTGTGTGGACAAAAATGCCTTGTTGATGTCAGAGGTCAGATGAGAATGGGCAGAAGATGATAGAAAGGCCACAGTAACTCAAATAACCACTCGTTACAACCAAGGTATGCAGAATAGCATCTCTGAATGCACAGCACATTGAAAATTGAAGTAGATGGACTACAGCAGCAGAAGACCACACCCTGTGCCACTACTGTCAGCTAAGAACAGGAAACCGAGGCTACAATTCGCACAGACACAGACGTCACAACGCTGCCCGGTCCGAGGACGCCTTAGGTATCGAGTAATACGAGTGGAGAGTGAAGAGATCACGATCGCTATTGCTTACGAGACTGACAGCAGCAAAGTCCACAAAATACCCGGCCGGACACAGGCACTTTTTAGCCGCCGCGGCAACTGGTGGTGATTGAGATTTATCTCCTCCCCATAGTACACTACCGTACATTATCGATGTGTTAAGGGATTAGCCACATACAGGAGCCGCAGGAAGCAATTAACAGTGCAGTCTCCAAACGGGGTGGTAATATACCATTACACAGGATAAAAACCCTGTCATATCATTGATATTAAGCTTATTTGCAATCGTTATTGAACTATGTTGTGTGCCTCAGATTTATGTCATTAAGTGACTACTACTTCACAATACATAGTTACATAGTAGGTGAGGTTGAAAAAAGACACAAGTCCATCAAGTCCAACCTATGTGTGATAATGTGTCAGTATTACATTGTATATCCCTGTATGTTGCGGTCATTCAGGTGCTTATCTAATAGTTTCTTGAAGCTATCGATGCTCCCCACTGAGACCACCGCCTGTGGAAGGGAATTCCAAATCTTTGCCGCTCTTACAGTAAAGAACCCTCTACGTGGTTTATGGTTAAACCTCTTTTCTTCTAATTTTAATGAGTGGCCGCGAGTCTTGTTAAACTCTCTTATGCGAAAACGTTTTATTTCTATTGTAGGGTCACCAGTACGGTATTTGTATATTGAAATCATATCCCCTCTCAAGCGTCTCTTCTCCAGAGAGAATAAAAAACTTTTGATCACTAAAGCTGAATACCAGTGCATAAACTGCTAATGCGATCAGTGGAACCCTTTGGAGTCCCTTTGTACTATGTAGTGAAGGATTGAACGAACGTTGGCACTGGGATGGAACATCAGGGGCCTTGATATAGGATGAGTTGATTCACAAAAGCGGGACGTCAAACTCACAGCAGAGTGGTTATACCATAAACGGAAAAAAGCTCCAATAGTGTAAAATCATATGGTTTTATTAAAACAACAAAAGTAGTAAACACTCACATATAAAATTCAAAGTTGAGCGTCTAGGAAGAGGTCTGGAGCGCCGGCCGGATGCTCACAGACAGCCCGTCCTGCTGGTAACACAACAGCGGTGGGAGGTGACGCGAACACGTCAGGAAGGGCTGTCTGTGAGCATTCGGCCGGCGCTCCAGACCTCTTCCTAGACGCTCAACTTTGAATTTTATATGTGAGTGTTTACTACTTTTGTTGTTTTAATAAAGCCATATGATTTTACACTATTGGAGCTTTTTTCCATTTATGGTATAACCACTCTGCTGTGAGTTTGACGTCCCGCTTTTGTGAATCAACTCATCCTATATCAAGGACCCTGATGTTCCATCCCAGTGCCAACGTTTGTTTTTTCGGTGGCGGTCCGGAGCAATCAGTTTTAACAGCTTACTCTGATCCTCTGTAGTGGGGGGTCATGAGTCTCTGGTAAGCGGCCAGTCTCTATATATGTGGTGGTGGACTAAACACCTTGTCCTTATCCAGCAGGACCTCAATTATACTCTAACAAACACCTGGGTGATTCATCTTGTTGCTTTTACATGGACTTACCTTTGTATTCTTTTCACTGTTGCACATGAAGAATGCACTTTTGATGGTTTATTTATTTGTTATTTATAACTTTATATTTTGGTGATTTATATAATATATTTGCTCTATACACCTTATCTGGTATTCCCCTAAAGGAAGGACAGATTGTCACTTGTATGGACACCAGTTCTCTCATTAGCGCGGTTCCACTTTTTCTAAATCAAACATATATACATCACCTGTTGGTGATTAGAGTGATTATTACTGGGCTTTTTGTTAGGAACATGCATATTTGTACAGCACTATTGAAATGACTGCTTGATAATATGTGATTTGGCGGATGGATCTTTAATGTCTGTAATACCTTACTACTTGCTTACTTGGCACTTATACCCCCTTCCTGCCCAGGTCAATTTTTAGCTTTCAGTGCTGTTGCACTTTGAATGACATTGGGCAGTCATGCAACACTGTACCCACATGAACTTTTTATCATTTTTATAATTTTTTTTCACGCACATAGAGCTTTCTTTTGGTGGTATTTAATCACCACTTTTTTTAAAATTTTTTGCTAAACAAATGAAAAAACAACTTTTTTTTCTCCTTCAGTGATGTGAGCTGATGAGGCTGCACTGATGGACACTGATAGGCAGCAATGATGAGGAGGCACTGATGAGGCTACACTGATAGTCAGCACTGATAGGTGGCACTGATGAGGAGGCACTGATGAGGCTGCACTGATGGTCAGCACTGATAGGTGGCACTGATGAGGAGGCACTGATGGGCACTGATAGGCAGCTTTGATTGGCACTAATGGGGCTGCACTGATATTTAGGGCTTTGATGATTAGTGCCCTGATTATCTGTGTACATGTCCCCTGTCAGGATTGCTGGTTACCGGCTCTCATCACACTGTGACAGCCCGTGCGGAAAATACTGCCAATAACCAGCAAGTCTGTTTATACTGTGATCACCTGTGATTGAACACAGCTGATCACATAGTAAAGGACCACTGTAATTGGCCTTTTACCACCATCAGTGTTTGGCTGTGTCCTATAGACACAGTGACCACAGAGTGCGCCAGATGTGCGGTTCTGGGAAGACGTCCATGGTTGCCCTCCTTGAACAACAGAACCATGCTGTAGCAGTCTTTCGGCTATAGCACAGTAAGGAAGTGGTATAGGAATCTATTACATCCTGATTTGTAGACTTTATACATCTAGTGCAGGCTATCCCAAACAGAGTTCCGTGGAACTCTAGGGTTCCTCCAGAGGTTACCAGGGGTTCTTTGAGCTGTGACTGATTGACCTCCCATTTAATGGTGCTTGCATAGATGTAGGACCAATGGCATTTGGCAAAGACAGCAGAAGGACATAATTTCTCTTTTTAGCTGCCAGTAAGATTGGCATTTTGACCACCTCTGAAAGGGACATGTTTGTCACTGTCCCCCAATGAATTTGTTTTACTAGAAGTTTCCTGAGAAATTGGTGATTGGGTCTGTAGGTATTTGCTCCAAACGTTCTTATTTTTAATGCTGTGATAGACATCTGTTTGAGTGTGTAGCAGTGTATAAAGGTTCAAAAATATGTGCTGCATGGGGCCAGCCTCTTCAGACACTTTCACCTCTATATAGGTGTTTGGGTGTTTTAGCGAAGGGTACAATAATGCCATAGTATACAAAAATATTTTACATCATTGTGTGCCTCCAATCTTGTGGCAGTTTGGGAAATTCCCTTTTCTGTTTCAGCATGAATGTGCACTAAATCAGGTTCAGGCCAACTTCACACTGCTCCGACATGGAAGTCGGACGACTTCCGATCTGACTTTGCCCTAAGACTTCATGTCTGACTTCCATGCAACTTCACTGAACGGGATCTGACTTTGATCTGACCATACCTGGCCCTTTGAGTCTGGTATGAATCTTGAGGGGGGAACCCCACGCCAATTTTTTTTTTTTAAACCGTGAGGGGTCCCCACCAAGACTATACCAGACTCTTCAGTCTGGTATAGATTTTGAGGGGAACCCCCAAGCCAAAATAATAAAAAATATTGCTTGGGTTCCCCCAACCTGCAAATCCTACATATTATATATTACAGGAAATTACAGTGCTACTAAACCCAGGACCCTGCATTCACTATATCTGGTCTCCCACAGTACACAGAGCACGGGAATGCAATTATTTTAGTAAATATAAACTGCTTTACTAATACCTTTACTCATCAATAGTATATAGTAGTCTTATGAATTATATCAGTGTGTGGTTAAAGCTTGAAGGAGGAGTTTTCATTCTGCACTGACTGTTCTATCGGGATGAAGGACCCCTGGCTCTCCCTGTGCTAGTCACATGCACCCTCCCAAGCAAAAAAAAACTCTATCAATACACACCAAACTGAGCATGTGCAGCCTGTCCCCTGGCTCTATATTATCAGGAAATATATTGAGGACAGTGGGAGAAGGGGAGAATCAGAAAAGATAGGGTCAAACAGCCTTTTTGAACAAAGCAGAGGATTAACCCCTTAGGTTCCACAGTGAGTATAACAAGCATGTTTTACTTCATATACAGACTGATTTTACTGTTGTGGATTTAGTAACACTTTAACTTGTATTATTCACAAATCTTTGCTTGGAAAAAATAGATACAAACTTCATGCAGATTTCTGAATTTTGTTAATTAGTTGATTATTACATAATATGCTACTAATGGGTGATTATTTATGATATGGTACTCAAGTCAGCTCCTGCGGTGAAGATATGTTTTTATGACTGTGAAAAACTTTTTTATCAACTAGGAAAACATACATTTTTTTCAAACATGAACTAATTTTTTGTGGACTCAGTGGGCATAGACTGCCGAATGCTTTCTAAACTACAGGCGGTCCCCTAGTTACAAACATCCGACTTACAAATGAGACAACAGGAAGTGAGAGGAAATCTAATCCCTAGGAAGGGAAGTTCACTCCTGTAAGAGTAATTATGGGAAAAAGGTGTCTCCACTGAAACTTCATCACCAAGGCTTATTAACACAACAACCCAAAATGTTCAAAATCCAATTGTCATTTGGACAGAAAGTGAGGTGAAATCTTCTGAACAGGGGCACAGACAGCAAAAGAAATGTTACCTTCCCTATGCTATCCAAAAAACTTAAAAATTGTTATTTTGGCTGGAGCTACACTTAAAAATGTACCTGTTCCGATTTACAAACAGATTTAACTTAAGAAAAAACATACAGACCCTATCTTGTTTGTAACCCGGGGACCTCCTGTAATTATGATTCAGCTCCAGTCAGTTGAGCCACAACTCACTATGACCTTTTTTTACTTGTAATTTCTACCATTTTTATCTTATCTTAGAAATAATTGTTTGTTTACATTACTTGAAACTGCATGCAGAAATATTAACATATAACACCAATCCATCACGTCAAGCAACTGAATATGGTTTTATATTACGATGCAATGCAAAGAAGAAAGACAGAGCTCTACAGTGATCTTCCAAAAGCAAAATATTTTCTCTGCCAATTTTATTAATCACCTTAATCACTGGGCTGCTTTTAACCTAAAGTTATAAAGGTTGAGAAGTGCAGATGAGACAACTTGACAGCATTCTTTGATGTCCACCTTCTTTGGATCCAGCATCTACAGACCTATGCCTCCTGTACAGCGTAGCAACATTGGGACTAGAAGACAGGTAAATATATAGTACATCAAAACTGTCTCTGGCTAAGATCCAGCCATTCAAACCTCAGGTTCAAGTTTTGATCCTACTATAAATTGACCATAATATAGGTCCACCAACTAACATTATTATGAAAAAACCCTTACACTTCTATTTGACATAAACCAAAATGACTGAATCTAGTGCAGTAACCATTGTGACTGCTATTACATTAAAGTGGAACCTAAATCCCCCAATGGATTTTTTCTTCCGCTTACCTTGTATTTTTGGGTTATCTTCAAAACACATACTCACCAGCACAGCTGCAATCCACTGTTCAGGTGCCACAGCCCAAGTTCCATCTAGGTCCTATTTAGCTGACTGCCGATGATGCTCTGAGTCTGCCCTCTGGCAGCTCTGTGTGCCTAGTCCTGCAGCCTCCTGGTAGATGTGATATGAGTATCTTAGGAGGCTGCAGGACCAGGAACACATCATTCGGGCCTAACTTTAACTCCAGTACCCAGCTTAACTTTATTGTCAGTAAATAATTTATTTCCGTAGATTTTTCTGTCTTGGTTTCACATATTAATCATGGTCCTGTGACATTTTTCAAAATTGTAATTTCTTCCACGCTTGTTACATGTTGCTCTTTAAATTGAAAACTACTTTGGTTTGTACATTTTTTCCACATTGCATGCAGCTTGTTACCAGGGTTGCCAACTGACCATAAATTTACAGACAGTTTGTAAACAACAAACATTCCAGGCTCACCTTCCCTCTGCCAATCTATTAAAATGCATATGCTTCCATTGTGGAGACACACAGAAGTTAGAGTTAGGGACTACAGAAAACAGGGTGCCTTGACGGGGCCTGTAGCTTACACATGTATTTGCAAATGTGTGAAGACTAAACCCCTGTTTTTAACACATATTGTTAGACAGGTCAATTCGGTTGGTCGCAGGCTGGTTGGTAAGTTTAGCTTTTCTTAGCTTTTCTTCTATTTCTTAGGTTTAGTTTTTAAACAACAGTCTGATTTTTCCTGTCCATAAATGTCTGTGGGACAGGAGAAGCTGTCTGTAAATTTAGGGGTGGCTGGCTGCATCTGTCAAAGCTGAGTGTATGTGACACTCTCACAGAGACCCAGCCAGTACACTCTCTCTCACAGTGCCCAGTCTTCCCCACTGTCAGAATACAATGATCAGTGCTGCTCTCTATAGCCGGTGTCACTGATCATTCAGGAAAACCCCAACAGACTGGTTGTACAGAATTCAACCAGTAGATCAACATCTGTACAACTAGCCTGCTCATACATGGAGGATAATTCAACTGGTCCCAGCTGAATTGGCCGAATTTTGAGCCATGTATGGCTGGGTTTAGGGACATTAGGGACCAGTGGGTAATAGCTGACAATATGCTGGTTACATAGTTAGTCTCATTGAAAAAAAGACACGAGTTCATCTAGTTCGACCAATAGAAGGGAAAATACAATATATACAATCCTATATATACACGCTTATACCCACAGTTGATCTAGAGGAAGGCAAAAAACCCCAATAAAGCATGATCCAATTTATTCCAATAGTGGAAACAATTCCTTCCTGAACCCCAAGAGGCAATCGGATGTTCCCCGGATCAACTTTACCTATAAATATTAGTATCCAGTTATTATATGTGTATCTAGGAAATAATCCAAGCCTTTCTTAAAACATTCCACTGAGCTAAACAGAACCTCCTCTTGGGGCATTCTATTCCACTCTTTTACAGCTCTTACTGTGAAGAAGCCTTTGTATATTTGGAGATGAAATCTCTTTTCCTCCAGACGTAGCTAGGCAAACTGATGGGGTTATTGCTCCCAAGTTTGTGATGCTTCCATTTTAATCCCTTCCTGCCCAGCCCCAGCATGTTTTTTAAAGTGGTTCTAAAGCCTTAAGTTTTTTTTTACCTTAACGCATTCTATGCAATAAGGTAAAAAACCTTTTGTGCCAGAGGATCCCCCCAACCCAGCCTTATGCTTACCTGAGCCTAAACTTGATCCAGCATTGTACAGGAGTGCAGCAGCTCTATTGGCTCTCTCCCTTCTCACTGGGCAGATTGAAAAGCTCCCATTGCTGTCAGTCAAAACCTGTGACAAGGGAACAAGGTCAAGCCATGCTGTCTGTTTCTATAGATGCAGACGGGGCAGCTTGTGAGCAAGCCTGCATAAGTACCCCCATAGAAAGTGGCTTTCTGTGGTGGCCACTCGCCAAAGAGTAGGAGCCAGGAGTGTCAGCAGGTAAGTACCCCCATAGAAAGTGGCTTTCTGTGGTGGCCACTCGCCAAAGAGTAGGAGCCAGGAGTGTCAGCAGGGGACCTCAGAATAAGAAGATCGAGCTGCTCTGTGCAATACCATTTGTTATTTTAATAAAAAAACAAAATTGAAGCTTTATCATCACTTCAAGGGCTCCTTAACACTAGCTTTGGTCTCTAAAGTGCTATTTGCATTCACATCACCCTTCGGAGAGCATCTGACAGGCAGTGAGGAGGCATTGTACCACCTCCTCACCGCCTGCTTAAATGCCTAGAACCCCACATTAGTGCACTGGAACCACCTGCATTGCACACAGTTCGGGGGTGCTTACAGAAAAATTCACTTGAATAGGTCACATTCAGCAGACACTGTGCCCACAGAAAGCAACAGGGGGTACAATACCTGCCGCGGCCATGAAGCAAAGAATCCCAGTAGCAGCATATGTACACCCCCAGCCCTGTGTTGCTAATCATTCATACATTTATAGAAAGATTTGTAAAATAAAAAACAGGTACTTTTCTCCTGCCCAAAGATATCTGTGGACAGGAGAAAAGTACCTGTAAAAAATCCCTGTGTTGTCAGTTCCGAACTGAGCCGATTAGATAACTGCTGAACTTGGCCTGGGATCAGGCAGCGGGGCGGGTCTGGGTATGTGCCTGTGCAGTGACATCATGGCACTTATCAGGCATGGCTTATATTCATACGCCTCACCACATGAGTTGAAACTGAGCCCGGCAGTCCACTAATCAGCTGGCTCCAAGTCATAGTCTCAACAGTGGCTGGTTTAATGAAGTTCTTTATGGTAGGTTCAGTAAGCCCATACATTTGTCATTTATTTTTTCATTCAAACAAAGGGTTGAATGAAAACAAAATGACTTGGTTCCTCCATCCCACATATTTGATGTGGATGGGGGAATCACTCCCACTGAGGTATTGTATTCTGACAACGGGAGACTTCCTCGCCATCAGAATACATTTGCCATCAGAATACACTCTGCTGGACTCTGATGTAAGGGGGGACTTTGCAGACTCTGCTGTAAGATGGTGGCACTCTGGGGACACTGTTGTAAGGTGGCACTCTGGGGGAGCTCTGATGTAAGGTGGGACTTTTGAAACATGGACATAAGGGGGGACTTTGTATGGGGGGATTACTGGGGGCTTTGATGCAAGGGACAAATCTGATGTGAATGTGGCTCTCCTCCTGACTGCTGCACTCTATAGGAACTCTATATGTTGTTTTGTTTGTTACATTCTCCTGACCCCTGTACTCTATACATTATGCTCTACATATATCTGACCAACTCATAGTCTCAATAGTGGCTGGTTTAATTAAGTTCTTTATGGTAGGTTCAGTAAGCCCATACATTAGTCATTTATTTTTTAATTCAACCAAAGGGTTGAATGAAAACAAAATGACTTTGTTCCCCCATCCCACATATTTGATGTGGATGGGGGAATCACTCCCACTGAGGTATTGTATTCTGACTGGAGATTTCCCCGCCATCA
The DNA here is from genome assembly GCF_042186555.1 of Aquarana catesbeiana. Lineage (NCBI taxonomy): Eukaryota > Metazoa > Chordata > Amphibia > Anura > Ranidae > Aquarana > Aquarana catesbeiana. Next base: position 110,486,803 of record NC_133325.1, on the reverse strand, counting down.
GAATACATTGATTAGTGCTGCCAGCTATAGCTAGCGGCACTGATCATGTGGAAAATTTCCCACAGACTGTTTGTACAGAAGATGACCTGTAGAATGAGAAAAGTGAGGGATCAGACCAGAACAACACGGGAGGAGCTTGTGAATAATCTCAAGTCAGCTGGGACCACAGTCACCAAACAAAACAATTGGTAACACAATACACCGCCATGGATTGAATTCCTGTAGCACCCACAAGGTCCCCCTCCTCAAGTAGGCACATGTACAGGCCTGTCTGAAGTTTGCCAATGAACATCTAAATGATTCAGAGAAGGATTGGGAGAAAGTGCTGTGGTCAGATGAGACCAAAAATTAGCTCTTTGGCATTAACGCGACTCAACGTGTTTGGAGGAAGAAAAATGCTGACTATGACCCTAAGAACACCATGCCTACAGTCAAGTACTGAGGTGGAAACATTATACTTTCTTGGCCATTTCTCTGCTAAAGGTACAGGCTGACTTGGCTCACATTGAAGAGCCAACGGACGAGGTCATGTATTTTAAAATCTTAAATGAGAACCTTCTACCCTCAGCCAGAACACTGAAGATGGGAGGAGGATGGGTCTTCCAGCATGACGATAACCCAAAACAAACCGCCAAGGCAACAAAGGAGTGGCTCCAGAAGAAGCACATTAAGGTCATGGAGTGGCCTAGCCAGTCTCCAGACCTTAATCCTATAGAAACTTTATGGAAGGAGCTGAAACTTTAAGTTGCCAAGCGACAGCCAAGAAACCTTAAGGATTTAGAGAAGATCTGTAAAGAAGCGTGGACCAAAATCCCTCCTGAGATGTGTGCAAACCTGGTAACCAAGTACAAGAAATGTCTTACCTATGTGCTTGCCAACAAGGGTTTCTCCACCAAGTCATGTTTTGCTTGGGGATCAAATACTTGTTTTACTCACTGAACTGCAACTCAATTTATAACATTTGTCTCATGTGTTTCTTCTGGACTTTTGGTTGATATTCTGTCTCTATCATTTAAAATACACCTATGATAAACTGTATTAACCCTTAATTTCTTTGTAGGTGGGCAAACTTACAAAATCAGCAGGGGATCAAATAATTATTTTCGCCACCGTATGTGTGCAATGTATACAGCAGATTCTATTCAATCCCCCTTTAAGACCCTCCCCCCCAATGGCCATGCCAATTGTTCGCTGTGACACGCTATGTGTGCCTCAAAACTTGTTTATTTGTTCTTCTCCTGGGTGCCCTGTGTCTTTCATAATCCTAGTCTTGCTCATTTTGTCAAGTTGTTTTGACTTTTTAATTGTAAAGCCAGGCAGAGTACTACCTATGAGTATTATTTATATTGTCAATGCTAAAGTAGCACCCTCCCAGTTAGGCTGACAGTTAAAGTGTAACTACACTGCATCTGAGCACCACAAGCCAAAAACAATATTTAATTCATTTTTAATATTTAAAGTGAACCCATCCATGTCCCCATGTTTTATTTTGCTGAGAAATCACTTTGAGAAACATGCTCCTAGCATTTCTGGCTGAGGCCATCTTAAGTAAGGGCAGATTATTCATGTAGCATTTACTTCCTGGAATCCTTCTGCCCTGAGCTCTGGCATGCAGACAGGAGTGTGTGTTTAATTAAAAATAGTCAATGGTGATTGAGAGAGTGAAGTTCTACTTTAAGTTAAGCAAATTTAGCTCTGTGGCTCTCCTGTAATCAGCAGAGCAGCATGTGATTACTTTGGGCTGCCCTAGACTCTGCACGCTGTGGCTTTGATTGCTTCCCCCTGTCTTTTGGAGACGTTCAGAATATTGTGGGTGGGAAAGTCAAATGAGCGGCCTGAATGTTTGTGTTCACAGCTAGGGATGAGCCAAAAACCCCCCGGTTCGGTTCGCACCAGAACCTGTTAACGGACCGAAAATTTGCACGAACGTTAGAACCCCATTGACGTCTATGGGACTCGTACGTTCGAAATCAAAAGTGCTCATTTTAAAGGCTAATTTGCATGGTATTGTCCTAAAAAGGGTTTGGGAACCTGGATCCTGCCCCAGGGGACATGTATTAATGCAAAACAAACTTTTAAAAACGGCCGTTTTTTCGGGAGCAGTGATTTTAATGATGCTTAAAGTAAAAAATTAAAGTGAAATATTCCTTTAAATATCGTACCTGGCGGGTGTCTATAGTATGCCTGTAAAGTGGCGCGTGTTTCCCGTGCTTAGAACAGTCCCTGCACAAAATGTCATTTTTAAAGGAAAAAAAGTCATTTAAAACTGCTTGCGGCTTTAATGTAATATCGGGTCCTGGCAATATGGATGAAAACAAGTGAGACAAACGGCATGGGTACCCCCCAGTCTATTACCATTCCCTTTGGGTCTTGTATGGATATTAAGGGGAACCCCGCACCCAAATTAAAAAAGGAAACAGCAGTATACAGGCTCTGTACTCTGAACAGCAGAATACAGGCGGTGCAAACAAGATAGGGACTGTAGGTTTGTTGTTAAGTAGAATCTGTTTGTAATTTTGAACAGGTACATTTTTAACGTGTTTAGCTCCAGCAAAAAAATCTATTAAGCTTTTTGGAAAACATAGGGAAGGGTTATCACCCCTGTGACATTTGTTTTGCTGTCTGTGCTCCTCTTCAGAAGATTGAACCTCACTTTTTGTCCCAATGACAAATGTTTTTTGAAAATTTGGGGTTTTTTGTGAAACAAGGATTGGTGATAAAGCATCAGTAGAAAGGAGAAATGTTTTTCCCATATTAACTCTTACAGGAGAGAATTTCCCTTCCTAGGAGTAGATTTCATCTCACTTCCTGTTGTCTCCTTCCGTTTGCAAGTAGGAGTTGTTTGTAAGTTGGATGTTTGAAAGTAAGGGCCTGCCCTATATACTCAGCAGAAATTTGGGCCTTAGGTGTTGTTGTGGCCACAACACTGTAAGCCCTCACAGGTCCCTGCTGTGAAATATTAGATCAAGAATTGTAATTACATGCCCCTGTTTAACAGGGGCTGAAAAATTGGGCCTTTGGTGGTGGTGGTGCTGGTGCCACAACACTAAGTCCTCACTCGCTCTTGGTGGGCGCAGAAACGGGCCCTGCTGTGAAATATTAGATCAAGAATTGTAATTACATGCCCCTGTTGAACAGGGGCTGAAAAATTGGGCCTTAGGCACTGGTGCTGGTGCCACAACACTGTAACCCCTCACAGATATTCTTGTTGGAACGCAGGAACGAGCCCTGCTGCAAAGTATTGCATCAAAAATTGTAATTACACGCCCCTGTTAACCGCTTCCCTACCCGGCCATAGACAAATGATGTCCACAGATGGGATCTCCCATCCTGGGTGGACGTCATATGACGGCCTCGGGTTCCCGGCCGCCTAGGGGGCGCGCGCGCACCACCGGGGGCGCGCCCACCGCGTTGCTCGGGACCCGGTGCGTGTGTCCGCCGGCCGCGATGTCCGCCAGGCACCCGCGATTGCCCGTTAACCGGGCCGGACCGTGGTGTTCCCAGAACAGCGGAACACTGATCGGTCTCCTCCCCTTGTGCCCCTCCTCTCCCTACAGTTAGAAGCATTCCCTAGGAAACCCATTTAACCCCTCCCCGCCCCCTAGTGGTTAACCCCTTCACTGCCTGTCACATTTACACAGTAATCAATGCAATTTTATAGCATTGATCGCTGTATAAATGTGAATGGTCCCAAAAATGTGTCAAAAGTGTCCGATGTGTCCACCATAATGTCACAGTCACGAAAAAAAAATCTGTGATCGCCGCTATTACTAGTAAAAAAAAATAAATAAATAATTAAAAAAAAAAATGCCATAAATCTATCCCGTATTTTATAGACGCTATAACTTTTGCGCAAGCTAATCAATATACGCTTATTGCGATTTTTTTTTACCAAAAATATGTAGAAAAATACGTATCAGCCGAAACTGAGGAAAAAATTTGTTTTTTTTAAAAAAAAAATTGGGATATTTATTTTAGCAAAAAGTAAAAAATATTGTGTTTTTTTCAAAATTGTCGCTCTTCTTTTGTTTATAGCGCAAAAAATAAAAACCGCAGAGGTGATCAAATACCACCAAAAGAAAGCTCTATTTGTGGGGAAAAAAGGACATCAATCTTGTTTGGGTACAACGTCGCACGACCGCGCAATTGTCGTCTAAAGTGCGACAGCGCTGAAAACGAAAAATTGGTCTGGGAAGGAAGGGGGTGAAAATGCCCGGTATTGAACCGGTTAAACAGGGGCTGAAAAATTGGGCCTTAGGCACTGGTGGTGGCGCCCAGAACCAAAAATGTTGTTACAAGCTATCAGCATGATCATTGAGGAGGAAGAGGATAATTACTCAGGATAGTCACTCAGCATCAGCATAGGCAGTCTTTGAAGGGATCTGAGATTTCAAAAAAAATTATTCGGTTACATCAGCATCAGGTGCTTGGTAGCTGGTGGTGATCCAAGACTGATTCATCTTTATGAAGGTCAGTCGAGCGACCGAGTCGGTAGACAGACGCACCCTGTGATCGGTTACAAAGCCTCCAGCAGCACTGAATGTGCGTTCCGAAAGAAAGCTGGATGCAGGACAGGCCAGTAGCTCAATTGCATACTGTGCAAGCTCTGGCCAGTGATCCATCCTCAAGACCCAGTAACCCAGAGGATTTTCGGTGGGAAAGGTGTCCAAGTCAGATCTTGCCCCTAGGTATTCCTGCACCATGTAAAACAGACGCTGGCGATGGTTGCTGGAACCAATCATACCTTGGGGCTGCGGACTAAAAAATTGTCTGAACGCATCGGTCAGACGGCCACCTTCTCCACCGCTCCTTCTTTGACTGACCGAAGCCTCAGCAACACGTTATCCAGAAACAGGAGTTTGTAACCTCCCAGTCTCTGGGAACATGTTGCACAGACCTTTCCGCAAGGCCTCCTGAAGATGTTTCATCCTCTGCTCCCTCTGCGACGGCAAGATAAGGTCCGCAACCTTACCCTTGTAACGTGGATCAAGGAGGGTTGCCAGCCAGTATTGGTCCTTCTCCTTGATACCACGAATACCAGGATCCTTACGCAGGCTTTGCAGGATCAGGGAGGCCATGCAGCGTAGGTTTTCTGAGGCATTCGGTGCAGAGTCCTCTGGGTCACTAAGGACGACATGGTCCGCAGCCACCTCCTCCCAGCCATGTACAAGTCCATGTGTTTCTTGGGACTGATCCCTTAAAGACTGCTGCTGATGCTGAGTGCCAGGCTCCACCTCCATACTGACACAATCCTCCTTCTCCTCCTCGTCGTCCTCTTCCTGTGTGATCGGCGGGCATGCAGGAACACTGTCTGGATAAAGGGGACCTTGAGATCTAAGGAAGTCCTCCTCTTCCTGCCTCTGTTCTGCCTCAATTGCCCTGTCCATTATTCCACGCAGCATGTGCTCCAATAGGTGGACAAGGGGGACAGTGTCACTGATGCATGCACTGTCACTGCTCACCATCCTTGTGGCCTTCTCAAATGGTGACAGGACAGTGCATGCATCCCTGATCATGGCCCACTGGCGTGGGGAAAACAAACCAAGCTCCCCTGACCCTGTCCTGGTGCCATAGTCGCACAGGTACTCATTGATGGCCCTCTGCTGTGTGTGCAGCCACTGCGGCATGGTCAACGTTGAGTTCCACCTGGTGGGCATGTCACAGATTAGGCGGTTCTTGGGCAGGTTAAACTCCTTTTGGAGGTCCGCCAGCCGAGCACTGGCATTATATGATCGGCGGAAATGCACACAGACTTTCCTGGCCTGCCTCAGGACATCCTGTAAGCCTGGATACCTGCCCAAGAACCGCTGCACCACCAAGTTAAGGACGTGAGCCAAACAGGGCACATGGGTCATTTGTCCCTGTCAGAGGGCAGAGAGGAGGTTGGTGCCATTGTCGCAAACCACCATTTCTGCCTTAAGTTGGCGTGGCGTCAACCACCTCTGAACCTGCCCCTGCAGAACTGACAGAACCTCTGCCCCAGTGTGGCTCCTGTCCCCCAAGCACACCAGCTCAAGCATCGCATGGCATCTTTTGGCCTGCGTACTTGCGTAGCCCCTTGAATGCCTATGGAGCACTGCTGGTTCCGAGGACAAATCACAGGAAGAGGCCATGGAGGAAGAAGAAGAGGAGGGGGTGGAGGAGAGAGGTGTGGCAGAATCACCACTAGTAGAATTTTGGAGGCGTGGTGGCAGAACAACCTCCAACACTACTGCACCTTGTCCTGCATCCTTCCCAGCTGCCAGCAGAGTCACCCAATGAAACTTAGGTAACGTCCCTGTCCATGCCTGCTGGACCATGAGTCAGCAGTAATATGCATCTTACCGCTGAACGCCCTGTCCAGCGAGGCATGGACATTGCCTTCCACATGCCGGTAGAGAGCCGGAATCGCCTTCCGTGAGAAAAAGTGGCGTTTGGGTACCTGCCACTGAGGAACCGCACATTCCACAAACTCACGGAAGGGGGCAGAGTCTACCAACTGAAAAGGCAGCAGTTGAAGTGCTAGCAATTTTGCCAAGCTAGCATTCAACCGCTGGGCATGTGGATGGCTGGGAGCGAACTTCTTTCGGCGTGCAGCAGCTGGGGCAGGGAAATTTGCCTGGTACAATCTGACGTCGGTGTACCGAAAGTAGATTGCCCACAAGTACTTGGCTGTGACACATCTAATTCTACACCTTCATTCCTCTCAGTGCAGGTCTCAGTGAGGACTGAAGGTATAGTGGGGTTGGAGATCTCAGCTGATGAGGAGCAAGGAGAGGTCCTCTTTGTTCTTTGGTGTGGGTCTTTTAGATACGCTTGCCAACGAACTGCATGGCAGGTCAACATATGTCTGGTCAAGCATGTGGTGTCCAAGCGGGAGATGTTTTGGCCACGCGAGATACGCTTGAGACATATGTTGCAAATAGCAGCGGTGTGATCTGATGCACTCATCTCAAAAAAGGCCCACACCAAAGAACTTTTTGAATAACGTGCAGAGACTGCAGCGCCCTGCACATGCGGAGCTTTGGGGTGTGATGCAGTCAGTGTGCTGCCCTTAGGCTGGCCCCTGGAGGGCATCCTGCCTCGTTGGTGATGTGCCTCCTTCTCCTCCTCCTCCTCCTCTCTCCTATCAGGCACCCACGTTGAGTCAGTGACCTCATCATCCCCTCCCTCCTCATCACTGCAGCAAACCTGGCAGAATGCTGCAGCAGGGGGAGCATGACTGCCAGATTGCTGTCCTTCTTGGGCACCCCCTCTGTCCGTGCTCATGTTACTGCCTTCATTTAGCTCAGTATCATCATCAGAGCCTTCCAAACGCTGGGCATTCTCCTGGAGCATGTACCCAACACTGTGGTCAAACAGTTCAAGGGACTCCTCAGGAGGACATGGGGCTAGGGAAGGAGTCACTGATGACATTGAGCCGAGGGAAGAGGCCGCTGCTTTGCCAAAGTACCCTGAGCATGGGTGAGAGAGGATGAGGAGGATGAGGACGGCTTGGTCATCCACTCGACCAAGTCTTCCGCATGTTGCGGCTCAACACGGCCAGCTGCCGAAAAAAAGGCCAAGCATGTCCCACGGCCACGTGCTGATGAGGATGCACCGTCTCCATGACCAGCACTGTTGCCTCTAGACACAGAGCCTGCTTGCCCTCTTTTATTGGCTTGTGACTGTCTGCCTCTCCTTGTTGGCCTTCCAGACATACTAATGGCCTGTAGCTGCACTAAGCTGGGATATATATATATATATATATATATATATATATATATATATATATGTACTGATACTGCAGCTAGCAAAATCAACTGCCTGCCTGTAGTATGAGAACACCACCAACCTTCTACAGGTAGCTTTAGCTGAATACTGTGCAGAGCTCGCAAAAAACTAACTTGTAGCTTATTTAGCTGCCTGCGGTAGTGATAGGATCAGGAAAACACCACCAACCTTCTACATTTAGCTTTAGGTGAACACTGTGCAGAGCTCGCCAAAAAATAACTTGTAGCTTATTTAGCTGCCTGCAGTAGTGATAGGATCAGGAAAACACCACCAACCTTCTACAGGTAGCTTTAGGTGAACACTGTGCAGAGCTCGCACTACACTAACTTGTAGCTTATTTAGCTGCCTGCAGTAGTGATAGGATCAGGAAAACACCACCAACCTTCTACAGGTAGCTTTAGCTGAACACTGTGCAGAGCTTGCAAAAAAATAACTTGTAGGTTTAGCTGAACACTGTGAGGAGGACGCACTACATTAACTTGTAGCTTTAGTTGAACACTGTGCAGAGGTCGCACTACACTAACTTGTAGTTTTAGCTGAACACTGTGAGGAGGACACACTACACTAACTTGTAGCTTTAGCTGAACACTGTGAGGAGGACGCACTACCCTAACTTGTAGCTTTAGCTGAACACTGTGCAGAGGTCACACTAAACTAACTTGTAGCTTTAGCTGAACACTGTGAGGAGGACACACTACCCTAACTTGTAGCTTTAGCTGAACACTGTGCAGAGGTCGCACTACACTAACTTGTAGTTTTCGCTGAACACTGTGAGGAGGACACACTACACGAACTTGTAGCTTTAGCTGAACACTGTGAGGAGGATGCACTACCCTAACTTGTAGCTTTAGCTGAACACTGTGAGGAGGACGCACTACACTAACTTGTAGCTTTAGCTGAACACTGTGGAGAGGTCTCACTACACTAACTTGTAATTTTAGCTGAACACTGTGAGGAGGATGCACTACACTAACTTGTAGCTTTAGCTGAACACTGTGCAGAGGTCGCACTACACTAACTTGTAGTTTTTGCTGAACACTGTGAGGAGGACACACTACACTAACTTGTAGCTTTAGCTGAACACTGTGCAGAGGTCGCACTACACTAACTTGTAGTTTTAGCTGAACACTGTGAGAAGGACGCACTACCCTAACTTGTAGCTTTAGCTGAACACTGTGCAGAGGTCACACTAAACTAACTTGTAGTTTTAGCTGAACACTGTGAGGAGGACGCACTACCCTTACTTGTAGCTTTAGCTGAACACTGTGCACTACACTAACATGTAGTTTTAGCTGAACACTGTGCAGAAGTCACACTAAACTAACTTGTAGCTTTAACTGAACACTGTGAGGAGGACGCACTACACTAACTGTAAATAGTCTAGCTGCCTGACTGTGGTACTAATAGGATCAAAAGAACACCAGCAATTTTCTTCAGGTAGCTGTAAATACTGTAACAAGACAAGCCTGCCTGTCAGTAGGAAGATAACAGGAACGGATCTAGCTAAACTGAATACAGTGTATATATATATATATGCAACACCTGGGATGCATATATATATACACAATACACTGTAAGTGCAGCTAACTCACTGACTGTCCTGCCTAATCTAGCTCAAATGAAATGACACTGTCTCTTTCTCTCTCTAAGCACACCGGAACACACTACACAGGGCTGCCGTGCAGGCGGCCTTATATAGTGTGGGGCGTGTTCTAAACCCCCTGAGCCATAATTGGCCAAAGCCACCTTGGCTTTGGCCTATTACAGCTCTCTCTCCCGATATGCGGGTCATAGTGCATGCTTGGCCAATCATCAGCCAGCAATGCACTGCGATGCCGCAGTGAATTATGGGCCGTGACGCGCCACACGAATTTGGCGTGAATGGCCCATATTGTTCGCAACTCGACGAACGATCGAACAGCCGATGTTCGAGTCGAACATGGGTTCGCCTCGAACACGAAGCTCATCCCTATTCACAGCCAATCCCTGGGGGAGGATGCCCCAGGGAGCCACAGAGAGCAGTGTTCTTTCCCAGGAGGAGAGGTTCCCAGCCAGAAGGCTTGCTACCCTTTTAGACAGTATAGCTGAAGATTCTGCTTGTCCCATTGAGGTCATAGCTGTAAATAGCTTAGATTCATATTCTGCTGCAAGTTCCTTTAAAGCTAAGAGAGTTTCACTGGGGATCTCTTCTGGAAGATTCACTGAGGAGACTGTCTGCTTAAATCTGGTGGGAGGCATCCAAGTCCTAGGGACACTAAGTACTGATCTGAGAGAAGGATCCTAGTGACTGTTGCTGCTGTTAACCCCCTGGTGCACTAGCATTAAGGCTTGCCTGGCCTGGGACACTGCTGATGATGTTCCAGTGCTGTCCACTTTATGTCTTACTGCTGAAGGGACTGTTCTGAAAAGTAGATGCAAAAGGAACAGGGTCCATACATTCTTGTTCAGTGTCCTGAAGTATCCTACAGCTTCCCTATGCCCCATCCAGGTTTTTCTGCAATAATCTTTAAAATGGAAACTAGAATATTTTCTGAGTGAATGTTGCAGTTTACCTGGCTGCCACTACACTAGTGGGAAAAAACCTGGGACACAAATCAGCGTCCCTTTCTGGGGTTAGCGCTACATTTGCATATTGTTTATACTGTTTAAAGGCTAATTCACCTTTAGGAACATAAACAGTATCTCACAAAAGTGAGAACACCCCTCACATTTTTGTAAATATCTTATTATATCTTTACATGTGACAACACTGAAGAAATGACACTTTGAGCCCTTGCACACTGGGGCGGTTTGCAGGCGCTATTGCGCTAATAATAGCGCCTGCAAACCGCCCCGAAATTGCTGCTACTTTCATTCCAGTGTGCAAGCCCCGAGGGCTTGCACACTGGTGCGATGCGCTGGCAGGACGGTAAAAAAAAGTCCTGCTAGCAGCATCTTCGGAGCGGTGAAGGAGCGGTGTGTATACCGCTCCTTTACCGCTCCTGCCCATTGAAATCAATGGGACGGCGCGGCTATACCGCCGGCAAAGCGCCTCTGCAGAGGCGCTTTGTGGTGGTATTTAACCCTTTCTCGGCCGCTAGCGGGGGGTAAAACCGCCCCGCTAGCGGCCGCATACCGACGGTAAAACTATTATTAGCGGCGTTTTACCGCCGACGCCGCCCCCCGCCCCAGTGTGCAAGGGCTCTTTGCTACAATGTAAAGTAGTGAGTGTACAGCTTGTATAACAGTGTAAATTTGCTGTCCCCTCAAAATAACTCAACACACAGCCATTAATGTCTAAACCGCTGGCAACAAAAGTGAGTACACCCTAAGTGAAAATGTCCAAATTGGGCCCGATTGGCTATTTTCCCTCCCCAGTGTCATGTGACTCGTTAGTGTTACAAGGTCTCAGGTGTGAATGGGGAGCAGGTGTGGTAAATTTAGTGTTATCGCTCTCACTTTCTCATACTGGCTACTGGAAGTTCAACATGGCACCTCATGGCAAAGAACTCTCTGAGGATCTCAAAAAAAAGAATTGTTGCTCTACATAAAGATGGCCTAGGCTATAAGAAGATTGCCAAGACCCTAAAACTGAGCTGCAGTATGGTGTCCAAGACCATACAGAGGTTTAACAGGACAGGTTCCACTCAGAACAGTCCTCGTCATGGTCGACCAAAGTTGAGTGCACGTGCTCAAGGTCATATCCAAAGGTTGTCTTTTGGAAATAGATGTATGAGTGCTGCCAGCATTGCTGCAGAGGTTGAAGGGGTGGGGGGTTCAGCCTGCCAGTGCCCAGACCATACACAGCACACTGCATCAAATTGGTCTGCATGGCTGTCATCCCAGAAGGAAGCCTCTTCTAAAGATGATGCACAAGAAAGCCCTCAAACAGTTTGCTGAAGACAAGCAGACTAAGGATATGGATTACTGGAACCATGTCCTGTGGTCTGATAAGACCAAGATAAACGTATTTGGTTTAGATGGTCTCAAGCGTGTGTGGCGGCAACCAAGGGGGGAGTACAAAGACAAGTGTGTCTTGCCTACAGTCAAGCATGGTGGTGGGAGTGTCATGGTCTGGGGCTGCATGAGTACTGTCGGCATTGGAGAGCTACAGTTCATTAAAGGAACCATGAATGCCAACATGTACTATGACATACTGAAGCCGAACATGATCCCCTCCCTTCGGAGACTGGGCCGCAGGGCAGTATTCCAACATGATAACGACCCCAAACACACCTCCAAGACGACCACTGCCTTGCTAAAGAAGCTGAGGGTAAAGGTGATGGACTGGCCAAGCATGTCTCCAGACCTAAATGCTATTGAGCATCTATGGGGCATCCTCAAATGGAAGGTGGAGGAGTGCAGGGTCTCTAACATCCACCAGCTCCGTTATGTCATTATGGAGGAGTGAAAGAGGACTCCAGTGGCAACCTGTGAAGCTCTGGTGAACTCCATGCCCATGAGGGTTAAGGCAGTGCTGGAAAATAATGGTGGCCACACAAAATATTGACACTTTGGGCCCAAATTGGACATTTTTACTTAGGGGTGTACTCACTTTTGTTGCCAGCGGTTTAGACATTAATGGCTGTGTATTGAGTTATTTTGAGGGTACAGCAAATATACACTGTAAGGGTCTTTTCACACGGGACGGATCCGTGATGATCCGCCCTGTGAACATCCGCTTGCTCAGCGGGGATCGCTCCGTTGATCCCCGCTGAGCCGGCGGATGACAGGGCGGTCCCTGCACACTGTGCAGGGACCGCCCTGTCAGATCTCTGCTCTCCCCTATGGGGGATCGGATGAACACGGAACGTCTGTCCGTGTTCATCTGATCCGCTCTGCAGACGGATAGAAGAATAGGATTTTCCTCCGTCTGCAGAATCGGACCATAGCGGGAACGGATGATATCGGGTGTCAGCGGATGTTCATCCACTGACACTCGCTATCCCATAGAGATGCATGTATTTTTGTATTTCATCCAAAAAGTAGTGAGTGTACAGCTTGTATAAGGCCCCTTTCACACGTGCAGACAGTATGTCCGTATTTCATCCATTCGTTTTCAGATGAAATATGGACATACATGCATCCCTACCCGATGACACCCGATATCATATGTCCCTGCTATGGTCTGATTCTGCAGACGGAGGAAAATCCTATTTTTCTATCCTTTGCAGAGTGGATGGGATGAGCACGGACCGTCTGTCCGTGTTCATCCCATCCACTCTGCAGACGGATAGAAAAATAGGATTTTCCTCCGTTTGCAGAATCGGACCATAGCGGGGACATATGATATCGGGTGTCAGCGGATATTTATCAGCTGACACCCGCTATCCCATAGGGATGCATGTATGTCCGTATTTCATCCGAAAACAGATAGATGAAATACGAACATACTGTCCGCACGTGTGAAAGGGGCCTTATACAAGCTGTACACTCACTACTTTACATTGTAGCAAAGTGTAATTTCTTCAGTGTTTTCACATGAAAAGATATAATAAAATATTTACAAAAATGTGAGGGGTGTACTCACTTTTGTGAGATACTGTATATTCAGCCCATAACCCAACCCTCACCCTCTTCTCAGTGCACTCCTATTCCATTGACACTTCCGCTAGCTTAACACCTTAAAGTCCACATGGAGGTTGTTTGCAACCCTACTTGTTACCAGTGTGAATTTATAAGTAAATTTGTGGCCAGTCTATAGACATTCAAGAATGTACATATGTTTAACAAGCTGCACATTGGATTTAAAACAAGCTGACATCTATAGCTGCAAGTATGGTTGAGCAGTGTATCCTTGAAATTTACAGAAGTACTAAAATTATTCTCTCTGCATCTCAGCTCCCACTGCCTCAGTTTGGGAATAGGAGGGTACAGTGAGCTCAGCTGCTGAGAACTTGAAAAACATCAGTTCTTCTGCTGTGAACTTTAAGGATGGCTTTCTCCAGTGTCTGCAGCTACAAAGGTCAGTGAGGGTATGTGCTTGTTTAAAAATATGTAAATAATTGAATGTCCGTAGCCTGGCCAAAGTATTACTTTAAGACTCTATCATCTCACTGCACATTTTTCCATGCTCTTCAGATATGGGCGTGCTGCACCAACTTGGCATCAAGAGACACAGGAACAGTGGTTTGAAGGCAACTCCTTTACTGAGGACTTTAGTGGAACAGATTAACAGCACATGAAATAGAGAATAATCTTAGCAGACCCCTGTGGCAGACTACAATATTACAACTTTTAACTACAAGCCATATGACCCAGTGCTACCAAATTGTCCAATTATTGTTGCTCTTGCATTTCATGCACCATTGTGCATGAGTGATTCTAAGACACACAATAGTATATAGACTTGCCTTTTAGGGAAGCCTTAATGTTGTTATAAGCAACAATTATAGATGGTGAGCCCTAAATATTTTTAGAGACAATAACAATTCTAAATGTACTTTTCAAAAGCTGACAGACGTCTGATATTTTTGAAATTAAAATGTAGTATTGCATGACACGCAACAAGAACATCTAAACACACCAGCAGATAAACACAAAAACAGTTACATTTTCTTTTCTCTATAATCAGCTGTCTTTATAAGCCCCATAGAGATTAACACACTTGTCTGCCTGGTCACAGATTGTTGCGTCTTTCTATTTTTCAAATTACATCCATATCATGGTTCTGTTCTTTGATTGATTGCCGTTCCCATTTCTGTACCATGATTTGTTTTCATTAACTGTAATAATTCTCAGATATTTGCAGAAAGAATATTAAACATAATCAGGTTACAGTAAAACCTTGGTGTGAGAGTAACTTTGTTTGAGAGCGTTTGGCAAGACAAGCAAAATTTTTAAATAAATTTTAACTTGATATACAAGCGATATTTTGATATACATGTAGCGTCATGTCACAACTGAGTATAAAAGAGAAGAGAGGTGCCTCTAAGTGTTGTAATATGGTTACATTTAATGAAGGTACAACATTTAGAAACATATTGCTACACTTAGAGGCGCCTCTCTTCCATTTGTGGGTGGACATTTTATGGTTACACAACCTGGTCACATTGCTATAATCTCTCTATATGGACTATAAACTGAAGGACCTATGAATAAACGGTTGTGGAACGAATCATTTGGCTTTCCATGATTTCTTATGGGGAAATTATGGGGAACAAATTATGCTCGCAATCCAAGGTTTTACTGTATAATTAATCTTGTCAGTTGACACCAAGTAAAACCAATTGGCCCATGCTTTTAGTCATGAAGTATGATTGATTTAGAAGACGTGTGCCATTTTTCTGAAACTTCCTTAGCAACATACAGTGCCTTGCAAAAGTATTCACCCCCTTGGCCTTTTACCTATTTTGTTACATTACAGCCTTTAGTTCAATGTTTTTTTAATCTGAATTATATGTGATGGATCAGAACACAATAGTCTAAGTTGGTGAAGTAAAATTTAGAAAAATATATACATAAAACTATTTTTCAGAAATAAAAAACTGAAAATTGGCATGTGCATATGTATTCACCCCCTTTGTTCTGAAGACCATAAAAAGCTCTGGTGCAACCAATTACCTTCAGAAGTCACATAATTAGTGAAATAATGTCCACCTGTGTGCAATCTAAGTGTCACATGATCTGTCATTACATATACACACCTTTTTGAAAGACCCCAGAGGCTGCAACACCTAAGCAAGAGGCACCACTAACCAAACACCAAACACTGCCATGAAGAACAGAGAACTCTCCAAACAAGTAAGGGACAATGTTGTTGAGAAGTACAAGTCAGGGTTAGGTTATAAAACATACCCAAATCTTTGATGATCCCTTGGAGCACCATCAAATCTATCATAACCAAATGGAAAGAACATGGCACAAGGGCAAACCTCCCAAGAGATGGCCGCACACCAAAACTCATGGACCGGGCAAGGAGGGCATTAATCAGAGAGGCAGTACAGAGACCTAAGGTGACCCTAGAGGAGCTGCAGAGTTCCACAGCAGAGACTGGAGTATCTGTACATAGGACGATAATACGTACGCTCCATAGAGTTGGGCTTTATGGCAGAGTGGCCAGAAGAAAGCCATTACTTTGAGCAAAAAACAAAATGGCACGCTTTACGTTTGTGAAAAGGCATGTAGGAGACTCCCAAAATGTATGGAGGAAGGTGCTCTGGACTGATGAGACTAAAATTTAACTTTTTGTCCATCAAAGAAAATTATGTCTGGCACAAACTCAACACATCACATCACCCAAAGAACACCATCCCCACAGTGAAACATGGTGGTGGCAGCATCATGCTGTGGGGATGTTTTTCAGCAGTCAGGACTGGCAAACTGGTCAAGGTTGAGGGAAAGATGGATGGTGCTAAACACAGGGATATTCTTGAGCAAAACCTGTACCACTCTGTGTGTGATTTGAGGCTAGGACGGAGGTTAAACTTCCAGCAGGACAATGACCCCAAACACACTGCTAAAGCAACACTTGAGTGGTTTAAGGGGAAACATGTAAATGTGTTGGAATGGGCTAGTCAAAGCCCAGACCTCAATCCAATAGAAAATCTGTGGTCAGACTTAAAGATTTCTGTTCACAAGCGCAAACCATCCAACTTGAAGGAGCTGGAGCAGTTTTACAAGGAGGAATCCTATGGGTAAGATGTGGCAAGCTCATAGAGACTTATGCAAGGCAAATTGGAGCTGTGATAGCTGTAAAAGGTGGCTCTACAAAGTATTGACTTCGGGGGGGGGGGGTGAATAGTTATGCACATTGACCTTTTCTGTTATTTTGTCCTATTTGTTGTTTGCTTCACAATAAAAAAAAAACATCTTCAAAGTTGTGGGCATGTTCTGTAATCTAAATGATGCAAATCCTCAAACTATCCATGCTAATTCCAGGTTGTGAGGCAACAAAACACGAAAAATGCCAAGGGGGTGAATACTTTTTGCAAGGCACTGTAATGCAGTGGATAGATCTTTATCAGAAAATTTCCACCACCCATATGCTTTTGTGTGCAATTATGTGACAGCAAACACTAGGGAATACATACATCAGTAAAAAAAAAAAAAAAAAAAAAAAAACGGTCTGTTTTTTTTCCCCTGCAAATTTCGAAAGCAAAGATTTTTTTTTTTTTCTTTTTTTGGATAATGAATTTTTATTAAGAATTATACAAGAAAAGCAAAACAAAACAAGCAGAAAAAAATACCACCAGAGAGAAAGGGAGGGGAATGTGGCACACTTTCGATAATAAAAACATTTACATTGCACAAGTAAATAATATATCCAGGGCTTTTTTTCTGCGGGAAAGCGGGGGGAACGCAGTTCCGGCACCTTCAGCACTGAATGTATGTAATGGCAAGGGGTGCTGGATTGTGTTATGCCCCGTACACACGGTCGGTCATTGATCGGACATTCCGACAACAAAATCCTAGGATTTTTTCCGATGGATGTTGGCTCAAACTTGTCTTGCATACACACGGTCACACAAAGTTGTCGGAAAATCCGATCGTTCTGAACGCGGTGACGTAAAACACGTATGTCGGGACTCTAAACGGGGCAGTAGCCAATAGCTTTCATCTCTTAATTTATTCTGAGCATGCGCGGCACTTTGTGCATCGGATTTGCGTACACATGATCGGAAATTCCGACAACGGATTTTGTTGTCGGAAAATTTTACAGCCTGCTCTCAAACTTTGTGTGTCGGAAAATCCGATGGAAAATGTGTGATGGAGCCCACACACGGTCAGAATTTCCGATAACAAGGTCCTATCACACATTTTCCGTCGGAAAATCCGATCATGTGTACGGGGCATTACAGTGCCTATTGATGCTGGCTGCTGGGGGATCTATTGTTACTGGAGGTGCTATTTTTTTGCAGGGGTTTATTGTTGCTGGGGGGGGGGTATCTATTGTTGCTGCTGGGGGCGTATTGTGACTGGAAGCAATCTATTTTTGCAGGGGGGAGGTCTGTTGTTGCTGGCGGGGGATCTATTGTTGCTGAGGGGGTCAGTTGTTGTTGAGGGGATTTACTGTTGAGGGAGCAGTCTATTGTAGCTGGCTGCTGGAGGGTCTATTGATGCTGTCTGTGGGGGGGATCTTTTGTTGCTTCCGGGGGTCTATTGTTACTGGAGGGGAGATATTTTTTGCAGGTGGTCCATTGTTGCTAGGGGGGGAAGGGGTCTATTGGTGGCTGCGGGGGATCTTTTTTATACTGCTTTTCTTGTTATCATTAACAAATTTCATACAAATTACTTAGTACAACAAAGGTTACTTGGTTCTGTATATTCTTAAAGGGGCAGCATTGGGAGGTGGATAGGGGGTAGAACCAAGTAACGGTGCTCGGAGGCGGGTAGGGTGGGTAGAAGCAGAGACGAGGGCTAACTTCGAAAGGCAGAGTTCCTGCACCTATTCTCTGAAAAAAAAAAGCCTTGAATATATCTATATGTTTTCTAACAAACCCTCTTATCTCATGATAACTAGAGAACATAAAACCAAGCCATGGCATGTTTATAGCATAGTTACCTTTTGAGTCCACTTTTTCCCACCCTCAGAGAAACTCTAGATTGGGAAAAAAAAAGAGAAACAGAAGAAAAAAGTCAGAATGGCGTCCTCTAGGTCGTGTCTGCCATTCAAAAAAACATGAAAAAAGCCAAAATCTGTTGTCCCATGTTGTCTCGTTTTGTCTATCCCACAGAGATTACCTAATATAGCCTTTTAAGATGCAGTGTTGATATCTATTCACTTAGATAGAACAAGAGCGAGGGAGAGTCAAGAAATTCTATCCAAGGGGTCCACACATCCCTAAACTTAGTGTGCCTATTGTTCGCTAAAGCTATCTTCTCATCCATGCACATGATGTTATTCATTTCCACCACCCATTCCTGATGTTGGAGTTGTTGGAGGTGTTGTAGAGCTCTCCCTGCTATCAGCAGAAATGATCCCGGGATCATGGATAGGAGGGCTACTTCTGGGGTCTCTGGCCATACCTTGTGCAAGATCAAATGACTAAGCTGAAATATGGTCGACAAAAATTGTTTTATTGATGGGTATGACCACCACATGTAAATGTGTACCTCTTGACTCGCCACATCTCCAACATAAATCTGATGTAGCTGGATTGATTTTTTTTTTAATAAAGTCGGGCAGCAATACCATCTGGTTAGTATTTTAAAGTTTCTTTCCTGTGAATGGGAAGCTAAAGTGGACTTGAAAGTAAAGGTGAAGGCTTTATCCCAATCCTCCGGTGGCAGGCTCTTGCCCAATTCCCGCTACCAGTCTCAAACGTAAAAGGGGCAATTGGGAAACACGTGAAACAGTAGCATACCATATATTTTAGGTAAAACATGTGAACAATAGGAGTCAGAAAGACACAGCTTCTCAAACTGAGTCAGCTCCCCACAATGCCAGACCTTAGCCAGCCCTTTGTAAAAGTGACTCAATTGGAAATATTGTAGCCAATGTCCACTATTGGAATGAGGGAGAGAACTAAGTTCTCCTAGAGGTTTTAGGTCCACCCTATGTAATGCATGCCAGATGGGCAATGGACGTGATGGTTGCCAGCAAAGACATCTGTTATCTGATTGACTGGTTAAAAACCCCAGTTTGCCCAATATCGGAGTAAGGGGTCCTGGACGTGAAGATATTCTATATTTCTTTTTCATACATCATGGGACACAGAGTTAGGATAATATTCATTACCTACTGGGTTATACTTCATCTTCAGGTGAATGAACACTGGTAGACCAAAGATCTTTAGACAGGAAGTAATCCCCTATATAACCCCCTCCCAAACAGGAAGTGCTTTAGTTTTTTACCAGTGTCTGCAAGGTGGATGGCACAGTTGTTTGAGCTGTCTGAGTTCCAGGTCTCTAGTCCCACAAACGGTTCTTAAATGAATCAAGGGATTGACCGATCGGATCCATTTGACACAGGCTCTATATGCTTAGATAAATGGTACCTGAGCCTTGCAAAGAAGACTCAAGATTCTGCGAGGTTTTGCCTACAATTCGAACTCTGGGCGCTGGACTCTGCAAAGTGGAATCCTGGACGCTACAGCCTTAAGGCATTCCTGCAGGGTGCTGTAAAGGTCCAAGGGAGTGGACCCTAAACATGAAAAGGGTACCCAGTCCTTGAACGTCCTCAAGTGACAGGAACCCGCCGTGAAGGGTGAAGATTGGGCTCTTAGTTTCTAAGCTGCCCTGTGCCTGGACGGGTAAGTGAAACTCCTTTATTATTGTGGGGTGTCCCAGTGATTGTAACAATCAGTCAAGCTAGCTAGAGGCTGGACACCTGTGTGCAGTGACCATACGGGGGAGTTTTGGGCTAGCTGTGGGTGTTTGCAAAGTGTACCTTTTTTTCCTTGTGTTTGGCTGTTTCTTACCTGTATGTTTGCACAGGACAGTGCGCCATTTCGGCTTGGTTTGCCATTGCGCACGTGCGTTCGCAAGAGCTCCACTGGGCTCGGCTGTTTGTTTGGCAGCCGTGGCGCATGCGGCTTTGCTGCACATGCGTTGTAGCCCTTATCTGGGCGCACGAAGAGTTGCGTCATACGCAAATATGGCCACTCCCGTTCTGGACCACGCACGTACATGTGCACGCATGCGCTGAACATTCTGAGCCAGCTTATATAAGCTGTGCATGCCAAGCATGCAGTGCTTCCAGAAGGCAGCTGTGGGACACAGAGCAAGCTCTGAACCAGGCATTTGCAGCGGTTCATTTCTCCTTACCCGGGTCGCGTGAGTCACCGGGTGTTGCTTGGCAGGCTAAAGGTGCTTAGCAGGATTGTTGCATAGGCTTGGTGAGCCCTATTAAAGGGTCTCTCTTCTGAGGTGTGTTAATACTACACCCAGGTACTCTCTTTTTGTGGCTAGTAAATGTCTTAAAAAAAAAGGACCGGGACTAACACTACAGGGAAGGGCACACCTATGTTGTCAGTAGTTCTTGATGAACCTAGTCGTATCCTTGGTGTTGTATCCCTTGAAGGACCAGAGGCTTCCGGGCAATCTGAGCCGCTGTGCCTATCTGGTATTGTGCCTACAGTCAACGCTGCTGCTTCACCCTTTATCACCAAGGATGAACTGTCCTCGGCCCTAGCCGGATTAGAGCACAGGATTGCTGGCATGATTGCCTCCATCCCGCAGGGTGGCAAGAAGCATGACAGATCCCCCTCCCCGGAGCCTCCTAGTTTGGAGCAGGAATGGGTTGAGGATGTGGAAGAGCTAAAAGCTCAGGATTCGGTGGAGGGCCTGGTGGATAAGTCTGCTTCTAAGCAATCTGGACAAGAAGCTATCCAGTTGATGTCTGCCTCTTAGTTTCAGAGGCTTTTGATCCAGTCTACCAGTACTGAGAGTGCTCATTCTGCCTTTAAGTTGCCTCTTACAGAGGCTACTGAGCCCCCCTGGTCCTCCTTGGGGTCCCTGAGGCCTCTTCAAGGCAGGCCCCACAGGTTGTCTCCTTACACCCTCTGTTGGAACAGGTGGTGTATGCTGATTGGGAACATCCTGACAGAATTTTTGTTCCTCCTAAGAGGTTTTCCCTTTTATATCCCATGAATGAAAAGTTTGTTAAGAAGTGGAGCAAGCCGTAGATGCAGCAGTCTCTTCCTTAAACAAGAGTATAACTTGTCCGGTAGATACTGTAATGCACAGGGCTTGAAAGACCCTGTTGACAAGAAATTTGAGTCATTATTAAAAGCTTCCTTTTATTTGGCCAGTTCAGCTATTCAGACAGCTGTTGCAGTAATTGGTATCTGCCAGTCCGTAAAGGATCAGATCAGAGGGCCTGACAGGCCTAACCGGGAGGATGATCTGGCTGAAAATAAGACAGCTATTCCTCAAGCACTGTGTTTTGCTGTTGATGCTTTAAAGGATTCAATACAGCAGATTTCTCGTTTTAGCTCTCTTGTCTGTACATATGCACAGACTTTTGTGGCTTAAGAACTGGTCAGCTGAGATTCCTTGTAAAAAGTTATTGGCAGGTTTCCTCTTTCATAGGGAACATTTATTTGGTGACCATTTAGACAAAGGAGGGAAGAGTTCTCTACTTCCTGTGAAGAAAAGCACCAGGTGTCCCTAGTTTAAAACAGACTCCATCCTGAAGTGTTTCGGCGCCAAGGCAGTTCCGCCACCAACAGGGCGCTAGAGCCAGGGGCAAGCGGCAAGGCCAGGGCCAGAAAAAGCTCTGGGTCTAAACCCAACACCAAGCCCTCCTTTTGAGGAGACGCCCCCACTTTATTGGGTGGGGGGAGGCTGCTGCACTTTGTGGACATTTGGAGAACAATAGTTCAGGACGAGTGATTCACCTCAACTGTATCCCGCGGTTACCAGCTGGAGTTGTGGGGGGTTCCCCCTCAGAGGTTTCTAAGATCCAGCGTTCCCCTTGATCCTCCAAAAAGAGACTTATAGCTTCAAGCACTACATTATTTAGTGCATCAAGGAGTGATTGTAGAGGTTCCTGTATCTGAAAGGGGCGCAGGGTTTTACTCAAACCTGTTTATGGTTCAAAAACCAAACGGGGACACAAGTCCCATTTTGGATCTAAGATCCCCGCACCAGTATCTACTGATCCAGTCCTTTTGGATGGAGTCTGTCCGCTCAGTAGAAGCCTCACTCCAGATGGGAGACTTTCTAGCCTCCATCGATATAATAGATGCGTATTTACATGTACCTATCTTTCAGCCTCATCAGAGGTTCCTGCGATTTGCAGTAGAGGAACGTCATTTTCAGTTTGTGGCTCTACCCTTCGGGCTTGCTACAGGTCCCCGGGTGTTCACAAAGGTCCTAGCACCAGTACTGGGTCTTTTAAGGGCCCAATGGATCCTGGTGCTCGGGTATCTGGATGACTTCCTTCTCAGAGATCACTTACTACAGGCTCTAGAAGAGTGCATAATATGCACAGTGCGGTATTTGGAAAGCTTAGGCTGGATCATAAATACTGAAAAATCAACCTTGAGACCAGCTCAACGTCTAAAGTATTTTGGTCTGATCCTAGATACGGTCCAAGCAAGGGTGTTTTTGCCACCCCTAAGGATCTGTATCCTGAAGGATCAGGTGTGTCAGATAAGAGGCACCAGGCAACCCTCCATTCGGCTCTGTATGAGTCTTCTAGGGAGGATGGTGTCCTCCTTCGAGGCAGTGCCCTATGCCCAGTTCCATTCCAAGCCTTTACAACAAGACATCTTGTTGGCTTAGAACAGAAGAGGACAAGCCCTGGATTATCCAATGTTCTTATCTCCTCGGGCATGCTTAAGCCTAAACTGGTGGTTGCAGGAGCAGAAAATGCGAAAGGGAAAATCCTTCCTCCCGGTAACTTGGAGAGTACTGACTACTGATGCCAGTCTCTCAGGCTGGGGAGCGACCCTAGAGGGGCCCACAGCTCAGGGGAAATGGTCAAGGACAGAACAGATCCTATCCATCAATGTCCTGGAATTACTGGCAGTACGTCTAGCCCTACGGTCCTGGACAGTGGAGCTTCAGGACTGTCCTATCAGAGTTTAGTCTGATAATGCCACTGCAGTGGCCTATATAAACCACCAAGGCAGTACCAGGAGTCGTTCATCTCTGAAGGAGGTGAACCACATCCTAGCCTGGGCAGAGGGACATATTCTATCGGCAGTACCTATCCTGGGAGTAGAGAACTGGAAGGCAGGTTATCTCAGCCACCAGCAAATCTGCCTGGGGGAATTGTCTCTACATTCAGGGGTGTTCCAGGAAATTTGCCAGTGTTGGGGATGGCCAGAGGTCGACCTACTGGCATCCAGGTTCAACAACAAGCTACAGCTCAGTGTCCTGAACAAGAGATCCTCTGGCAATCGGAGCAGATGCTCTGGTAGTTCCATGGAGCCAGTACTCCCTGGTTTATGCTTTCCCTCCGATCCCTCTCCTTCCACATTTGTTGCGCAAGATTCAGTGAGAGGGGGTTCCAGTCATTCTGGTGGCACCAGCCTGGCCCAGAAGGCCCTGGTTCCCTGAGATTGTGAAACTGACAATAGACGGGCCATGGATGCTTCCACGTCGCCCCGATCTACTGTCTCAAGGTCCTATATTCCACCCCAATTTACAGTCTCTAAATTTGAAGGCATGGCTTTTGAAGTCAGGGTGTTAAAGAACCGTGGCATCTCGGGACCAGTGGTGTCTACCCTAGTGAATGGTAGAAAAGCTGTCACTAGGAAGATCTACAGTATCTCACAAAAGTGAGTACACCCCTCACATTTTTGTAAATATTTTATTATATCTTTTCATGTGACAACACTGAAGAAATGACACTTTGCTACAATGTAAAGTAGTGAGTGTACAGCTTGTATAACAGTGTAAATTTGCTGTTCCCTCAAAATAACTCAACACAGCCATTATTGTCTAAACCACTGGCAACAACAGTAATTACACCGCTAAGTTAAAATGTCCAAATTGGGCCCAATTAGCCATTTTCTCTCCCCGGTGTCATGTGACTCGTTAGTGTTACAAAGTCTCAGGTGTGAATGGGGAGCAGGTGTGCTAAATCTGGTGTTATTGCTCTCACTCTCTCATACTGGTCACTGGAAGTTCAAAATGACACCTCATGGCAAAGAACTCTTTGAGGGTCTGAAAAAAAGTATTGTTGCTCTACATAAAGATGGCCTAGGCTATAAGAAGATTGCCAAGACCCTGAAACTGAGCTGCAGCATGGTGGCCCAGACCATACAGCGATTTAACAGGACAGGTTCCGCTCAGAACAGGCCTCGCCATGGTTGACCAAAGAAGTTGAGTGCACATGCTCAGCTTCATATCCAGAGGTTCTCTTTGGGAAATAGACGTATGAGTGCTGCCAGCACTGCTGCAGACGCTGAAGGGGTGGTGGGGTCAGCCTGTCAGTGCTCAGAACATACGCCGCACACTGCATCATTTTGGTCTGCATGGCTGTCGTCCCAGACGGAAGCCTTTTCTAAAGATGATGCACAAGAAAGCCCTCAAACAGTTTGCTGAAGACAAACAGAATAAGGACATGGATTACTAGAACCATGTCCTGTGGTCTGATGAGACCAAGATAAACTTATTTGGTTCAGATGATGTCAAGCGTGTACAGCGGCAACCAGGTGAGGAGTACAAAGACAAGTGTGTCTTGCCTACATTCAAGCATGGTGGTGGGAGTGTCATGTTCTGGGGCTGCATGAGTGATGCTGGAACTGGGGAGCTACAGTTCATTGAGGGAACCATGAATGCCAACATGTAGTGTGATATATTGAAGAAGAGCATGTCCCCTCCCTTCGAAGACTGGGCTGCAAGGCATTATTCCAACATGATAACGACTTCAAACACACCGCCAAGGCAACCACTGCCTTACTAAAAAAGCTGAGGGTAAAGGTGATGGACTGGTAAAGCATGTCTTCAGAGCTAAACCCTATTGAGCATCTGTAGGGCATCCTCAAACAGAAGGTGGAGGAGCGCAAGGTCTCTAACATCCACCAGCTCTGTTGTGATGTCATCATGGAGGAGTGGAAGAGGACTCCAGTGGCAACCTGTGAATCTCTGTGAACTCCATGCCCAAGAGGGTTAAGGCAGTGCTGGAAAATAATGGTGGCCACACAAAATATTGACAATTTTGTTGTCAGTGGTTTAGACATTAATGGCTGCGTGTTGAGTTATTTTGAGGGGACAGCAAATTTACACTGCTATACAAGCTGTACACTCACTACTTTACATTGTAGCAAAGTGTTATTTCTTCAGTGTTGTCAAATGAAAAGATATAATAAAATATTTACAAAAATGTGAGGGGTGTACTCACTTTTGTGAGATACTGTATCATAAGGTCTGGAAGACTTATATCGCTTGGTGTGAAGCCAGAAAATGGCATCCTCAGAAATACGTGATTGGGAGAATTCTCTCTTTTCTACAGTCAGCTGTGGAAATCATATTGGCTTTGAGTACAATCTGAGGTCAGATTTCGGCCCTGTCAGTATTCTTCCAAAGGCCTTTAGCCTCCCATTCGCTGGTCTGAACCTTTATTCAGAGGGCAACTCGTTTGCTTCCCCCCATTAGGTGTTACAGAAATAACCATTTGAAGCTATCAAGGAAAATTCCATTAGAATTTCTGTCACGCAATCTAGCCTTCCTAATAGACAGCACCTTGGCTAGAAGGGTGTCGGAGTTGGTGGCCTTTTCATACAGGGAAAAATACTTGATCTGTCACCATGACACCATCCTTTTTGCCAAAGGGGGGTGTCAGTCTTTCATTTAAATCAGGACATTATTTTGCCTTCTTTTTTCTCTCAGCCTCATTCAGCGAAAGAGAGATGACTGCATTCTGTGGACATAGTCCAGGCAGTCAAGGATTATTTTCTAGGTCTGCAGAGATCCGAGGATCAGACTCCTTTTTTGTTTTACCAAAAGGACCCAAGAAGGGACAGGCAGCTTCCAAAGCTTACATTACCAATTGGGTCCATCAATTGGTCATTCAAGCCCAATGGTCTGAAACGTAAAGCTCCCCCCTTTAGGGCGAGAGCTCATTCTACCGGGGGTGTAGGAACCTCCTGGGCTTTTCGCCATCAGGTATCTGTGGCTCAGATTTTTAAGGCTGCTAACTGGGCTTCAGTGTATATGTTCACAAAATTTTATCAAGGGGATGTTCGAGCAGCCGAGGATTTGGCTTTCAGCCGCAGTAGGACTGCCGTATAAGGTCTGATGGCTATTGTTTGGCAGGGTGTCGCCATCCCATCAAGGCTATTGCTCTGGCACGCCCCAGTAGGTAATGAATATTATCCTAACTCTGTGTCCCATTATGTATGAAAAAGAAAATAGGATTTTTTTCGACATACTTACCTGTAAAATCCTTTTGAGTACCTCATGGGACATAGAGTTCCCTCCCCTCTTTTTTGAGGATTCAGTGCTTGCTACAAAACTGAAGTACTTCCTGTATGGGAGGGGTTCTATAGGGGATCACCTCCTGTCTAAAAACCTTTGGTCTACCAGTGTCCATTCACCGGCAGATGAAGTATAACCCAGTAGGTAATGAATATTAGCCTAACTCTATGTCCCATGATGTACTCAAAGAAAAGGATTTTACAGGTAAGTATGATGAAAAAATCCTATTTTTATAATGGCCTTGTCCCAGACATATAGGAAAGAAGGAAGTAAAAGCGTTAGGTGTGCTGTAGGTAGACGATCAATAGGCACCAACCAAGGAAGGGAGGTTAGTGGCACAGGTAATAGGTCTGACTCAAGCCTGACCCACTGCTTGACAGATCTATGATGAAAACAGTCTAAAACCCTGCTAAGTATTGCCGCAGTATGATATAGTTACAAGTAAGGCAAGCCTATACCACCGTCGTCTTGCCTTCTCACTAAAATGTCATATTTAAGTCTAGCTATAGATCTGAGCCAAGTATATTTAAGTAGAATAGACCACGTTGAACAAAAAAATGAGTGAGGTACCCGAATCAAAACAGTTTGAAAGATATAAAGAAATCTGGG
The DNA here is from genome assembly GCF_042186555.1 of Aquarana catesbeiana. Classification (NCBI taxonomy): domain Eukaryota; kingdom Metazoa; phylum Chordata; class Amphibia; order Anura; family Ranidae; genus Aquarana; species Aquarana catesbeiana. Next base: position 110,459,647 of record NC_133325.1, on the reverse strand, counting down.
AAGGTTGTCCATCTTAAAAAGGGACGTCCGTCCCAGCCAAGAATGTCTCATCTATTATTACAGCTTTGCTGCATACTGGACAGAAGTGAACAGTAATTTAGCTTGTATAGTTTATGAAGTTGCAATGGTATTTTTACTCCCAGATACTTAATAGAGTGTTGTGCTCATTGAAATGGGAATTTATCAACAAGGAAGTCCTGAGTACCTGCAGGAAGAGAAATGTCTAAACAGTACGATTTTGTTGCATTAATTTTAAAGTTGCTCAGGGTACCGTGCAGTTTCAATTCCTTTAAAAGTGAAGAAAAAGCTAATAATGGATTGGTGATATGAAGCAAAATATAATCAGCAAATATACTAATTTTGTATTGATTATTAACAATGTCCATGCCATGGATTGATTTATTAGCGCATATTGCATTCAACAAATGCTCTATTGCAAGCATAAAAAGAAGTGGCGAGAAAGGACATCCTTGATGAGTCCCATTGGATATATTTACAGGGCCAGAGAGCAGGCCATTTACCTTAATTCGAGCTGTTGGGGAGGAATACAAGGCCATTATTTTAAATATCAAAGCCTGAGGTAGATCAATTTGCTCAAGTGTTAATTTCAAATATGCCCAGTCTCGGTGGTCAAACGCCTTTTCGACGTCCACTGAAAGAAGGCATACAGGAACTTTCTGAGACTGACAATGGGAAATAAGAGAAAGTATTTTGATAGTGTTATCCCATGCTTCATGGGTGGGGATAAAACCAACTTGGTCTAAATTGATAATTGAGGGAATGACCATCTGAAGTCTATCTGCTAATATTTTAGCATAGATTTTATGGTCCACAATAATTAAAGAAATAGGACGATAGCTTGAACATTCGGAAACGGATCTTTCTGATCTTTATGTATAAGAGTGATATGGGCTTCCTGCGACTGTCGCGGGAAGAAGCATGTGTCTGAAATCAAATTAAAAGTGTTATCAAGAATAGGGGCTAGAACATTTTAAAATTGTTTATAGAATGTACTTGGGAAACCGTCTGGTCCTGGACTCCTGCCAGGAGGTAACGCCATAATTGTTTTACGTATTTCTTCAACAAAGAAAGGAGTATTCAATGTGTCAGCTTTAGATTGGTCAATCTTGGGTAGGGCTGTTGGCAAGATGTATGGAAGAAGCTTTTCATATCCCTGCTTATTAGCAGTGGACGTACAAGGATTGGGAATGTTATAGAGACTCGAGTAATACTCATAGAACGTGCGTGCAATATCTTCAGATGATTGCCCCAGCCCTCTCTTAGGGCAACGTAATTTAGGAATATATGTGCGTCCAGATTTTGTGCGAATTGATTTTGTTAATGGGCTACCAATCTTCTTTCCTCACTCGTACATGATTCTATGTGAGCAATTTTTCAGAAACCATGAAATTGGGCCGAGACAGAAGTACAGTTAAATCACCCTTGTTTAATAATAAAAGTAAGAAGAACAAACGTAGTCAAAACATAGTCAAAGTTCAGTAACTGGAACGGATAGTCAGCCAAGCCAGAAGTCAGGGATCAATGTAGTGGAACAGCAAGCAGGATCTGGAGCCAGAAGGGATGTCAGCAAAGCAAGTCTATAACAGGATCGCAGGAGATAGTTTCTGTGATGTTGACCAAGGCGAAGGCAGAGATCCTCTGGACTGGACAGCTTAAGTAGGCAGGACTGATGGCCAGGATATCATCAAAAGCTGAGTAACTGTGAAGAGATAGGAGCTGGCAATTAGCCGACAGCTGAATGGCCAGCTCAGAGAAGGAAGGGCTGAGCCCAGCCCTGACATTACCCCCTCCTCAACGACCCCTCCCCCTCAGAGGACCACCAGGCTTGAGGGGAAAACGTCTCTGGTAATCACGGAGGAAGACAGAGGCATGTACATCCGAGGATGAGACCCAAGAGCATTCCTCTGGACCCTACCCTTTCCAGTGCACCAGGTACTGTATGCGCCCATGAAACCTACGGGAGTCAACAATGGACTGTAATTCATACCCCTTATGGTTCTCAACCTGTGCAGGGTGAGGACGTGAGGTGGTAAAGTGGTTGAAGACCAAAGGTTTTAATAAGGAGACATGAAATACATTCTAAATATTAGAAGGAAGGTCTAATGCGTAAGCCACTGGGTTAATACTGCAAAGAATTCGGAAAGGCCCAATAAACCGAGGTGAGAACTTCGGTGAGGGAATCCAAAGTCGGAGGTTGCGAGATGACAGCCAGACCCTGTCCCCAACCTGGTAGGAAGGCGCAGGCAGGCGCCTGGGGTCAGCATGGAGTCTGTATCTATCATTAGCATGTCGTAAAGCCTCCTGGACTTGTGCCCAAGTGGAACGAAGACCACGGAGATGCTCCTCTAACGCAGGAATACTCTGCAGAACAAATGAGTCAGGCAACATGGAGGGTCAGAAACCATAATTCACCATTAACGGGGACAATCAGGAAGCAGAATTCAAGGCTGTTGTAAGCAAACTCTGCCCATGGTAATAGGTCTAACCAGTTGTTATGATGGTCAGAAATATAGCAACATAGGAATTGTTCCAAGTACTGATTGGCACGTTCTTCGGCCCCATTAGACTGCGGACAAAAACTGTGCACAAAAGGCTCGCCAGAACCGGGACAAAAACTCACTACCCCTATCTGAGACAATGACCTTGGGTAGCCCATGTAAGAGAAAGATCTCCTGAGCAAAAATGGAAGCCAATTCCTTAGAAGTGGGATACAATGACACATTTTTGAGAACCAGTCAACCACCATAAGGATAACTGTATTGCCCTGGGAGTTGGGTAAGTCCACAATGAAATCCATCGACAGGTGGGTCCAGGGCCTCTTTCCATTGGGTATGGGTTGTAGGAGGCCCACTGCAAGGTGTCATGGAGTCTTACTGAGCACACACGCAACAGGCAGCTACGAAGGCAGTTGCATCAGCACGTAGACTAGGCCACCAGAATTGTTGGGAAATGGCCCAAAAGAGTTGACTCTTCCCAGGGTGGCCAGCAGCCTTGGGAGAATGGTAAGTCTGGAGCACGGCAGTACAGAGACTCTCGGGGACAAAGCAGCGGTCACAAGGTTTCTCAGGAGGAGCATGGGCCTGAGCAGCCAGAATTTTGTCACCCAAAGATGAAGTGAGAACCAACCATAGCCAGCCGTGACAAGGCGTCAGCCCTTACATTCTTAGTACCGGGTAAGAATGAGACAATGTAATTGAAACTAGACAATGGAGAGAGGCATTTAGCCTCAGACAAGAATGTGAGATTCTTATGGTCAGTAAGAATGAGAAGCGGAGATGCCTCAATTCTTTTAGGACTAAAATGATCGCCAATAGCTCTCTGTCACCAATCTCGTAATTGCACTCTGCAGGTGACAATTTTTTGGAAAAGTAGCCACAAGGCTGCATAGCGCTCTCAGAGGTGGGATGTTGAGACAGAAGGGTGCCAACACCAGAAGCATCAACTTCAAGGATAAAATGTAACGTAGGATCAGATTGTGCCAACACAGGAGCAGAAACAAAGGCAGCCTTGAGACTCTCAAAGGCCTTAATGGACTCCGGAGACCAAATCTGTGGGTTACCGTCCTTTCTGGTTATATCAGTCAGGGGCTTGACCAGAGACGAGAAGTTACGAATAAACTTCCGATAATAGTTGGCAAAGCCCAGGAAAAACTGCAGAGGACGTAAACCCATGGGTCGGTGCCACTGTAGAACTGCCAAAAGTTTCTCTGGGTCCATTGAAAAACCAGCAGTGGAAATTACATAACCCAGGAATTTAACCTGTTCACGATGGAACTTGCACTTCTCCAGTTTACAATAGAGAATGATCTCTCTTAGTTTCTGAAGCACACGACAGACATCTGTGGGGTGGCCCTCCAGGGACTTGGAAAATATGAGGATATCGTCGAGATAAACCACCATACATAACTGCAACAAATCTCAGAGGACATCGTTAATAAATTCCTGGAAAACTGTCGGGGCATTACAAAGGCGAAAAGGCATTACGAGGTACTCATAATGGCCTGCTCTGGTATTAAACGCAGTTTTCCACTCATCGCCCACCTTAATCCTCACGAGATTGTTTGCCCCTCTCAAATCAAGCTTTGTGAAAACGGTTGCTCCCTTGAGGCGGTCAAATAACTCCATAATCAACGGAATCGGATAGGCATTCTTAATCGTGAAACGATTGAGACCCCTATAATCAATACAAGGTCTCAGTTCACCACTCTTCTTCTTCACAAAGAAGAAACCAGCACCAGCAGGGGATGAGGATTTGTGGATGAAACCTTGAGAAAGTGCATCTGCAACATATTCCCCAATGGCCTTATCCTCCAAGACCGACAAAGGGTAAACCCGGCCACGAGGGGGTATGGCACCAGGTTGAAGGTCAATTGCGCAATCATACGGCCGGTGTGGAGGCAAACTACTGTCTTGACCTTTATCAAAGACATCTTTAAAATCGCGTTACTCCTCCGGCAGGGAGGAGAGTGAAGAGATGCACAGGACCTTGGTTACCTTCTGGAAGCATGTCTCACTGCATTGTGGTGACCAGGAGAGAACCTCAGCACAGAGCCAATCAAAAGAGGGGTTGTGCCTCTGTAACCAAGGATAACCAATAACCAGCGGAAACTTAGGTGAGGAAATAACCATCTTATGAGTCACATGGGCAGGCTGTAGAGGTCTCCCATCAAGAGCCTCAATGGCAAGTGGAGTGTCACGCAGCTGCAGCGGAATCAAGTGCTTCGATATAAAGGCAGCATCAATGAACAGGTCTGCAGCCCCAGAGTCGATTAGAGCCTGTATCTCCACGGACGACTTAGCCCAAGAAAGGGTAAAAAAACCAGGGGCTTATCCTTCTGGATAACTGGGGATGAAACAATGCCACCTAAAGTCTGTCCGTGACAGGACCTCAAGGTTCGAGCGTTCCCTGGACGGGTAGGATAAGACTTCAAATGTGACCTGCCTGGCCACAATCTCTCCCTTCTCCTAAAGGTTCTCTCATCCGCAGAGAGACACGTGAAACCCAAGTGCATGGGTTCACCTTCACTGACCGACTCGGTACCAGGAGGCATGGGAGGTGAGGGAGGCACGTGTGGCACTGCAAAGCTTGGAGAAAAACATACAGGAGGCTTCTGCAAGCTCTCCTTAAAAGAGAGTCTCTCTCTGAGTCTGGAGTCAATGAGGATGGCAAACGTGATCAGCTTCTCCAGCTCAGTGGCTATATCTCGGGCTGCTATCTCATCCTTGATGGCATCCAAGAGACCATGAGAAATAGCAGCCACGAGGGCCTCGTTGTTCCACGCAACCTCTGCTGCCAGAGTACGGAATTCAATGGCGTAGATGGCAACAGTTCTCATACTCTGTTCGATGGACATGAGGCACTTGGCAGCAGAAGCGGAGCGTGTGGGAATGTCAAATACCCTTTTAAAAGAAGCCACAAACTCAGGGTAACTGAAGACAAAAGGTTTTTGCGTCTCCCATAGAGGGTTTGCCCAGGCCAAGGCTCTCTCAGAAAGCAAAGATATCACAAAACCTACTTTACTTCTGCCCGTGGGAAACGCCTGGGGCAGCATCTCAAAGTATATCTCAACCTGGTTGAGAAACCCTCTGCATTGGACTGGATCTCCCCCAAATCGCTGGGGAAGTGGAGCGGAACCAGACATACCTCCTGTAGAGGCAATACTCAAGGCGGGTGCCTGCACAGAGACTGGAGCAGCAGGGTCGGCCTGCAACATAGGTTGTACCGGGGCAGCCACAGTGGGAGATTCCAGGTGAGCTGTGCGACTCAGGAGCGTTTGTAACGCCATGGCAAACTGATCCATGCGGTGATCCAGTTCATCCAATCTGGAAAAAATATTACCAACAAGTGGATTGACTGTATCTTCTGAATTCATGGCCTTCGCATACTGTCAGAAACCATGAAATCAGGCTGAGACAGAAGTACAGTTAAATCACACTTGTTTAATAATAAAAGTAAAAATAACAAATGTAGTCAAATATAGCCAAAGTTCAGTAACCGGAATGGATCGTCAGCCAATCAAGAAGTCAGAGATCAATGTAGTGGAACAGCAAGCAGGATTCGGAGCCAGAAGGGATGTCAGCAAAGCAAGTCTTGAACAGGATCGCAGGAGATAGTTTCTGTGATGTTGACCAAGGCGAAGGCAGAGATCCTCTGGACTGGATGGCTTAAGTATGCAGGACTGATGAGCAGGATATCATCAACAGCTGAGTAACTGTGGAGAGATAGGAGCTGGCAATTAGCCGACAGCTGAGCGGCCAGCACAGAGAAGGAAGGGCTGAGCCCAGCCCTGACACATTCCTTATATCAGAAATATGCCTGATCGAGTATTTGATAAAGATCTTTGCGTTTACTTTCCAGTTGCTGAAAAAGATCAACCTGGAGTGTATGTTTCTAAACAAGCTCTAAAGTATGAACTTCCTGCAGAAACCGTGTAATGTCCTTGGAGCATTCTTTTTTCAATTGTGCACCCTCTGATATCATAGTCCCTCTTATAACACATTTCAAAGCCTCCCATTTAAATGTAAGCGCCGTTGTATCCTGTGTATGATCCAATAAGAATTGAGTGACTGTAAGTCCTACTGCCTTGCAAGTTGATTCATTTTCATTCATCCTCCAAGATGCTATTGATCTTTGAAAGTGTGGTAACTTAATAGCAAAAAAAGCAGAAAATTATCTGACCAGATTTGAGATCCAACGGATGCACCTGCTTGCCAGCCGAGCAAATTATGTGAAACAAAGAATAAGTCAATCCTACTATAAGTAGCATGTGTTCGGGAATTGCATGTGTAATCGCGTTCAGTGGGATGGAGCACACGCCACACATCTACTAGTTGAAATTCATACAATCAACGCTTGGGTCAATTAAGCTGGGACAAAGAAAAACGTGGGGGAATGGACGTTGTGTCTAGTAGTAATGGATCAAAAATAATATTTAAGTCCCCTCCCAAAACTATTCTACTTTCAGCCAGGTGATCTAGTTTACGTAAAAGCCTGAGCAGCATGGGGATCAGTCCCTGATTAGGAGCATAGACATTAATCAACGTAAACAGCATGTTATTAATTTTACATTTAAGAATAAGAAATATTCCCCCAGGATCGCTTACCACTTGAACGTCAGAGACTGGGAGCGAATTATGAAAACCTATAGCCACACCTCTTGATTTGCTTACTGGATTGTTACTAAAGTACCACTGAGCAAAGTGACGAGTAGGCATCGGCAGGGCAGATGATGTTTTAATATGCGTCTCTTGTAAAAAGAGTACATGAACTCGCTGTTTATGCATATTATATAGGATTTGTGATCGTTTCTATGGGATATTAAGTCCTCTTACATTAAGGGATCCAAATTTTAACATAAACATTCTAATGCCCTGTACACACGGTCGGATTTTCCGATGGACAATGTCCGATCGGAGCGTGTTGTCGGAAATTCCGACCGTGTGTGGGCTCCATCGGACATTTTCCATCGGATTTTCCGACACACAAAGTTTGAGAGTAGGCTATAAAATTTTCCGACAACAAAATCCGATCGCGTCAATTCCGATCGTGTGTGGCCTGTTCCGACGCACAAAGTGCCACGCATGCTCAGAAGAAATTCCGAGACGGAACAGCTCGGTCAGGTAAAATTAGCGTTCGGAATGGATACAGCACTTTCGTCAGGCTGCAATGTCTAAAAATGGTTTAATGCAGCGCACTCTCTTCTTCTTTATAATGTGAGAAGAATGAAGTATTTTTGCTGCTCGTATTCACACAGACTTCTCACAAACTTATTTCTTTATTATTTATCAGGATTCCCTTAATATATTTTGATTTGTCACATCTGACAAAAATATTTTTGTGTTTTTTTTGTTTTTTTTTCTTTTAAAGGCAGATTTATTTTTTTATTTTAGGTTTGTATTTTTTCAAAGGCTGATCTTTGTTTTATTTTATTTTTAGTTTTACTCCAGAATATTTTTGTGTGTGTTTTGTGTGTCAAGTCACCACAACACCATTATTATCTTGTATTATTTAATCTCAAGGAGATTGTTTGGTGTTGGTGTCCTTTGTTAATTTCACATTGTATTTTTTAAATGTACCTGAATCCTCACAAACAAACTGTCCTTTTAGAAGGAAAACACACATAGGCAAGTATAATTGAAACCAAAAATCCTTTAATAAGGGGTCAGAACCAAACAAAGAGGAAGGCAACGCTGGAGAAACAGCAGAGATTGGCAAAGCCTTGGACCCCCAGGGCAGACATCAATTCTTGAACATCAAAATTGGTGGCCTGAGGAGTCCATATGTAAGGGAGTGCAGTCTGGTCCAGAAGTCCCAGAGATCCGGAAAGCAGCAGATGTCATCTGTGTCCCCAGGCTGTGGTACCACAAGAGGCTGCATCTTTTGGCCGACCAGACTGAGCCCAGGGCCATCACTTTCTGGTCTTCTTTCCACGCTTCCTTCCTGGCTGTGGCTCTGCTGTTGGAGATGTGGCAGGAGGAGGAGTAGGACCTGGAGGAGGAGGAAGACTAGTAGGACCTGGAGGAGGAGGAGGAGGAGGACCTGGAGGAGGAGGACCATGTGTGAGGTCACAAAGGTGGGTATCAGATGTTATTTGGGCCCTCAACCCCTTATTGAGAGTCTCCAAAATTAATTACTCACACATGAGTTGTTGGCCCTCCTCCATCCGCTGCATTTTACAGGCAATTATGCCAGCAAAGTCCTCCTCCACAGTGTGTGGTGCTTCCAGGGCCTCTGTAGCCTTCCAAAAGAGGCCTATAGCAGCCTTCTCTAGTGTACTCCTCCTCCTGCCACTTTCTCTTTGCGGTTGTAGGGGAGGGACCTGCATATCAGGCAGCCTGCTCGGCCCGGCCACCTCCTGGTTGAGACTTCCCTGTGTATGAAAAAGGGACATGGTTGTAATGTTTTGCATCATCAATCATAAATTAGTACTCCAAACTAACATCGAGTTAACATCATTGACTGGACAACCTAAAATATTTAGAGGAATGCTTAACCTGGCTCAATCTGGGCTCCTCCACATGTTGTTGCCTGGAAGGCCCATGTTGGGCGTCAGAAGCCTCAGCTGGAGGGGAAGGAAGCGTGGAAGGAAGACTGGAGAGTGATGACCTGGGTTCAGTCTGACCTGCCAGAAAATGCAGCCTGTCATAGTACCACATCCTGGGGACATAGATGTCATCTGCTGCTACAGATCTCTGTGAATCCTGGACTTTCTGGCGCTCCCTTACATATGTGCTCCTCAGGCCACCAATTAGGATCTTCAAATATGTGATGTCTGCCGTGGGGATCACCTGCTTCACAATTTCCAACAATTGATCCAGCGCTGCCTTCCTCTTTGTTTGGTTTCTATAATGTGGGTGGTTAATCTCCCACAGACAAGGCAGCTCCCTGAACATGTCAATGAATATTGCCATGAAGTCTGTATCATTCAAGATATCCATTTTAACTGCAAGACACAACACAAGACAAACCCTAATGTCAGCCAAAACTCTCCTAATCTTGTTACAATATAGGCCTCAATCTAGAAGCAGTATAGGCCCAAGTTTGTCTCTTACCTTCGTTATTACGATCGGCGCCTCCAATGCTCCTTCCTCCGCTCACAGATCGTATGTACTACGCACGCGTGTTACGCTTTATACACACTGCGCATTCGTGTAACAACGCCCGCCCCTGACGTTCTTTCTAGTCTATTCCCCGCCCCTTTTCTTTCGGCGCAATGGGTGAAGAGCACATGGAGGAGTCAGAGCAGATGCATGCTGATTATTACAATGAGGAGGAGGAAAGCCCGGATTCGAAAACGTCCTGTTCCAGAAGGAGACGATTTAAGGCCACAAATATGTCCTTTGGGGAGATGTTGGAGATGGTTGACATCCTGAAGAAGGCCGACTATGACGGGAAGTATGGACCTTACCACAACCCCAATATCAGAAAGGCCAAGATCATGGCGAAAGTGGTCAAAAGTCTGCACTGGAATTTCGGGGTACGACGATCGAAAGATCAGCTCAGGAAGCGGTGGTCAGACCTGAAATTAAGAGAGCCCGAGCAGTACAGAAAGATCCGGAGAGTGCTGCAAAAAAGTAAGTAGTTGTGCTGTGTTCCTATTCTTTTTGTCTTTATTACGTTCGTGCTGCTCCATATGCTTTTCTTAAGTGATGTACAGTTTAAAACGGCAACTTTAATGTTCATGGGCCCATTATTCGATCGTATCAAACATTTTTCTTTCGGCCTATAAAACACCATTGTTTAGGCCATATGCATTTGCCAACATTTTTTAGGGCCTACTTGTATAAAAAATATTTGGTTGTGTAGATGGGTTTGTTACTAGAATGAAATGCAAACTAGATTCTGTGTAAGGAGAGGACACTCAGCAGCTGTTTTCACATCTGGACGCTGGAGCACTAGTGTGGGACACAAGAACACCCTTTTTATTAGGGGGCCCACACAGGTGCACCAGTGTATACTATAGGGGGGTCTCCATCTGTGAAACTTGTACAAAACAGGTAAAGTATTGAAGCTTGACAAAGGACAACAAAAATGCTACATCTTGGAACTCTGCCCAAATAGACAATTGTACCCCACTTCCAAGCAATGTTTCATCTTTAGATTTCAGCCATCAAATATCTGTGTGCTAATTATACCATTTTTGTTTTACATAGGGGAGAAAAGACTCGGAGGACACCCCTCATCCGAGGAGACCACAGACCCCCCACCTCTGGAAGAAGGGGAAATACCCCCAACCCAAGAAGAGCAGGAGGAGGAAGAAGATGTGGTGGAAATTGACACCACAACAGGTGAGTGTCTGCGACCACAGGCTCAGGTAGGAGATGGATACCGACAGATTTTTGATACCTGTTTTTGTTTGGTTTCTCTCTTTTTAGGTGATCGTGATGTTGTGGATTGAGATCCTTTCACATCAGAAAGTGCCCAGATCCTGATCGGGGAGATCATGGGGTGTAATTTAGAATTGGAAAACCTCAAGAAAAAAATCAATGATGTTATTCAAAAAAATAATAACATCATTGATGTTTTGAGGCGAATTTAAAACCCCTCAAAATCACTTTGTTTTTTTGTGTGCTACAATCTTAAAAATGTTTTAGCGATGTTTAGAAAAGCCAAATTTGGAGGATGCACACAGTGTGCCAACATGTGCTATCTGCCATCACGGGAGATCAATGGACGTGTTTTGGGGGTGCAACCCCTTCCTCAATAATAAAGTAGCTAAGAGGAAGGGGTTGCTCCCCCAAAACACGTCCCTTGATCCCCCGTGATGGCAGCTAGAACATGTTGACATTCGTAAATTGGTGTGCATCTTCCAAATTTGGCTTTTCAAGGGGTGACTTCACCCCATCTGAACGCAATATCAAACACAGTTCCTAAATACTCATGTCTGATATTGCCTTTGTAAGTTCAAGATTTTTGTCTTTCTTGTTGGTTTTACACATGCCTTTTTTATCTTAAATGGACATTTCTATTTTTGATAATGCCACCCCAAAAATTGTTATACAATAAACATGCTGGTTTGTTTTAAAAACCTTTTCTAAATGCACATGTGATTGTGCAGGTATTGAAAAGATTGTTATCAAGAATGTGTGGATTATTGTCTCAATGCTACAACACTTTTGTGGTGATGTAATTGCTGTTTTCTGTGAAAATGGGGGTTATTTCCCAAGGGCAAATCCTCTTTGCACTACAAGTGCAGTTTCAGTGCAGTTTCAAGTGCACTTGTAGTGCAAAGTGTCTACGCCTTTAGTAAATAACACCCAACAGTGCTCTGTATAAGGTTACACAATCACGCCATTTTCAGGACTCCCCACATTGCTGTCAGGGTCAGCTAAAACAAACAAAAGCAGTAAATGTCACCAAAGATTAGCTTTTTTTTTATTTGATAAAGGCTTCACAAATTGTCTGGCATATTGATGGCCCCCCTACTCGCAAAGAACTCAAGGTATCTTAACCGGACATCATGGGCACTGAGGGAGGGCAAGCCAGGACGGCCACTTTCAAGCGCCGTCAGGGTTGTTTCATGTAGAATTCCGGCCTCAGGCCCAACTGAGCCAGCATAGTTGGCAGAATGTTGGCGTAAAAAGTTATGTAGAACACAGCACGCCAGGATTAGATGATTTCTGACATATGGATGGGTGTCAGAAATAGGCGGAACCGGCTGGCCATGATTCCAAATGTGTTCTCCACCACTCTTCTGGCTCTGGCCAGCCGGTAATTAAAAACCCTCTGTTCCGGGGTGAGGGTCCTCATCGGGAATAGCCGCATAAGATGGTCCCCCAGCGCAAATGCTTCATCCGCAACGAAGACGAATGGGAGTCCTTCCACATTGTCTTCTGAAGGTGGCAAGTCCAAGCTGCCATTCTGGGGACGCCTGTAAAACTCTGTCTGGGCGATGACTCCACCATCGGACATCCGGCCATTCTTCCCCACGTCCACATACAGGAAGTTGTAATTAGCCAACACCACCGCCAACATCACAATACTATTGAACCCCTTGTAATTATAATAGTACGACCCCGAGTTGGGTGGTGGGACGATGTGGACGTGTTTCCCATCAATTGCCCCTCCGCAGTTAGGAAAGTCCCACCGCTGGGCAAAGTGGGAGGCCACAGTCTGCCATTCCTGTGGCGTGGAAGGAAACTGTTGAGGAAAACAAAAAAAATTTGTATTTTTGCACATAAACATGGCAAGCAGATTAGACACAAACATTCTTGGCCAACCTCCAGATAACATTTATTAAGGGGAATTAAAGGTACACCTATCATATTCCCCCCCCCCTCTCATGGGCCATTTTTAACATTATAGGGGGGGGGATCTTGGACAGGTAACCGTCTCCACTTCATTGAGAGATGAATGCCTAAATACAGGGTATTACTTAGAACAGCCCCTCCTTGGTTACACTATTGGCAGCCCACTAGACAGGTAAGAAGTGTCCTAATACAAAGATATAAATACACACTGTACACATTTGAGCACATTTGGACATTCTGCTATTACCTATCAAGATAATAATAGGATACAAAAACGTTAAACAGTACCATTTGAAAGTATACAGGCAGGCCCTTGCACTACATGCTTTGGGTAATTCATCCATACATCTGACCACAAAAGAAGTGGGTATAGTGTGTATGGGTTTGGCAAAGTCAGCAGATAGATGATTGAGGATAGATAGAGAATTGGGATCAGCTGACTTAGCAGTTGGGGGGAGGGAGGGTTAATAAAAATTATTTGGGGACGCCACAAAAAAAAGCCTCTGGCACTCTGCCTGAATTTAAAGCACAAATCACATTTCAAAACATTTTAGGGGGTGTTTGGGGTAAAGCACAACTATGAAGCTGATAAAATACATTGTTAAGTGACTACATGAGGTGAATATAGGGCAAGAGAGCATGCTGGGGAGGTAAGTGAAGGCAAATATGTATGAAGGACAAAAAAAATAATGTCATAAAAATCCAGCTTGCATGAGGACAAAGGGGACATTCACAGCATATTACAATCATGGTAATTTGGGAATGAGGAGAGAAATACAATATATTAGCAAACATTATATACAATAAAATGTGATATTAAAGAATAAAAATCTTACCTTCATATACTCCTTCTGCAGGACCTGGATGATGGCAGAACAGGTCTCTGGGATAATGATACCCAGAGCCTGGGAGGAGATGCCTGTCGAGAACTTCAAGTCCTGCAGGCTTCTCCCTGTCGCCAAGTACCGCAGCGTAGCGACCAGCCTCTGCTCCGGAGTGATGGCTTGCCTCATGCAGGTATCCTGCCTGCTGATATAGGGGGTCAGCGAAGCCAACAAACGGTGAAATACGGGGTCTGACATCCTGAGAAAGTTCCTGAAATCATCAGGATTATTCTCACGGATCTCACGGAGCAAAGGCATATGAGAGAACTGGTCACGCTGAAGCAACCAATTCTTGGTCCATGAACTCCTCCCCACCCTGTTCATGGACTGGACTTGTGTCAAGGTCAGGACCCCAACACCAAGCCCCCGCACCGCACGAACTCTACGAGGAGTACGTATACGCAACATGGCTAGAAAACGGTCGGCTGCTCAGAACGAAGTAACAGAACGCACTGAAGAACAGCAAGGCCTGTGAAGAGCGACCTGAAAAACAGTAACGAACGAACACGAACACAATGGCTAAGTCACGCGGAACTTGCTTGCACGCACTGAAGAGCAGATACAAACCCACAAGCACAAACTGAACCGCAGAAAACGATCTGAAAGCCACGAGTCTGAAAAAGCGCGAATCGTCACTCACCAAACTTTTACTAACACGAGATTAGCAAAAGGAGCCCAAAGGGTGCCGCGCTTGGTTCTGAACTGGCCTTTTCTAGTCTCGTCGTACGTGGTTGACGTCACCGAGTTGTTGGCGATCGGAAATTCCAACAACTTTGTGCGACCGTGTGTACGCAAAACAAATTTGAGCCAACATCCGTCGGAAAAAATCCTAGGATTTTTTTGTCGGAATGTCCAATCAATATCCGACCGTGTGTACGGGGCATAACAGGTTTATCATTCTAAGTGTCATGTGGACAGATCATCTCCATTGGACACCATAGAGCAATAAATTTAAAAAAACATACGAAGATTATAAGAAATAAATAAAACAGGGAAAGTGTCAGGTACTCACCAAGGCCGGAATGCTGAGAGCGGCTTCCCTAGCAACTAGGTGCGCGATACCCCTGAAGGTGGCACAGATGGTATCAGGCACGGAGAGGCACGGGTTGCCAGCAGGTGTGCAGGTCACCAAGGTGTCTCTGGGCGTGTAGAACCCGTGTAACGTGGACTGGTTGCTGGACCGAAGAGAAGCTTGGCAGGGGCTCAAACACTTGACCTGGAAACAGGAACAGGAGAAGGATCTGCTGAAGTAGCTGAGGGGAAGCTCAGGATTAAGGAAAACAAGTCCTTTAAGCAGGCCGAGGGTCAAACACCAGGTAATCGTAATAGCAAGTCCTTTTATCAAGCCGAGGGTCAAACACCAGGTAATCGTAATAGCAAGTCCTTTTATCAAGCCGAGGGTCAAACACTGGAGAGAAGATAAGCAGAGTAGTCAAACGATCCGGGTCACTATAGGCAGGAACAGGTATGCAGAGAGTAAACGGGAACACTGGGAGCTGAGAAGACAAACCAGCAACAAGCAGAAGGCATAGCTGCCTTTATATAGGCCCGCCAAGGGGACGTCCCGCTGTACGTGCATGCATTCGTGTACCCACGTGTGCTAACCTGTTCGGGTCACGCGCTCGTACCCGCCGATCGTGTGCCCGTACGTGTTGATGTGCAGCTCTACCGCGCAGGCGCACCGGGACGCGCCGATACTGACAGGCTCTGACTCTGCTAATCCTCTGACAGAAAGAAAAAATAAAAAAGTTACAGAAAAGGAGGAAAAAAGTGAGCCAAAAAGAGTGTGTCTTTGACACTCTACTCGCCTAGGAAACCCTAGGCGAAAACCTATTTGGGGCTAGAGCTTGTTGGTGGCTCTAATGCCACTCCTGCTTGTAGCGCATGGTAGATGCCCATACAAGTCTTCCCACAGACCCCCAAGGATATTATAAACCCCTTACTAGAAATAAAATAAAAAATGATGGGACTATTGGCCTGGGGGGAACCGGGAAAAAAAAGCATACGCCATACTAGTCCCTTTGGTCACCCTACGTATGCTATAAAGCAAACTAAATAGTATTCTATTTAATGGTCTCAAGCTTCTAGACCAATAATTAAATTGCGCAATTTCTAATTGCATAAGGAAAAAAAAAAATCTAAAAAGAATTGTGTGTGTGTGTGTGTGTGTGTGGGGGGGGGTGATGGTGAGGGGAAAGGCTGTTAGGCCTTGGAGAGTGTCTCCACTTCTATTTCAGCTAATCCTTTATAATTCCATCATGCATAACTATTGCTTTTGATAGGATCTATACAAAACAATGAACAATCCCCATCATAACACTTGCCCCACTCCTTTTGAACACTTGCCGACCGGCTCACGCCGATATACATTGGTAAAGTGGCACGGGTGCGCAAAACGATGTACCAGGGGCGTCGGGAGGGGGTGGCTAGGGGGGGCTGAAGCTCCGAATTGGTCCCTGAAAAGCCCCGAGTGTCAAGAAGGCACCGTTTAATTGTTAGCCCCGAGCGCCGCCGGCCGCTGACGAGCGGGGACCGATCTGATCCGCCGAGTGCGGCCGAGTGTGGCCGAATGACATACAGGTCCCGCCTTCTGGAGCTATGATGGACATCCCACTGGTCCAATGCTGGGACCGTGGGACGTTTGACGTCCATCATAGGCGCTGCACGCTCCAGAAGGCGGGAATTACAATCCGCCGCGCCACATCACTGAGATCCCCGCTCCCCGCTCCCCGCTCAGATAGATCAGGGCAGCGGAGGAGCGATCTGGCGAGATGTGCCAGTGACTGCACCGATTATTGTAGAGGAGGCGGGGATGAGGATAACCTGAAGAGGAGCTGTGCTGGGGGCGGATGGCAGAGTGAAGAGCTCCGGATCTCGGTGTGTCTGATCATGGGCACCGGAGTGTGCAGCAGAAGGCAGAAGAGTCTTCTCCATACCGCCTTGTGCCTGCTGGCCGTGCTGGGACTGGGAGGCAGGCTCTACTTTGTATATCTACGTGCAGGACAAAGCCTGGAGCTCCAAGGTCCAGGCGATGAAATTCAAGCAGTCTCCTCTCCTCTGGCTGCCTGCTGTGCCACATGATGCGTGGGCTGCACACCGCACACTACAACTGAACTGAACTGCAGGACACCTGGACACATGAAGTCTGTCTCCTGGTCAGGTAGGTGAGGTCAGTGTATGTATGTCACGGTATGTTAGGTAGGTCAGTGTATGTCAGGTCAGTGTATGTTAGGTAGGTCAGTGTATGTCAGTGTATGTATGTCAGGTCAGTGTATGTTAGGTAGGTCAGTGTATGTTAGGTGTATGTATGTATGTCAGGTCAGTGTATGTTAGGTAGGTGTATGTATGTATGTCAGGTCAGTGTATGTTAGGTAGGTGTATGTATGTATGTATGTATGTATGTCAGGTCAGTGTATGTTAGGTAGGTGTATGCATGTATGTATGTCAGGTCAGTGTATGTTAGGTAGGTGTATGTATGTATGTCAGGTCAGTGTATGTGTGTCAGGTCAGTGTATGTATGTCAGGTCAGTGTATGTTTGGTAGGTGTATGTATGTCAGGTCAGTGTATGTTAGGTAGGTGTATGTATGTATGTCAGGTCAGTGTATGTTAGGTAGGTGTATGTATGTATGTCAGGTCAGTGTATGTTAGGTAGGTGTATGTATGTATGTATGTATGTCAGGTCAGTGTATGTTAGGTAGGTGTATGTATGTATGTCAGGTCAGTGTATGTTAGGTAGGTGTATGTATGTATGTCAGGTCAGTGTATGTTAGGTAGGTGTATGTCAGGTCAGTGTATGTTAGGTAGGTGTATGTATGTATGTATGTCAGGTCAGTGTATGTTAGGTAGGTGTATGTACAGGGGTTCCCCGGGTTACAAACAAGTTAGGGACTATAGGTTTGTTCTTAAGTCGAATCTGTTTGTAAGTGGGAACAGGTACATTTTTTAAGTGTAGTTCCAGCCAAAAAAAATATTTTTAAGCTTTTTGGATAGCATAGGGAAGGGTTAACACCTCTGTGACATTTGTTTTGCTGTCTGTGCCCCTGTTCAGAAGATTTCACCTCACTTTCTGTCCCAATGACAATTGGATTTTGAAAATTTTGGGTTGTTGTGGAAACAAGCCTTGGTGATAAAGCATCAGTGGAGGTACCTTTTCCCCAAAATAGCTCTTACAGGAGAGAATTTCCCTTCCTAGGGGTAGATTTCCTCTCACTTCCTGTTGTCTGCCTCCGTTTGTAAGTAGGAGTCGTTTGTAAGTCGGATGTTTGTAACTAGGGGACCCCCTGTATGTATGTATGTCAGGTCAGTGTATGTATGTCAGGTCAGTGTATGTTAGGTAGGTGTATGTATGTATGTATGTCAGGTCAGTGTATGTTAGGTAGGTGTACGTATGTATGTGTGTCAGGTCAGTGTATGTTAGGTAGGTGTATGTATGTCAGGTCAGTGTATGTTAGGTAGGTGTATGTATGTATGTATGTCAGGTCAGTGTATGTTCGGTAGGTCAGTGTGTCAGGTAGCTGAGATTAGTGGTCAAAATTGATGGGCACTGCTAAGCCCCAGGCAGCAACCAGCAAGTAAGCTTACCCCCCGCCACACAACCCCAGCGCTCAGCCAAAAAACCCCGTGCCATGACCACTCACGACCCCCCCCCCCATCGGTGCCAACATCGGACTTCGGGCTGAAGCCTCTGGTCTTTTTGCCACCTAGCAACGCCCCTGCGATGTACCCTTATGTCACTCCGTCATCTGCAGCTAGCAGGCATGCGCGCTCTCGCCATGCACTGCGGGAGCATACCCACGGATCCCGTGGACTCGATGTCTGCCGGTGGCCCACGATCGTGGCACGGAGAGGAAAAATGGGGAGATGCCTATGTAAACGAGGTCAAGTGTTCAAAAGCGGGATCAAAGGTAAGATCAAAGATAAAGTCAAAATGAACACATACAGGCCACTACAGGCATGCTACTCTGATGTTACTCTGATGATCTTACTGATGTTCAAAATTACATACCCAGATTAACGGTGGCTACCCTTGCCAAATGGACTTAGGCACTAGGTGTCAGCAGATTGTCAGAAACGGAGTCCAGCTGTGGTTCTCCCCAGGGAAAACAAATCAAATAGATCAAGGAGCTGACAGTTGGCAGACACCTCTACGAGGCTAGCAGGTCTTCACTTCTTCTGCTCAGCAGATGGATCAAGCCCTGGCAGGTTCTGATGACAGCGTGCAATAGCAAGTTGCATTGTGGCTGAGGATACCAGCGGATACCAGCAGGTGAACAAGCTGGCGGGATCCTGACCTCAGCCGAGACCTCAGCTGACAGGCTCCGGTGGCAACTTTCACCAGCACAGCATGCGTGGAGACCAGCGATACAATCCGTCTATGGATAGACTGGCCAGCGGGATTCACACCTCAGCAGACCCTCACCTCAGCAGGCAGACAGGTAAATCAGGCATCCGCAAGCCCCGAAGATGACACACACAGCAGCATGCTGTGTGGAGTGACCAGTGGGTGATCACGCTGGCAGCAGACAGGGGATATCTGTAGCCGGTTTTACAGGCTATTGGTCCAGGTTGCTATGTTAAACGAGCAGAAGCAGGAGCTAGCACAAGAGCGTCCTCATCTGACCCTCATCAGGCTCCACCCCCTACAGGGAATACATACATCAGTAAAACAAACAAAAAAAAAACGGTCTGTTTTTTTTCCCCCTGCAAATCTTGAAAGCAAAGATTAATGTTCTTAATCCGACGGAGTCCCAACGAAACGGACTTGCCTACACACGATCACACCAAAGTCCGATCGTTTCTAACGTGATGACGTACGACCAGACTAGAATAAGGAAGTTCATAGCCAGGAACCAATAGCTGCCCTTGCGTCCTTTTTTTGTCCGTCGGACTAGCATACAGACGAACGAATTTTTCGATCGGACTCGAGTCCGTTGGAAAGAATTGAAACAAGTTCTATTTCTAAAGTCCGACAGATTTTTCGACAGAAAAGGTCAGATGAAGCCCACACATGATCGAATTGTCTGACGTTCCATCTGACCAGTTTGGTCAAAAAGTCCGGTCGTGTGTACATGGCATTAGGGGCACTTGCACACGGGCTGGCTTAATTCCTGTATTTCTTCCACCTAGTCAGCCCAGGTGCAATGTACAGCCTATCACCCACATGAATGGCTGCGAACAACTATATTCCTGTATATAGTGGTGCAATTATAAACATGAGTACAGCATATGGGTGTATGTAAAAAATGCACCGCCATATACACTCACCAGACAATGTATTCGGTACACCCTCCTAATACCTGGTTGGACCTCCTTTTGCCTTCAGAACTGCCTTAATTCTTTGTGGAATAGATTCAATAAGGTGTTGGAAACATTCCTCAGAGATTTTGGTCCATATTGACATGATAGCATTACGCTGTTGCTGCAGATTTGTTGGCTGCACATCCATGATGAAAATCTCCCATTCCACCACATACTAAAAGTGCTCTAATGGATTTAGATCTGGAGACTGTGGAGGCCATTGGAGTACAGTAAACTCATTGTCATGTTCCATAAACCAGTGGTGAGTTGATTTGAGCTTTGATGCATTATCCTGCTGGAAGTAGGGATCAGAAGATGGGTACACTGTAGTAATAAAGGGATGGACATGGTCAGCAAGAATCAGGTAGACCGTGGCATTTAAACGATGCTCAATTGGTACTAAGGGGCACAAAGTGTACCAAGAAAATATACCCCACACCATTACACGACCACCACCAGCCTGAACCATTGATACAAGGCAGGATGGATCCCTGCTTATATGTTGTTTACGCCAAATTCTGACCCTACCATCTGAATGTCGCAGATGAAATCCAGACTCATCAGACCAAGCAACATTTTTCCAGTCTTGTGCTGCAGCACAAAGAATATGCTGAAAGGAGGAGGGAGCATTGGACAGAGATGATCTCATCAGTCTTCTGCTTCATCTTTCACTGCCCAATCATATGGCAGGGTGGGGAGGGAAGGATACCTCTAAATGTTATAGAAGAGAAAAAGAAGGTTCCCTGCCTTAGTACACAGAACTGCACTGTGTGGGCAGAGCTTTATAAATCTTAGAACTAGATAGACAAGCTACAAATCATTTTACGGGTAAACAGCTCCCTTGATATACACTATATTGTCAAAAGTATTGGGACACCTGCCTTTACACGCACATGAACTTTAATGGCATCCCAGTCTTAGTCCGTAGGGTTCAATATTGAGTTGGCCCACCCTTTGCAGTTATAACAGCTTCAAATCTTCTGGGAAGGCTGTCCATGGGAATGTTTGACTAATCTCCCAGAAGTGCATATGTGAGGTCACGCACTGATGTTGGATGAGAAGGCCTGGCTCGCAGTTTCTGCTCTAATTCATTCCAAAGGTGTTCTATAGGGTTGAGGTCAGTCAAGTTCCTCCACCCAAAACTCGCTCATCCATGTCTTTATGACAACACTGAAGAAATTACACTTTTCTACAATGTAAAGTAGTGAGTGTACAGCTTGTATAACAGTGTACATTTTCCGTCCCCTCAAAATAACTCAACACAAAGCCATTAATGTGTAAACAAAAGTGAGTAAACCCCTAAGTGAAAATGTCCATATTGGGACAATTAGCCATTTTCCCTTTCCCTCCCCCCTCACACCTGAGACCTTGTAACACTAACGAGTCATGTGACTCGTTAGTGCTACAAGGTCTCAGGTGTGAATGGGGAGCAGGTGTGTTAAATTTGGTGTTAATTCTATCATACTGGTCACTGGAAGTTCAACATGGTACCTCATGGCAAAGAACTCTCTGAGGATCTGAAAAAAAGAATTGTTGCTCTACATAAAGATGGCCTAGGCTATAAGAAGATTGCCAAGACCCTGAAACTGAGCTGCAGCACGGTGGCCAAGAGCATACGGCGGTTTACTGGGACAGGTTTCACTCAGAACAGGCCTTGCCATGGTCGACCATAGAAGGTGAGTGCATGTGCTCAGCATCATATTCAGAGGTTGTCTTTGGGAAATAGACATATGAGTGCTGCCAGCATTGTTACAGAGGTTGAAGGGGTGGGGGTCAGCCTGTCAGTGCTCAGACCATACGCCGCACACTGCATCAAATTGGTCTGCATGGCTGTTATCCCAGAAGGAAGCCTCTTCTAAAGATGATGCACAAGAAAGTCCGCAAACAGTTTGCTGAAGACAAACAGACTAAGAACATGGATTACTGGAACCATGTCCTGTGGTCTGAAGAGACCAAGATAAACTTATTTGGTTCAGATGGTGTCAAGCGTGTGTCGCGGCAACCAGGTGAGGAGTACAAAGACAAGTGTGTCTTGCCTACAGTCAAGCATGATGGTGGGAGTGTCATGGTCTGGGGCTGCATGAGTGCTGCTGGCACTGGGGAGCTACCGTTCATTGAGGGAACCATGAATGCCAACATGTACTGTGACATACTGAAGCAGAGCATGATCCCCTCCCATCAGAGACTGGGTCGCAGGGCAGTATTCCAACTTGATAACGACACCAAACACACCTCCAAGAAGACCACTGCCTTACTAAAGAAGCTGAGGGTAAAGGTGATGGACTGGCCAAGCATGTCTCCAGACCTAAACCCTATTGAGCATCTGTGGGGCATCCTCAAAGAGACGGTGGAGGAGCGCAAGGTCTCTAACATCCACCAGCTCCGTGATGTCATCATGGAAGGAGTGGAAGAGGACTGTGACTGAAGAGGCAACCTGTGAAGTTCTGTGAACTCCATGCCCAAGAGGGTTAAGGCAGAGCTGTAAAATAATGGTGGCCACACAAAATATTGACACTTTGGGCCCAATTTGGACATTTTCACTTAGGAGTGCACTCGCTTTTGTTGCCAGCAGTTTAGACATTAATGGCTGTGTGTTGAGTTATTTTGAGGGGACAGCAAATATACACTGTTATACAAGCGGTACACTCACTACTTTACATTGTAGCAAAGTGTCATTTCTTCAGTGTTGTCACATGAAAAGATACAGTATAATATATTTACAAAAATATGAGAGGTGTACTCACTTTTGTGAGATACTGTATGTGTAGAAATGTGCTTTTTAAAAAAATACATAATGGAATTAATAAAGAGTGTCTAAGACTCCCAGCAGGGTAGTTGTGAAGCTGGGTGGGCATTAACAGACACACGTTACCTCCACTCCTCTTGTGACTGACAGCAGGCAGTGGGCAGTGTTTTGGACCAGGGTGGTGCTGTGGACATAGCATATCTTGATTTCAGCAAGGCGCTTGGTACAGTTCCACCTAATGATCTAATACAAAAGTTGTAAAAGCTAGACCTTAAACCTTGGGTGGTTTCGTGGATATGCAGTTGATTAAAGGATAGATACCAGAGTGTGGTTGTAAATGGGGTTCACTCAGAACAGAGACCAGTCACTAGTAGGGTACCACAATGCTCTGTACTGGGTCCTGTTCTATTTAACCTATATGTAGTGATATTACTAAAGGTTTGTTGGGCAAGGTATGTCTTTTTGCTGATGACACAAAGGGGTGTAATAGGGTTAATATCCCTGGAGGTGCCTGTAGCATGGGACATCATTTGGCATTGCTTGAAGATTGGTCAAAGCAGTGGAGTCTGAAGTCCAATATTTCTAAATGTAAAGTAATGCACCTAGGGAAAAATAATCCCCTGAGAGAGTACAACATTGGGGGTACAGTGTTAGCCAGCACTACAGAGGAAGAATATTTAGGTTTGCTTATTTCAGATAATTGCAAAATGAGCAAACAGTGTGAGCAGGCAGTGGGAAAAGCAAATAGAATACTAGGATGCATCACTAGAGGGATCACCAGCAGGAGGTCCTAATTCCCCTATATAGATGTTTAGTGAGACCTCATTTATAATACTGTGTCTAGTTTTATGTAGTCTATTTTCAACTGCTCAACTATTTTTTTTAACAAACAAAGCTGTAACTATGTGAGATAGAGCTCCATAGCAAACACATTAAGGGTCCCTTGTCTCCCCAATCTTCTTCTAAAAGACAGTTGTTTTAGTTCCACAGAATACTAAGACTTCACGTTGTCAGGGCTGGGCTCAGCCCTTCCTTCTCAAAGCTGGCCGCTCAGCTGCCGGCTAATTGCCAGCTCCTTTCTTTCCACAATGACTCGCCTGTTGATGATATCCTGCTTATCAGTCCTGCCTGCTTAAGCCTTCCAGCCTTCCAGGCCTTTGCCTTGGTCACATCTCTAGAGACGCTCTCCTTTGTTCCTGTTAAAGTCTTGCTTGGCTGACATTCCTTCTGGCTCCAGATCCTGCTTGCTGTTCTACTATGCTCATCACTGGCTCCCTGACGTTTTGGCTTGTCTGACTTGTCTGACTATCCATTCTGGTTCCTGAACTCTGGCTATGTTTTGACTACGTTTACTCTGTCTACCTTTTTATTATTATTATTATTATTATTATTAGACAAGTGTGATTTAACGGTACTTCTGTCTCAGTCTGATTCATGGTTTCTGACACATGTACACTGCTGCTAGTAAATTAACGTTTAGGATCAGTTGGGCATTTTTTTTCAGCTACCCCTGAACTCTCCTCTAGGTTATCTTATCAGTACATGTACGCAGGGTCGTTTATAGTCATTTCTAGGCAATTGAGTTTAGAAGCATTTTTTGGAAAAAAATGCTTTCAGTATGGATGTTCAGAGGCATTTGAAATGCCAAACACCTGTAACAGCTTGTAAACGTGTGTAAACACCATAACTTGCATTTGGGCGTGTTTCGTTTACAGGCGTTTTTAATTTTTGACAATTGGAAAAAAAAAATGCTTCTTAGCGCAAACGCAGCTAAACACGGCATGTAAACGTGGCAAAACAGATGTTTTTAAACGTCGGTTACTATCTGCCAATTTAAATTGTTCAGGTGAGGTTGTAAAATGTTACGTATACATTAAGTCTAATTGCTTTTTATAGAAATATTATATAGAGGTTCTAAAACTATATTCTGTATACATGTACAAATGTATTAGCCAAACACTATTAAATAAATCACTGTGCACCTGGGTCCCATCGAAGTTGTATGGTCTGCTTTGGCTGAAATTATTCCCTTGTTTAAACATTTAAAAGTATTAAAAGTTTTAGGTTCTAAACAGTCAAGAGCCTCAAAGTTAAGGCAGAACACAGAGCTCTCAATGCCTTCCAGCATCCTGCCTGAAAAGCCCTTGGTTGTGCCAGGTGGCCACATCTTATGCCCCGAACACACGGTCGAATTTTCCGACGGAAAATGTGTGATAGGACTTTGTTGTCGGAAATTCCGACCATGTGTAGGCTCCATCACACATTTTCCATCGGATTTTCCGACACACAAAGTTTGAGAGCAGGATATAAAATTTTCCAACAACAAAATCCGTTGTCGGAAATTCCGATCGTGTCTACACAAATCCGACGGACAAAGTGCCACGCATGCTCAGAATAAATAAAGAGATGAAAGCTATTGGCCACTGCCCCATTTATAGTCCCGACGTATGTGTTTTACGTCACTGCGTTCAGAACGATCGGATTTTCCGACAACTTTGTGTGACCGTGTGTATGCAAGACAAGTTTGAGCCAACATCCGTCGGAAAAAATCCTAGGATTTTGTTGTCGGAATGTCCGAACAAAGTCCGACCGTGTGTACGGGGCATTAGTGTTGGAGCTAGCCTGTGTGCAGGAGTTGCTCTAGCCATTTTTGCAGGTGCTGTACTGATGCTAGGAGTATAAGTGGGGGAGTCCCTAATTTTGAAGCTCCAGTTATATTTAAAAGCCAACACATCATATAAAGGACAGACTGGACAATACTTTTTTCTTATTTTTTCTGCCTCATATAGACACTATAGTATGTTTTTCTACACACCGCCATACATGTGTGGTGTGAGCAGGTCACATAGAAGACTACTGTTTTCTACATGCCTTGCTCACACAATACATGTGCGTGGTGTGCAGAAGAATGCTACTCAAAGGACATGGTGTGAATGTGTCCTTAGTTGTGAGTTTGTAAAATAAAAACTGCATGCTGTATGTTCCTTTCAAAGTGCATCTTACCTAACTGATTCAATGGTTACCATACAATATTTCTGGCTTTTGTCTCTGACATAACTTATTGCAGCATATCTGTACAATATTTTTAGTCTATTATAATTTTGGTTTCACATTAAAACCATTGAATTCAAATTTTTCTCCAATGATTTCCTTTAAAATTCCTTAAAAAAATAACTGCCTTATCTCAAAAATGCTTACTAAACAGGCTTACATGATGTGCAGTGTACCTGTGCTATATGTCTGTCTTTTGTCTTTGACATAATCCATTACAATTTTATGTTATGTTAAAACCTGTCCCATCGCTCCTTGTTTAAATTAAGTCTACTATAAAGGCTTACACGATGTGCAATGTGTCTGTGCAGTATTTCTCACTCTTGTCTCTGACATAATCCATGATGGTTTTTAATTCATGTGAATGCCTGCATTGTCTCTCCTTCTTCAAATACAGCCTACTGAAAAGGGTTACATGAGAAGCAGTGTGTTGTCGTGCTTATGTGGATAAATTTCCTGCATGATATTTATGATTGAGTAATTTTTAAACGATAATATTTTTAACATACAGGATCAATCAAATATGACCACAGTCTAAAAATATGAAATTTATTCACCAGACATGTAATCATACAAAATAGTTATATATATTGGTTGACAAAAACAAACGTTACATAAAATTAAAATACTGATTGTGCTACATAAAATTAAGAGTCTCAATTCAAAGACCCGCTAATGGGGGTGTTGTACCTTTGGAATTAAACAGCAATGATAAACTTCCCAGACATATAACCATACAAAATAGTTATATACAGATTGGTTGACAAAACAGATGTTAAATAAAATTAAAATAATAATTGTGCTACATAAAAGCTTGAATACCAGTTGAAACACCTGCTAAATGGGAGTGTAGTACTTTTGAAAGGACATAGCAATGTTAAACTTCCCTGTAGAATCAATAACCTTGTAAAAATGACAATAAGACAGAACGTTTGTTTTTCACAATCTCAACCGTTACTATACTGCAGGTAAGTAAGTGATTAACAACATGAAATAAAATTAGACGTTTGTTATGTCAATAAAATGGAGACTATGCAAATGAAAAATATTGAATCAATCAATAGAATAGATCAATATCTAAGAGAACACAAATTAATATAAGGTAAAAATTAACACAACATAATTACCTGTTCCAAAAATGGCTACTGGTCTGAATTGCTGGTTACCAGAGTTTTTAGAATGGCTACCGTGGCTTTCAAAATGGCTACTCTTAAAGAATTATTAGGAATTATTTCTTGTGACCTCCAAGTTTCAAAGCATAAGGTGTCCAGGAATCTTCATGAATGGAGAGGTATGAGTTGATGAGTGGAGTGTGTGTGTGTGCGTGTCTGATTGAGTGGGTGATTGAGTGTCCTTCCATGGCATCTATCTGGCTCCTAAATACCATGTCCAACAATAATAAAAATTATAATTGCAAATTTACCGTAGTGGAAACACTTCCCCAGGGGGCCTTTAAGCAGCAAAATATTTCTGAAACAATGTTTAGTAACCATGTTAAGTAACTATGTTTAGTAAAAATATTATTTAATTCAGACATAGAATGTATTGCATAAATACAATCAATATCACATAAAATTTCCAGTAGTCGACATCAGCAACAACAAAGGACCATCTCCCATGGCAATCAATTCATTAAAAAAGTTCTAATTGTACAGTTACATTGTATCAATACTATCCATATGAATCCCCATGAATACCCCAATGCATTTCGACCCTTTTTCCTTTTCTGGTCTTCTTCGGGGGGTTTTTACTTCATTTGGGAATAGGAAAGTGGGCTTGTGTCGCATAGTTTTAATTAATAAAAAACGTTGCGTTCGGTGGTCCCACAATGTTGGCTCATTCCCTCTGTCGCCTCTGGGTGCGTCCATTGTCCACGGGGCTTGCAAGGAGCCACGCATTTGGACCCAGTGGGGAAGGTGTAGGGCGAGGCACCTTTTATGGAGCCTTCGTGTTGAAAGGTACCTTGAAACAAAGCCTTCCAACGGTGTGCTGTCACAGCTGACAGGGCTTCCATCTTTACCCAGTCTTCCTTCTGGGTTCACGGGCTGCGGTCGCTTGAATAGGTGAGCTGCGATGACGCTACTCCCGTGCATGCTGTGGCACAGAGGTTTGAATCAATGGCACGGGTATGCCGTTCCTTCAGAGCGCATGTGGCAGTGACGTCACTGGCTGCTGCTCATTGGGATTAAAGGGTGCAAGCCTTATTATAAGCTTACCTCTGTAGCTTCAGGAATGTGGAGCAATTATTTTTCAGAGTGCATTCAAGTTGTTCTAGTGCACTATTCTAGTGCATTATTAATTAAAACTATGCAACACAAGCCCACTTTCCTATTCCCAAATGAAGTAAAACCCCCCCTGAAGAAGATCAGAAAAGGAAAAAGGGTCGAAATGCATTGGGGTATTCATGGGGATTCATATGGATAGTATTGATACAATGTAACTGTACAATTAGAACTTTTTTAATGAATTGATTGCCATGGGAGATGGTCATTTGTTGTTGCTGATGTCGACTACTGGAAATTTTATGTGATATTGATTGTATTTATGCAATGCATTCTATGTCTGAATTAAATAATATTTTTACTAAACATAGTTACTAAACATGGTTACTAAACATTGTTTCAGACATACTTTGCTGCTTAAAAGCCCCCTGGGGAAATGTTTCCACTACGGTAAATTTGCAATGCTTTTTGGGGTGTGCAGCTGTGTCAACTCTTGCATGTGTTACTTTACTTAATAAAAATTATAATAAGCTCAGCCCAAAAGGTATGACTTCTTTTCCATTGGTTGGAAAAAGATCTACCTTTTCTGAATTTAGGTAATATGACCTTCAACCACTAGGCATGTCTGAGGGCAGAAAAACGTGTTCTGAACTATCTGTTAAATAATATGTTCTATTTTCATAATGTGTATCTGTTTGTATATTGGTGCTGATGAATATATATCTATATCCACTTCAGCCCCGGAAGATTTGGCTGCTGAATGACCAGGGCCATTTTTTGCGATTCGGCACTGCGTCTTTTTAACTGACAATTGTGTGGTCATGCGACACTGCACCCAAACAAAATTGATGTCCTTTTTTTCCCACAAATAGAGCTTACTTTTGGTGGTA
The DNA here is from genome assembly GCF_042186555.1 of Aquarana catesbeiana. Lineage (NCBI taxonomy): Eukaryota > Metazoa > Chordata > Amphibia > Anura > Ranidae > Aquarana > Aquarana catesbeiana. The sequence continues at coordinate 110,430,786 of NC_133325.1, read as the reverse complement.
TTTGATTGCCTCTGCAGGTTTTATTTTTTGCGCTATAAACAAAAAAAAGCACCATTTTTGAAAAAAACACAATATTTTGTACTTTTTGCTATAATAAATATTCTGATACCGATTGTTGTGAATTGATTTATTCCTTGTGAGACCTCTATGCCTGGCCTGTATAAGCAGATATAATCACTGAGGACAATCCTCATCAGATAGCTTGAACTCACCAATACCGTTTTCCATACACAGATGCTTTATTCTGAACCTCAGATTACAGCAGATAGCAGGATACAAACAGATGAACAGGTTGTGGTATTGTGCGGTCAAAAGATGATACTGTCTGTAGCTTACTTATGCAGAATACATGTGTCCTGCTACATGTGGCTTGCTGCTGCATCCATGACACAGGAAGTATAAAACACAGGAAAAAGGGTGGAGCATTACATTCAAAGGAAGTGTGTCATAACATTAGGAAAAAATAAACTTGAGAGACAAGTGCATTACCACAAAGGGTCACTAGATGGCAGCATGTAAACTAAAAATAAAAGTCCATAGAAAATGGTAAGGAAAACAATATATATAAATTCTATGCCCTGTTGGGGCAGCACACTCCCCGTCTGGCATTGGTAAATGTCACTATATATATATATCAGAACGGTAGTGATACAACTGCAAATAACTACAGTGTAATTTGCTGGATGTCTTGAAGACCTTAAAGACATAAAGAACATGCATATAATGCAAAACAACAACTACAGTATTAATTCAAGGCTTCAAGATATGTCAACTTATGTCCAAGACACTTTCTTCTTGAAGTTGCAGGTAGGATCCAGCAGCGTAGGCAAACAAGTTAATTCTCCAAAGGGTAAGAGCAGAATAAGTTCCGTGATAGGTCTGATGAAGGTCTTTACAGTTCCTTGTCTTGAAACCTTCACCTCCACCTTGCGTACCTTACCGTCATCACTAGAAACGCTCTTTACAATAAGTCCCATGGGCCATTCGATTCTTTCAGCTTGCTGGTCCTTAAGCAGAACGAGATCTCCAACTTGTTTGTTAGGGTTCAGGCGTTGCCATTTCCTGCGTCCTTGCAGAGTAGAAAGATACTCCATCTTCCAACGATTCCAGAAGCAGTTGGCGAGGTGTTGTACTCGCTTCCACTGGTCATAGCAAAGGTCTCCTGCTTTGAAGTTTCCAGGTGGAACAGGAACAGACCGAAGCTTCTGGGTAAGAAGAGTAGATGGAGTAAGGATAGTTGGGGTCTCTGGGTCTTTGGACACTGGAACAAGTGGTCTTGAATTGATTATGGCAGATGTCTCTGCCAGGAAGGTAGTTAGAATCTTGTTGGTAAGTCTTGTGGAATTAAAGTCCATAAGCATAGAATCCAATATTTTACATGTGATACCTATCATTCTCTCCCATGAGCCATCCATGTGGGAAGAATGAGGAGGATTGAAAATCCATGTACAGCCTTTTTCAGCTAACAGGTCTTGGATTGGCCTAGAGTTGAGCGGTAGCTCTCGACAGGCTCCCACAAAATTAGTTCCACAGTCAGATCTTAGTGTCTTGACTGGTCCTCTGATGGCTAGGAATCGTCTTAGAGCATTGATAAAACTTGAAGCATCCATAGATTCTATTACTTCAATGTGTACTGCACGCACACAGTACAAGTGAACAGCACTGCCCATCGTTTGCTATTTGCTTGGCCACCTCGAGTTCTGCAGGCTGTTACCATCCATGGTCCAAAGACATCCAGACCAACATGAGTGAAAGGTGGGTCAGTACTTAATCTGTCAGCTGGCAAATCTGACATTTGCTGTTGCTGGTGTTTCCATCTCAGTTTGCGGCACTGAACACAGTTGTGCAGTGAAGCTGTGATCTGTCTTTTTGCTCATATAATCCAAAGGCCTGCAGCTCTTATGGCACCCTCTGTGAAGTGTCTACCTTGATGCTTAACCCCTTCATGGTAGTGCCGTATGAGCAAAGTGGTGATGTGATGGCGAGCAGGTATAATGAGAGGATTTTGTTCTTGCTCACTCAACTCAGCCTTGTTTAAATGTCCACCAACCCTTAACATACCATGATTGTCAATGAATGGATTCAGGTTGGCAATTGGGCTGTTTTCTGCAATGTCCCTCTTGTCACGGATACATTTAATTTCTGAGCCAAACGACACTCTGTTGGACACTTCGTATTATGATCAGTTCACCTTCAACAATATCTTTTGCAGAAAGAAGCTTTTGGCAAACGTGCCAACCTTGACAGTGAGCATCTGTGGGCTTTGTGTGGAAGCAATATGAACTAACCTTGCGATGGTGCGTATAAGCCTTCTCCACTTGGAGAAACGTTCAAAGTGTTGACAGCCCAAGGTGAATCTTTGTTCAGTTCTGGTGATGAGGGTTTTAACTTCAGGATGAATCTCTGGATCCTTATTAGGTTCTAGAAGACTGAAGACATCAGTTGTGGTTTCTTCTGGATGATCCAGCAGGAATTCAAGCCCTGTTAACCAACAAGAATTTGAAAAGACATTTGCAGACACTGGCCTGGTGGCATGATCATTGTCAAAGATCCTTTTCATAAAGGTGATGAAATGGTCCTTCATTTCAGGCCTGTTCTTTAGTGTTCATTGAAGTGAGTTGAATCTGGATAGAGCCTGTTCACGATTGGTTGGGAGTTTAACCCTTGCAGCACGAAGATGTAATGGTGCAACCCAGCTGTTAGACTCATCCTGGAAGAACTCTTTGTCCATTATTTTGATGAACTCTCTGTCTTTGACTGACAAGGCTATTTTGTTGTCATCGCTTGTAGTACAAAACACTGTGGTACCTAGGTTGTCATCACAAAGGTTAGGAGTGACATCAGGTACTTGGATGATGTCAAGAGGCTTCTCTTTTACTTCATAATGGTGAGGGCACTGTTTGAAGTTGGATGCACGTCCATTTCCTAACATGTAAGTTTTGAAGGAGTGGATTTCGGATGAGGTACGCATACTATCCAAGCATACGTTGCCCACGATTACCCAGCCTAGGTCAAGTTTTTGTGCGTAAGAGGCATCATCAGGTCCATTGCACTGCTTGCATACTTTGTGTACTCTGAGAATGTCTCTTCCTAGCAAGATCAAGATTTCAGCATTCATGGCCATTGCAGGAATTTCATTAACAAGGTGCCTCAAGTGAGGATGGTGATATGCAGCCTCTGGAGTAGGAATTTCTTCCCTTTCGTCTGGTATCTGGTCACACTCGACTAATGTTGGTAGGGGTATGCCCTCTCCCTTATTGATATGAGAGACCATGAACCCATCGGCCCTTCTGCCGAAGGTCTCTTCACGACCAGAGCAGGTTCTGAGAGTATATGGTGATGCGTGTCCCTCTATACCAAAGATCTCAAAGAATTTAGGCTTAACCAAGGATCTGTTGCTCTGTTCATCTGTTATGGCATACATCCTAATAGCTTCCTCAGGTTTACCCTTTGGGTATATCTTAACTAGGCATATCTTTGCACAGCATTTGCTATCTAAGCCTTCTCCACAGACTTCTGTGCATGAAGAACAAACGTTAGCTGTGGCTGGAGCATGACCTTGTTGCTCCCCGCCATGACTTGAGACAGGGCTGGAGGTAGGAGGCTGCTGTGACTTGTCTGAGGGTGGACCCGGATGCATAGCTGTAACATGTCTGTCGCTACTGCATTCTGTGCACTTGATAACAACAGTCTTTAGCAAAATGTCCATAACAAGCACAGCACCCGTAGCATATTCCAAGTTTCTGAAGCATCTCCCTGCGCTCTTGTAACGTCTTTGCCCTAAGCCCACAACATTTCTTTAGGGGGTGAGGCTTCTTGTGAATAGGGCACTGACGGTTAGGGTCTTTATCTCTGTCACTCGAATCGCTCTGGTGAGCAGGAGAGGATATAGGTGGTGAGATGTCTGTCCTTTTAACAGATATTGCTCTATTAAAGTCTCTGTGTTTAGCTGTAATGTTATCATACCTTGATGAAGATGATGATGATGAAGCAGGCAAGTTGGGTTCAATGAAGCTGGAGCTGGGATTGTTTCTTGTCCAGGCTTGATCGCTGATGAACCTGCAAAAATATGCAAATGTAGGAAAAGATACGTTATAGTCTCTTTTGTACCTTGAGACCTGTTGTGCCCATTTCTCTTGCAGGCCGTATGGCAGTTTAGACACCACTGGATTGACACCATGAGCAGTGTCTAGGAAGCTTAGTCCAGGTAGACGTGGGTCTGTTTTTGCCAACTGCAGCTCCATGAGAAGATCACTCAGATCTTGGAGCTTGCGGTAGTCTTTGTTCCCTATTTTTGGGAAGTTTTGCAGTCTCTTGAATAGAGCGCTTTCTATGGCTTCAGAACTACCATAGGCTTGCTCAATTCTTGCCCATGCAGCAACAAGACCTGCATCTGGGTGGTCAATGTGCACTGTTCTCAGTCTTTTAACACGATCTGCATATTCCGGCCCCAGCCACTTTATGAGCAAATCAAGTTCCTCCTTGGTATTAAGGTTGAGATCAGCAAAGGGCAGCTTTCAAGGTTGATGTCCAGGCCCTGTAGCTTTCTGGACAGTCATCAAACCTTGAGAGGGTAGTGTTAATGAGCTCACGGCGTACCATATATCTGGCGAAGTCATTCAAGTCTGGTCTCCCACTCTTCGGTGCCAAAGTAACTTGTGGAACCCCTCGGGTGTGAAAGCTCTCTGGTGAAGTAGGGTGAGGTTTGCCAGGATGAAATGATGTTGCTCGAGCGTTTAACTGTGGTGTAGTCCCTAAAGCTTGTGCTGGCTGTGGCTTGAGCTGCAGCTTGTCACTGGAAGTCACCTTGTTGTCAGCAAGAGGTAATGTGGTTTGCTGCATAGATGCACTTGTGTTGTAGACTTGAAGAGGCTCAGGAATTTGGAGCTGAGAGGTCTCAATGTTGAGAGTCAGAAGAGTGTTGTTGGTAGGAAGTATAGGAGATGACTCTGTATCATTGCAAATATTATGCTTTAGTACATATTCACTGGTGCGTTCAACTGGGTCTTGCAATTCTGCTGGGATGTAACAGTCTGAGTTAACACTTTCTCCCATCGCTTGTTCAAGGACTCTCAGCCTTGCTAGGGCAGCTGCTTCCTCTCTTTCCATTTGCAGAATCTTTATTTGGGAATCTGCCTCTGCTTGTTGGGCATCTGCCTCTGCTTGTTGAGCTTTCATCTTTGCATGGCGAGCTGCCTTTTGTGTTTCTATTTCTGCTTCCCTTCTGGTAAAGGAGCTTTGCACTTTTTTTGCTTCCGCATCAGCACGGGCCTCTATTAACTTATCGCTTAATGTTGAACTTCTGGAGCGAGAGGATCTAGAAGAATGTGTAGTGTGCTTGGTTGATGTGGATCTGTGAGATCTGGTCTCGTGCAGTTGAGCAATGCGGAGTTCTGCCTTACACTGGACCTTTTGCACTAAGAGATCCCTTTGTTGGTTTAATGCATCAGCCTTGGTCAGTTCTGCTGAGGAGTCCTCTATATTACAGTCCTGCAAGAAAGCTGTGTATTTTGCAAACAGCAGCTGGTAGTATTCGTATGTGGCAGATAAGCGATCTATAGAGTCTCTTAGTTCAGCTGGTCGAGCATTAAAGTGTGACAAAACTGACATGCAGTGTGAAGTTCTGTCCCATAAGTCTGACAGATTGCTGGAGAACTCATCTCTAGTGGCTTCATAGTTTTCTCTGAGTTTCTGTGTCGGTTTTATTGTACGTTTGGGTCTTACACTCTGATCGGCAATAAAAAATGGTATTGTCTCTTTAAGAAGACGCACAGCGGCTTAGAGGGTAACACAGTTCAATGTAGAGAAACCGTTTTTAACATTCACATGAGATGCAGTAAGCTTGTGCAACCATGTGCTTTCACAAGATGGCGGATGGCACTGAGCTTGATTGCAGATCAGGCACACACATACACACAGCAGGCTGTGGGAATTCTCCATCTTTTGACTATTCTGACTCCGATTGTTGTGAAGCGCTTTATCCCTTGTGAGACCTCTATGCCTGGCCTGTATAAGCAGATATAATCACTGAGGACAATCCTCATCAGATAGCTTGAACTCACCAATACCGATTTCCATCCACAGATGCTTTATTCTGAACATCAGATTACAGCAGATGACAGGATACAAACAGATGAACAGGTTGTGGTATTGTGCGGTCAAAAGATGATACTGTCTGTAGCTTACTTATGCAGAATACATGTGTCCTGCTACATGTGGCTTGCTGCTGCATCCATGACACAGGAAGTATAAAACACAGGAAAAAGGGTGGAGCATTACATTCAAAGGAAGTGTGTCACAACATAAGGAAAAAATAAACTTGAGAGACAAGTGCATCACCACAAAGGGTCACTAGATGGCAGCATGTAAACTAAACATAAAAGTCCATAGAAAATGGTTAGGAAAACAATATATATAAATTCCATGCCCCGTTGGGGCAGCACAATAAATATCCCCATTTTTTTTTTAAAAAAGCAATTTTTTTCTCAGTTTAGGCCGATATGTATTCTCCTACATATTTTTGGTAAAAAAATTTGCAATAAGCGTATATTGATTGGTTTGCGCAAAAGTTATAATGTCTACAAAATAGGGGATAAATTTATAGCATTTTTATTATTATTATTATTATTTTTTTACTAGTATTGGCGGCAATCTGCAATTTTTATTGGGACTGCGACATTATGGCTGACAGATCGGACACATTTGACACATTTTTGGGACCATTGGCATTCATACAGCGATCAGTGTTATAAAAATGCACTAATTACTGTAAAAATGTCACTGGTAGGGAAGGGGTTAACACTAGGGAGCAATTAAGGGGTTAACTGTGTTCCCTAGTACGTATTTCTAATTGAAGGGGGAGGGGACTGAGTAGAGGAAGTGACGGATCGTGGTTCCAAGCTAATAGGAAGACACGATCTGTCACTCCTCTCAGAACAGAACAGGGAAGTGTGTGTTTACACACACTTGTCCCTGTTCTGTCTCTCGTGCTCACGATCGCTCAGCCACGAGCATCAGCACCCCCGCTGTGCAGTGGGTGCGCGCCTGCCATCCTGATCCTGCGAGCTGACATATAGCTATAACCATTTGTGGGATTGTGCCGACCTGCAGCAGTAAAATGACGAAGGCTGGCCGGCAAGCGGATATTATTCAGGGACTCTGCTAACTGGTACAATATACAATACTCTCAGTATAATTTTGATTAATCAATATCACATAAAATGATTATATATATATATGGATAAATGTATAATTCTGGTATATCCTGTGAATACTTGTTTATCTAGGAAAACACATGCTAGAGGTATATTTTCATAAAGTTATAGTCATGATTCATATGTCTTTCATAACACTGATTGGCATTTTAAAACAATTCTTCTAATTTGTTCTTACATCAAAATATTATATTTTTTACCTTATGACAGAATAATCTTTGGGTCAGTAGATACTAAAGTTATAATTGTTTCTATGACCTGGAATATAATATATAATTTAAATGACTTATAATCATATGCATTTTAAAATATCACTGGGTAGACAGAATTCTGATTTCTCTCAGAAATGTTTGAAATGAACTTTGGGCAGGCTCAATTTGTTTTTTAGATAGGCCAGCTGTATACACACCTCTGGGGTCCTCACAATAAGTTTAGTTAAAGACTTTGATAATGGCTTGTCTCACCTGGGAAAACAATGGCGTTTGCTTAGTCTTTCATTCAGGTATACAAGTAATCCTTTATTGCAGGGTTGTGTCTCTTTATCTACCCACCAAAGACATGCAAATTTCTTTTGATTTCTGCTTCACAATTAGTTTGGTTATGTAAACTGGGATTGTTGATCCATTTAAAATTGGGAAATGTATGAAGTCACGGTGACTTTTAGTTCACCGCTGTGCTAAGGCCTAACCACTTTGCAACCATATATCCCCATCTTAAACTTATGAGAGATGATTATTTCTTTGTCATAATTACAACAGTGTCTATACACTTTTTCTGGCTCTTGTCTCTGACATAATCCACTGTAATTTCTATTTCATGCTAAAACCTCCCTTGTCTTTCCCTTTTCAAGTGTGACCTTTTCAAGTGTGACAGCCTTACCTGATGTGCTGTGTCTCTCTGCTATTTTCCTGCCTTGTCTCTCATTTCTTATATTACTGCCCAATCAAGCTGCTTGCATGTTCTCTAGTCAGAGATCTATATATCTGGCTATTGTTTCTGAAAAATGGTTCTGTAATTTAATTTTTTTCATAACAACTGCCTCATCTATGGAATGTTGGTTGTGGTTTTACAGTACTTTTTGCAATATTGTTAAAATGATGTTAATTGTTTTGTAGACAAAACAGTGTGGGACTGCACTAAAAGATTACTATGCTTTGAAACATGTTTTCCCACTGTTTGACAATTGTTACGAAGTTGATGAATTTAGTTTTATTTTTTTTTTCCAAAGTGTAAACCTTATGGTAACTTTTAGATCTGTTCTGTCTATTATTTCACCACTAAATTCTAGCTTATTACACCTAGATAAAAAAAAAAATTATGTTTTGCAGCAAAAGCTTCCTAAAAAAATGTTTTTTTTTTTTACAAGTTAAAATTAATCAGATATGTGTGCCTATGTTTTATATAAGCATATAACTTAATAGCATTTCTGACACATGTAATTTAAAGAATTATTAATGTTCCCATACACCCTCAAATAAAACAGAGGGCCCTTTATCTTCTGTCTGGTATTGATTAAATTTTTTTGCATTGGTACATGTTCATTCTGCTCGCATTCAGGTCCCCGTACCCTTTGTTTGACAATGATGTGCCTTTTAGTCTTGAAAATGACTAAAATTGATTTTTAAAGATTCACATATCTTTTAATTCTATTGGGTTCACATTTACATCTGCAATTCGCACATTTTATGATCAATTTGCTAAACTTTATGCAAATCTAGTCTAAGCACATTCGCTCATCATTTCTGCTAAGCGAGTAGATTCAGAACTTCACAATACTATTATATTCCCATTCAAGCTAAGAACTATGGTTACACATACACTTATGCCTAGTATGCACAGGCCGCATGTCGGGCGCTATCAGCTGGTTCAATAGAAACAGGCCAACATTCGGCCTGTGTATACAGCAGCTGATCCCGACAAAAGGGTCATGACCAAAAAAGGTCTGAGCCAATGGCTGAGTGTTCTGGTGGGGGAGCTGCCCCATGTCAGAACAAAATAGAACAGCAGGGGAGATCACTGTACTAACATCAGATTGTTAGTACAGTGGCTCCCTCCGGAGCCGTAAGAATGTAGTAGTGTGTACTAGGCTTAAAGATACACTAAGGCAAGTCTACTATTTGCTAAATAAAAGCTAAACAAGTCAGCCATCAGCTTTTCATTAATGCAGATAAATTGAAAAATATGCAGAACGGAACAAGGTCATACATTTTATTGTACCAAATAAAATGCTGTTACATTGTGTTTGAACAGAATTTGGTTTTGCTTCATTTAACTGCACTTTGGCTAAATCAATACAACATGAGCAGATTTACCACAGGAGGTCCATATGGTCTAAATTATGTCAATGTGAAAAGATGATGAGACAGTATTTATCTGTGCAGGAAAATAATATTGATATATTATCTAGGGTGGAAGATGATAAACTTAAGCTGCTGCTTCAATAACTCAATGTACAACAGTAAATTTTCATGTTTTATGTCTTATACATTATGCAACAATATCTGGGATAATTTCCTAAAAGTAAAATGTTCACTGACATTAATAGTTTCATTTCCTCTGTAAAGCTCTAAAGAATGTTGGTGTTGTTTAAATTATTCAATTATATACATTCTTAATGAGTAAAGTCAAAAGAAAATTATGATTTTTTTTTTTTTTGTCAATTTCAGTTTTTAAAGCTGAACTCCAAACAAATGCACACATACACAAATTAATGCAGATCTTTGTTTATTATTAAATCATTAAATGCAAGCAGTGTACATTTCTGAAAATTGACTTGGCATCAACCTCTTGCAATCTACTATACTACTGAGCTCAGACTGGAGGAGGGAGAATCTGTACAAGAAACCAGTCTGTTGTGCTGTATAGCAAGGAGCAAGCTATTATGGGGCGTACACACGGTCGGACTTTTCGACCAGACTGGTCTGACGGACGCCGACGGACCAAATCCGGCGGACAATTGGATCGTGTGTGGGCTTCACCGGACCTTCAGCGGACTTTTCCAGTCGCAAATAACTCATCCAACTCATGCAAAGTATGAGACTTGTGTGTTCCACTCTTTATATCCATAAGTGACACATCCCCCCCTACTTACCCCCTATTATGTATCCCAAACATCGAATCAAAGTCCAAGCAAATGTAAGGTAGCAAGCCTCTATAGACAACCTACCTAGCTCAATCAAAAATCTGACGTGAGGAGGGTCAGACAGTAAAGTCTGCCTCTGAGGAGTCTGAGCCTGGGGAAGCTTATGGTTTTTCAGTTTCTTAAGCTCAGGGGGTGTTAGTACAATCCCTCTCTCAGATGGTTTGCTTTGACATCAGGTTGCCTCCAGCTGAAGTCTCATCAGTTAAGTATTCCTCTTTGGGGTCTTTGCATCTGCCTCAGAATTCACAAGCATCTCCTTTGCACCCTCTCTTAGAGAAGATGTATGCTGAGTGGGATAACTTGGACAGGATGTTTGTGCCACAAAAAGGTTTTCTCTTTTAATGAGAGAAAAAGTGGTATCATGTCTCAATAAGAATTCAAATTGCTCAGTAGATAATGTCCAGGTCTTCAAGGACTCGACTGACAAGAGACTGGAAAAGCTGTTAAAAGCTTCCTTTGCCCTGCCAGTCTCTGCTATGCAACCTGTGGTGGTAGCCTTTGGCATTTGCAAAATCCTAAAGGTTAGGCGGTTGGTGAAGTGGAAGCAGAGTTGTCCTGAGCCTTGCGTTTTGGGGTAGATGCGCTGAAGGACACTATCTAACAAATTTCTTGTTTTACTCTGGTGTCTATTCACATGTTCAAGGCTCTGTGGTTGAAGAGCTGGCCCGCTGAACTGCCCTGTAAAAAAATTGTTGGCAGGTTTTCCGTTCTATAGAAGTTCTGCCGCTCAGGTTTCCAGTACCTCTTCATCCAGGCAGTGTTTTCAACGCACCCAGGCAACTGGGAAAACTGGAAAAGTACAGAGTCTGGGGCAGAGTAGGCCCCGGTCAGCCAAGTCAACAAATCCAGAGTTCTAGTCCTCATCGCTATGAAGGGGCACCCTCACTCATGTGGGTCGGGGGCGGGGGGGAGGCTACTGGCTTTTTTGGGAGCCTGGTAAAAAGCGATTTCAGACGATTGGGTTCTATCCACAGTCTCTCATGGGTAGAAGCTGGAGTTAGACATTTCCTCCTCCATGGTTTATTGTGTCAAATATACTGGTAGATCAGAGGAAGAGGACTTTATAGATTCAGGTTCTCAATCGTCTGTCAACACAGAGGGTAATCAAATTGGTTCCAGTGTCTGAAAAATTGTTTGGCTTTTAGTCAAATCCTTTCATGATCCCAAAGCCGAACAGGGATGTACGGCTGATTTTGAACCTCGAGAGTTTAAACAAATTTCTCAAAGTCCAGTTTGTTTGTATGGAATTAGTGCCTCACATCAGCAGGGAGACTATCTTGGGTCAATTGACAATAAAAATTTTGCTGTGGAAGACCAGCACTTTTGGGCCGCCAACAGCTCCTTGGGTGTTCACTGAGGTGTTAGCTTCAGTGCTGGACTTGTTAGGGGGTTCATGGAGTGTGCATCCTGGGGGTATCTGGACGACCCGTTGCTCAGAGAATGGTCAGCTCATCGGGTAAGGCAGAATGTATCTTTCATGGTTTGTACACTGGAGGGTCTGGGCTGAGTTCTCAATCTGGAGAAATCAGCTTTGGAACAAGCACAGTGCCTGGAGTTCCTAGGTCTAATCTGGACACAGTCCATGCAAAGGTAGTTTTACTTAGACATGTGCAGAACAGAAAAATGTATTTTGTTTCAGATAGATTTGTTATTTTAATAATTTCATTTCAGATAGATTTGTTTTGGGATTAGTTTAGTTTCATTTAGTTTAATTATGTTTCATTTATGAATTTTCTAATAAATTCCAGTTCAAATTCTGTGTGAAGAAATAGCTGGTTGGAAGCCTGCAGCCGCGTCTATAACAACCGATGACTCATCAGCTGTTGGGCGGCTTCCCCGCTGAGATCTGAAATGTGAACAAAAGAATACTGGCAATAGAAAAGTCAGAAAGAAACAGCGTGGCCCTTCAGGTCTGATCTGGATTTTAACCGGAACCTGATGCCAAATTTAAAAAAAAAATGGCGCGGGGCCCCCAGAAATTCACATTAGACTCTCATCTGAGCATGCAGCCTGCCAGGCTAGGAAGGGGGGCCAGTGAGCGCCCCTCAACATGTTGGTGGGGATAAGGGCCTCTTCTCCACAACCCTGGGTGGTGGTTGTGGGGTCTGCGGGCAGGGGTGCTTATCGAAAACTCTGGAAGATCCCTTTAACAAGGGGGCCCCCAGATACCACCCCCCCATGTGAATGAGTATGGTATGTACCCCAGCCCATTCACCAAAAAAGGGTAAAAATTGAATAAAGACACAACACAAGTTTTTGACAATTCCTGAAATAAAAAAAATTTAAAAATGTCCCCCTGGTGTAGACCCATCGTCCATCACGATGCCCGCTACACTGTCGGACCTGAAAAAAGAAAAAGAAAACCTCTGGCCTCGTCAAATGCTCCTGCCGACTGCCTGCTCCTCTGACATTTCTTGAATAGCTAAGGGGCCCCCTTGTGACGTCATTGACCCATCATGCCCTGGTTGGTGACATCGCTAGGGGACGGGGTATCCCGCTGACGTCATTGGGTGACTCTGCCCCTTAGCTGTTTAAGAAATGTCAGACGTAGGAGCAGGAAGTGGACGGGAGTGTTCAACAACGCTGGAGGGTTTTTTCCTCTTTTTTTAGGGTCCGACGGTGCCGTGGGCATCATGAGTGACGATGAAGCTACACCGGGGGACATTTTATTTTTTAATAAAGGACTTTTAAAAAACTGGTGTAAGGTCTTTATTCACTTTTTTGGTGAATGGGTAGGGGTACTATGTACCCCCTACTCATTCACATAGGACGGGGCCAGGATCTGGGGCCAAAAAATCAGACTGAAATCAGACCTGAAACGGAGAACAGGGACGCACCAGACCCTGCTGAGAGCAGCTCCGCACAACAGTGTGAACCCAGCCTAACAGATTCATTCATCCAAACAAGAGAGGTGGATGCATTAATCCCCTTTACCGGGGCATATTCTGACAGTGGGGACTCTGTCAGAATACACTGATCAGTGCTGCAGCTGATTGGCTGCAAGCCACTGGTCGAGCAAGGTTTCAGCAGTCCCATTCTACAGAAGCTGATCTGATGGGGCAGCTTGTAACATGCAAGACCACACATGGATCATAATTCAGCTGGTCCCTGCTGAACCGAACAAATTTTGATCCGTGTGTGCCCAGCTTTACGTTATTCCTTGCTCCAATAGGCTCTCACAGTGCTGTGACTGGTCCTGTGGAGCTCCTGGGTGAATTTTGAGTGGCTGTGGTCACACTCCAGCCTCATCATACCATACAGGGTTAATGTTCCTGTATGGTATATGATAATGCTGAGCCTTTGGGTGGAGGGGGAGAGCACTGCAGATGGCTGGAGCAAAGACAAGCTTTGCTCCAGCACCGCAAGGGTGGACTTTTTTTTACTTTACTGCAGTTGGGCTGCATTACATCACCTGCTGTTTGTGGTCAAATTTTTAAGTAGGCTACAAATATACTGGGACATTTTAGGCTCTACATAGATGTATGCCACATGCACACTGTATTTTATTAAAATGCATGATTTTCATTAAGATACAGTGTGTGTGCAATACATCTATGTAGAGCCTGAAAAGTCCCAGTACATTTCTAACCTATTCATAAACATTTTACTTTCACTTTAGTAAACCTGTACTGCAAGGGACAGTACAGGTTTACAGCACAGCATTGCACAGTGTCGATAGCACAACAGGTCTGGACTCACAGGAGTAGAAAAGCAGTCTGTTATCTGTCACCTCTTATCTTCAGTCTGTGCCAGGAGAGAGGAAAGCTCAGATGTCTGCCAGGCAGTGATGATCGGGGCTCAGGGTACTGCTGTCTGCTTGCTCCGCCCACCTGTACTGGAGCTCTAACTGTCCTAATCCAACCGCCCAGCCTGTCAGGGACCTGTGCCCAGGAGAGTGTCTCTGTTCTTTCCGGGGAAACATGCAGCAGGTAAGGGCACATTCTCGGCTCTGCTTTTGGACAGAATTAGTAACATAGAGGCTGAGACAAAGCATGATCCAGTGTTTTGCGCCCCCTCCCTCACTCCGCCCAGGGCAGTGGCCCGTCCTGCCCCTGCCTTGTATCGGCACTGTGCCTCAGAATTCAAGCTTGTGGTTGGTTCCTCAGAATCTAGGGAAGTGGAAGCCATTTCTTCAAGTGCTTTGGAAAATAGTGATCACCAATGCCAGTCTAACAGGACAGGGAGCTGTTTCGGGTTCCCTTTCAATGCAGAGTACGTGGTCTCCTCTGGAAAGACTTTTTCCCATCCACATTCTGGAGCTTTGGGTGGCTTGTCTTGTGCTAGTTTAGTGGGCGAGTCAGTTACAGGGGTTTCCAGTTCAAATCCAGTTGGACAATGCCACGGCCATGGGCGTCCGCAGAACCTTTTTCACGGGGGCATCATTTTAAGGTCACCCATGCTCTGCCCCATTTCAACAATGTCATTATCACATTACCACGGTCAGAGACTGCAGACATAGTACAGGAGATGGTCAGAGACTGCAGACGTAGTACAAGAGATGGTCGGAGACTGCAGACATGGTACAGGAGATGGTCAGAGACTGTGGTCATGGTACAGGAGACAGTCAGAGACTGCATACATGGCACAAGAGACTGTAAGAGACTGCATACATGGCACAAAAAACTCTCAGAGACTGCATACATGGCACAAGTGACTGTCAGAGACTGCCGACATGGCTCAAGAGAATGTAAGAGACTGCCGACATGGCACAAGAGATGATCAGAGACTGCATACATGGTACAAGAGACTGTCAGAGACTGCATACATGGCACAAAAAACAGTCAGAGACCGCATACATGGCACACAAGATGATCAGAGACTGCATACATGGCACAAAAGACTTTCAGAGACTGCATACATGGCAAAAGAGACTGTCAGAGACTGCATACATGGCTTAAGAGACTGTAAGAGACTGCATACATGGCACAAGTGACTTTCAGTGACTGCATACATGGCACAAGCGACTGTCAGAGACTACGGACTCTTTAAATTGTTCATAAATGACCTGGAGGATGGGTTAAACAGTTCAATCTCTGAATTTGCGGACAATACTAAGATAAGCAGGGCAATAACTTCTCCGCAGAATGTGGAAACCTTGCAAAAAGATCTGAACAAATTAATGGGGTGGACAACTACATGGCAAATGAGGTTCAATGTAGAAAAATGTAAAATAATGCATTTGGGTGCCAAAAATATGAATGCAATCTATACACTGGGGGGAGAACCTCTGGGGGAATCTTGGATGGAAAAGGACCTGGGGGTCCTGAGCCTAGTAGGCTCAGCAATGGCATGTAATACCAAGCTGCTGCTAACAAAGCAAACAGAATATTGGCATGCATTAAAAAGGGGATTAATTCCAGAGATAAAAGGATAATTCTCCCGCTCTACAAGACTCTGGTCCGGCTGCACCTAGAGTATGCTCTCCAGTTCTGGGCACCAATCCTCAGGAAGGATGTACTGGAAATGAAGCGAGTACAGAGAAGGGCAACAAAGCTAATAAAGGGTCTGGAGGATATTGGTTATGAAGAAAGGTTGCGAGCACTCAACTTGTTCTCTCTGGAGAAGAGACGCTTGAGAGGGGATATGATTTCAATATACAAATACCATACTGGTGACCCCACAGTAGGGATAAAACTTTTTTGCAGCAGGGAGTTTAACAAAACTCGTAGCCACTCAATAAAATTAGAAGAAAAGAGGTTTAACCTTAAACTACGTAGAGGGTTCTTTACTGTAAGAGTGGCAAGGATGTGGAATTCCCTTCCACAGGCGGTGGTCTCAGCGGGGGGGCATCGATAGTTTCAAGAAACTATTAGATAAGCACAAGAGAGCATAAGAGACTGCATACATGGCACAAGAGACTGTCCGAGACTGCATACATGGCACAATAGACTGTCAGAGAATGCATACATGGCAGGAGAGACTGTCAGAGACTGTGGACACGGCACAAGAGACTGTGAACATGGCACAAGGTCAAGACTGGTACAATAATATTCACAGCCAGATTCTGATACCATTAAGCTAGAAGCAGCTTGCTTTCCCTACCATCCACAGAGATGGGAGAGAGATATCTTCATCTGTGGTAGTATCACCAGTGCCACTCGCGCTCCTCCTGGGACTTCTGTTGGCATTGGGCCCTCCCCCTGGTCTCACTCAGCTCCAGGCTTCTCCCCCCAGTTCCCCATGTCTCACAAGCCCTCCAGTTCAGTGGCGATGGTCTCTGTGTTGCTGAACCGGAGGCGTTCCTAACCCCCTCTCTGCCACCACCCAGGTGGGAGCAGGGATTTTTTTGGGGGGGGATCCAGCGATTCTCGTCTCGACAGCTGAGGGGGGTGCGGTGTCCTTGAGCCGAGGGTGTCTCTCTCTGCACTGCATCTGGCAGAGGAGAAATGCAGTAGCAGGGCCGGGACTAGGAACAGGAGAGGCATGTGACATCACATGCCTGATGCAGGGGTCCTGCATGGCTCCGAAACGTTGCTCTCTGCTGTAATGATGTGATCATTGATTAAAGCTTTGGACCTATTTTTGGAGATCCTGGTGTGCTGGTGACATTACTTTCTTTGGGTGAAGTTAACAGCGCCCGGCTGGGGCTATGCTGCGCCGCCTGAGTGTCAGTATGCTAAACTGTGTACAGGTGCGAGCAGGGCCAGCCGCTGGTGCTAGGATAAGGACCGAGTGGGGAACCCCTGACTTTGGCGCCCCCCCTCTCCTGGCGCTCTCAGGCAGCCGCCTTGGCTGCCTTATGCTGGCGCCATCCCTGACAGTAAGTGCTGATCCAATTCCCGATTCCACTTGACCCCTCTTGTGGATGCCCATGGCCATGGCGGTGACATATATCAACCATCAGGGCAGCACCAGGAGTCGGGCTGTCCAGATGGAAGTGGATCAAATTCTGGCTTCGGCAGAGTGTCATGGTCCGGCCCTGTCAGCAGTACATATACTAAGTGTGAAGAATTGCCAGGCGGATTTTCTCAATCCCCAGCAAATGGTTCTGGAGGGTGGTCTCTTCGTCCCGAGAAGTCCAGTGCGATTTGTCAGCATTGGGGGACATTAGATGTGAATGTTCTTGCATCCAGGTTCAATACAAAGCTGGACAGGTTTGTCTCCAGTAAGAGACATTCACAGGCAATAGGGGTGGATGCCTTAGTAACACCATGGAACCATTTCTTCCTATTTATGCCTTCCTGGCAGTTCAGCTGCTTGCACATTTGGTATACAAGATCCGGGAGGAGAAAATGCTGGAAATTTTTATTCGCACCAGCTTGGCCCAAGAGGGCATGGTATGCCAACATTGTGAACTAGATGGTGCATGACCCTTGTGCACTTCGGGCTCAGCCAAACCTCCTATCTCAGGAGCCGATATTGCATCCTGCTTTACAGTCACTGAGTTTAACTGTGTGGCTATTGAAACCCAGGTGCTGAAGGATTGAGGCGTTTCTGGTGCAGTCATATCTAAATTACTGAAGGCCAGGAAACCTTTGTCCAAAAAGATTTATCATAGGACTTGGAGGTCTTATGCGGTCTTCAGTACATACAGTGGGGACGGAAAGTATTCAGACCCCCTTAAATTTTTCACTCTTTGTTATATTGCAGCCATTTGCTAAAATCATTTAAGTTAATTTTTTTTCCTCATTAATGTAAACACAGCACCCCATATTGACAGAAAAACACAGAATTGTTGACATTTTTTGCAGATTTATTAAAAAAGAAAAACTGAAATATCACATGGTCCTAAGTATTCAGACCCTTTGCTCAGTATTTAGTAGAAGCACCCTTTTGATCTAGTACAGCCAGCCATGAGTCTTTTTGGGAAAGATGCAACAAGTTTTTCACACCTGGATTTGGGGATCCTCTGCCATTCCTCTTTGCAGATCCTCTCCAGTTCTGTCAGGTTGGATGGTAAACGTTGGTGGACAGCCATTTTAAGGTCTCTCTCCAGAGATGCTCAATTGGGTTTAAGATTCAAGAACAGTCATGGAGTTGTTGTGAAGCCACTCCTTCGTCATTTTAGCTGTGTGCTTAGGGTCATTGTCTTGTTGGAAGGTAAACCTTCGGCCCAGTCTGAGGTCCTGAGCACTCTGGAGAAGGTTTTCATCCAGGATATCCCTGTACTTGGCTGCATTCATCTTTCCCTCGATTGCAACCAGTCGTCCTGTCCCTGCAACTGAAAAACACCCCCACAACATGATGCTGCCACCACTATGCTTCACTGTTGGGACTGTATTGGACAGGTGATGAGCAGTGCCTAGTTTTCTCCACACATACCACTTAGAATTAAGGCCAAAAAGTTCTATCTTGGTCTCATCAGACCAGAGAATCTTATTTCTCACCATCTTAGAGTCCTTCAGGTGTTTTTTTTAGCAAACTCCATGCGGGCTTTCATGTGTCTTGCACTGAGGAGAGGCTTCCGTTGGGCCACTCTGCCATAAAGCCCTGACTGGTGGAGGGCTGCAGTGATGGTTGACTTTCTACAACTTTCTCCCATATCCCGACTGCATCTCTGGTGCTCAGCCATAGTGATCTTTGGGTTCTTCTTTACCTCTCTCACCAAGGCTCTTCTCCCCCGATAGCTCAGTTTGGCCGGACAGCGAGCTCTAGGAAGGGTTCTGGTCATCCCAAATGTCTTCCATTTAAGGATTATGGAGGCCACTGTGCTCTTAGGAACCTTAAGTGCAGCAGACATTTTTTGTAACCTTGGCCAGATCTGTGCCCTGCCACAATTCTGTCTCTGAGCTCTTCAGGCAGTTCCTTTGACCTCATGATTCTCATTTGCTCTGACATGCACTGTGAACTGTAAGGTCTTATATAGACAGGTGTGTGGCTTTCCTAATCAAGTCCAATCAGTATAATCAAACACAGCTGGGCTCAAAAGAAGGTGTAGAACCATCTCAAGGATGATCAGAAGAAATGGACAGCACCTGAGTTAAATATATGAATGTCACAGCAAAGGGTCTGAATACATAGGACCATGTGATATTTCAGTTTTTCTTTTTTTAATAAATCTGCAAAAATGTCAACAATTCTGTGTTTTTTTTGTCAATATGGGGTGCTGTGTTTGCATTAATGAGAAAAAAAAATTAACTTAAATGATTTTAGCAAATGGCTGCAATATAACAAAGAGTGAAAAATTTAAGGGGGTCTGAATACTTTCCGTCCCCACTGTACCTTTGTAAGGTTTTACCAGGTGGACGTAAGAGCTCCTGAAAATATTGATTCTGGCTTCAGTGTATTGCAGGCTGCAGAGTAGTAGTTTCCTTGGGCCTGACGATGGCTTCTACGACTTCCTCCCCTCATATGCATTGCTTTGCACCATCACAGGTAGTCATTATTTAAAGCCTGCTCTGCATCCCATTTCTTGGAGTACATCATAGGACACAGAGGTCCCTCCTCTTTCTTATAGGGGTTCATTGCTTGCTACAAAACTGAGGTACTTTCTTTATAGGGGAGGACCTCCTGCCTGTTTGTTTCTGATAGTGTCCATTCACCTATAGGTGGTGCATAACCCAGGGTGTCATGATTTATAGCCTGCTCTGTGTCCCGTCGCGTACTCCAAGAAATGTTTTTTACAGGTACCTGCTTAAACTTGTAGTGCTGCTCTAAGCAAAAAAGGAAGATATATATTGTCTGGTGCTATGGAATGGTGTGCCAGCTTGAAATAACACCATCCAGTGTTGTATAGTATGCTTAGAAAAATCACTGCTCTCCCAGTCCAGTCTATGTTGTTAACATGTGTGAGATGGCCTCAGCCTTACACCACTCCACAAGCCATACCCTCTGACATGTTTCACCCCACCCACTGGGGCTTAGTCAAACGCCCCTGTGGGTGAGGCGAAACATGTCAGAGGGTATGGCTTTTGGAGTGGTAGAGCTGCAATTGTTCTAAGCATGCTATACACTACTATTTTACAGGTAAGTACAAAAATCCACTTTTTGGTCAAAAACAATATGAATACATACACAATAAAACCCCATGGTGCTAAAACTCATAACAGTCTTATCATTGATTTAAAAAAATAGAAATGCCCAAGATTAAAACCATGTGGTGGAATTATTGTACCTTATACACCTTATACACCCAGGGCTGTTTTCAGTTCATCAGCTTAAAGCAGAACTTTAGTCAATTTTTCATCTTTCCATCTATTAAATCCTCTGCCCTTCTTGTTTTAACTTTGGATGGTAAAACATTTTTTTATGCCAGTAAATACCTTATACAGGCCACTTCCTGTTTCTTGTCTGTAAATGGAAGTGAACAGGCAGCAGCTTCAGCTGCCCACAGTTAAAATGGTTGCAGTCAGACTTAGTGAAGGGAGATTTCTGCAGCATATTTGGCAAGTACAGAATCACAGTATATATAAAATAATGTGCAAAACGGTTGGAGGGAAGCTTCAGAATGGCAAAGAGGTTTTTATTACAAATTATGTGAGCAGACTGCAGTTCATCTTTAACAAGATCATGCAAAAGGACCACTGCATATAGGCCACTGTGTTTTGCCTCACATTTATCTCTGAAACATTTCTGAAGACCAGGAAAGTTAGTGCTTGAATTTTGAATAGGATATTATGCAGAGCCATACTCTTGGCAGATTACACAAGCATTTTTGAAAGATAATATTGAAATAAAGTTTCTAAGGGGGAAATATGAATATGTATTAAGTATGATTGATTATTTTTAAGTGTAAGTCCAGCCAAAGTTTTTCTTTTCTTTGTTTTAAAGTGGGAATTAATTAAAAGTCCGGTCAGGATTTCACTGCTATGCAGGGCTCCTTTAGCCCCATTCACACCTGAGCATTTTGTAGCCTGAAGCCCGAAGCTGAAGCCTGAAGCCTGAAGCTACAAAATGCTGGAGGGGAACAAATCAATTATTCTCTATGTAGATGGTTCACATCTCCACTCCAAAATGCCTAAAGCTAGAAGCTCCAAAACACCTAAAGCTCAAACAAGTTCTGGAGCTTCTTTTTAGGCTCTGTTCACACCTGAGCATATTGTTTTCAGGCAGTCACACGCTTTTTACCACAATTTTTGCCAAGATTTTGTACAGGTCAAAAGGTCACCAATGTAAAAGAATGAAAAATGCCTGTAATCTGCCAAAAAAGAAGCTCCTGTACTTTTTTGAGCGACGGGTGTTTTGCTTTAGGTGACAGAACGCTCAGATGTAAACAGGGGCCATTGAAATGAATGGGATTTGCCTTGTTGGGCGTTTTTAGAGCTGAGGCTTAGAGCAGAAAAATGACCAAAAACGCCATAGGCAGATTACAGGCATTTTTCTTCTTTTTAGATTGGTGACCATTTGACCTGTACAAAATTGCGGCAAAAAGGTGGTAAAAATTGCGGCAAAATCGTGGTAAAAACACGCGACTTTCCGTCTGAAAATGATACGCTCAGGTGTGAATGCAGCCTTATGGCCCGTACACACTATCCGAAAATCGGACGACTTCTCGTCCGATTTTTCTCGGTTGTTAGTCCAGGGCCGTCTTTAGGGCAGGGCAAAAGGGGCAGCTGCCCTGTCATTGTTGTGGGGCCCAAAGCAGCTGCCTCATACTTGCCAACTATAACAGTTTAAATTCCCTTGTCCTTTGAAGTTTTAGTCCTGTGCTGTGTCTCAATGGCTCAGTGTGAAGTGCTGGTACTAATGCTGCCCAGCTCTGCCTTATTGTTGTGTACAGATGACCTGCAGACCCTGTGTTTACATGTAAATAATCGGCATTAATATGTAAATAGTGGCAGCATTCATAAGTTAATAGCTGCGGCCGGTGGCATCGATATGTAAATAAAGGTGGCATTCATATGTATATATTGCCCCCCTGCAGTGGAGAGATGATGTGCTGTAACCTCTAGCAACCAATCAGTGAGCGGTAATACTGTACAGTAATCTCTAGCAACCAATTAACAAGCAAAAATCATTTTCTGTAACCTCTAGCAACTATTCAGTGAGCCATAATGTGTGCTGTAACCTCTAGCAACCAGTCAGTAAGCAGTAATGATATGCTGTAACCGCTGGCAACCAATCGCAATTGCTGCCTTATCTGATACAGTAAACTGATTCTAAGTCTAGCTGATATTTATTGTATGTCTTAGAGCAGGTAGAGAGTGAAATTGCATGGGGGGGGGCCCAAGAAAATTTTTGCCCAGGGTCCAGTCAATATTGAAGAGGGCCCTGTGTTAGTCCAATCTCCAATGTATCACAATTGGGAGATTGTACTAACAATACAAATTTTTCCATATAAAATTACAATAGTTTCCTGTATGCATAACCACGTTGTAGCGTGTGAGGGGAAATGATGTAATGTGTATGTGACCCCTATAGCCACGCCTTGCACGCCTGAGTTTGTAGCTATTTGGAATATTTGTGTCCAGTCACGTATATTCATTTTTTCTGTGCATTTTTTCGCCACCTAACTGGGAATACGGAAGATACCAGCATTCCAGTAGCTATGCTTGGTATTATGGCTATCCAAAATGTTCTTAACCAAAAAAAAAAAAGTCAAGATGAAGAGTGTGGAGTACAGAATGGCTCTTCAACCGTGCCAAGTACTCCCATATGCAACTCATCTGGGAAATTCAGGAAAACAACCCAGATGATTTCCGCAATTATTTGCGAATGAACGATGAGTGCTTCCAGCAACTCTTGTCAGCTGTCACTCCACTAATACAAAAACAGGATACAGCGATGCATGCATCAGTGCTGAGCAAAGGCTGATATCCCCCCTGCTTTATGTGGCGATAGGACAAAGCCTGCAGAACTTGAAATTTACCACAGGAATTTCCCCTCAGGCCCTTGGCAAGATCATACCTGAGACAATGCATGGCACTGATCACTGCTCTACAGAGTGAATATATAAAGGTAATTTGCATATATGTTAAATACAAACCTTAAATAATGTTTTCATTTTGGTTGCAATCAATGTCTAAAAGCTATCGGCCTCTGCTTATTCCCATGTCTAAAATATATAGCTAGGTGTAAATTGTTGTCTGTAGCACACAGATTTACAAATCCTATTTGATTATTTTTTGCAGTTGCCCCAAAACCCAGAGGAATGGTTGGGAGGTGGCCAAAAACTTCCAGGAGGAATTAAACTTCCCAAACTGTGGAGGTGCAATAGATGGGAAGCATGTTAGGATTACTCCGCCAGCCAACTCTGGCTCGTTTTTGTCACGTACTTGGTTGGAGGCCGAAATGCTGAGAGGGCTCCCCTTGCAGCTGAGTGCAGTACACCCCTGAAGTTGGGTACAGAGGGTGTAGTGCCCAGAGAAGCACAGGTTGCCAGATGGATTCCAGAGAGAAGAGCTGATGGGCACCTGAAGGACACCAGGTAGTACAGGAAACAGCTGGCTAAAGTCTATAAGAATCCTCGGTAATACTTGGCAAGGTGTGCACATGGAACAGTAGTGAAAGCCAGGCCAGGGGTCAAACACAGTAGATCCTGCAAGAGGAGGAGGCAGGTTGCAGAAACAGGGACAAGCCAAAGGTCTGGTATCAGGAAGCAGACAGGAACAGGTAACTGTAGCAAAGTCCGTTATACAAGCCGGGATCAGGTACAGGAGAAGACAAGTCGGTAAAGCAAGCCAGGGGGTAAAACCAGGAGAGCAGATCGGACAGGTCAGGAACAAGCCGGGTCACAACAGGAATCCAAACAGCAATTTGCACAGAGGCTCAGGAACACAGGAAGACTGACAAACCAGCAACTGCAGACACTAGCAGACTTCCTTATATAGGCCCATGTGACCTGCTGGTAGAGATACTGGGTCCTAGACCCCTTCTCCTGCCAGAGATGCTGGGTCCTAAAGTCCTTCTCCTGCCATAAGTGCTGGTAGAGATGCTGGGTCCTAGAGCCCTTCTCCTGCTGTTGGTGCCAGTTCTCCTATGGCCATTTCCCTGACAGTTTTATTATAATTACAAGGGATTCTTCAGCATTATCATGATGACAGTTGTTAATGCCAACTATGAATTCCTATACTTGGACATCGGTAAAAATGAATGGCACTCAGATGGCAGTGTTATAGAACACACAGAATTCTATAGACACCTCCAGAACGAGACACTTAATTTGCCAAGCACTGCCCAGAATGTGGAAGTTATGAATTTTGTGTTTGTAGCAGACAACGCCTTTGCATTAGGAGAACACCTATTGAAGCCCTTCCCCATGCGTGGCTTGACCCCAGATAACTATAGACTGTCCCGTGCATGTAGGGTGGTGGAGAATGCATTTTAAATCCTGTCCAACATATTTCACATTTTCCAAACCACAATTCATCTGGCTATGTATAAAATAGACATTATAGTTCTGGCATGCTGTGTCCTACACAACTACCTATGTCAACATGCAGCACCAGATCGGGGAGCCAGGAGACTTGGAAGAAATATCCGTGAGGAAGGGCAGGAGCACATTGCTGGACTCACATCTCTTGACCAATGACATTCGAGACTACCAACACAAAGTGTCCGGCAAAGCAGGCTGGGGTACATTAATTTTTTTCCTGGAATTGGTGCAGTGAGCTGGCAGAATGACATGCAATTTGCATATGTCAAAGATATGTACACCTTTTGGCTGAAATACATGTTTTAAAAAAAACATTTAAATTTGAAAATATTCCCATTTTCTTTACTTGTGTAGTTGCATTTTTCAAAACTGTTAAAATAAAAAACGTTTGTTTTTTTGACTGCTTCGTTCAAACTACTTAAAGGATTAAGGTAATTTTATTTTTATTTTTAAATAACAAAAATGTCTATACTTACCTACTCTTTGCAATTGAATCGCACAGAGCGGCCGGGAACCTCTTTTTTTTTGGGTCCCCCCACCTTGGCTCCTGGCCCCTCCTCTCTGTCCAGTGCCCCTATGGTAAGCCCCTTGTGCATGGAAGCCCTCTGTTACAGTAATAGGCTCTTAAGTTCCAGCACGATATGCTGGACCTTCAGAGAGCATGCGCCGCTGACGTCAGTGGCTGCATGCAGGGTAAATATTGCCTAAAACGGTGTATACATTTTACCTAAAAGATAAACTTACCTGTGGGTAAAAATCACAAAGCTGGGTATACAAGTGGTTTCAAAAAAGGGTGATCTTGAAACTGCACAAGTGTCATTTTCATAGCAGTTACATTTGGAAAGTAATAGTCACAGACAGTGCTTATTAAGGCAATCCAAATCTTGGTCAAACCTTGGTCATACCAATATCAAATTTCTTTGACAACAAAGTATTATTGCATTTTGAAAGGCTCCACTCTATATTTTGACATTTTGCACCTAGTTGGTTTGGGACAGCTTGGATCAACCAAATTATGTCTCTCGCTATCATGTATGGAGGTTGCTGTTGAAAATCTATTTAGGTGTGGCTACATATAGCATGCTGCACTGTTCTGAGAGGTGGGATGACGATGTTGTCCCAATCATGTTACAGAGGGACATAGTTTAGTTTGGTCAAGATGAAGATGTACAATAGGTCAAAATTTGGAGCTTATCATTATGTACTTGAGAGATAACATCAGACATTTTAAAATTTAAAACAGTAAACAGGACATGATAGGCCTTGTATGTCTGACAATATATGTCAGACAATGTATAGTCTGACTATATGTCCCTAGACATATAGTGAAAAATGTAAACAGTCCTTCATATTAGTAAGGCTGTAAAAATAAAAAAATCTAACTTCCTATTCAAGTCCCATGGCCACTCTCCAGTCTCACATTTCCCACTGCACAGTGTCTAACATGAAGCGACCTCGTATGCTGGACAGTATTTCAGAGACACCTTGCTATATTTGAAAATGCTGTCACTGACAGCAACAGGAAGAGAAAACTCCTGCTGTTCCCAGCCATGTGGAGAGTCCAGAGAACATAACGTAATAAGTAATTTTCAGTTTTGCTAGTCATAGGCTATTTATTCAAAAGGTTTATTATTTTACGTCGAATGACATAAGGCTATAAATCTTAACGTGTGCAAATATGTTATTTTTGTACACCAAGCCATAGGAAAAAAATATTATGAATATAAAATGGTTAATAAAAATAAACTATGGCAAAAATATTGTTACATTTTACAAATTTGAAAACATAAGTGCCATGACTGCTTTCCAAAGTCTTGGTTTACAATTTAGCTAGAATATCAATGAAATTATTCAATAAACACAGTACGGAACTTGTTGCGTCTTGTATTTTCTGCAGATGAGTGCAGCAGCTACGCAAATCAGCAGTTAGACTGCCAATGGTTGCTGGATTCAAACTGGGTTCTGTTAAATAAATAATAATAGTTAATGCTGGTGGAAACAGGAACAAAAAAAACAAAACAAAAAAACCACATGAGCATGTCACTTACGGGGGAGAATAATATTATCTCTGCAATATCCTCATCTGTTGGCTGCATGACATCTGCGTCCACATTCTCCAAAGTGTCCCCTTCCAAGAGATCCGATCTGCTATCATAACTGGTAATTTTGTGAAGCTCTACTTATTCTTTGCTTCTAGCATCTGCATTTCAAAAGATACCAATATTTACAGTCAGATTTGAATGCAACAGTAAACAAAATGTCCTGTGAAAATTCATAGAACCTGCTCATCAGCATTTCTTTTCATCAATTACATAAGTGCAGGGACACTACACAAAATTGACAGATTACAACAAAACAATGTGCTACAGCTACCAACTTGTGCAAATGTGAGAATTCAAGCTTCTGCAGTGCTCCATCAATGTGTAGTCCCCGAATACTCACCTACCAATCTGGTAATACTTCCTAGAATACTGATCTAATGTGAATCTCATGATTGGCTGGAACCTATACCCAACCCCTATATAGTATACTGCAATACTATCATAGCAGACATAAATCAATGGTCTGATAGGTACAGATATGATAAGTAAAAACAAACCTTTTACACCAGACTCTGGTATAGATGAATCTTCCACCATTATGATGCCACTGTCCTCATCAGTGGGTTCACCTGGTTTTTCTAGGTTTGAATCACCAAACTTAAGTCTTCTCCTCTTGCGCTTCCCTTTAAAAAAAACAAAAGGCATTGAAACATTTTGGGATGTGAAATACAAATGTGTTTGTACATGCTAGGGTACCTACTGTCAGTTTTTTATGCGGACCTGAACAAACTCTCCATGTAGTTCTATTAAGCAAGAGATGTCAGCGGTGACGTGTCCGCTGACATCTGATCCGCTCCGCTAAATCCAGATGGATAGAAACCCTATTTTCCATCGGATTGGATGAAAACTGACAGGCGGTCCGTTTTTAGCCGATCCCCCATAGAGGAGAGTGGGGCTCTGACAGGTCCGTCTCTGCACAGTGAGCAGAGATGGACCTGTCATCCACCGGATCAGCGAGGATCAACAGGTCAATCCCTGCTGAGCAAGCGGAGTCCATGAAAATGGACATTAATGTGTGAAAGGGGCCTTATCCTCATTATTCTTCCTCCAAAAAGGTACTTGTCAGGTTAGCATGGCTTCTTTTTTGCATTTCTCTCCATTTGGCTCTATACTTTAAATGTTTTCCTGTAATAAGAGGAAATAAAAGAGAGAAATGTTAAATTCCACAACAATGTAGAGGTCATAGAGGTCACATGCATAGACCCTATAACATTGCTTCCATCCATTGTTTTTACATTGCATATACATACAATTTTAATAAGAGTGCAATGGACTTGTTCCATTTGTTCCTTCTCACTGTGTTTTAAATCTGACAATCTTTTTCTGAGTTGGTCTTTTGTTCTTTCTACTCCATGCTTCTTTCTTAAGCATTACAGAACTTTGTCCAAGATGATGCCTTTTCTACTGTTGGGCCTGTCATAAATTTGGAGCTTGCCATCATAATCGTGCTTCTCCAGCAGGTATACAAGATTGACCATTTCATTTCTGGACATTGCTGTTGCCTTCATCTTACTCCCACATGTCCATCTGGCCTTTGGTCTGGGCTCCCCTTCGTTCTCCTCATCTGCCATTTCATACACCGTCTTCTGCGTGTGTCGCAGACAAGCCCTACACACATACACACTGCTGCCTGAGTCATCAAAGTGAGGTGGAGCTCACTGCGTAATCCAATGAACACACGCAGTAGTCCCGAATGATCTGTAAACGAGCATTGAACACTTCAATAGTCTGATCCACTACACGAGTGATCTGTTCAACGAACAAAGGCAAAGTCACCCTTTTTGTATGACATACATATGTGAACATTTCATATTTTAGGTGGACACACTGGTGCTTCAGCATCAAGTAGGCCTCACAAATTACGTTGTCTATTGGCCAGGACTTTTGAATCAAGCCTCATTAATTTTGGTTTAGGTTTGTTAAAAAAGTTTGATTCCAGATCTGTTACGTATACCATGTAACATAGCTGTTAATAACTTGCCGACCGGGCCATAGCCGAAAGACGGCTACAACGCGGTCAGCTTATTCTGGGAGGGCGTCCATGTAAACAAACCGATGTCATGTCATGACGCTGGTTCCTCCCTCCCCTCTCTGTACCGACCTGTACAGTGCGAGGGGAGAGGGGGAGAGATCGTTTTTAGCAGCGCTGTGGGCTGGATCTGTAGTGCCAACAGCGCTGCTCAGTGCCAATACTCTGCAGTACTCTTCCCATACTCTGCAATAATCTGCAATACACTGCAATAATCTGCAATACTGTGCAATACTCTGCCAATACTCTGCCAATACTCTGCAATACTCTGCCATACTCTGCCATACTCTGCCAATACTCTGCAATACTCGCCAATACTTTGCCAATGCTCTGCCAATACTCTGCCAATACTCGCCAATACTCTGCAATAAATTTTAACAGAAACAAAGAATTTTTTTTTTTTACCGAATTTTCAGTTTTTTTGATTTATAGCGCAAAAAATAAAAAACCCAGCGGTGATTAAATACCACCAAAAGAAAGCTCTATTTGTGTGAAAAAAAGTACAACAATTTCATATGGGTACAGTGTTGCATGACTGAGTAATTGTCATTCAAAGTGTGAGAGCACCGAAAGCTGAAAATTGGTCTGGTTAGGAAGGGGGTTTAAGTGCCCTGTGGTCAAGTGGTTAATATAACTTAATTTTGTGCTATGTGCTTCGTACCTGAGCATTACAATTTTACTTTGCAGGAAGCATGACAGACAAGTTTGACAAACCTGAATTCCTTCAACGCTTCATTGAGATGTACAAGCAACTGCCTTGTCTTTGGGAAGTCAAGTTCAAAGACTACTCAGACTGCAACAAGAAGCATGAGGCCCTCAGCAAGCTAGCAGAACTCTGCAAAGAGATTTGCCCTAAACCTAAACTGCAATATGTGCGGAACAAAATTTTTAATGTGAGAACAGTGTTCAAAAAGGAGCTTAATAAAGTAAGGGCCTCACAGAAATCAGGAGCTAAAAATGTTTATGTTCCACGGCTGTGGTACTACAAAAGCCTTTGCTTCATGACAGGACAAGTAGATGCCAGAGCTTCGCTTTGTTCCCTTGCAAACCCTTCTCCGGCTTCAGCAGATTTGCCAACATCTGACATTGATCTTGACATCTGTCAGGACATTCCCACCACTCAGGTAATTGCTTAGTTTGGTACTTAAACCTTGTATGATGTTCATTTTTCAGAGGTGTCTTTTTGTGCAAAGTTTCTGTAATTTTATGGCCTTCAGCGGTGTCTGTGTTGTGCAGTAGTAATATAACACCATGTAATTAAATGACACATATATATGCATAGATTTGGACAAAATGTGGTTTTACTTTGCTGATAATCTTCTTTTCTAGTAATAGAAATTTGCTGATAATGAGAATGTCATTCCGTCAACTCCTGTTGCACCAACACGGGCGACGTCAGAGATTGGTGAACGTGGTTTGACAGAGACACGGCAGCCATCTTGATGGTTAGAAGTGCTGGTCGATTCATACTGATTCCTTAACGAGTGTGAGTTTGTTTTACCTTTGATTACATTAAACACCCTTGGTTATGTATTTTGCGTAATGAGCGTTATTTCTATACTCCTTACATGCATACGATTCTCGAGATTGCATACACCCACTGGATTACACCTGGTATATTACCCTGTTGAAAAGAGGGATGCCTATGCTTTTCACCTGGCCCAGAGAGAGAGAAATGTTTTGATGCTGTAATAATAGAGGATCATTGGTTTACCCTATGAAGATTCTCTTCACTACCTTATTACAACACATTTGTATAACCCATACACTGATGGTAAGGGTCAGTTTGTTTGGGTGATGGTGATGGCTATTCCTATTCCCTTCTGAAGTTCCCTCCATGGTGGATCTCGTCCAATAGATGCTTTTGTTTCCCCTTGATGGTGATGGCTCTGATTGGCTCCACTGTATTTATGCTCAGGAACATTTTCCTAATATGAACTTTGCATATTTTTAGCGCTGCACCTTCTCCCTATACTGTATGACAGTGCCGCCAGTCATTGTCTCTGATCACCATCACAGCAGTACAATAGCACCAGATCAGTGCAACCTGTTACAGGGTCCCCAATCACTACTGAAGTGTTAATGATGTTTCTGCTGTCTGTTCTGTAAAATTCCACGTTATTCCTATTATGTTCCTATTATCTGAGTTTGACTTAGAATGTGTTTTCTTGCAATATATA
Organism: Aquarana catesbeiana; assembly: GCF_042186555.1. NCBI lineage: Eukaryota > Metazoa > Chordata > Amphibia > Anura > Ranidae > Aquarana > Aquarana catesbeiana. Next base: position 110,399,865 of record NC_133325.1, on the reverse strand, counting down.
TTTAGACTAATAGATTAGAATGGGAAGAAGGAGAAGGGGTCCTTGTCCCCAGGAAAGGAGGGACTCTGTCCCCAGGGGAGAAGGGGGTCCCTGTCCCCAGGGGAGAAGGGGTCCCTGTACCCAGGGGAGAAGGGGTTCCTGTCCCCAGGAGAGAAGGGGTTCCTGTCCCCTGGTGAGTGGACCAGAGGGTCTCTGTTTCCTGGGGAGAAGGGGGTCCCTGTCCACAGGTGAGTGGCCAAGAGAGCCCCTGTCCTCAGGGGAGAAGGGGTCCCTGTCCCCAGGGGAGAAGGAGGGACTCTGTCCCCAGGGGAGAAGGGGATCCCTGTCCCCAGGTGAGTGGCCCAGAGGGCCCCTGAGAAGGGGTCCCTGTCCCCAGGGGAGATAGAATGCCAGTCCCCAGGGGAGAAGGGGTTCCAGTCCTCAGGAGAGATGAGGTGGGGTATGGAAAGGTGTGTGGGGGATATGGGGTGGTCTTGTTCATCATGAATAAGTCTGCAGGTCCCTCATTCATGGTCGCCTGAGCTCCCTCCAGCAGCATGGATGGGCTATCAGCAAATCCCCAGGGAGCACAGCTACGGCTTGACATGCTCTATTTACAGCACACTTTTCAAAAGAACAAAGAGTACACAGAAATAAGAATAGACACAGCTCTTCTGATGGGCTTTCTTATATTATCAAGTAAACTTTAGATCATTGTCATAGATTGCAAGCTCTTGGGCACAGGATTCATTTACACAGACACAGTTATTTATGGGGCCCGCCCCCTCTTCAAGTACAGATATAGGCCCCTCCCACTGGCACTCTGTCAATCAGAGCTCTACTCACACAAAGCCCTGCTATGCACGGGGCCCGCCCCCTCTCCAGAGCAGCCTAGGGGAGTATTAGTGGTGGGGACAGGGCTGGATGCACTGCTCCGGCTGACACACCCCGCTCGTCTATAATTTTTCTGGACCTGAAACAGTGTGCACATGCATGATTAAGCCACGCAAACAGCTGTTTTGTAGGCTCTAAAATTTTCCTGGACCCGAAAAACCTGCCTGTGCATGCGCAGTGAAGCCGTGTGAACAGCTATTTACCTACGTAGCCGCACCAGAAGTGACGCGATTGAGACTTTTCACAGGTCAAGGATTTTTTTATTACACCAACACAGGTATGTCCTCCTGGATAGTCAAATCTGCCCTAGTTTGGGTAGAGCTGACTTGGATGTTTTAGTTACAGAACATCCGTTCCCTACTGCCCCTGCCCCTCAAGAGTGACAGGATGTCCTGCCCCCGGGACCCGTGGTAGTCCTACCACCACCGGACCAAGTAGAAAGGATAGATGGTGGTGCCCAAACCGACGGAGGAAAATCCTCCGACCCGGCTGAAATACACCTAGAAATACAGCAGGAAAAAGAGAGTCAGATAGAAAGGTTAACTAAAGAGGTAAAAAGAGTGAAGGGCAATGAGGTTAAAACTGGTCGTGTGGCTGAGGAGTCATGTGCCGTGGGGGGGGTGCTACTGCCTTTACTTCTAAGGCGCAGGTCCCTTCTCACACTGGACTCAGATCTCGGGACCATCTGTCTAGTAGGGGAAGTTAGTGAGGAGGTACAGTTGGAACCCCCTCTTCCACCTCCCTCTTCCACCCCCTCTTCCAGCCCCTTGTCTTTTCAGAAGGGGATTTGCTTTAAGACCTTTTTTCATTGGAAAGGCACGGCTCCAATTTTTAATAGACAGTATTTTTTGTCACAGGAAAAGATTGAATGCATCAGACCTTTGGTGCAATCTTTCCTGCAGCAAGGGATAATAAAAGAATGATGTTTTTATACAAATGTTCCCATCAATCATGTGCCCAAGGCAGAATGGTACTTACAGATCTGTGCAGAAAAATGAATAATCTTGTAATACTGATAGCCCCAATTGTCCCAGATGTGTAGTCACTGATTACCTCTATACCCCCACAGTGCCAGAGTTTTTTTTCCTGTCAGTGATTAAGGTAATGTTTCTTTTCCCATTCTTGTTGATGAGGAGACACAAGTGCTTATGGTTTTTTTCCTGTTTTGAAAAGACCCAGTATACCTAGGCCATTTGCCTCAAAGCTATGTTGACTCACCTATAGTCTGCTCAACAGCGTTCCGCGAGACTCTACGCTCTTGGTCAGCTAAAAATGGTTCTGTCCTCCTTCAGTATGTCAATGACCTACTGTTGCTGCAGTCCCTCCTCCTGATGACTTCTCAGTTAGACACTGTTGGTTTTGTTGAAATTGTCTGTGTAAAGAGGGTCACAAGGTCTCCCAGTCCAAGGTCCAGCTTTGTCTCTCACAGGTTGAGTATTTGGGTTCACCCAAATACTCATCCCCAGGAACGCAAAAGTCAGTTATGCATAAAGCTGTCCATGATTATGGATGGATCTAGCAGCAGAGAGACTTTGTAGAAGCAGATGGCAAAACAATTCCTCATTCTGCTTTTATAAATGATCTCTTAAAAGTCATACAGTTCCCCTCACAGCTGGCCATTATTCACAAGGGCACAGGGCAAGATCTTCTGTATTGATCTTCACAAGGTTTGGAAATTACTCCAGAAGGGGTCATTGCCAAAGAAGGGACGGGGGTGGGGTTACGTACCCCTCGGAGCATTATGGAATGGGACACAGGGGAGAAGGGGTAGCAGTCAAGGTTTTAAATGTAGATATTTTTGTAGATATTTTTGTATAAATGAGAAATTATAGAGAGATGGGGCTGTCCATTGCAAGTGAAGTCAGACAATGGGCCAGCTTTCATTTCTAAGGACACGATTAGAAAAGTTACTGGAGGCACATTTGAAAGGTGGGAAATTGTGCTGCCAGCAATACTAGCAGAATTAAGGATGACACCAGTTGAAACAACTACGTTATCACCATTTTAAGTGATTATGGGGAGATCATTTCCAACAACCTGGGGAAAAGACCCACCTATTGTGGAAATATTTGAAATTGATTCAAGAAGAGTACTGTAGAAAATTGATTCAGACTTTGAATGGCATCTATGGTGATGTATCTGTCTCTTCACAGGAATAAACACACCCTTTCCAACCAGGACATGGTGGTCGTGATAGAGCAAATGAATAAAGTCAAGAGATCTGGATTCCCCTTTCGCGAACAAAGTTGATTGCATTAACCAGAACAGCAGTCCTGATGGAACAGTGTCCCCTAGTGGATCCATGCGATCAGAGTAAAGCGAGTAACAAAGAGGGGCAAAGCAGGTGATACAAGACCCCGGAAGTAAAACAACACACAAGCCGAAAGAAGACACAGAAGATGTCCTGGCATACTATTTCCCCAAACTTCTGGGGAAACACTTTGTGGACTTAGCCTCCTGATCCTGGCGGTATTTTTGCCAATACGGATCATAACAAACTGTATGTATCATCCGGAGGACTTAGGCCCATTTAGGCCTGTGTGTTTTGAGGACAATTACGAAGTCAAAATTGCCCATGACACACACTGTTGCTCATGACACTATGAACAAGTCACACCAAATGCAGAGAAGAAATGTAAAAACATTTTCAATACATGACAATTTAGGAGTACTAAGTACAAGCTCCAGGGTAACAAAGGAGAGTTTTGTGGAGTGGATGAAGAGTGATTTAACCCGCACGCAGGGAAATTATACTTGTTTGCCTAATGACTCATGTGTAATTTTTAGTACTATGGTACCTCATGACTGGATAGTGTTGGAAGTAGTTGTAAAGCGGGGAGTAGTTGTGTTACTTACTAATGCATATAATGCATACAATTAGGCCCCACAGCAGGTATGCTTGGCAACGGAAGTAGAAGTAAACATCATTGAAGTGTATTCTTATTTACCCTTTTCAGGCTGCATACACAATGTTTCATTTTTGTACTGGCATGGGAATAATTTTGTGTTAGAAAGAGTCACAGAACACTTCCACAGTATCTACTGGAGGCCAGATGCATTCCCAGTGGGTGATTTCTCATTGCCCATAGGCCCAATTGTGTAATACTCAAGCAACAGAATAAATCTTTGCAATATCTTAAGACATAAATTTGACAGTACATCAGGCAATCGTAAAAACTACCATTATGAGAGGTAAGTTTGAAGCAGCCACTACTCAGTTGTCACAAGACGCCCATCATTTGTGGCATGACGTGTTCACAGGTTGGACTCGGACAGGAGGTGAGGTGGTAAAAACTTTCTTCTACCCACTTGTCTGTGTAATTATTTTGGTTATGCTTGTCATGTCCAATTGCTCTTTGGTTTGTACTATAAACAGGGCAATTAACAGAATGAGCAATGAATGATCAATGAGGCTGATGATAAAGCCTGGGCAAGCTCATTTCCAAAATTATGTGGAGAAAAATTATCACATTCATGATAAAAGAGGGGATTGAAGGGTTAATGATGTTTCTGCAAAACTCATGTTATTCCTATTATGTTTCTATTATCTGAGTTTGACTTAGAATGTGTTTGCTTGTAAGATATGTTTAGACTAATAGATTAGAATGTCAGTATTGTTTAGGGAACATTTGTAAAATACTTTGAAATGACACTTTGATATGTACCTTTCTCACAGAAAATATGATGAGATGGCACATCATATGGAGATAGACACTTATTATTAGAATTGTTATTCTGTTTCTCTGTAATTAAGCTCATTAAGCTCTGAATGTATTGTAATACAGCCTCCTTTATTTCTTATAAAACAACGGCCGATCAGCCATATTAAACAAGCATATTTTTGATCTCATCTTGAGTGGGTGTCAATTTGTGCCTCTCGGGATCCCAGTGAGAAATTATCCAACTGTCCGGTTAAAGTCTAGAATCAAATTACAATCACTGCGCTATCAAAGATATAAGCATAAATGCTAATCGTAAGATTTCTGTGAAATGGTAATGTAGCATTAACTCACGGTGGAGCTGCTGGTTTAAGCGGGTCTGTTACCTTCACTTTGCTTCCCTCTGTTTCACCGGCACCGGGTCTAGGGGTTCCGTTGAGTTTACTGCTGGACGACACACGCACCAACATTGGAGTACGTTTTCAATGCTTTATTGAACAGTCAAACTTTAGAAAGTAGCAGGAAAGAGATGGAAAAGGAAACCTTCAGGAGAAACTCAAATATCTTCTTACAAGATCTTAGCGACAAATGTCCCAGTAGAATTCAGATAATTATGTGGAATGAGTTCCCCTCATGGGATACGCTCTTTGTTCGTCTGGATAGGCCTCTCTCACCGGTCTAGCAGCCAGTACGCAGCATGAATCTAAAGTCTCTGCCACAGACTTACTTGGGGGGGTAAATCTGTACGATCCTCTGCCACAGGATGTATCAGATCTTCTGCAGTGAACAGTCAGTCACAGTGCCTGAACCTTTAAGCTGAACCGGTGACACTATGCTTTATAATTATTTCTTTTGGATACGTCCTGCAACCGAGTCACCAGGCCCCTCTATAGACCAGCACGCTGTGTGATCTCTCCAAGACGGGTCCTCCCCTGCGATCTCCTCGGCTGTCCAGCTTCGTCACACAGGACCGACAGCTCAGGACCATTCCTCGGCCGCGGTGGTAGGCCCCAGACAAGCCTCTGGACCCACCCTTGCGCCGTAGCATCATGGGCCTCCCGATCAGAGGACCACGAGGTAGCTCCTTAACGCATACCTGTCGGCCAGGAGGGCCAGCAGGTGGCTGCAAAACGACCTTAGAACATGGCGTTTTGTCCCATAAATACCCCCTTCCCAAAATGCAACTCGGAGGACCACCTCCACCGAGCTTGTCTCCGAGACAGAGGAGCATCTATACACTTCGACACGTTGCCCTTCCAACACTGACCAATGGCAACAGCGACACCCACCGGTCAGCACAGAAGCACACACAACGTCAGCCAAGCTGGAACAGAGGTGAACTTTTAACCTTCCTAACGCACAATTTACTAAATTTACCTAATCTGCGGTAGATTGTAAATCTACCAGCGCTACAGTAAAATAACCTATACTTAGTGATATAAAAAGATATACATATAAAGTCAAGTGATTAATAACCATAAATATAAAGTGACAATGTGCATTCATATAGTAGTGAAAAGTTTAAATCAAGTCCGTGGGAAACAAAAATATCAATAAATCCCAAATACTGGAATTAAAAAGGTGCTGCTGTGCATTGTGAAAGTTCAAATTAATTCAATCCACAGGTGCTCCACACTTCATGTGATTCAGTATGCTGTGAAAACAATCCAATAACCAGATGCTGTGTCTCTCACTCAAGTGCTCCCCCCATGTATTGAAGGCTCACCTTAAGGTGTGTGATCTTGCTGTTAAGCTTGGTCGATACACACTTTTAAAACCACTACAGGGTTCAGCAATGTATCCAGATTCCTGGATCAGTCTCCAATTTGCCTCAGTGAATCAATGGAGAAAAGAGGATTTCATGGTATAGTATGTTTATACAATTTTATTGAAACCAAAAAAAAGGTCCCACACAGGGTACTCACAATAGCCTGGCGCTTCAGTGCGCCATTCTACATCAAACATAACTCGAATATGCAAAACTGGCCAGTAATGGGATGATAAGTTGATCGTTCCTAACAGCTGATCTGCTCAACGTTCTGTCCTGTCCGGTTAAAGTCCCTTACAACCACCACACCAGTCCCAGTGTTACCATAAAGCTTCGTTCACATGTGCAGTGCTCTCTGAAGAACCAACCCGTGTTTAGATTGCTCTTCAGAGAACATTTTACAGGCGGTGCGGAAGCATGTTTTATTGCTTCTTCACCACCTGCTTTAACCCTGTGGACCCCCGCAAAAGGGCACACATTCACTTGAATGTGTTGCAATCGGTGGATATACATGGGGTATAATTCCAACAATGGCTGTGAAGCAAAGCATCGCAGCAGCAGCATATGTACACCATGGGCTATCGCCTCTGCAGCTCAAGGGCTAGCAGTTGGGGTGTTTGCTTTTTAAAATGTGGTCATTTTGTAGATGGTTTTCCTATCATGGCACTTCAAGGAAATGTATTAGGTGTCAGGAAATTAGATGCATAGTTTATGCTCCTTGAAAGCCAAAAGGCGGCCCTTGGATTCTGGGCCCTCTATGCACTTAGGCTATGAAAAAAATCTCACTCATACACCCCATATTCGGAGGGAGTAGCAGAATGTTTTTGAGGTGTGATTTTAAGTATGCCTATGCTGTGTGTGAGAAAAAACTCATTGAGAAATTACAACATTGTGAAAAAATATATATTTTCTTTATTTTCCAGAAAATTGTGACAAAACAATTACAACTTCAAATAACTCACTATGCCTCTTACTAAACACCTTGTACTGTCTACCTTCCTAAAAGGGGTTATTTGCGGGTATACATGGATTTGTATTTATTTATTTTTTTACCAAAGAATGTAGCAGAATACATGTTTGGTCAATGTTGTAAGAAAAACATATTTTTTTTCAAAATTTGTTGGTATTTTTTTCCTTTATATAGTAAAAAGTAAAAAAAATAGGAAAAAAAAGTTTGAGTTTATTTACAAATGGATATTCATAAATTGTAATTACCAATAGGGATATACAGTACATACTGTACATTATAGTTACAAATAGAGAAATTGAAAGGCGGATAAGAAAACAGGGGGAGGAGAAGGGGGCAGCTAACACACAACCATTCCATTAAAGTGGCTGTAAACCTTTTTTTTTATAACAATAACATACATATCTATACTTACCTCTTTTGCACAGAGCAGCCCCGATCCTCTTCTTCTGGGGTCCCCAGCCAGCGCTCCAAGCCCCTCCTTTTCACACAGACAGTGGGACTAAGCCCCGCCCCCGTGTCACAGGATTTGATTGACAGCAGCGGGAGCCAATGGCTCCTTACTGCTATTATTCTGTCCAATGAGGAGAAAGACAGTGGCTGGAGCCGCTGGGCTCGTGCACATAACTGGATCGGATCAGGCTCGGGTAAGAAAAAGAGGGGAGCTGCAGCACAGAAGGTTTTTCACAATAATGCAAAGAATGCATTAAGGTGAAAAACCTTAAAGCGGAGTTCCATCCAAAAGTGGAACTTCCGCTTTAAGCACTCCTCACCCCCTGAAATGCTACATTTGGCATGTCATTTTTTTGGGGGGGGGGGTGGATACCTTGTTTTCAGAGGGACTTCCTGTCCCACTTCCTCCTTCCTCTTCTCGGCCGCCTAGGCGACTCCTTCTCTCCCTGTAGGTGGCCCCTCCCTGCCAGCGATCTTCTGGGACACGTCACAGGTCCCAGAAGATTGGCTGGCCAATAGCAGAGCGCAGCGCGACTCGTGCATGCGCAGCGCACGCCCAGCCGTGAAGCCGTAAGCTGTCACGGTCGGGTGCCCACAGTTGTTATGACGACGCTAAGGTGAGGAGAGGAGCAAGGCTACGGGTGGCCGGATTGCTGGACCGTGAGACAGGTATGTGTCTGTTTATTAAAAGTCAGCAGCTATGCTTTTTGTAGCTGCTGACTTTTAATAAACTAAAAAACTGGTGGAACTCCCCTTTAAGGCTTTAGAACCATTTTAAATCTTTCACACCAGGGCTTCTTGTCCAATCTTTCGACATACCTTCACTTGGGTCCCAGCAAATCACTTCCTTGATTCTTTGTTTAAGAAGTCTTTGCACCACAGGTCATAAAAGTTCATTCCTGCCCGATGCTAAACTTTTGAGTTTTTGAGTAGAAGATTACACAGGATGTCCATATGATCATTCCCCCCCAGCAATCATGCTGCAATACTAAACAGGTGGGATCATATTGGTCAATGTGCTGATGATTCCAGGAATTCCTCTACTCTTATTTAACAGTTGGCTTTACAATCTTTATCTGCCTTAAATTGCCCTAAATTGCCTTTTTGCAATTTACTGTTTCAGATGTCAAGTTTTAGTTCATGTCAAAGCTGCATCAATTTTAGTTTTTATCAATTATGATTATTCACAGCAGAAGCCGATCTGCGGGTGCCAGGCACTCGATGTCCACTGGCACCCGCCAATCGTCAGGCAGAGACTCTGACTGGAGCTAAAATCCATCTCTTCCCCTAGTAAAAGCAGCACACATAATAAACACAAACACTGGCTAGGCACACAGTTAACTCTTCGATCGCCCTCGATGTTTAACCCCTTTCCAGCCAGTGTCATTAGTACAGTGACAGTGCATATTTTTTGCACTGATCACTGTATTTGTGTCACTGGTTCCCGCAAAGTGTCAAAACTGTCAGTGTCCGATTGTCTGCTGCAATATCGCAGTCCCCTTATAAGTCGCTGATTGCCGCTGTTACTAGTATAATAAATAAAAAAACTAAAAATGCCAGTATATATCCCATAGTTTGTAGCAGCTATAACTTTTGCTTAAAGGGTAACTCCATTTTCGTGGGGAAAAAAATAGCAAATAAAGAAAAAATAATATAGCACATATAATTTATTAAAATTTACCTTTCCTTTTCAATCTGCAGCCACTGTAATTTTCTGAGAATGCATTGTAACATGAGGAGGTTTTTCTGTACACAGAGTGTGTACTGACCACGCCTCAGAAACATCATTTCCTGCTTATGTGATTGGCTCACCAATTTCCCCAGAAGTCTGCCTAAGATACAAGTCAGATTTCAGGCATCCCCAGGATGGCCCAGCAAATTTCCTCATTTGTGCCCTGCAGCTGCTTATTATGCTTATTAATGAAATCACTCCCATTAGACCCGCTCAGTACAGAGGCACAGACAAACATACATGGATTACATGGATTCACCCAGAGGGGAATTTTTTTTCTCAACAAAAGTATAGTTATGCTTTAAACCAATCAAAATACGCTTATTGGGATTTCTTTTTTTACCAAGAAACATGTAGCAGAATACATATTGGCCTAAATTTATGAAAGAAATGTAATTGTTTAAATTTTTTATTTATGTTTTATAGCAGAAAGTAAAATATATATATATATATATATATTTTTTTTTTTTCAAAATTGTTGGTCTTTCTTTGTCTATAGTGCAAAAATACCAACCAAAAGAAAGCTCTATTTCTGGGGTGAAAAAAATGGCACAATTTTATTTGGGTACATCGTTGCATTACTGCGCAATTGTCAGTTAAAATAACGCAGTTAACCACTTAAGGACTAGCCTCGTTTTGAGATTTGGGTGTTTACATGTTTAACCACTTGCTGCATATGACGGCGGGACGGTGCAGCTGTTGTTCTGGGCCGCCGTCATATGGCGGCGCAGCCTTCCAGGCAGCCCAGGGGGCGCGCGCGTGCACGGCGGCCGCGATGTCCTTTCGGGCACCCGCGATTGCCCGGTAACCAAGCAGGACCGTGGATCTGTGTGTGTAAACATACAGATCCACGTCCTGTCAGATGGGAGGAGACCGATGGTGTTTTCCTTGTACAAAGGAACACCGATCGGTCTCCTCCCCTTGGGAATCCCCTCCCCTACAGTTAGAATCACTCCCTAGCAACACATTAACCCCTACAGCGCCCCCTCCTGGTTAACCCCTTCATTGCCAGTCACATTTATACAGTAATCAATGCATTTTTATAGCACGGATCGCTGTATAAATGTGAATGGTCCCAAAAATGTGTCAAAATTGTCCGATGTGTCCGCCGCAATATCGCAGTCACGATAAAAATCGCAGATCGCCGCCATTACTAGTAAAAAAAAAGTAATAATAAAAATGCTATAAATCTATCCCCTTATTTTGTAGACGCTATAACTTTTGCGCAAACCAATAAATATACGCTTATTGCGATATTTTTTATCAAAAATATGTAGAAGAATACGTATTGGCCTAAAATGAGGAAAAAATTTGTTCAAAAAAAAAAAAAAAATTTGGATACTTATTATAGCAAAAAGTAAAAAATATTGTGTTTTTTCAAACTTGTCACTCTTGTTTTGTTTATAGCACAAGAAATAAAAAACGCAGGGGTGATCAAATACCACCAAAAGAAAGCTCTATTAGTGGGGAAAAAATGATAAAAATTTCATTTGGGTACAGTGTAGTATGACCGCGCAATTGTTATTCAAAGTTCGACAGCGCTGAAAGCTGAAAATTGGCTTGGGCAGGAAGGGGGTGAAAATGCCCTGTATGGAAGTAGTTAAAACAGTTTTTTTTGCTAGAAAATTACTTAGAACCCCCAAACATTATATAAAACATTGTTTTTTTTCCCTAGAGAATAAAATGGTGGTCATTGCAATACTTTTTTTTCGCACCGTATTTGCGCAGCGGTCTTACAGGTGCACTTTTTTGGGAAAAAATTCACTTTTTTTAATAAAAAAATAAGACAACAGTAAAGTTAGCCCATTTTTTTTTATATTGTGAAAGATAATGTTACGCCAAGTAAATTGATACCCAAGATGTCGCGCTTCAAAATTTCGCCCGCTCGTGGTATGGCGACAAATTTTTACCCTTGAAAATCTCCATAGGCGACGTTTTAAAAATTCTACAGGTTGCATGAATTTATGAAGTTACAGAGGAGGTCTAGGGCTAGAATTATTGTTCTTGCTCTAACGATTGCGGCGATACCTCACATGTGTGGTTTGACCACCGTTTTCATATGCGGGCGCTACTCACGTATGCAATCGCTTCTGCATATGAGCTCGTCGAGACGGGGCGCTTTAAAAAAAAATTTCTTTTTCTTATTTATTTTACTTTATTTTATTTATTTTTTCACTGTTTAAAAAAAAAAATGGATCACTTTTATTCCTATTACAAGGAATGTAAACATCCCTTGTAATAGAAAAAAAGCATGGCAGGACCTCTTAAATATGAGATCTGGGGTCAAAAAGTCCTCAGATCTCATATTTGGACTTAAATGCAAAAATAAATAAAAAAAAGTTGTCATTTGAAAAAATGACAACAAAAAAATGGCCCTTTAAGACATATGGGCGGAGCTGATGTTATGACGTCGCTTCCACCCTCCTATGGTATGAAGACGGGTGGGGGGCCATCTTCCCCTCACTCATCTCCATACCACAGACATGACAGGTACCGATTGCCTCCGCCGCTACCGGAAGCGGCGGAGGGCGCGGGAGAGCGGCGGGAGGGGGGTGGCACCTCTCTCGCTGCTGATAACAGTGATCTTGCGGCAAATTGAGACCACCATTATTGTAAACACGACCGGCTCCTGAAAAGATGGATAGCTCGGTTGTGGCAGCAGCTGCTGCCGTTACAGAGATATCCATCTTTAAAGTGCCGATGTATATGTACAGGAGCCAGTCGGTAAGTGGTTAAAATAACGCAGTGCTGTATCACAAAAAGTGGCCTGGTCACGAAGGGGGGTAAATCTTCCAGGGGTCAAGTGGTTAACTGAGCTGTAGATTTCTTTCTTTTAAATAGTGTGCTGATAAAAGATTACATGACTGATTATAAAAGCTAATTTTTGAAAGATGATCCAGTCCTTTCCATTCTTTCCTAAATACTTCAGGTGCTTCTAATCAGTAGTGAATCTAATCTGCTGCAGTTATTTTTTCACATTTTCACATACATTTTTAACAGGACTAGTAGGAGAGCAGTAAGGGGTATTCTTCTCCCATAAGCCTGTTCTGTGCAAGCTCTCTCCCTGCTTCCTATGTCACCAGTCACAATCACACTTTCAAGGCAAGTATCTGATGGCTGGGAAAAACATCTCATTACTTGAATTTTATACACCCGCTTTTTGGTATGTGGAATACAGCAAGGAGCATGTTCCAGCATCACAAGCAGGTATGTTTCAGAATTCACATAGAAGTTAAGTGGGACAGATTCAGCCATTTCTATACTACTCAGCAGGTTAGCTATGCTCCCCATATGCACCCAGAGACTTTATTTTCCATTTTAGGTAGAGTTACATCAGCATTTTTTTTTTCTATTTGCATTTTGAAATAATCTTTTTTAAAAAAAACAAGATGGATTTCAGTTACAGATTAAGTCAAAAAAGAGTCACTGTCTGAAGAATGAGACTAATCACGTCATGACCTAAAGTGTTTTGGTGAATTAATAATCATAATTTCACTACCATATGAGCGCACAGAGTAATTATGTACATATATTATGTAACTAGCTGGCTGATGCTCTCAATATTTGAAGAGTTTAATGTTTTGGAGAGTTTAATTATAGAGTTAGTTTTTTATTATTTATGACAAGAACATTTCAGTCTTTAAAATATGTTTGGCACTAACCATGACTGTGGATGTCAGTATAGAAAATAATCCAATGAAACAAAGTGATTCAAAATATGGCATATTTGGCACCCACCTATAAAATGCGCTTTTCTCAGAGGATCTTTTTTTTTTTTTGAAAAGGCACATAGGGCAATACAGCTTTAAAGTGAACTCGTGGCATGGCCAAAAAGTCAAGTGGAAGTCAAGCTGAGCTCTGTCATGTCCCTGACATAAATGTTGGGAAGTCTAAAGGAAATTGCACAGTTTATTTGTAAACTGCATAGCAAGCAAGCCATTATAAGCAGAAAATGTACTTTAACCACTTTGCCTTTAGAACATTTTTTTCATTTTTCTACAATTACTTAAAACCCCCAGAACATTACGCTTTATAGAATAAAAAAATAGTCATTGCAATTTTTTATGTTGCATGATATTTGCGCAACTGTTTATCAAACACATATTTTCATGAAAATATATAATAAAATTAATTGTAGTGCACACAAACACAATATAATACCCCATTTTGGTAAAATTTGAAAGATGGGGTTAAAATTGAATAAAACAACACCAACCATGTCAAGTCTTATGCCCCGTACACACGGTCGGATTTTCCGATGGACAATGTCCGATCAGAGCGTGTTGTCGGAAATTCCGACCGTGTGTGGGCGCCATCGGACATTTTCCATCGGATTTTCCGACACACAAAGTTGGACAGCAGGAGATAAAATTTTCCGACAACAAAATCCGATCGTGTCAATTCCGACCGTGTGTGGCCTGTTCCGACGCACAAAGTGCCACGCATGCTCAGAAGAAATTCCAACACGGGACAGCTCGTTCTGGTAAACTTAGCGTTCGCAATGGATACAGCACTTTCGTCACGCTGCAATGTTAAAAATGGTTTAATACAGCGCACTCTCTTCTTCTTTATAATGTGACAAGAATTAAGTTGTTTTGCTGCTCGTATTCACACACACTTCTCACAAACTTTTATTTGTGTTTTTTTAGTGGGATTCCCTGAATATATTGTTATTAGTTGTCACATCTGACAGTTTGATATTTTTAAATTTTTTTTTTATTTTGGATTTTAAGCCTTTTTTTTTATTTAATGTTTGTATTTTTTCCAAGGCTGATCTTTGTTCAATGTTATTTTTATTTTTACTCCAGAATATTTTTGGGTGTGTTTTGTGTGTCAAGTTACCCCAACACCATTGATATCTTTTATTATTTAATCTCAAGGAGATTGTTTGTTGTTGGTGTCCCTTGTTCATTTCACATTGTATATTTGAAATGTACCTGAATCCTCACAAACAAACTGTCCTTTTTGAAGTAAAACACATAGGAGAGTATAATTCAAAACAAAAATCCTTTATTAAGGGATCAGAACCAAACAAAGAGGAAGGCAACACTGGATCAACAAGAGAAATTAGCGAAGCCTGGGACCCCCACGGCAGACATCAATTCTTCAACATCAAAATTGGTGGCCTGAGGAGTCCATATGTAAGGGAGGGCAGTCTGGTCCGGGATTCACAGAGACTTGGATAGCAGCAGATGACATGTGTGTCGGCAGGCTGTGGTACCACAAGAGGCTGCATTTTTTTGCCCAACAGACTGGATCCAGGATCCTCACTGTCTGGTCTTCCTTTCACGCTTCATTCCCGGCTGTGGCTGTGCAGTTGGAGATGTGGCAGGAGGAGGAGTAGGACCTGGAGGAGGAGTAGGACCTGCAGGAGGAGGAGGAGGACCATCCCAAAGCTGTGTGTGAGGTGTAATTTGGCCCCTCATACCTTTCTCCAGAGCCTCCGATATGAGGGCCTCACACATGGCTTTTTGGCCCTCCTCCATCCTCTGCATTTTATAGGCTATGAATGCAGCAACGTTCTCCTGCCTGGTGTGTGGTGCTCCCAGGACCTCTGTAGCCCTCCAAAAGAATCTGATAGCCGCCTCCTCTAGGGCACTCGTCCTACTGCCACTTTCTGTTTTCAGGGGGGGTGGAGGGACCTTGATATCAGCCAGCCGGCTCGGCCCGGCCACCTCCTGGCTGAGACTTCCCTGTGTATGAAAAAGGGACATAGTTGTAATGTTTTGCATCATCAATCACAATCCTTAATTAGTACTCCCAACTAACATATAGTTCACATCATTGATTGGACAAGCAGAAATATTTAGAGGAATGCTATACCTGGCTCAATCTGGGCTCCTTCACATGCGGCCTGGAAGGCCCAGGTTGGGCGTCAGAAGCCTCAGCCGGGGGGGGGGGAGGAAGCGTGGAAGGAAGACTGGAGAGGGATGGCCTGGGTTCAGTCTGGCCTGCCAGAAAGTGCAGCCTGTCGTAGTACAACATCCTGGGGACATAGATGTCACCTGCTGCTCCGGATCTCTGTGAATCCAGGACTTTATTGCGCTCCCTCAGATATGTGCTCCTCAGGCCACCAATGAAAATCTTTAAATAAGTGATGTCTGCCGTGGGGATCACCTGCTTCACAATTTCACACAATTGCTCCAGTGCTGCCTTCCTCTTTGCTTGGTTCTTGTAATGGGGGTGTTTAATCTCCCACAGACAGGGCAGCTCCCTTAGCATCTCTATGAATACTGAAATGAAGTCCTTATCTTTGAGTACCATATCCATGTTCACTGCAAGACACAACACAAGACAAAGCCTAATGTCACACAAAACTCTCCTAATCTTGTTACAATATAGGCCTCAATCTAGAAGCAGTATAGGCACAAGTTTGTCTCTTACCTTCGTTCTTACGATCGGCGCGTCCAATGCTCCTTCCTCCGCTCACAGATCAAACGTAATACGCACGCGTGTTACGCTTTATACACACTGTGCATGCGTGTAACTCCGCCCGCCCCTGACATTCTTTCTAGTGTATTCCCCGCCCCTTTTCGTTCAGCGCAGTGGGGGAAGAGCATGATGGCGGACATACAGCAGGTGCGGGCTAATTGTAGCAACGAGGAGGAGGAAAGGGCGGATCCAGGCACGTCCCGATCCAGAAGGAGATGTTTTAAGGCCAAAAATATGTCGTTTGGGGAGATGTTGGAGATGGTCGACATCATGAGGAAGTCCGACTATGACGGAAAATATGGGCCTTACCCCAACCCGAACATCCGAAAGGCCAAGATCATGGCGAAAGTGGTCAGGAGTCTAGAGCGGAATTTCGGGGTACGAAGGTCTAAAGATCAGCTCAGGAAGCGGTGGTCGGACCTGAAGTTGAGAGAGCCAGAGTAGTACCGAAAGATTCGGAGAGTGCTGCAAAAAAGTAAGTAGTTGTGCTGTGTTCCTATTCTTTCTGTCTTTATTACGTTCGTTCTGCTCCATATGCTTTTATTAGTTGTAACGTTTAAAAAGGTCAACTTTAATGTTCATGGGCACATTATTCGTTCGTATCAAACATTTTTCTTTCGGCCTCTAGAACACCATTGTTTAGGCCATATGCATTTTCACACATTTTTGGGGGCCTACTTGGATGCCAAATATTTGTTTGTGTAGATGGGTTTGTTACTAGAATGAAATGCAAACTAGATTGTGTGTAAGGAGAGGACACTGAGCAGCTGTTTTCACATCTGGACACTGGAGCACTAGTGTGGGACACAAGAACACCATTTTTATTAGGGGGGGCACACAGGTGCTCCAGTGTATACTATAGGGGGGGGCTACATCTGTGAAGCTTGTACCAAACAGGTAAAGTATTGCAGCTTGACAAAGGGCAATAAAAAATATACATCTTGGAACTCTGCTAAAATAGACAATTGTACCCCACTTCCGAGCAATGTTTCCTATTTCTAGTTCTGCCATCAAATATCTGTGTGCTAAGTATACCATTTTTGTTTTACATAGGGGAGAAAAGACTCGGACACCCCTCATCCCAGGAGACCAGAGACCCCCCCTCTGGAAGAAGGGGAAATACCAACACAAGAAGAAGAGCAGGAGGAAGAAGATGACGTGGTGGAGATTGGCACCACAACAGATGAGTGTCTGCGACCACAGGCTCAGGTAAAAGAGATGGATGGTGGCAGATTTTTGAGACCTTTTTTTTTGTTCTTTATTTCTTTTTAGGTGATCGTGATCCAGAACGCTTTACATCTGAAAGTGCCCAGATACTGATCGGGGAGATCATGGGGTGTAATCTCCAATTGCAAAACATCCAGCAACAAATCAGTGATGTTATTAAAAAAAATAATAACATCATTGATGTTTTGGGGCGAATTTAAACCCCACAAAATCACCTGTTTTATCGTACCAAAATTTTTTAAATGTTTAGAAAAGCCAAATTTGGAGGATGCACACAGTGTGCCAACATGTGCTATCTGCCATCATGGGAGATCAATGGACGCGTTTTGGGGGTGCAACCCCTTCCTCAATTATAAAGTAGCGTTGAGGAAGGGCTTGCTCCCCCAAAACACGTCCCTTGATCCCCCCTGATGGCAGATAGCACATGTTGACATTCGTAAATTGGTGTGCATCTTCCAAATTTGGCTTTTCCAGGGGTGATTTCCCCCCATCTGAACGCTATATCAAACACAGTTCATAAATACTCATGTCTGATATAGCCTTCAGGTTTTACCATATGTGAACTTTGTAAGTTCAAGTTTTTTGGCTTTCTTGTTGGTTTTACACAGGCCTGTTTTATCTGAAATGGATATTTCGATTTTTGATAATGCTACTGCAAACATTGTTATACAACAAACATGTTGGTTTGTTTTAAAAACCTTTGGGAAATGCACATGTGATTGTGCAGGTATAAAAAAGTGCCTTACTTAAGAATGTGTGGATTATTGTCTCAACACTACAACACTTT
The DNA here is from genome assembly GCF_042186555.1 of Aquarana catesbeiana. Taxonomy (NCBI): domain Eukaryota; kingdom Metazoa; phylum Chordata; class Amphibia; order Anura; family Ranidae; genus Aquarana; species Aquarana catesbeiana. Next base: position 110,381,967 of record NC_133325.1, on the reverse strand, counting down.
TGGGGTGATGTAATTGCTGTTTTATGCAAAAATGGGGGTTATTTCCTAAGGGCAAATCCTCTTTGCACTACAAGTGCAGGTTCAGTGCAGTTGCAAGTGCACTTGTAGTGAAATGTGTTTTTGCATTTAGGAAGTACCAGCCAACACTGTTTTTTATAAGGTTACCCAATCACGACATTTTCTGCACTCAACACATTTCTGTCAGGGTCAGCTAAAACAAACACAAGCAGTAAATGTCCACAAAGAATTTCTTTTGGTTGTTTTTTATTTGAAAAAGGTGTCACAGATTGTCTGGCATATTGATAGCCCCCCTACCCACAAAGAACTCCAGGTAGCTTAACAGGACATCACGGGCATTCAGGGAGGGCAAGCCAGGACGGCCACTTTCAAGCGCCGTCAGTGTTGATGGATTAGGGATTCCGGCCTCAGGCCCAACTGAGCCAGCATAGTTGGCTGAATGTTTTCTTAAAAAATTATGGAGAACACAGCAGGCAAGTATTATATGGTTCAGTTTATACTCCGCCATATGGATGGGTGTCAGAAATAATCGGAACCGGCTGGCCAGGATTCCAAATGTGTTCTCCACCACTCTTCGGGCTCTGGCCAGCCGGTAATTAAAAACCCTCTGTTCCGGGGTGAGGGTCCTCATCGGGAATGGCCGCATCAGGTGGTCCCCCAGCGCAAATGCTTCATCAGCAACAAACACAAATGGGAGACCTTCAACATTGTCCTCTGGAGGTGGCAAGTCCAAGCTGCCATTCTGGAGACGCCTGTAGAACTCCGTCTGGGCGATCACTCCACCATCGGACATCCGGCCATTCTTCCCCACGTCCACATACAAGAACTCGTAATTAGCCAACACCACCGCCAACATCACTATACTATTAAACCCCTTGTAATTATAATAGTACGACCCCGAGTTGGGTGGTGGGACGATGTGGACGTGTTTCCCATCCATTGCCCCTCCGCAGTTAGGAAAGTCCCACCGCTGGGCAAAGTGGGAGGCCACAATCTGCCATTCCTGTGGCGTTGAAGGAAACTGTTGAGGAAAAAAAAATAAACATTACTATTTTTTCACAGAAACATGGCAAGCAGATTAGACACAAACATTATGGGGCAACCTCCAGATAGCATTTACTAAGGGGAATTTAACAACAACAAAGTATAAGGTACACCTATCATATTCCCCCTCCCCCCCTCTCATGGGCCATTTCTAACATTATAGGGGGGGGAACTCTTGGACAGGTAACCCTCTTCACTTCATTGAGAGATGAATGCCTAAATACAGGGTATTACTTGGAACAGCCCCTCCTTAGTTACACTATTGGCAGACCACTGGACAGGTAAGAAGTGTCATAATACAAAGATATAAATACACACTGTACACATTTGAGGACATTTGAACATTCTGCTATTACCTATCAAGATAATAATACGATACAAAAACTTTAAACAGTACCATTGGAAAGTATACAGGCAGGCCCTTGCACTACATGCTTTGGGGAATTCATCCATAAATCTGACCAGTAAAGAGATGGGTATAGTGTGTATGGGTTTGGCAAAGTCAGCAGATAGATGATTGAGGATAGAGAATTGGGATCAGCTGACTTAGCAGTTGGGGGGGGTTAAAAAAAATTTGGGGACACCACAAAAAAAAGCCTCTGGCACTCTGCCTGAATTTAAATCAAAAATAACATTTCCAAACATTTTAGGGGGTGTTTGGGGTAAAGCACTACTATGGAGCTGATAAAATACATTGTTAAGTGACTACATGAGGTGAATATAGGCCAGGAAAGACCATGCTGGGGAGGTTAATGAAGGGCAAATATGTATGAAGGACATAAAATAATAATTACCTAAAAATCCAGCATGCATGAGAACAAAGGGGACATTCACAGCATATTACAATCATGGTAATTAGGGAATGAGGGAAGAAATACAATATATTATCAAACATTCAATACAATAAAATGTGATATAAAAGGATAAAATTCTTACCTTCATATACTCCTTCTGCAGGACCTGGATGATGGCAGAACAGGTCTCTGGGATAATGATCCCCAGAGCCTGGGGGGAGATGCCTGTCGAGAACTTTAAGTCCTGCAGACTTCTCCCTGTGGCCAAATACCGCAAGGTAGCGACCAACCTCTGCTCCGGAGTGATGGCTTGCCTCATGCAGGTATCCTGCCTGCTAATATAGGGGGTCAGCGAAGCCAACAAACGGTGAAACACGGGGTCCGTCATCCTGAGAAAGTTCCTGAAATCATCAGGATTATTCTCACGGATCTCACGGAGCAAAGGCATATGAGAGAACTGGTCACGCTGAAGCAACCAATTCTTGGTCCATGAACTCCTCCCCACCCTGTTCATGGACTGGACTTGTGTCAAGGTAAGGACCCCAACACCAAGCCCCCGCACAGCACGAACTCTACGAGGAGTACGCATACGAAACATGGCTAGAAAACAGTCGGCTGCTCAGAACGAAGTAACAGAACGCACTGAAGAACAGCAAGGCCTGTGAAGAGCGACCTGAAAAACAGCAACGAGCGGGCAAGATCGCACAGAAAACTCCGATACGAACTGACTGCACGCACTGAAGAGCAGATACAAACCCACAAGCACAAACTGAACGGCAGAAAACGATCTGAAAGCCACGAGTCTGAAAAAGCGCGAATCGTCTCTCACCAAACTTTTACTAACACGAGATTAGCAAAAGGAGCCCAAAGGGTGCCGCGCTTGGTTCTGAACCGGCCTTTTCTAGTCTCGTCGTACGTGGTGTATGTCACCGCGTTCTTGGCGATCGGAAATTCCGACAACTTTGTGCGACCGTGTGTACGCAAAACAAGTTTGAGCCAACATCCGTCTGAAAAAATCCTAGGATTTTGTTGTCGGAATGTCCGAACAAAGTTCGACCGTGTGTACGGGGCATTAGGCTGGATTCACACCTATGCATTTTTAGTGCTTTTTGCATTTTGCAGATTTGCACTACAGAACGTGTTCCATAGGAAACCATGTTTAATGGACTGTAGTGCAAAGCTGCAAAATGCAAAAAGCACTAAAACTGCATAGGTGTGAATCCAGCCCTAAACTGGTTCTGCCTGTGATAGTACTGGGCAGGTGACAGGTACTCTTTATGGAGACATTGGGGTCCTGTTAGAAGCCAATGTCTTCCCTGCCCTCGAAAGCAGAGCAGGAAAGTCCGGTAACCACAGAAGAGGGTGCCTGCACTGCTTGCACTGTACAAGTGATCAGGTGGCTACACAGCTGTCCGGATCCCTTTTACCTTACAACCCAAGAAAACAAACATGTCCAAAGAGCTGAAGTAGATTATTAGGGAAGTGGTTCTACAAGAGGCATAGCTCATCACACAAGAAGGTATTGTTCATTAATACAATTATTTATGTACTATTTATGTATATAAATGTGCAGCAACACATTTGCTCTTCAAGAAAATACAGTGATACAACACGGTTACAAATCAAATACATTTTGCATTAAATGTTCAGAAGAAAAATCCTTTTACACTGACCTTTCTCTAAAACCTGTTGTGGCTGCTGATGGGTTGAAAGCTTTTGTAGGTGTAATAAAACCAGTTAGAAGCCATTACACTGTGCCAGATTTTTAATCACATAAGTTGGTAATCTTTTGCACTTATGCACCTAAATAAATGAAACAATGCCGCTCAGCTTACTTTTTGAGGCTCCTCAGCCACATCTAATCTTGCTCTGCAACTCTTCTGATTCCTCTGTGAAGAATTTGTGCAGAAGGGTCATGGGCAGATGCATGCAGTGTAGAAGAGATACAATTAGAGGGTACATATCTGTGAGGATTTGCCACCCACATGTAGTAGTGTGAGCCAGTTCAATGTTACCACACATGGGCAGTAGCCCTCAGTGAACCTCATGCTGTGGAATACCTTCCAACTTTGGAACTTAAGCAAAAGGAAAGTCCTCCGTGGGTGTAGGTGTGACTACCTTATGTAGAAACTTTGGGGTTCCTTAATAGACTGAGTACACAGTATACACCACACAAATGTGCCACAGTTCTTTTTTTTTTTTAAAGTCAGCAGCTACAAACACTGTAGCTGCTGACTTTTAATAAGGACACTTACCTGTTCAGGGTGCCCACGATGTTGCCCGCCCCCCAGGCCGATTTGCCCATCGGATCAGGTGCAGGCGCCACCATTCTAACTAAGGGAAACCGGCAGTAGAGACTTGCGGCTTAACTGCCGGTTTCCTACTGCACGAGTTGCGTGGCGCTTTGTGAATGAGCAGCTTGCCTTCTGGGACATACACAGTTGCCAGAAGACAGCGCGGGGGGGGGGGGGGGCTCGCCGCACAAAAGGATATGACGTCCCGCGCTGCGGCCTGGATGGATAGGAAGTACACTATATGTACTTCATAAAAAGGTAGGAAGGAAAAAAATAAAAATGTGGGTGTAACTCTGCTTTAACTGAGAATTTAAGTACTACAAGTCACACACACACATAAATCCCAAGTGTGCAGTGGTCAGAACTTTTCAGCATAACACACAGTGCATACATTACCGCAGTTAAGAGTATGTAATTTACAACATAGATTATAGTATACAAAGACCAGGAGTATATCATAAAGCACAACATACAACATCCAGGAGTATGTAACATAGTGCTGCTTGTTGGTCAGGTCGGGCTTTTTGCCATGTGGGTATGTTGGCTGCTAATGTAGCCAGAGCAATGTACAGCAGTTTCCATGAGTACACAGAAGAAGTTGCCCATTCAATAGACTTTACTGTAGTGGATCTTGGACGAACACGAGTAGTTTAGCAGAAGGGCCTGTTTGCAACATTTTGCTTCAATAATGTGTGTTTTATCATGCATTGGTGCAATGTGGTGCCATTCATTTTGAATGACACTTCAGTCAGTCTCCACAAGCTGCAACCAAACCTTAGTGCACTAATGTGTGATGGAATGTGATACAAAAAATACAGCAGGGTTTGATTTTTGGCTCCACATGGTGTGTTAGGCAGCTCATTCAAACGATTGGGCTGCCTTAATGCAACATACACTATATTAGCAAAATTATTGGGACACCTGCCTTTAGACGCACATGAACTTTAATGGCATCCCAGTCTTAGTCCATAGAGTTCAATATTGAGTTGGCCCACCCTTTGCAGCTATAACAGCTTCAACTCTTCTGGGAAGGCTGTCCACAAGGTTTAGGAGTGTGTCTATGGGAATGTTTGATCATTCTTCCAGAAGCGCATTTGTGAGGTTAGGCACTGATATTGGATGAGAAAGCCTGGCTCGCAGTCTCTGGTCTTATACCCAATGGTGTTCTATTGGGTGGAGGTCAGGACTCTGTGCAGGCAGTCAACTTCCTCCACACCAAACTCATCCATGTCTTTATGGACCTTGTTTGTGCACTAGTGTGCAGTCATGTTGAAACAGGAAGGGGCCATCCCCAAACTGTTCCCACAAAGTTGGAAGCATGAAATTGTCCAAAATGTCTTGGTATTCTGACCCCTTAGGATTTCCTTTCACTGGGACTAAGGGGCCAAACCCATCCCTGAAAAACAACCCCACACCATAATCTCCCTCCATCAAAATTTGGACCACTGCACAAAGCCACAAAGGTCCATAAAGACATGGATAAGCAAGTTTGGGGCAGAGGAACTTGACTGGCCTGCACAGAGTCCTGACCTCGTAGACAGCTTTCCCAGAAGAGCTGAAGCTGTTATAGCTGTAAAGGGTGGGCCAACTCAATATTGAACCCTACGGACTAAGACCGGGATGCCATTGAAGTTCATGTGCATGTAAAGGTAGGCGCCCCAATACTTTTGGTAAAATAGTTTAAGTATACTTTGCTTTCTGCTGCTCTTGTTTTCTCAATTATGGGCTCTGTCTGATTGATAACAATAGTCTGTTGTCTTTACTGATAATGTAAAGTCTGATTTATAAGGACAGGTCCACTTTAATCGCTTGCCGACCGCCTCACGCAGATATACTGCGGCAGAAGGGAACTTACCTGTACGTTCCCCTTTAAGAGGCGGCCAGCGGCGCACGTCCGTGGCAAGCTCCGTGAGTTGGGTCGCGGGTCCCAGGGACTCGATCGCCGCAGGGATACCCGCGATCACCTCACGGAGAGGACGAACGGGGAGATGGTAATGTAAACAAGCATCTCCCCGTTCTGCCTAGTGACAGTGTCACTGATCTCTGCTCCCTGTCATCGGATCAATGACGTGTCACACAAAGCCCATCCCCCCTACAGTTAGAAACACGCCCCTAGGACACACTTAACCCCTACACTGCCACCTAGTGGTTAACCCCTTCACTGCCAGTGTCATTTACACAGGAATCAGTGCATTTGTATAGCACTGATTGCTGTATAAATGACAATGGTCCCAAAAATGTGTCAAAAATGTCCAATGTGTCCACCATAATGTCACAGTCACAATAAAAATCGCTGATCGCCGTCATTTAAAAAAAAAAAAATGTATTAATAAAAATGCCATAAAACTATCACCTAGTTTGTAAACGCTATAACTTTTGCGCAAACCGATCAATAATCACTTATTGCAATTTATTTATTTTTTTTTACCAAAAATATGTAGAAGAATACGTATCGGCCTAAACTGAGGATGAAAATTTTTTTTTATATAGTTTTGGGGGATATTTATTAATATATTATTTATTTATTCTCTCTCTCTCTCTCTCTCTCTCTCTCTCTCTCTCTCTCTAGCGAGCTTGCACATCTGCCCCCTATAGCTTGCTAGGGGGGCAATCACAGAAGAGGAGAAGCCAAAAGCACCAGTGGGGGACCCCAGAAGGGGAGGTTCAGGGCTACTCTGTGGAAAACTATTGCAGAGAACAAGTAAGTGAATGTTTGTTACTTTAAATGGTGACTATATCTTTAACTATTTAATCTTAGGTCTCTAAAGAAAAACATAGCCACACAATACAGTTGGATGAGAAGCTGTTCAATCCTAAACTGTATCAAGTTTTTTTTTTTTTTACTGTTAAAGCAATTGGGATGTGGAACACCCTTCCACAGTTGGCGGTGTCAGTGGGGAGTGTGGATAAATTCAAAAAACATTTATATGTGTTTCTTAGTAAGCACAATATACAGGGATGTGGAACATTTTAGTGACATGCATGCTGAACTGGATGAACCAGTTTCTTTATTCAACCTTACCAACTATGCAACCATGTACAGTAAGTGACAATTGAATTTGATTGTCTGCCCCTCCTGCATAATTTCTTTAGATCAATGAGGCAGCCTGTCATAGCAAAGGATTAGAGTTGTAGGTAGCGCACCAGCACCAAGGGGGCAAAGATGGGTGCCAATGAAATATGCTGGGGGTCACTTTCTAAAAATTCTTGCGAAATACTAACCAACATGGACCTTTTAGGCACCGATAGACAGTAGTTAAAAAACATTTACATTTAATTAGTACTTTGTTACATCAATAAAAACTGTATCTTCCATACCATTGCTTTTGTAAGTGTACACAGTTGTATACATGTAAAAAAGGATTGCAATCATTTATTTTTCTTTACCTGTTCAGAAACACAGTATGAATCTTAGCTCCTGAAGAAGCGTTTCAACTCCCAAGACACGTAGAAATTTTTTACAAGTTCTACCACAATCAGGATACCCTGCCACAACATCATTGCATGGTGTTGTATATGGATACACCTTATGTAGCAGGGCTTTGTAATTGGTGGCTTTGTATATAAATTAAATTTTTGTCTATTTTTTTACATCAATTAGTTTTTATTGAAAAATGTATCATATCCAGAGAATAGAACATAGAAAGTATGGAAGAAGTGGTTGCCACTTAACGGTAGTACACAAGAAAAATAACAGTATGGGTCATATAGTTTGCCAGGAGTGTAACAGGATACATTATAACTGACCTGAACAGGAATGCGACAAAAAGAAAATTCAGGTTTAACCATAAATTGATGGGCACTGGTGAGGCTGCATTGAATGAGCACTAATAAGGCTGCACTGATCAGGCTGCATTGATGGGCACTGACCAGGCTGCATTGATGGCCACTGATTAGGCTGCACTGATGGGCACTAATCAAGCTTGTTCAATCTAATCAGAGTTGTTGGGCACTGGTGAGGTTGCATTGATGGGCACTGGTGAGGCTGCATTGGATGGACATTGGTGAGGCTGCATTTGATGGACATTGGTGAGGCTATATTGGATGTGCACCAATTGGGCTGCATTGATGGGCACTGATGAGGCTGCATTGATGGGCACCGGTCAGGCTGCATTGGTGGGCACTGATTAGGCTGCACTGATGGGCACTGGTGAGACTGCATTGATGGGCACTGATCAGGCTGTATTGAAAAACCAGGTGGGCACGGATGGTGAGCTGATTCTGTGGTTCAATTGGCCACTTGCCTGGACTTGCCCCCCAGGCCTAAGGCTGCCAGCCCTCCCCTGCCTCCAGCATAGGCGAGATGTGTTTGGATCAAATGCATGTATCTGGGAAAGGGTAATATACCATCTGAGGTTGAATTTATATAAGAGATCCCATAAGTTGGAGGAACGTGTTACATGAAGATTTGAGGATAGAACGGTTTTCCATTGGGTATCAGCAAAGATAAGACCTATGTCTCTTTCCCATTTTGCCATGGGCTGCATTTTAGTAAACGATAATTTGTTTTGCAATAGGTTGTAAAAGCGGGTGATACCTTTGGTGGTCAGGGTGTCATCCGCCAGGAACATCCAAGCTTTGTTTTGTGTAGATTTGTGGAGGTGATGGTTACAGAGTAGGCAATGGGACACCTGAATGTACTTGTAATTCTCCATGTTAGGTAAAGAGTAATATTTTTGTAAGGAAGTAAAATTTGTTGTCTATTTTTAAAACATACAGTTTTTATTGATGTAACAAAGTACTAATACCTAATAACTTACCTGTTTTTTTTTTTAACAACTGCCTATCAGTGCTTAAAAAGTCCATGTTGGTTAGTAATTATTTCTTGTCATAGCAAAGGGCCTTAAGAAATGTGTGGGATGGAGTATGCAAGCTTCAACTCGAACAGGAAATTATGAAGCTTTGCAGATCAGAATGTCTCAGGATTCAGGAGTAGTGATGTGAACAAGCAGTCTTTACCTGTCAGGTAAAAAAAAAAAAAAAAAAAAAAAGACTACACTTAGATGTGCTGTACTTTTTTGACAGGTTTACTTTAAAGTAAACACTGCAATATTAACTCAAAGTATGTGCCCAGTGGAGATACATTACACTGGGTAGAAGAGCAGAGTAATTGCCATGCTACATCTTTGCTTATTACTCCAGCGCCCAGCTGAAAGGGGGAGACGGCCTATTTAAGGTGACTAATTACTTGAAAAAATAAGCAGGCATTCACACTTTTTCCTTTTAACTAATAAGAGGCTCACAGGGCACATGATTAAACTCGAGTTTAAAAAAAAATCTCTACACAGAACAGCATTATTATGAACAATTTGCATCCTGAATTTTAATATGCAGCAATAATGAAAAGAAGTACTCATTATCCTTTTGCATATATGAATACACTAAGCACTGCTGTCAAGTTTATAACAGTCTACAAAGGAAAAAAATGGAAGTAAAGCACCACCGAAATTAAAGCATTGGAAAAAGTGACAGATGTTAAAAACAACAAATTGCGCTAATCCTTGTGGCAGCAATGTAATGTGTCAGGATGTAATCCAGTAACTGAATGGTATATTTAAAGAGCATTTTCTGGCAACAAATAAAGCCAATATATGAGCAAAAACATGTATTCCAGTTCAGTGCAGGTGTACTTAAAACCGAATGTCCTTTGTATTTCTGTACATAAATAATATTCACAGGCCATCTTGCAGGGTCAGTAGAAGGGCTGTAGGAGTGTACTTCCTTCTTTCTTTGCTGTGTAACTTCCTTTCTCTCTGCACCACCAATCACTTTCAAATTTCCAAGGCAGGTTTGAATATAATATGTGGCTGTTGGAAACATCTTGGTAATGGTTCTGTTTTCATTAGGTTTTCTATATGTAATCAGTGACAAGGAGGGCATTCCATCATCACAAGCAGGTGTGTTTCAGGATCATCAAAATACTGAAAAACTGGGAGTGGGTTGAACTGATGTATCACAGCAATGTCTTGATGAATGGCTGTAGTCTTGAGTGGGTAGGCTTCCTGATTTGCAGAGTTTGGCAGACCCCCTATGCTACCAGTGGCAACAAACAACAGACTGGATGAGTATTAGAGGGATGCAAGTCCACAGATAGACAACCAGAATTACAACAGACAACCAGGCATGGTACCAAAATAAGAGCAAGTGTTTCCAGACAGGCGGCAGACAGAAATGTGGTTAGACAGGCATCCGATAACAGGGTAACCTGGCTGAAGTCAGGATCTAGGAAGCAAATTCAAAAGGAGTAGCCAGGCTGGCACCGTAAAAAAATAACGTGTTAATCAGGTAATGCATGGAAGTTCAGAGTACAGGTAGTTAAGACTCAGGTGTCAGCTACAGCATGGCTTTGCAACAGTGCGACTACCATGTGGTGAAGGTTCAAGACTGGTCATTTCACCAATAAAAAAAGACAAATAAAAAAAAAATATCATCCAAGGAATATTTATGCACTCCAAGTTATTGCTTCGGATCCCTTTATAAGTTTGTTCAGGTACTGAACTCATGCGACAAATCTATTTAATTCAACATGATGATGCACATCAAACAAACTTAATTTTTGGCCACTTTGGTGTACATCGAGGAAGGACGTTTGGAAAGTTACATTTATTCTAAACCAACTGATAAAAACCAATTAAGCTGGCCATACATGGATCAAAATTCAGCTGGTCCCCGCTGAATATTTCAATCCATGTATGGGCAGGCTGGTTGAACAGAAGTTCATCTATCATACCAATCGACTTTTGTACAACCACCCTGTTGGAAAATTTCCACTTAATCAGTGCCACTGACTATAGTCAGCAGCGCTGATCAGTTTATTCTGATGGCTGGGAAATCTCCCTACTGGCAGAATACAATAGCACAGTGGGAGAATTCCCCCCATTGCCCCCATCCACACATCTGAGGTCAATCAAGTAATTTTTTGTCATTCAACCCACTGTTTGAATGAAAAAAGAATCATCTATGGGCTGCCTTAAATGCAGTTGTACTCATAAGTTTACATACCCTGGCAGAATTTATGATTTCTTGGCCATTTTTCAGAGAATATGAATGATAATACAAAAACTTTTCTTTCACTCATGGTTAGTGTTTGGCTGAAGCCATTTATTATCAATCAACTGTGTTTACTCTTTTTAAATCATAATGGCAACAGAAACTACCCAAATGACCCTGATCAAAAGTTTACATACCCCAGTTCTTAATACCGAGTATTGCCCCTTTTAACATCAATGACTGCTTGCAGTCTTTTTTGGTATCTGTGGATGAGGCTCTTTATCTTTTTAGATGGTAAAGCTGCCCATTCCTCTTGGCAAAAAGCCTCCAGTTCCTGTAAATTCTTGGGCTATCTTGCATGAACTGCGCGTTTGAGATCTCCCCAGAGTGGCTCAATGATATTGAGGTCAGGAGACTGAGATGGCCACTCCGGAACCTTCACTTTATTCTGCTAAAGCCAATGACGGGTCGACTTGGCCTTGTGTTTTGAATCATTGTCATGTTGGAATGTTCAAGTATGTCCCATGCACAGCTTCCTGGCTGATGAATGCAAATGTTCCGCCTGTATTTTTTGATAATATACTGTATTCATCTTGCCAACAATTTTGACCAAATTTCCTGTACCTTTATAGCTCCCACATCCCCAAAACATCAGTGATCCACCTCCGTACCTTTCATCATAGGCTTTGTTGACTCCTCTCCAAATGTAGCATTTATGGTTCTGGCCAAACAGCTCAATTTTGGTCTCATCATTCCAAATGACTTTGTGCCACAAGAGTTGAGGCTTGTCTCTGTGTTGTTTGGTAAGCGGGATACTTTGTGGCATTTGCGTAGTAATGGCATTCTTTTGGCGACTTGACCATGTTACCCATCTTTCTTCAAGTGCCTCCTTATTGTACATCTTAAAACAGCCACACTACATGTTTTCAGAGAGTCCTGTGTTTCACCTGAAGTTATTTGTGGGTTTTTCTTTGCATCCTGAACAATTTTCCTCGCAGTTGTGGCTGAAATTTCAGTTGGTCTACCTGACCGTGGTTTGGTTTCAACAGAACCCCTCATTTTCCACTTCTTGATTAGAGTTTGAACACTGCTGATTGGCATTCTCAATTCCTTGGATATCTTTTTATATCCCTTTCCTGCACTGGATGAAAGATGCAAGGGTCTGTCAGGAGTCCAGAAATGCATTGGCCTTTTCTACACACACACTAATTACAAGCAAACAGATCACAGGTGAGGATGGTTACTTTTAATAGCCATTCAAACCCCTTTGTGTCAACTTGTGTGCATGTTATCAGGCCAACAATATCAGGGTATGTAAACTTTTGATCAGGGTCATTTGGGTAGTTTCTGTTGCCATTATGATTTAAAAAGAGTAAACACAGTCGATTGATAATAAATGGCTTCAGCCAAACACTAACCATGAATGAAAGAAATGTTTTTGTGTTATCATTCATATTCTCTGAAAAATGGCCAAGAAATCATAAATTCTGCCAGGGTATGTAAACTTATGAGCACAGCTGTAGCTATGACAGCTTTCACCCACCCCATGTCTTCAAATTGGTGGTTCATAGCCAGTTTCTAAGGTATAACGCATAGTCTCAGACAAAAAGAGACTACCAACTCAGTTAAAGACAATGGTTGAGAAAGTTCAAGAAAGAGGATACTCAAAAACATTGTTAGAAACAGGGCTAAGAGCAATATTGGATAGAAAACAGGGTGCACAGAGTGAATGAGTACAGCCAAAAACGATAGCATTTTGCTACTCAGTATCACCTGATAAGCAGAAAAGTATTTTCTTTACCTGCCGGACCCGCTCACAGTAAATATACTGCTAGGGGGTGGCAGGTAGAGATGGGCCACCCCGGTTTGTGCCAGAACTCTTGAACATTGCGAAAGGACACGAACCACGAACCCTATTAAAGTCTACAGGACCCGAACTTGAAAAATCAAAAGTCCCCATTTTGAAGGCTTATATGTAAGTTATTGGCCATAAAAAGGGTATGGGGGCCCAGGTACTGCCCTGGGGGACATGTACCAATGAAAAAAAAAAAAAAAAGAAGTGATTTTAATAAAAATTAAAAAATAATTTAAATATAGTGCTTGGGGGTCCCTTTAGTCTGACTGTAAAGTGGTGCATCTGTACTGTGTATAGAACCCGCTGCAGCAAAAATGACATTTATAAGGAAAAAACAATACATTTAAATTGTTTTTTCTCTGCAAGCTTGCTTTATTTGGAAAAGCTGGAATTTAGACGCTGGAAATGTGGGTGGCAGGGAGTGTATTTTTTTTTTTTCGATTGCAGCAGCTCTTCAGGGAAATTTACCTGCTATACTCTACAGCTGATGGTGTGCTGCTGGCAGATGTGTTGCAAGGATCTGTGATACCCTTTGCTATACCATCATCCCTGTCAGTGGAGTCTGCTGAGAGGTCATGAGATATAGCAGGGGTAGAGTAAGAAGGAGGAACAGAATTGTGTCCCTTTTGTGTGGCTTTCAGGTGTTCTTGCCAAAGGGCTGAGTGGTGGGAGGTTAAATGCCTTGTCAAGCATGTGGTACCCAAATAGCTGGTGTTTTTGCTACGCTTGATCTGCTCATGGCAGAGATTGAAAATTGCACATGTTCTAAAAAAGGGCCAACACCTAATCTGTGGGAAGTAGGCCGGGAAATAACAGCTCCACAAACTGATGGAATAGGGCAGCTGCTCTCTACTCTTGCATGATGGCTGCCTGTGGAGGACATCCTGCCTTGTTGGGCTTGTGCCTCCCCCTCACTTCCCTCCTCTGCTCTATCTGACACCCAAGTTGCGTCAGTGACCTCATTATCATCATCATCACTGGAGCCAACTTGGCAATACGCTGTGGCTGGGGGAATATGACTGCCAATTTGTTGTTTATTAGAGTTCTCCCCTCTCTGTAGACTCAGGTTATTCCCTTCCTCTACCTCAGAACCAACATCAGAATCAAGTAATGTCTGTGCATCCTCAAGAAGCAAGTGGCTGATGCTGTGTTCAATAGACATGTGCTTTCGTTTTCGTCCGAATGCATTTTCGTCCGCATTTCAGGGATTTTCGTTTTCGTTTTAACCAGCGATAACTAAAGTGCAGAATCCGAAAAACGAAAGATCCGACATAAATGCTTTATTTTTGTTTTCGTTGCTACAACAGTTCGATATAGATAGGAGATTCGACATGATGATGACAATAACAATCTGTGTCCATCAAACCTGCGGTCGAATATGCCTAACCTTAACTCTATTAGTCCAAGATTATTCTACATAGAGAGAAAAGATTCGACATAGGGGAGAAAAGATTCGACGTAGGGGAGAAAAGATAAATAAAAATAATGATGACGATGAATGTTATTGACTGATTGTAACCAAAGAGGAGGAGCAGTAAAATAGCTAGAACTAAGTACACACGTACTTTGGCTTATGGTGTCTGTTGAAAGTTCTAAGAAGATTCGTGGGAGCAGGTAAACTATACAGCGTCGTACAGTTTAGCTACTCCGTCAAATCTTCTTTGAACGTTCGACAGACACCATAAGCCTTCAATGACAGATTCAACCTCAATTTGGATTTTCGGACGAATACAATTTTTAACGAAAAACGAAATACATAAAAACGAATTTCGGGAGTAACTAAATAAATTTATTTTTCGGGCGAAAACTAAATTCCGAAACGAAATATTTTAGTGTGCACATGTCTAGTGTTCAAATAAGTCAGCTGACTCCTCCATTCATGATGCTAGGGCTATGTCAGGAATATCTATGGGCGAAGTAGAATAAGACACTCTAGCAGCTGCAGTGGACTGTGCACTAGTGTCAGCTTGGGTCATAGAGGATGAGCATGATTTAGTAAGCCAGTCCACCACCTCCTCTACATGCTGTGGCTGGATAGCATGGGCAACATCTCTGAACAGAGACAAATGTGCTCTGCCTGAGGACGGACCACGTCCACCTTTGCCTGTGGACACAGATGCTGCTGGCCCCCTCATAGTGGCATGGGGACGTCTGCCTCTCCTTGTTGGCCTCTCAGACATGATGGGGGGAACTTATTACCCAAATTTAATAGAAACAATACTAACACTATATTAACACTACATTAACCCTCTACACTGTGTACAATAAATGAACACACTAACTCACTAGTAGCAAACTAAGCCCTGCTCTATCTATCTTCACTCTATTAACACACTGCAAAAGCTTCCTGTGGGTAGGAATCTTTTATAGTGTGGGGTGGGACTATGAGCACTGAGCCGTAAATTGGACAATGTCATTATCACTTTGTCCAGCTCTGACAGTGCCCTGTGCCCTAATTGGCAAAGCCTTGCACCTGACCAGCAGTCAGGTGCAAGGCTTCATTCAATTAGGGCCATAGAATGCACTGTTCAGCACGAAGTGCATTGTGGGGTGCTCCACGGGCAAACATCCCGCCAAGAGCCCCACAAATTCGGGTGTTCGTTAAACTATTTGCCCAATTCTAGTGGTAGATGCAGGCATGGCAACATACATGTACATTGCTGGCGTTCTTCCAGGTTTGGGGCAAGCATGCGCGTTCCCCCTGCTGACGAGTTTGTCAGCAGGTTTCAGCCAATGATTTTGGCAGAAACCTGCTTTTCGGCTGTGTCCAATCACAGCACGGTGTTCTGTGTTTAAAAAACACAGCTCAGTGTACACAGAACAGTTATCTGTTTCTTCTCCCTGAAAAGCAGGGAGAAAAACAGCCAGGTCTGTTTTTTTAAAAAAGCACACATTACACTTGTTAGGCACACAGTTGACCCCTTCATAGTCCTATGATGTTAACCCCAAATCAGCCAGTGTCATTTGTACAGTATCAGTGTACAGTATTATCACTGATCACTGTACTCGTGTCACTGGGAACATCAGTGTCAGTTAATGTTTCTCCTAGCCAGTGTCTGTGTCTAGTGTCTGTGAGAGCCATATTGCCTGCCACTCTATCAAAGTCCCACTATAAGTCGCTAAGCACCATCATTACAGTATAGCATCTATAGCTGCGTAAATTCCAGTATATACCATAGTTTGTAGACGCTATAACTTTCACACAAACCAAATAATATACACTTATTTTTTTTTTAAGCCAAAGATATGTAGCAGAATAAATTTTAGCCTAAATTTATGAAGAAATTAGATTTTTTTATTGGATATGGTTTATAACAGAAAGTAAAAAATAATGTTTTTTTTTTTTAATTTTTGATTTTATTTATTTATTTTTACATAATAAGAATTAAAAAACCCAGCAGTGATCAAATACCACCACAGCAAAGCATGACATACATTTAATTTGCATACAATGTTGCATGACCAAGCAGGCCAGGTAAAGTAGCACAGTGCTGTTTTGAAAAAATGCCCTGGTCATGAAGGGTGTAAAACATTACTAAACATTAATAAACATTTGCATCTGTCATCTTAGGTTTATCTTGAGATTCCAGAATTACAAGCATTTCCCAACAGGCCTTTCATCTTAACTGCAGTCTGAGAGATTGACTTGTCCAATATGAATTTTAGTGAAAGAACAATTGCCAATATTGGGCTATAGATGCATAGGTTCATATCAGTGTTTGACAGGCAGACAGTGCAATTTGTTGTATAAATAAAAGTGCAGTGCTAGATAAGTAAAGTGCTATTCGTGCAAATAGCACAATGCACATGATATGTGCAAACATCCAAATAGATATACTAAAGTGCAATCTGTGCAGTCAATAATATAGGAGCAATATAAGAAAACAATAAAAATTGCATAAAGACTGTGAATAAAATCTAAAACACATATGCAATATTACATCACACGTGAAAGGATACAATTATGTGCAAAAAGAAAAAGTTCATATAGAGCTGAATTTAATCAAAGAAAGTTCCATGGAGGAAAAGTGTACTGGAAATGACGATCAGACACCTGGCAGCGTGATACCCATCACCACAACAAAATGGGGGCTTACCAGAAATCCAAGCGACCCCCTTTACTCAGGGAGGTCACAAAGCACTTGATTGGATCTCTGATCCACTGAGAAGGAAGTCCAAAGGTTTCACTCCAGTAGCCTTGGATAGTATACATCAGAAGGTTCACAGCTGATCAGGGCTTGTTATTAGGAAACCGGAGGTACAGCTGGAAAAGCAATTGGTTCATTAACGTCTGGTCCAGCAAGTGGCTCCTTAATAGACCCGTCATACCAGGTCACATCATGCTTTCCCCATTCTCTGCAATTTATTGACCAAAGGCAGTAGCATCATTCACCCTACCATGGAACGGAAGTGTTGTGTAGGCTGGGACAGAATTAGGTAATGTAAATTCGAAGGAAATATGGGAAATTTGGGCAGCACAGTGGTGTAGTGGGTAGCACTCACCTAGCAGGAAAAACGGTCGCTGGTTTAAATCCCAACCACAACACTACGTGGGTTTCCTTTGGGTACTTCGGTTTCCTCTCACACTCCAAAGACATGCTGGTAGGTTAATTGGCTTCTGTTTAAAATTGGCCCTAGTATATGAATGTGAGTTGGGGACCTTGGATTGTGCGCGCCTTTCGGGTAGGGACCGATGTGAGTATGTGATGTATGTGTGGAGAGCTGCGTAAATTGATGCCGCTATATAGGTACCTTGAATATATAATAGATGAGCATCTTAATGAGACACAATGTACAGAGATATGGACAATTGTAGACACACACCCACACTCACTCAGAATGGACTGGTGTCTTTATTCAACCTTACTAATTATGTAACTATGGAAATGCTTGCACACAGTATATAGGATGCTGATGTCTTTTATATAAATCATGAGGTTTATCTTCAGCACCAACATAAGCATTCCAGAGAATATACAGTCTCAGTATTTACAGAATACCACAGAGGAATACCACTGTTATCAGGGGTAGTGTTCTTTTTTAACATAGGCAGAGGATGTTTCTGTAGTCTGTATTTGCTTCAAGCTTCCGCACTGCTCATTGAAGTGTATAAAGTGAAGAAGGAGCCATCTCTGAGCTATCCCTCCTCATCTGGAACCTGACCTTGTGCTACATGCTGCCCTTTGCAAGCCAGTTCCTTTTGGGTGGACCTTAGGGTTGCCACCTGTCCGGGATTCACCCGGACAGTCCAGTTTTGAATCTTGTGTCTGGGTTTCTGGCAGACTGAAACCTGGACACATTATTCAGACTGGCTGTGGCTCCTCAAGTAACCAAGATAGTCACACACAAATCTGTTGCCATCCGGGAGCTGCGAGCGGCTGTCTGGAGGCAGATTCGGCATCACTGGGGGACAGGGCGATTATGTCAACAAGAGCAATTTGGCGATATGCGCACCGCATTTCTACTCTCCTTGGGGCACCCAAAGGTGTCCCAGGCCACTAAAGTGTTCGGGTTTGGCTTAAAGAAAAGGTGGCAACCCTAGTGGAGCTCCGCTTTAAGAACTTACCAACTAGCAACTAGATTAGAAGAAACATGCAACATTGTTTGCACTTTAAGGGCCCTTTCACACTGGGGCGGGTGTCGGCGGTAAAGCGCCGCTATTGTAAGCGGCGCTTTACCGTCGGTATGTGGCCGCTAGCGGGGTGGTTTTACCCCCCACTAGCAGCCGAGAAATGGTTAAAAACCACAGCAAAGCGCCTCTGCAGGGGCGCTTTGCCGGCGGTATAGCAGCGCCGTCCCATTGATGGGTATACCGCTCCTTCACCGCTCCGAAGATGCTGCTGGCAGGACTTTTTTTACTGTCCTGCCAGCGCATTGCTCCAGTGTGAAAGCCCTCGGGGCTTTCACACTGGAATGAAAGCAGCGGCACTTTCGGGTCGGTTTGCAGGCGCTATTATTAGCGCAATAGCGCCTGCAAACCTCCCCAGTGTGAAAGGACCCAAAATTTTAAAACTGTCATGGCAGCGCTTTTCCACCTCATCCAATCAGAGAACTCTTTGCATTCACTGAGGAAATGCACAATATTCTCTGAATGACACCCAAGTCAAGTGTCCAACCTCCTGTGTTCCCAATGCAGCAGAACAGCTTCTCAGTACAGGACCCAGAAGCTAGTGGAGATCTATTTAGTAGCAGTGTCTAATGCCGCGTACAAACGAGCAGACTTTCCGGCACACTTGTTCCGGCGGACCAGAGTCTGCCGGACAATCCGATCGTGTGTAGGCTCCCGTGGACTTTTTTTTCCCAAAAGTCCGCTGGACCTAGATTTGAAACATGTTTTAAATCTTCCTGACGGAAAGCCCGTTCGTCTGTATGCTGGTCGGACGGACCAGATACAACGTAAGGTCAGGGTATTGCATCTCGCGCTCGCTGCAATAGGAAAAACAAATTTTCCTATTGTGGCGAGCACGGGGCATACCAGGCCCTTAGGTCTGGTATGGATTTTAAAGGGAACCCCCTAAGCCGAAAAAACGGCGTGGGGTCCCCCCTAGAATCCATACCAGACCCCGATCTGAGCACGCAGCCCAGCCGGTCAGGAAAGGGGGTGGGGACGAGCGAGCGCCCCCCCCCCCCCTCCCTGAACTGTACCAGGCCGCATGCCCTCAACATGGGGGGTGGGTGTTTTGGGGGAGGGGGCGTCCTGCGGGCCTCCCCCACCACAAAGCACCTTGTCCCCATGTTGATGAGGACAAGGGCCTCTTCCCGACAACCCTGGCCGTTGGTTGTCGGGGTCTGCGGGCGGGGGGCTTATCGGAATCCGGGATCCCCCTACAATAAGAGGGCCCCCAGATGCCGCTCTTTCTCTAGCAGAGGCCCGGACTTCTGGCTTCTTGGCTTCTCTTCTTCCGATGTGGACACGACGGTCTCTCAGGCTGGAATGCTCTCTGAGCGCACCGATGTGACTTATATAGGCGGAGACCCCGCCCCCTTATGCCGTCACACTCCCTGGGCATGCTGGGACTGTGATGTTTTAGGGGGGCGTGGTCATCACCCGGTGACCACGCCCCCCTAAAACGTCACAGTCCCAGCATGCCCAGGGACTGTGACGGCATAAGGGGGCTGGGTCTCCGCCTATATAAGTCACATGGGAGCGCTCAGAGAGCATTCCAGCCTGAGAGACCGTCGTGCCAACATCGGAAGAAGAAAAGAAGCCAAGAGGCCAAGAAGCCAGAAGCCAGAAGTCCGGGCCTCTGTTAGCAAAAGAGCGTCATGAAGATTGCGGAGGAGCCGGCAGAAGAACTGGAACACCGGGAGCAGAGGTCGAACACCGGGAGAAGAGGAACTGGAGGGACCCCCAAAGTCGGAAGAAGACCCCCGAAGCCGGAAGAAGACCCCCTGGAGATGTCTAATAAATTTACTTTAAAAACCTTTGTAGTGTGTTTTATTATTGACACTTTTTCAAGCCCCCCCGCCCGCAGACCCCGACAACCAACGGCCAGGGTTGTCGGGAAGAGGCCCTTGTCCTCATCAACATGGGGACAAGGTGCTTTGTGGTGGGGGGGCCCCGCAGGGCGCCCCCTCCCCCAAAACACCCACCCCCCCATGTTGAGGGCATGGGGCCTGGTATGGTTCAGAAGGGGGGCGCTCGCTCGTCCCCACCCCCTTTCCTGACTGACTGGGCTGCGTGCTTGGATCGGGGTCTGGTATGGATCTTGGGGGGGACCCCACGACGTTTTTTCGGCATAGGGGGGTTCCCCTTAAAATCCATACCAGACCTAAGGGCCTGGTATGCCCCACGACGGGGCTCGCAAGGTGTCAATCTCGCCGATAAAAGTGGCGAGATTAACTTCCTTTTCTAGTCCCGTCGTACCCGAGTCACGTTCAAAATGAATGGACTTGTCCGTGTGTGGGCAAGTCCGTTCATTCTGAAAGTCCGGCGAAAGTCCGTCGGAAAGACGGTGGACCTAGCCTGCCGGAAAGTCCGGTCGTGTGTAGGCAAGTCCGTCCGTTCAAGTAGTCCACTGGAAAGTCCGGTGGAAGGACCGTCAGACCAAGTCTGCCGGAAAGTCCGCTCATGTGTACGCAGCATTAGGGTTTTGGAAAGTTGTTTGTGTTTTTGTGACCCCTGCAATCCTTGACAGCCAACTCTGCAGACATCTGCAAACGATCTAATATTGTACTTGTGACATGATTCTCCTTTAAAAAAAAAAAAAGTACCCACCTGTACAGCGGTCAGCAGAATATTATACTATATACTGAAGCAATTCTATATCTGAGCAGCAGAGATGGAAATCTGAATCAAACTGTAATCTTATTGTAAATCTGTCTCACTGCCCCTCTTTTGCTTTGTGCAATAACTCTCCTCCCTGTGGTGTAACATAGTCAAAAGCGTTACATCTCTTTTTGTTTTTTTTATTAACGCACTTGCTCTTGCTGCTACAATTTTTTCACAGTTGCTATACTTCTCTTGTTTTTATCTGCTTCAGCGTATTTTAAAATGGGTTTATAGATGTGAGCATAACAATGAAATGTGGTATGTGACAACAGATACTTGAAGGGTGGCTGAGCCCCAGGCATGTCATGCAAAACCAGTGTTAAATAAACAAAGAAATTATAATGTTTCCTGCATATCTTCATAAAGGGAACAAAAAGCAATTATGGACAGAATTACAACGTTTTTGTTTACCTCGAGAACGCCAGTGTTATTGCATTGCTGAGCAAAGGGGATCACTCAAGGAATACAGCCTTGGGAACTCATTTAAGTGTAGTTTACATTCAAAACTGCAATGAGCTTGATCGTTCAAGCAAAACGTACTTAAAGCATTGGCTTTTGCAAGAAAACATGTCTAATTTAGTAGTGGTAATCATCTGCAAAATACAAACAGATATTTTATATATATATATATATATATATATATATATATATATATATATATATATATATATATATATATATATATATATTTATATATGTATATTCAAATTGGATTTTTCTAGTTTCAAATGTTCCAAAGAAAAGTAGCAGCACATTTCCCAGATAACTGTCAGAGCTGGTTCACACCAGAACATGGGAAAGGAGCGTTCCATGCACCACTTTCAAAATGCACTGCACTTGTGATCTGCTGCGGTCGCCAATACATGGTTAAATGCACCCCAAACGCAGATCAGTAATGCAGTGCATTTGCGGGCACCAGATCACGTGGTACGACAATACCATGTGATTTGGTGTGTCTCGTTTTTCAAATGTAGTGCATGCACTACTTTTTGTGCGGTCTGGTGCGACTTGCAGCCCATTTGTAGGGGGAAACATACAAAAATTGCACACAAATGTGGACAGCTTTTCTGTGCTGTTCTGGTGTGAACCAGCCCTCAGTGTTATAAAAAGTATCAGGAAAAAAAAAAAATCACAGCTCCAAGCAAGTATATAAAACTACTCTTTAGCTCACTTATTGGACAATTGTAGTCTAAGTTCACACAAGCGTTGAAACGACGCTTAGGCCGGCTATGCACGGTTCGAATCTCGGCAGGTTCAGCAGGAACGGGCCATAATTCGAACCGTTAAAGGGCAGGCTGAATGTACAAAGTTGATAGATTCTCTTGCAGCTGCTAGCGATAGTGTGTAATAGGGGGCGCTAGAGACCTAACAAACATATGCTTCTACCATTAAATGCACTCACTAACCAAATCAGTCTCAGTGAACTGGGTGGTGCTGATTGTGCTGAACTAGTGATACCACAAACACATGATTTATGCTACAAAAATAATATAAAATACAATGAAAAAATAATAATTAAAGAATCCAGTGAAAAGAATTTTTTGAACAAAATTAGTGCAAGTGAAATGAATAAATCGTGATGTCTAATAGTCCCAATCCATTGAGAAGATCAAAGCAAAGCAGTTGAAACCAACATCACAGCAGACACATGGATCCTCACAAATGCAACAATTTAAGCGTTGATATAAAGGTTCCGTCACCCAAGAGGAAAAACACCTGAAGGTAATAGATATCTGCTTACCAGATACCAATGACTTCTTTAACTAAAAAGAAAGTCATTAGTGCTTGTACAGGATTGTGCCTGTTCACATGAAGGCTGGAAGGCTGGATGGTACTTTAGGCATTGAACCCTCCCGTCCCATTCATTCAGGATAGGAAATATGAGAAACAAAAAGGAATCCTCATAGCGTAAAACCGTTTAATATATAAAATTAGAGAACAATAAAATAGCCAAATGGCCTCTTACATTGGACGGTGCCTACCCGGCACTGGGACTGCTCGCATGTCAGGGTGAGTAGAGTCAGGAACCCTTCGCATCACATCGCACATGCGGCGTGCGTTCCACTCCGTGCGTCTAGCTAACCAGCTAATCCGGAAGTAGGTGGGACGAATCTGGACATGTGACCACGTACCGCTCCGACGTACGTTTCGTTTGTGAACGTCATCAGGGAAGCGTACATTGGTCACTAAGCAACTAGTTTATATAGGAAATGAAGGCGGGTAAATTGGTAACATTACTCCGCCTTTGTATCAATAAAGTTTATTTGCTGAACACTGTGCACAAACCAACCAGTGGAAGCTCCCCCTGGTGGTTATATGTCACAGTGCTCCAGGCAAGGAGAAAATTCTATTTATTACATACCAAATCTGTACAGCATTAAATGGCAGGAAAACAGTGGGAGATGTTATATTAATAGATATTGCTACATAAACTATCACAATATAAATGTTAATTATCCAATTTTTTTGGAAAGGACTAGGATTAGTCCCGTCATTCAGAGCAGTCTCAGTCTCGGTTTCACAATAGCTGGTAAATGATAAGCACATTTAAACATATTCCATTGAAACCACAGAATTGTATTAATTAAAAAAACTTAAACTATACTTTAATAAAAATGATAACCACATAACCAGTAACATCAAGGTTCAAAGAGTGCATACTGTTGTAATTGTGATTAATCGTTTGTTAAAAAACAATTGAGGTCTATATCTATATTCATCCCATACGGTTGCATACTATGTAACTTGTAAAGCCAATATGTTTCATTTTTGGATACTGTCCTTTTCATATGAGTACCCCTCCAGTCCCTTGTTACTTTATCAATCCCATAAAACGTGCATAATGATGGATCGCTGTTATGGTACATTTTAAAGTGTCTAGAGACACTATGGTTGGGGTAGCCATTTTTTATATTAGCAAGATGTTCACCAATTCTTACTTTGAGTTGACGTGTGGTTCTGCCCACGTACTGTAAGGAACAAGGACATTCCAATACATAAGTCACGTGGTCAGAATCACATGTGATCAATGGTTTAATATTGAACTGTTGTTGGGTGACCACAGAATTGAATTGGGATTTCTTTTTCTTGGAGCCCGGTTTTCTTGTTATTTTGCATGCATTGCACCTAGTGCAGTAATAGAATCCAGATCCATCCAAGAACGTAGATGGTTTCCTGGGTGGATCCGGTACATTGGGGGCTAGTCGGTTCCTGAGGGTGGGGGCCCTACGGTATATGAATTTTGGTTTCTTTGGTAAAGAGGACTGTAAATCTTTATCTTTTAACAGAATTGGCCAGAATTTCTTGAAAATACCCTCCACTGTTCTATATTGTCGATGGAAGCCTGACAAAAAAGCGCATTCATCTTTGTATTCTTTTTTCGGTTTAGAAACCAGCAAAGTTTGTCTATTCATATTTGATACCTGAACTACCAGCTTCTCCAAAACATGGGCTGGGTAACCCTTTTCCAGGAATCTGGCAGTAAGGGTATCTGCTTGTGCAAAAAAATCTTTATCATTTTGACAATTGCGCCGATAACCTGATGGGGACAGCTTGCTCTGCCCGCCCCTTCGCCGGGAGAAGACAATTGCTGATTCTCCTGTCAGCACAGTCTGTGTTGATGGGGGAATTGCGCAAGTTTCTTTCCTGCAACCCGTCGTTGCAGAAAACAAATTCACACCGTGTAAGGTTGGCCTTAGAGCTTTGAAGAGAGATAAGTAAACACTACAGATATATGTGCCTTGCTCAGATTGAGGTTTACAACCACTTTTGGTTTACACTTGCAGTTGGGGGGTGATAAAAATGCTTGGTTCAGTTGGCTTTTTTACATACTGTCATATTCGGTGGGCAGTACCTAGGGTTGCCACCTCATCCCTTTAGGCTCCATTCACACTAGCGCGTTTTTTGATGCATTTTGCATTTTGCAGAAATGCACGGGAATTTTTTAACATGGGTTCCTAATGAACATGTTCACATCAATGCCTTTTTGTATCTCTGCGTTTTTGGAAAGGGTCGGGGACTTTTTTTCATGCAAAAAGCAGCGTTTTGCATGTAATAGAATTCAATGGACAAGCATCAAAAACGCAAGTGCACCGTTTTTGCAGCGTTTTTGATGCGTTTTTGGTGCGTTTTTGCCGGTTTTTTTTTTTTTTTTATTTTTTTTTTTTTGTAATTTTTTTTTAAGACTGTAAAAAAAAAACGCAAAACGCAAATCGCGGCAAAAACGCTTTTTGCATTTTGCAGATTTGCACTACAGAACGTATTCCATAGGAAACCATGTTAAATGGACTGTAGTGCAAATCTACAAAATGCAAAAAGCACTAAAACTGCATAGGTGTGAATCCAGCCTTAGGCTGGATTCACACCTATGCATGTTGCTTTTGAGCGTTTTTGGAGGTTTTTTTTTCATGCTTGGCACGTTTTTGAGCCGCGTTTTTGCCGCGTTTTTGCCGCGATTTGCGTTTTGCGTTTTTTTTTCAGTTTTTTTTACAGTCTTAAAAAAAAAAAAAAAACCGGCAAAAACGCACCAAAAACGCACCAAAAACGCATCAAAAATGCTGCAAAAACGGTGCACTTGCGTTTTTGATGCTTGTCCATTGAAAACCATTACATGCAAAACGCTGCTTTTTGCATGAAAAAAAGTCCCCGACCCTTTCCAAAAACGCAGAGATACAAAAAAGCATTGATGTGAACATGTTCCATAGGAACCCATGTTAAAAAATTCCCGTGCATTTCTGCAAAATGCAAAATGCATCAAAAAACGCGCTAGTGTGAATGGGGCCTTAAACCCGAACACATATGAATTACACAGGTTCTGAGGATAATTTAATGCAAATAAGGCACCAAGTGAGTTTAATTACCACCTTAATCAGCCACAGAACCTGTGTAATTAAGGTGTTCAGTTTTGAAGGGATGAGGTGGCAACTCTAGCAGTACCACCTGCCGAACAAGACTTATTCAACTGAATGGGAGTGCCCCACAATTGCAAAGCACACGGTTGTAGTACGCTGGTGTGGGGTTTATGGGGTTAAAACAGGCAGTGAGGACGCGATACGAGACCTCCTCACCTACTGTCAAATGCCATATGAAAAGTGATTAAATGAGGCTTGCTCTTCAGATTGCAGATTTGCAGTGTAAAGGCGATTTAGAAGCAGCCTTCAACACGCATTAACACTGCTACAGTGTTGCACAGGTATTAAGCAACGCTTCTCAAATGTTCTGTGAGTTTTTTTTAAATTCTAAAATGGGAAATGATCACATATGGTGCTTAGCAACCGCACCTTGTAAACACCATAGCTACACTTACAATGTATTTTAGTAGAAGTGAATCAAGCTGGATGAAAGCATTAATACTTGACAAACCTAGCAGGCAGTGTTATTTTTGCCTCATCACAGTACAAGGTAATACTAATTCTGCCGTATGTACACCACCCAAAGGGTCTGGTATAAATGTCATGGGCAACCTCAAGAGTTTTTTTTAAAGTTATCCCGTTAAAACCATGACAGACTCAAAAGGGTCTAACTTTTTCCTTCTTGCAGTAGGATGTGCTACAACAAGAGTAGACTAAGGAGGCTTAAGGCTTTAAGCCTGACAGCATGGGCATGCGGTCACCCCTCCTTCTTAAAAAAAAAAAATGTATATGTATATAGTTACTATATTAGGGATAAGGCCCCTTTAAGAAATTTTAAATGGTATTGGAGGCGAGAAAACTTGGTCACATGACATTTGGGAATTTCCCATAAGGTCATGAGACCCCTGGGAATGTTCTGGAAAGGGGGCTTATTATATATAGGACCCTCTCACAGGAGTATTCCCGCCAGTGTCAGCATCGGTGCAACAAGTCAGCGTCGGTGCAACAAGCTCCCCACCCTCCCTCCCTACTTGCCAAGCACGTTATGTGGTCTGTCAACCTTCATATTAGTGGGGGGGGGCTTCGATTATAAATATTCTGTAGGCTTGAGTCCTTTAAGACTGAGCTGTTTTAGGTTTATTGTTTGAAATTTAAGAATTTTATGAACTCATAAAATTATCAAGATGTTGTTGTTTATTGATTTGAATACACCAATAAACATGCCATGGCCAATTTTTTTCCAACAAGTTGTTTTGTGTCATTATTAAAATAGGTATTTGACTTTGTGGTTTTTCTGGGAGTGTAGGTGCGGTCTGCGTTCCCATGACATTTACAAACATAGAAACAGCACACAGATCACTCCAATTAAATATCTTCTTCCAGCCATTTTAAAAACCTATTTTTTTCATAATTGTCAGATCTGCAGGACTTTCTGTACATCACAGAGATGCACCCCTTTAAAGGCAAAGTTAGGACGACACCCCCCCACACTTGTTTTTTTAAGGAATTGGGCATTTTGAATGTTTCACTTTAAGTAATTAAAATATCACCACTGCTGGCTAAATAGAAAAAAGTTTTGCATTGGTACATGTTAACCACGGCAGTGTCCACACCAATGATATTTTTGATACCTCCTCACCTATTAACCTGAAAATAGGCATTTTTTATTTGACAGATTCAGCTCCCATTACTTTTACCCTCTTGCCAACCCGCTCACAGTAGATATACTGCAAACAGGCAGCACAGCCAGTTACCGTGACCTACAGTACCTGTACGGCGCGCTGTGCTTCCTGGTTTGGTGGCATGCATGCATGCGCTCCCTGCTGACCCATACTGGGTTGTCTAACTGGCGGCCCGCCAGCTGTTGCAGAACTACAGGGCCCATCATGTCTCTGCCTGTGTGAGTCATGCTTGTAACTGTCAGCCTTGCAATGCATCATGGGGCTTGCAGTTCAGCAACAGCTGGAGTGCCGCCAGTGGAACTTTATACACAGTATGAGTTTGTCAGCAGAGTAAAGCCAATGGTTATGGTGGTTATAATGGGCTGTGGCCAACACACAGAACTCTGTGCACAGGCATAGATCTGTTTCTTCTCCCTGAATTCAACTTTGAGTTCAGGATGAAAAAGCAGATAGATATATTAGTAAAACCAGCACACGTTACACACATTATACTTGTTAGGCACACAATTAACCCATTGATTGCCCCTTGATGTTAACCCCTTCCCAGCCAGTGCCATTAGTACAGTGTACATTATTATCTCTGATCACTGTATCACTAGCGATGTCAGTGTCAGTTAGCATCCCTCCCAGCCAGTGCCAATTAACGCTAGATTGCCCGACTGTCACAGTCACACTATAAGTCGAAGATCACCAGCATTACTAGTACAGTGTCTGCACGGATCAGTTTCTTGATCAGAATTATACTTTTGTCTCCATTAGTATAGTGTCCTGAAAAAAACACAGTTTTTACCAAAGGTATGTAGCAGAATACATTTTGGCCTAAATTTATGAAGAAATTTGATTTTATTGGATGTTTTATAACAGAAAGTAGAAAATATTGGGGTCTTTTTTTTCAAAATTTTCAGTAATTTTTTTTGTTTATATGACAAACAAAAACCCGGTGCTAATCAAATACCATCAAAAAGCTCTATTAGTGTGAAAAAAATGATATAAATTTAATTTGTGTACAGTGATGCATGACTGTGCAATTGCCAGTTAAAGTAGCTCAGTGCTGAATGCCTTGGTCATGAAGAAGGGAAAAACATTCCAGAGGTCAAGTGGTTGATGGGGATCAGGTTCAGCAAACAAACTTCTTTGAAGTTTGCGAAATCCATCTTGAACTGAACCCAGGGCACTTTGGGTCATCCGGTCACCCACTGACAACAATACATGTAAAAACACAATGCTGATTCATTCCAAGATTCACAGTTTTAGAACAGTTATGAGTGTACTGAAAAATTAATCACAATATAAGAAGTGCAAAAAAAATACAAAAAATGTTCACTAATGTAAACTGTGATCATACATTTGTAACAACAATTTAACCAATATAATGTAGCCAAAATGCAGTATAAAAGTGCTGTTGGTATAACCAGCATATATAAACCTTAAAGCGGAGTTCCACCCAAAAGTGGAACTTCCGCTTATTTGCTTCCTCCCCTGCTTCGGTGCCACATCTGTTTTGACAGGTCCCCACTTCCCCACTTCCGGAGACGGCGCTGTGTCCCTTTGGAAGTTCAGGCCCCCCTCCTTTTTCCTCCACCACTGGGCTAATTAGAAAGCGCAGCATGCTTTGGGCATGCGCAGTAGAGAGCTGTCTGTGAAGCTGAAAGGCTTCACTGCCGGTTTCCCTTAATGAAGATGGCAGCGGCAGCACCCGACAACCGATCCGAAGATCAGCTGGGGTGCCAACATCTCGGGCTCCCTGGACAGGTAAGTGTCCATGTATTAAAAGTCAGCAGCTACAGTATTTGTAGCTGCTGGCTTTTAATTATTTTTCCCCAGGCTGGAACGCCGCTTTAAGAAACCCCGAAACTGGAAATAAAAAAGGGGTTAATGAAAACACTGACTATAGAAGTGTAGAAGACTATATAGAAGTGAATGGCATCTTGTGGACCAAAAGTAAATGCACACGCTAAAATTAGAAATACAAAAAAAAAAACACCATAAACTGAATGGAAAATTAGGCCACAAATCCCAAAAAAGTTCCAGTGTTTGTCCTTTACAGAGGCTGAAACTTTTTACCATAAATAATCAAATATGCCTCAATGCATATTTTTATAAACATCCATGGAAATTCATGGAGGAATCATTGGCATTATTTGTGGAAGTACTGTCAGGAAAATCGTATGCATAAACGTGCACAAAGACGTGCACGAAGATGTGCACTTGTGTCAGAAACCATGAATCAGACCGAGATAGAAGTACAGTTAAATCACACTTGTTTAATAATAAAAAGTAAATAGAACAAACGTAGTCAAAACATAACCAAAGTTCGGTAACCGGAAAGGATAGTCAGACAAGCCACAAAGTCAGGAAGCCAGAGATCAGCGTAGTGGAACAGCAAGCAGAATCTGGAGCCAGAAGGAATGTCAGCCAAGCAAGTCTTTAACAGGAAGGCAGGAGATGGTCTCTGTGATGTTGACCAAGGAGAAGGCAGAGATCATCTGGGCTGGACAGCTTAGGTAGGCAGGACTGACGAGCAGGATATCATCAACAGGAGAGTCACTGTGCAGAGAAAGGAGCAGGCAATTAACCGACAGTTGAGCGACCAGCTCAGAGGAAGGAAGGGCTGAGCGCAGCCCTGACAGTACCCCCTCCCCCTCAGAGGACCACCAGGCTTGAGGGGAAAAGTCTATGGAAATCACGGAGGAGGACAGGGGCATGTACGTCTGAGGATGAGACCCAAGAACGTTCCTCCGGACCGTACCCTTTGCAATGCACCAGGTACTGTATGCGCCCACGGAACCTACAGGATTCAACAATGGACTGTATTTCATACTCCTCATGGTTCTCCACCTGTATAGGGTTGCAGACCAAAGGTTTTAAAAAAAGAGACATGAAATACATTTGAGATACCCATATCAGAAGGATGGTCTAATGCTTAAGCCACTGGGTTAATCCTGCGAAGAATACAGAAAAGCCCAAAACATTGAGGTGCGTACTTCAAGAGGGAACGTGAAGTCGGAGGTTGCGAGATGACAGCCAGACCCTGTCCCCAACCTGATAGGAAGGCACAGGCAGGAACCTGCGGTCAGCATGGAGTCTGTACCTATCATTAGTATGTCGCAAAGCTTCCTTGATTTGTGCCCAAATGGAACAAAGACCATGGGGATGCTCCTCTAACGCAGGAATACTCTCCGGAACAAATGAGTTAGGCAACATGGAAGTTTGGAAACCATAGTTCACCATAAACGGGGACAATCGGGAAGCAGAATTCAAGGCACTATTGTGAGCAAACTCCGCCCATGGTAAGAGGTCTGACCAGTTGTTATGATTATCAGAAATATAGCAACTTAGGAATTGCTCCAAGGACTGATTGGCTTGTTCTGCGGCTCCATTAGACTGGGAGTGATACGCAGAGGAGAAAGCAAGCTGAATTCCCAACTGTGCACAAAAGGCTGGCCAGAATCGGGACACAAACTGACTACCCCTGTCTGAGACAATCACTTTGGGTAGCCCATGTAGGCGAAAGATCTCCCGAGCAAAAATGGAAACCGGTTCCTTAGAAGTGAGCAACTTCTTAAGTGGAATACAATGAGACATTTTCGAGAACCGGTCAACCACCATAAGAATAATTGTGTTGCCCTGGGAGTTGAGTAACTCCACAATGAAATCCATAGACAGGTGGGTCCAGGGCCTCTCTCCATTGGGTATGGTTTGGTATGGGTTGTAGGAGGCCCACTGGAAGGTGTTGTGGAGTCTTACTCTGAGCACACATGGAACAGGCAGCTATGATGAGAATTGTTGGGAAATGGCCCAAAAAAATTGATTCTTCCCAGGGTGGACAGCTGCCTTGGGAGAATGGTAAGTTTGGAGCATGGCAGTACGGAGACTCTCGGGGACAAAGCAGCAGTCACAAGGTTTCTCAGGAGGGGCATGGACCTAAGCAGCAAGAATTTTGTCACCCAAACAGAGAAGTGCGACTGGTGCGAACCATAGCCAGAATACGATCAGGAGGAATCACAGGAACCGGAACCGACTCCATCTTGGAAAATTGTCGTGACAAAGCATCAGCCCTTACATTCTTAGTACCGGGTAAGAATGAGACAATGTAATTGAAACTAGACAAGAAAAGAGCCCATCGCTCCCTTCTGGGAGAGAGGCGTTTAGCCTCAGACAAGAATGTGAGATTCTTATGGTCAGTAAGAATGAAAACCGGCACAGTGGGAGATGTCTCAATTTTTTCAGGGCTAAAATGATCACTAACAGCTCTCTGTCACCAATCTCATAACTGCACTCCGCAGGTGACAATTTCTTGGAAAAGTAGCTACAAGGATGCATAGCGCTCTCAGAGATAGGACATTGAGACAGAAGGGCACCAACTCCAGTCTCAGAAGCATCAACCTCAAGGATAAAGGGTAATGTAGGATCAGGATGTGCCAACACAGGAGCAGAAACAGAGGCAGCCTTGAAACTCTCAAGGGCCTTAATGGACTCCGGAGACCAACTCTGTGGGTTACCGTTCTTTCTGGTCATATCAGTCAGGGGCTTGACCAGAGACAAGAAGTTACGAATAAACTTCTGATAATAGTTGGCAAAGCCAAGAAAATGCTGCAGAGGACATAAACCCATGGGTCGGGGCCACTGTAGGACTGCTGAAAGTTTCTCTGGGTCCATCAAAAAACCAGCAGTAGAAATGACATAACCCAGGAATTTAACCTGTTCACGAAGGAATTTGCACTTCTCCAATTTACAATAGAGATTGTTCTCTCTTAGTTTCTGAAGCACGACAGACATCTGTGTGGTGGCTCACTAGGGACTTGGAAAATATGAGGATATTGTCGAGATAAACCATCACACATAACTGCAACAAATCTCAGGGGACATTGTTAATAAATTCCTGGAAAACTGCCGGGGCGTTACAAAGGCCAAAAGGCATTACGAGGTACTCATAATGGCCTGTTCTGGTATTAAACACAGTTTTCCACTCGTCGCCCTCCTTAATCCTCACGAGATTGTATGCCCCTCTCAAATCAAGCTTCGTGAAAACCGTTGCTCCCTTGAGGCGGTCAAATAATTCCATAATCAACAGAATCGTATAGGCATTCTTAATCGTAAAACGATTGAGACCCCTATAATCAATACAAGGTCTCAGTTCACCACTCTTCTTCTTCACAAAAAAGAAACCAGCACCAGCAGGAGACGAGGATTTGTGGATGAAACCTTGAGAAAGTATGTCTGCAACATACTTCTCCATGGCCTTATCCTCCAAGACCGACAAAGGGTAAACCCGGCCACGAGGGAGTATGGCACCAGGTTGAAGGTCAATTGCGCAATCATATGACCGGTGTGGAGGCAAACTACCGGCTTGACCTTTGTCAAAGACATGGCTAAAATTGTGTTACTCCTCCGGCAGGGAGGAGAGTGAAGAGGTGCACAGGACCTTGGCTACCTTCTGGAAGCATGTCTCACTGCATTGTGGTGACCAGGAGAAAACCTCAGAATGAAGCCAATCAAAAGAGGGGTTGTGCCTCTGTGACCAAGGATAACCAATAACCAGTGGAAACTTAGATGAGGAAATAACTTGGAATTGGATTATCTCATGGTGAAGGGCCCCTACGGCCATGGACAATGGAACAGTCTCATGAGTCCCACGGGCAGGCTGTAGAGGTCTCCCATCAAGAGCCTCAATGGCAAGTGGAGTGTCACGCAGCTGCAGCAGAATCGAGTGCTTCGATACAAAGGCAGCATCAATGAACAGGCCTGCAGCCACAAAGTCAGTTAGAGCCTGTATCTTGACACACGACTCAGCCCAAGAAAGGGTAACCAAAACCAGGGGCTTATCCTTCTGGATAATGGGATGAAACAATGCCACCTAAGGTCTGTCCATGACAGGACCTCAAGGTTTGGGCATTCCCTTGATGGGTGGGAGAAGACTTCAAAAAGTAAACTGCCTGGCCACAATAAAGACACAATCTCTCCCTCCTCCTAAGGGTTCTCTCATCCGCAGAGAGACGCGTGAAGTCCAAGTGCATGGGTTCACCTTCACTGACTGACTCGGTACCAGGAGGCATGGGAGGTGAGGGAGGCAAGGGTGGGACTGTAAAGCTCGGAGACAAACGTACAGGAGGCTTCTGCAATCGCTCCTTAAAAAGAGAGTCTTTCTCTGAGTCTGGAGTCAATGAGTATGGCAAACATGATCAACTTCTCCAGCTCACTGGGTATATCTCGGGCTGCTATGTCATCCTTGATGGTATCCGAGAGACCATGAGAAAAAGCAGCCATGAGGGCCTCATTGTTTCAAGCAACCTCTATTGCCAGAGTACGGCATTCAATGGCATAATCAGCAACAGTTCTCGTACTCTGGACATGAGGCACTTGGCAGCAGAAGTGGAGCATGCAGGAACGTCAAATACCATTTTAAAAGAAGCCACAAACTCGGGGTAACTCAAGACAGCAGGTTTTTGCGTCTCCCATAGAGGGTTTTCCCAATCCAAGGCTCTCTCAGAAAGCAAAGATATCATGAAACCTACTATGCTTCTGTCTGTGGGAAATGCCTGGGGCAGCATCTCAAAGTATATCTCAACCTGATTGAGAAACCCTCTGCATTGGACTGGATCGCCCCCAATTCGCTGGGGAAGCATAGCAGAACCAGACATACATACCTCCTATATAGGTAGTATTTGAGGAGAGTGCCTGCACAGATACTGGAGCAGCAGCAGGGGCGGCCTGCAACACAGGTTGTACCAGAGCAGCCACAGTGGAAGATTCCAGGTGAGCCGTGCAACTCAAGAGCGTTTGTAACACCATGGCAAACTGATCCATGCGGTGATCCTGCTCATTATATCTGGAAAAAATATTAGCAACAAGTGGATTGACCACATCTCCTGAATTCATGGCCTTCACCTACTGTCAGAAACCATGAATCAGACCGAGACAGAAGTACAGTTAAATCACACTTGTTTAATAATAAAAGTAAATAGAACAAACATAGTCAAAACATAGCAAAAGTTTGGTAACCGGAACGGATATTCAGACAAGCCACAAAGTCAGGAAGCCAGAGATCAGCGTAGTGGAACAGCAAGCTGGATCTGGAACCAGAAGGAATGTCAGCCAAGCAAGTCTTTAACAGGAACGCAGGAGGAGTCTCTGTGATGTTGACCAAGGCAAAGGCAGAGATCATCTGGGCTGGACGGCTTAAGACGGTAGGACTGACGAGCAGGATATCAATCAACAGGAGAGTCACTGTGGAGAGATAGGAGCTGGCAATTAGCTGACAGGTGAGCGGCCAGCTCAGAGGAAGGAAGGGGCTGAGCCCAGCCCTCACAACTTGCTATTAAGAATTTTCAAGTGACTAGAGGTTACATAACTCGCGCGCATGCACAAAAGAATTCTCAAGTGATGACTAGGAATTCCTGACTCACTAATGTATCTGTGCAAGTGCGCATTCGTGTGAGCGTGCGTGAGTACTTGGCACCCTCTTGCCTATTTAACCACTTGCCGACCGCTGCACGACAATGTACGTCCAAACTTTGAAGGGCTATATCGTTGTTATGGCAGCAGCTAGCTGCCATAACCCCGGTATCCCCGTTTTCGTGCAGCGGCCGGCTTTCAGATAAAAGTGGTCCCTGTGGCAGATTCGCCGCGAGATCATTTTTATCAGTGGCGGGAGAGGGCCCCCCCTCCCGCTGCGATCCGGTGCCCTCCACCGCTTACAGGAGCCATCTGTAGCGGCGGAGGCGATCGCATCCTTCTCCATGCTGTGCCTGAAGACGATGGCGACCACTCATCTCCATGACACTGCTGGGCGGAAGCGACGTCAAAACGTCATTTCCGCCCACGCCTCTTAAAGGCACATTTTTTCAAATGTCATTTTTTTAAATGACTTTTTTTTTATTGCATTTTAGTGTAAATATGAGATCTGAGGTCTTTTTGACCCCAGATCTCATATTTAAGAGGTCCTGTCATGCTTTTTTCTATTACAAGGGATGTTTACGTTCCTTGTTATAGGAATAAAAGTGACACAATTTTTTTTTTTTTTTAAAAACACGTAAAAAAAAAAAAAAAAAAAGTAAAATAATAACAATAAAATATTTTTTAAAAACCCCCCGTACCGACGAGCTCGCGCGCAGAAGCGAACGCATACGCGAGTAGCGCCCGCATATGAAAACGGTGGTCAATCCACACATGTGAGGTATTACCACGACCGGTAGAGCGAGAGCAATAATTCTAGCCCTAGACCTCCTCTGTACCGCAAAATATGCAACCTGTAGAATTTTTTAAACGTCGCCTATGGAGATCTTTGAGGGTAAAAGTTTGACGCCATTCCACGAGCGGGCGCAATTTTGAAGCGTGACATGTTGGGTATCAATTTACTTGGCGTAACATTATGTTTCAGAACATAAAAAAAATTGGGCTAACTTTACTGTTGTCTTATTTTTTTATTCCAAAAAAGTGAAATTTTTCCAAAAAAAGTGCGCTTTTAAGACCGCTACGCAAATACGGTGCAACAAAAAGTATTGCAACAACCGCCATTTTATTCTGTAGGGTGTTAGAAGAAAAACCATATATAATGTTTGGGGGTTCTAAGTAATTTTCTAGCAAAAAAAAACTGTTTTAAACATGTAAACACCTAAACTCCAAAACGAGGCTAGTCCTTAAGTGGTTAAACTGGCTCCATAGACCAGAAGATTGCCGAGAGGACAGCTTTTATCATCTGTGACCTGATCCTGTGCTTGTTCCTGTGTATACCCGGCCTGTTTGACTCTGCTCTTTCCTGATACCTGATTACTGACCTGGCTTGTGAGCCGACTCTGCCATTTGCCTTCTGTTCTGGTGCCTTTCCTGCTTGCTTGATACCGACACTGGCTTAGCTCTGACTCTTCTCTGGATCCGATTCGGTACCTCTGCTCCTTGACCGTTACTGACTTCTGCCTGCCTGCCTGACCACCCAAGACCCTGCATCCGCCTGCTCTCCAGCTTGGTTGCGGTCTGCTGTCCTGCCAGCAGACCTGTCTGCTCCTGTGTACCTATACCTGCCAGTCCACCAGTCTGCCTGCTGTCCTGCACCTGTTGGCATGTATCCGCATTGGCCAGTCCACAAACCTACCTGCTGCTTGTCACCTGCTGCAAGTACCTTCTGTCCAGGATCTCCAACCAGGCACCCGTGCCACCCGTGACCTGTTATGTCCTGTCACCAAATTCAGCAGAAACAGGACAGGAGGTGTAAGGGAAAGCCCTCCCGTCAGCTCGGCCTCAACCAGGTAAGCGACAAGTAATTGTGTATATAAAAAAATATATCTGTGCTAACCCAAAGAAACAAATAAAATAAATAAGGAAGTTGCTGCCGTAGCCTCACTGGCGATATGATTATGTCAGATTTTTGAATCTCAAAGCGGTACATTGTTTTGCATAGAAATTTGTAATTCTTAGGCCTGTAATTCTTAGTAATAACACACTTAAATCTGTCCAAACAAGAGTCTAGTAGATATCCCCGGTATAATAAAAATCATAAATTATAATAGAATATAAATTATTATTATAATATTTATTATAGTAGAAATCATAAATTATAATATAATAACTATAAATAATTATAAAAAATAATAACATAATAATAATAAAATGAATTTTCCCATGATTCACTATCGCTCAATTGTGCAAGTGTTCTAATTTACTATCGCTGTTTTCTAGCTGGTCTAAAACCGCTTTTGATGTAAAGGGACACTTTTTGGTTGCCATGGACAATCTCAAGTTTCCAGGCAGAAAGAACAGTATATATAATATAAAATGCATGCAGGGCACTGAACAAAGCACTAGGGACAAAAGGGAGGTGAAATGATTTGATACAGTAATGTAATCTGTAAGATTACAGTGTACTGTATGTGTTACTTTTTTGTACTTTCTGAATTTGCCACAGGGCTCCGGCCCATGCGTCGTGACGCTCGCAGAGAACAGAGCCCGGCACACAGAGCATCGGGCGGAGGACATAGCCCGCAGACACAGCAGGGGAACATTGCATGATACCACCAGGGAGGTTAATTAATACTCAGCTAAACAAGTGTGTATATAGAAGCAAAGGCGCGCATCCAATAACGAATCAGTATTATGTTCAACAATAACCAAATAATGCCCAATGGCTAAGGTGCATAAGAGCAAACAAAATAAATCATCGATAATAAATCCACAATATAACAAATAAATTCAACATAAACACAAAGTCCATATGAATTCTGAAATGTGCAAAGTTGAAACATTGTATTCATCCAGTGCTCTTGTGTCAAGAAAATGCTAAAATCAGCGCCGCTTACCAGATCCGTTGGATCTCATGTTATAGAGATCAAACACGCTCAAAGCACACGCCTGCCGACATGGATAATCTCCTCCTTGGATTCCTCTCAGGGATAAGAGCCTAATCTGGGACTTAGTTTTCCAGCTGACGCGTTTCCCCATACAAGGCATTGACTGGGAACAGAGCTTCCATTCTCAGTCGATGCCTTGTATGGGGAAACACATCAGGAGGAGCACTAAGTCTCTGATGTCGCCACATATCAGCCAGTTGGCTTGAACCATGGCTGTTTTGAATGTCTATTTTTTACTGTCTAAGATGTAAGTGTTGCTATTATTTCAATAAATTTTATTGGCATACTACAGCATGAAGCCTTTTTCTTTTGTCCTCTGCCAATGAGACCACCTAGGATCATCTGAGAAACCACCTAGGATCATCTATAATTCTCCAAGCTTTCTATGTAATTGGATATCTCGCTGCACCAGATAAGGCTCTTATCCCTGAGAGGAATCCATGGAGGAGATTATCCCTGCTGGCGGGCGTGTGCTTTGAGTGTGTTTGATCTCTATAACATGAGATCCAACAGATCTGGTAAGCACTGATTGTATCATTTTCTTGACACGAGCACCAGATCAATACATTGTTTCAACTTTGCACATATCAGAATTCATATGGACTTTGTGTTTATGTTGATTTTATTTGTTATATTGTGGATTTATTATCACTGATTTAATTTGTTTGATTGCGCCTATGCACCTTAGCCACTGGGCATTATTTGGTTCATTTTGAACATAATACTGGTTCATTATTGGATGCACACCTTTGCTTCTATATACAAACGTGACAAGTACTGAACGATAATTATCTGGGGATTTCACTCAGCTCTGAGGTGAGTAAGACACAGATGCATTTTTTTGGACCTTCAGATTACAGTAGATAAGGGGATCCTCATAACTAGTACTTTTTTTTTCTACTGACAGAAATTCCTTCATCCATTTGGGTAGTTACATCATGATTCCTGGCTTAAATTGATTCCCCTGGAGTCAATTTTTTCAGTTAAGATGAAACTGTTCCAGTTGGCAGGATTTTCAGACTAAAGCGGATCTCCTTAATGGTAGATATTTGGACTAGAGATATGACAAGGAAATGATAAATGCTCCAACAAATAGAGAGGAATATTTTGCTGAGGTGCAAAGAGAACAGGTCCACTAGTTCCCAGGTTTTGCTTTGTCTTTGATCACTAGTTCAGCACTATGCTATTAGAATTATTTTTAGAAGACATTGGTCTGTCCCTTAAAATGACAAAATATTCAAACCTCTCTTTTGAGATAGGCCCAATATTTGCTTCAGAGTACCCTTGTTGAGGGACAAAATTGCTCAGAATGTGGTTGATGCACCGATTAGACCTACTTTTATTTCACAACCTGAAAGGTTAACCTATCAAAGTTACCTCTTTCCAATTCACTTTTACTTCAAGATCCTGCACTATTAAATTATTCATTACTTGTGCTACCAACAATACTATACTATAGTATACTTATTGCAGTGCCCCTGTGGACTGCAATATGTTGATAGTTTGAAGGAGCGCATGGGGAATATTTGCCAGGGCTTCCGAGGACACAGTGGGGTGGATTTACTAAAACGGAAGGGTGCAAACTCTAGTGCAGCTCTGTATAGAAACCAATCAGCTTCCAGTTTTTTTTTGTCAAAGCTTATTTGAACAAGCTGAATTTAGAAGCTGATTAGTTACTATGCACAGCTGCACCAGATTTTAGTAAATCTCCAGTTTTATCAAATTAATCCCAGTGTGTTGAAGCATTATGCACTGGTCCACAATTAAGACCCCACTGGCACCCTATTCCTGGGGATTGACAAATTTATCCCACACTGGAGGGGATGTTCCAACAAAAGGCAGATAAGTAAAATGAAAAACAGATGGATCTACTATCTATGTGTTTTTTTTCACTTATTGATTAAACATTGAATAAACAGAATATTGGCATGCATTAAAAAGGGGATCAACTCCAGAGATAAAACGATAATTCTCCCACTCTACAAGACTCTGGTCCGGCCGCACCTGGAGTATGCTGTCCAGTTCTGGGCACCAGTCCTCAGGAAGGATGTACTGGAAATGGAGCGAGTACAAAGAAGGGCAACAAAGCTAATAAAGGGTCTGGAGGATCTTAGTTATGAGGAAAGGTTGTGAGCACTGAACTTATTCTCTCTGGAGAAGAGATGCTTGAGAGGGCAGAAGAGAGTTTAACAAGACTCGCGGCCACTCATTAAAATGAGAAGAAAAGAGGTTTAACCTTAAACTACGTAGAGGGTTCTTTACTGTAAGAGTGGCAAGGATGTGGAATTCTCTTCCACAGGCGGTGGTCTCAGTAGGGAGCATCGATAGCTTCAAGAAACTATTAGATAATCACCTGAATGACCGCAACATACAGGGATATATAATATAATACTGACACATAATCACACACATAGGTTGGACTTGATGGACTTGTGTTTTTTCAACCTCACCTACTATGTAACTATGTGTTAATACATTTAATAATAACAGTTAATCATATTTTTTTCTATAAATAACTTATGTCATTTTTTTTAGATATTTTTGTTTACAAACTATTAAAGTATGTATAATAAATAGTATCATGACAATATATAAGAGAGGATATATGTCACCAGTACAAGTTTATGCCATAAAAGCAAAAACTATTTAGAAGCATACATAAAATCTCCAGAGCATCTGAATCGGTAAATTTACAGAAATAGGCAAATAGAAAAAGTGTGTCTAGTGGCACTAAGTATTTAACCTATGGTAACAAAAACATTCAAGGTACAAGTATATGAAGTTGGGTCCTCCATGCATCGCATTTACAAGAGAATAGGTGCATTTTATCCTGTTAGGTATATAGGATCCTTTCCATTAACACAATACTATCCACTCCAGCCAAAATTGTAGATAAGGGAACCATTGGGGACTTCCAGTGTAGAGCAATGGCCCATACAGTTAACACACAAGTAGTGTGAATTAACCTTTCCTCTTTACGTAAAACACCTGCAATTGGGGCACCAATAAGGCATATCTGCATTGTAAGATTTAAAGGAGTGCCTGACATCGCTGAGGCTATAGCGGATATCTTGCTTCATACCAAAGAAAGTTGCTCACATTGCCAAAAAGTATGTTTAAAGGAACTTAAGTTTGGACAACCACGAAAACATAATCCTGAGGTTCCAGGAAAGATTGGAGGGGTATAATACCACCTGGTCAATAATTTAAAGGCGGTCTCCCTAA
Source organism: Aquarana catesbeiana (assembly GCF_042186555.1). NCBI lineage: Eukaryota > Metazoa > Chordata > Amphibia > Anura > Ranidae > Aquarana > Aquarana catesbeiana. The sequence goes on along the minus strand of NC_133325.1, from coordinate 110,340,600 downwards.
TTGCAAGTGATTTAATACATTTGTGCAAATTATCCAGCATAATATCCCAGTCCTTCGGAGTAAATTGTGTAGCGCAATTAGTCTCCCATTTGCTTATACAAGGGAGTGTACTGGCAAAATTGGAAATGACGGCTGATTTGTAGAGATCTGAAATGAGACTTTTACCTCTAGGAGAGTCACGACAAAGCCTTTAAAAAAATGTAATTGGGGAGGTTGGAGAGAGGCAATAGCAAGTGGTATAGAAATGTGTAATCTGCAGATAATGGTAGAATTCTCGGTGTGGGATTTGTTTCTGCGTGCGTAGAAGCTCAAAAGTAGCAAATGTTCCTCCTATTTGGAGGGCAGCTAGAGTAAGGGAGTTGGTATGCCACCATGAAAAGCTCTCTGGTGAATTAAAGGCAGGAAAAAAGTGGGGTCCCCTAAAAAAGATGAACTTGGGGTAACATTTTTTTTGTAGATATTAACCACCTTGTCTATTCTGCCTTTTTCTAGCTGGACTATTGTAATCATTTTTTATTTTTTTATTATTTATGATTTAAAGTTGCAGCCTTTGTAAAGGAGAAACACTGGAACATTTTTGGGGTTTGTGAATTATGCCTGATTTTTACCACTGGGGGGGGGGCGTTAATGAGGGTGGCAAAGACCTACATGGCTCTGGTTTTGTAGACCTATGCTGGTAGCAAGCATCGCTTTCTAACATGACAGATGCACATGGCACATATGATTCCCTATGACACTCTTTTATGAAGCAGGATTGCTGTGTAATCTGCCACTTTATTAGAAGGTGAAGAAGTGTGAAGATGTGAAGAGACAATCGTATTGATGGATTTAAAAGCAATTGTTATAGTAGATCTGTGCTCCTCTAACATTTTTTTCCAAACCCCAAAGACACATTTGCTTGATTTGCCCAACACATTACCTATTATACACTTTTAACAAAAAATAATTTGAGAGCTGACTTTATTACATGTGTTAAATGCTTTTTCCATTGCATTGTAATTATCTAATTTGTCCAAATTTTCTGCTACAGCAAATATATTGTGACTGTTTAGCTCTGAGTGAATAAATGAAAAAATTTACTTTGACAACATGTGGATTACTTATGATTTTAAGTGGTTGTAAACCCATGAACAAAACAAACAAACAAAAAAACTTGCAAGACAAAGGCATAATGAGCTAGTATGCATAGCATAGCCGTTGCTTCAGTGCGCATGTAGATACAGGGGATATCTCCTAAACCGTGCAGGTTTAGTAGATATCCAGGGCAGGTACAAGTAAGCCTTATTATAGGCTTACCTGTAGCAAAAAGTGGTTGTAAAGGGTTTACAACCACTTTAATGCTCTGGTAGAATCATTCAGAGTGATGTAAGCCTACCTAAGGTTGTTTGAATATATAAAGACCACTTTCATACATGTATGGTGTGTTGCAATAAACACTTGATCTCAGAAAGATTTACCCCTCTTCATGACCAGGCTATTTTTTTTTACTTTTTGCCACTACGTTACTCTCTAGCCCCACCTGCCTTCTAGCTGCAATCAATCCACAGTCAGATCAGCTTAAATTGCAGTACTTCCTGTGGACTATGCCCATTTGTTGGATCTGTTTCCCTGGGTGTGTGACATACTGCTGAGTTACTGAACTTCTGGACTTTGACTTCTGCCTGTTCCCTGTATTACTCTCTTTGCCTGATGGTTCTACAATACGCTTCCAGCCGGTGTACGACCCTGCCTGTCCCCGACCACGCTTCTGGATTCTGACCCTGTACCTTGCCGACCCAGCCTGTCTGAGTATGGTAAACGCCTCAAAACTCTGGACTAAACCTTCCAACAAGAAGTACCGTTAGGATTGGTCTTGTTTGTCAGGTCTGTTGGGGTTTTTTCACTTTGACAAGTCAATGGGCATTGTAATTAAAGATTTATAATGCGGGACTTGTTTAGGTATTTTTATTTTCTTAATAAACAACTTGTGAAACATTTGAGTGTCTAGTGTTTGGTTACTTGTTTGTGAACTATGTTCTCCTTATTCATTCATGTGAGAGGGGAGCATTATCTAGGGCCACCTTATTTTCAAAGAAGGCTTCCAGATTCTGATAAACCTGCTGCCGCAGAAGGGGTCCTTATCCCTATCAACATGGGACTAAGCACCCCCCTCTTGAAGGCATGTGGCCTAGCATAGTTTAGGGGTAGGGGTGCAGGCTCCTCTCCCTCTTTCCTGGCCAGCTAGGCTGTATGCTCAGATTAAGGTTCTGGTATGGATCTCCTAGGGCATCTTACACGTTTTTTTTGTTTTTGTTTGGGGTGCCCCCCTTAAAATTAGTACCAAACTCAAAGGGCTTGGTATGCATTTTGGGTGGGGGGATTCTATACAATTTTTTCCCATTCTTTCTGTATGAAGTGCTATAGCAAAACTGACATTTACAAAGAAAAAAATATGGTTTAAATTATCAACAAATTACATTTCATTGTCGACTTCTTTTTAGTTTAAACTTAAAATAGATGGGAAATGTAATTTTCCAGCAGTTCAAAACCATTTTTCTTTGTAAATGTCAGTGCTTTAAAAAAAAGACTGCTCATGCTCTCATACATGTTCCAAAAGGCAGTTTTTTGGGGGTATTGATTGGGTATTCTTTGCAAAGGGAAGCGTCTTAAACTTCACAAAGCTCAGAGGCAAATTCCCTTTCATTATGCAACTTCCCTTGCACAGTGAACAGCCTATTTTCCTTTAGTAAATAAACCCCTAATTTTTACAAAACATTCAAGATAAAGGTAAATCTTCCAGGGTTCTGCTTAGGTGTTCCTAGATGTCAAATTCGCAATAACCAAATCTTCACTTTTTAAACTAAGGTTCACTTTGAAGTATACCTTTGCTGAACTTTACAGAAGTATAAACGTAAAGAGGTTATAACCCTAAAGAAAAGAAAAAAAAAAAGGAAGAGATCCTGTTCCCTTATAGCAAGTTAAACAGCAAAGTACTTGTGCTGTCTAATCTGTCCCTCTCTATCCTGTAAAAAAACCTGGTTGATCCTGCCTGTTCCTGTGTCCCCCTTAGTTTGCTGACCACGGTAATCATGGCTAATGATCCTCCATTACTGTGGTCAGGTTTACGTGCCTCCGTCATCACGCTGCTCTCCTCTCTCCCCCTTTCCCTGCCTGTCAGCTCCTGTGTGTTTGAGCCGTCTCCTGCGCCACCCCCCCTCCTGCCGCTATTAGTAGCCCACAGTAAAGTAAAATAATGTTTACTGTCAGCCCCTCTGTTTTACTAAGCAATCCTACACTGTGTACATGTTTTTTTATAACATTGTACCTGTAAATACCTTATTTCAGACCGGTTCTGTCGGGTCATGTGACTTCCGGCCACTCTAGGGCTACAGCAGGAGGGTCTGAGCCGAGAGCACAGCTGTTGCCCTTAGATAGGAGGAGGAAAGTGGCTGGAGGTCACTTGACCGGCCAGAAGTGATCTGAAATAAGGTATTTACAGGGACAATTTTATACAAACATGTACACAGTGTAGGAACAGAGGGGCTGGCAGTAATGGTTATTTGACTTTACAACCACTTTGAAAAAAAGCATTTTTTCATTTTTTTTAATATACACTATATTACCAAAAGTATTGGGACGTCGCCTTTACACGCACATGAACCTTAATGGTATCCCAGTCTTAGTCCCTAGGGTTCAATATTGAATTGGCCCACCCTTTGCAGCTATAACAGCTTCAACTCTTCTGGGAGGGCTGTCAACAAGGTTTAGGAGTGTGTCTATGGGAATGTATGACCATTCTTCCAGAAGTGCATTTGTGAGGTCAGGCACTGATGTGGACAAGAAGGCCTGGATTGCAGCCTCTGCTCTAGTTCATCCAAAAGGTATTCTATTGGCTTGAGGTCAGGACTCTGTGCAGGCCAGTCATGTTCCTTCACCCCAAACTCGCTCATCCATGTCTTTATGAACCTTGCTTTGTGCACTAATCTAAATGCTTTAGTGGAGGAGGGATTATGGTGTAGGGCTGTTTATCAGGGGTTGGGCTTGACCTCTTAGTTCCAGTGAAGGGAACTCTTAAGGTGTCAACATACCAAAACATTTTGGACAATTTCATGCTCCCAACTTTGTGGGAACAGTTTGAGAATTACCCCTTCCTGTTCTAAAATGACGACACACCAGTGCACAAAGCAAGGTCCATAAAGACATGGATGAGCGAGTTTGGGGTGGAGGAACTTGACTGGCCTGCACAGAGTCCTGACCTCAACCCAATAGAACACCTTTGGGATGAATTAGAGTGGACACTGTGAGCCAGGCATTCTCGTCCAACAGCAGTGCCTGACCTCACAAATGCGCTTCTGGAAGAATGGTCAAATATTCCCATAGACACACTCCTAAACCTTGTGGACAGGCTTCCCAGAAGAGTTGAAGCTGTTATAGCTGCAAAGGGAGGGCCAAGTCAATATTGAACCCTAGAGACCAATGCTCCGTACACACGATCGGATTTTCCGAAACAAATGTTGGATGTGAGCTTGTTGGGGGAAAGTCCAACCGTGTGTATGCTCCATCGAACATTTGTTGTCGGACTTTCCGCCAACAAATGTTGGCTAGCAGGTTCTCAAATTTTCCGCCAACAAATGTTTGTTGTCGGACTTTCCAATCGTGTGTACACAAGTCCGTCAGACAAAAGTCCACGCATGCTCAGAATCAAGTACGAGCCAGAAGCACTCGGTCTTGTAAAACTAGTGTTCGTAATGGAGATATCACGTATGTGTTGTGCGTCATTACGTTCATAATTGTTACCCAACATTTGTGCGACCGTGTGTATGCAAGACAAGTTGGAGCCAACATCCTTTGAACAAAAATCCATGGTCTTGTTGTCAGAAAGTCCGATCGTGTGTACGTTCATGTGCATGTAAAGGCAGGAATTCCAATACTTTTGGTAAAAAAAAAAAAAAATTATATATATATTTATTTCGTCAGTTTTTTTATGTCGAAGGCCGCATTGGGGAGACTGCCCCTGTCACATTTTCACTGATTCAGGAAGGGAGGTCATATTTCCCCACAGAGAGCAGTGAAACTGACAGAGGCTCTAACTCCTCCCCACATTTGTAGTTTCATATATGCCCCAATGACTGTACACCTAGGGTGACAGAGGTGTAAAAGAATCTAGGACCTATGAGCGCTGGAACACAATACCACAAGTGTTTGGCGCAAAAGACTGAAAGCAAATTCCAGATGGTATGGCACTATACAAGATACCTATAAAAATAGTGAGTATGGTGATAAAAATAATTAAAAGATTAAAAAATTAAATAATAAAATAATTACAAAATGAGTCCGTGATATGACACAGCAAGGTGGATGATGGGGATGATGTGTGGAGTCCACATTCATGGCAGCCTTCCGGTGGGCGTGAAAACCATAGTCCCAAAGAGACACTGTAAAACAAGGAAACAGAGGTGCCTCTGGGTGCAGACTGTAAAACAATTTTAATTTTAAAAAGGCAACAACATAGTTTGCACTCACATTTTGGTAGAAATATCAGGCATTAAAAAGTCCCAAGACAATCAAGGGGGTCCGTGAGGTCATCTCTCTCTGCCGTGGATATGTGTCCTCTAGCTGGTTCCCAAGTGCTGGATGTGTAACGGCCGACAGCGAGGAAGAACACCAGAACGAGGCTTGAGGAGCAAGCAGTGATCCAGGCGAGGGTTGATGACGTCACACCATGTGTGACGCGTTTCCTGAGCCGGCTAGCCGTGAGTGACGTGACGGCTGCGCTCCTTTGTCAAGCTGATTGGCAAGGGGCTGGGAAGGAATATATAAGGAGAGCAATAGGGAAGGGGATGGGGGCGGGGGAAAGGAGAAGGGGGGGGGAGTCAGCAATGACAGCGGGCATTAAAAACAAAAGAGAAGAAGTAAAAGGAAAAGAGAAGGAGATATGGTTAAGAGAATAAATGAGAGAGGATGAAAAGGAGAAGAGAGAGAAGTGGGACCGGAGTTTACAATTATTATATACTGGTATCATATACAATAGACATCACATGATGTCTGATGATGGGGATTTAATTACATTAAATAGAGGATGTGGATGAAAGTTGTATGTAACATAAACAGGGAAAAAAAGGGTGGGGGGGAGAAAATGGGGGAAGGGAAAAGGGGAGGGAGGAGGGAGAGAGAGGGGGGAGGGGAGGGGGGAAGGAAAGGCGATAGTGTTATACTGAACATTCATCCACGCATTGCAATGCATGTAGATGTATGTTCAAATGCAGGATGGGAGGGGGGGAGGGCTGGAATAGGATATATTGTTAGATGTAACATACATGTGTATATATATATATATATATATATATATATATATATATATATATATATACACACACACACACACACACACACACACACACACACACACATATATATATACATACACACATATACTGTACATGTATATATGTATTACATTTAGATAGAAGGAGAAAGGAAGGGAAGGGGGGGGGACAACAGAACATACAATGTAACCTATGAATGCGCATGTAGTGCGCATAGTCATTTTAACTTTATAATAGATATAAGTAATCAAAACAGAACAACAGCATATGAGTATACACTTGTGGACATCACAGGATGGCGATGTTTCGATACATTCATTGATGCCTCCGGGCGAGAGGACATTTAAGCGGTAAATCCAGTAGGTTTCCCTTGCGCACAATATTTTGAATCTTTCGGCAGGCGGGAGAGACCTAGGGATCTGTTCTATGACCCAGACAGATAACCCAAGGGTAGAGCCCTTGTGGGCCGTGGTGAAATGTCTAGGTACACTGTGCCACCCTCAATGTACCTCCTATGCTCTCCAAAACGCTGTCTCAGGGGCCGGATAGTACGGCCAACATATATGAGGCCGCAAGGGCAGGTGAGACCATACACCACATGATCAGATGAACAATTAAAGAATTCCTTCAAGTGGTATGTATGGCCTTTGGTGGAGAAGGATTTTTGGCCATGTTGGACAAAATGACATGTTTTGCAGAGTTTTTTGTGGCATTGAAACATCCCTACCAGAGGGATGAGCGGAATGATGGGTGGAAAGGCTGGAGTGGTTTTCAATTTACTGGGGGCAATTTTGTTTTTAAGAATCAGAGCTCTGGCTTGGTGTTTTGAGAAGTATTCCCCCTGTTTACATAGATGCAAACCTACAAGTCCCATCATGCCTCTGCCTCTGGGTGTCAAGCTTGTGGCCATCAGAGTCTTGCTATGCCTCATGGGACTTGTAGTTCTGCAATAGCTGGAGGTCCGCTAATTGCACATCCCTGCTCTAAATGGTTGAAATTAATTAATTAATTTCAGTTACTTATATAGCACCGTCAATTTACGCAACACTTTACATATACATTGTACAGTCACATCAGTCCCTGCCCTCAAGTAGCTTACAACCTAAGGTCCCCTAACACACATTCATATATACTAGGACCAATTTAGACAAGATGAGATCAACTTACCAACATGTCTTTAGACTGTGGAAGTTAACCAGCGGAAACCCACGCAGGCACAGGGGGAACATGCAAACTCCAGGTAGATGGTGTGTGGTCGGGATTCAAACCAGCGACCCTTTTTGCTCCTAGGTGAAAAAGCTAACAACTACACGACTGTGCTGCCCCTGGCTGGTATTTGCATGGTGTGTGTCCACATTCTTGCTGTTCCTCCAGCCATGGATATACCAGACTATATGCCTGATAGAGGGGTAGAAGGAAACCTTGGCATTTCCTTCATCGGAAACTAGATTAGATAAACAATTTAAATTAACAAGTGACACAACAAGAAGAGCACTGCTGATGTTTTCAAATATTTCAGGACCATGGACAGTACAGTGTCTTATCACCATAGACACCAACATTGCAATCTTGTATTACATGAAAAAATGCAAGCCATAAACCAATTCTTAATTCCAGGAAATATTTAAAAGGGCTTTTCCAGTTTTAGACTCTTTAATCACTTGGCGACCAGCGATGTACCTTTTTTCATCTAGCAATTCTCTTTACTGAAACAGTAAACCCAGTGACTAGGAGCAATCGGGGAGCTTGGTAAAGATGCCACCGGCATCGGCTTCCCCGAACACAGTGAGAGAAACTGATCTTGTTCCTCCTAATTTGTGACGTAAGAAATGGCGAGGATTTTGTCACTTACGGTTTCAGTTCCTTTGTTTACAAGCAATTGCTGGATTATGTAGCAGCAGATCAAACTCATCTCGGTTTTATATGCTGCTTCTGTTGTAAGAACAGCTGTGCATATGGTCCGAATGTTGGCCAGTTCCTGCTGAGCCAGGTGATATTCAGGCTGTGTTTACCCAACTTTAGACTCTGTGACTCAACCCTCTTTAGGGTCTTTATCCGCCTGGTGACATAGACGGGTTGATTTACTAAAGCCAAACAGGTTGTTCATTTTTCAAGGAAATTTTCACTATGAGAGGGAATTTACCCTTAGATTAGTGAATTAGGTGAAGCTCTGCTGATCTCCATCAGCCAATCATGTTCAGGCAAAAATACTGTTTTTGTTTTTTAATTTTCCTTGCATGTGATTGGCTATTCTTTGTAAAGAGAATTTTTACCACATTCACTAAGCTAAGAGTGAATACCCTTGCAAAGTGAACAGTAGGGATGGGCTATCTGTTCGAGTCGAACATGAGCCGAACAGCGAACAATTTGGGGTGTTCGCGGCAAATTCGAAAAGCCGCGGAACACCCTTTAAAAGTCTATTGGAGAAATCTAAAGTGCTAATTTTAAAGGTTACTATGCAAGTTATTGTCATAAAAAGTGTTTGGGGACCTGGGTCCTGCCCCAGGGGACATGTATCAATACAAAAAAAGTTTTAACAATGGTCTTTTTTTTCAGGAGCAGTGATTTTAATAATGCTTAAAGTAAAACTATAAAAATGAAATATTCTTTTAAATTTCGTACCTGGGGAGTGTCTATAGTATGTCTGTAAAGTAGCGCATGTTTCCCGTGTTTATAAGAGTCCGAGAGCAAAATGACATTTCTAAAGGAAAAAAAAGCAATTTAAAAGTACTAGCGCTAGTCCCGGCTATTAATGAATTGTCGGTCCCGACAATACACATAAAAGTCATTGAAAAAAAAAAAAAAAAATGTGTGGGGGTCAGCCCAAAAATCCATTACCAGGCCCTTCAGGTCTGGTATGGATATTAAGGGGAACTCTGTGTCAAAATTAAAGAAAAAGGGCGTGGGTTTCCCCCCCACAAGGGGAAATGCCAGGGTTTCCCAGTTACGTGTACGGGTGAACCCGCCCCCCTCTGAAGCAACGAAGGATTCCCGTTGCATCAGAGGGGGGCGGGGTCACACGTACACGTCACTGGGAAATCCCGGCGTTTCCCCTTGTCAGAGGGGGACGGGATCACGTGACAGGGGGCCCCGCCCTTAGCTACATAAGAGCTGTCAAGCTAGCGCCGCATCATTGGCTGGGTGCCTCTGGTGGAGGCAGGATCCTGTGCGTGTTCGTCGCTGGAGTCGCTGGAGATCGAGAATTGGATTACATAGCTGGAGTAGTAGCATGGATTTATTGGATTACATCACTGGAATCTCTTTTTTATTTTTATTTTTTTATTTTTAATAAAAGACTTGTCCCAAGCCGTCTCCTGTGGTTTTTTAACATTTTGACACTTTCTTTTTGTGAAATGGTAGGGGTACAATGTACCCCTTACCAATTCACATAGGGGTGCCGGGATCAGGGTGTCCCCTTTGTTAAAGGGGGCTTCCAGATTCTGATAAGCCCCCAGCCCGCAGACCCCCACAACCACCAGGCAAGGGTTGTGGGGATGAGGCCCTTGTCCCCATCAACATGTCGAGGGCATGTGGCCTGGTACGGTTCAGGAGGGGGGGCGCTCTCTTGTCCCCCCCTCTTTTCCTGAGGCCTGCCAGGTTGCGTGCTTGGATAAGGGTCTGGTGTGGATTTTTGGGGGAACCCTCGCCATTTTTTTTAAATTTTGGCCTGGAGTTCCCCTTAAAATCCATACCAGACCTGAAGAGCCTGGTAATGGACTTTTGGGGTCCCCCATGCATTTTTTTAAATTTTTCAATGACTTTCAATTACTTTTATGTGTATTGTCGGGACCGACAATTCACTAATAGCCGGCACTAGCGCTAGTACTTTTAAATGACTTTTTTTCCCTTTAGAAATGTAATTTTGCTCTCAGACTGTTATAAACACGGGAAACATGCGCTACTTTACAGGCATACTATAGACACCCCCCAGGTATGAAATTAAAGGAATATTTCACTTTTATTGTTTCACTTTAAGCATTATTAAAATCACTGCTCCCGAAAAAACTGCCATTTTTAAAACTTTTTTTTGCATTGATACATGTCCCCTGGGGCAGGACCCAGGTCCCCAAACACTTTTTATGACAATAACTTGCATATTAACCTTTAAAATTAGCACTTTTGATTTTTCATGTTCGTGTCCCATAGACTTTAACAGTGTTCGTGTGTTTGAATTAATTTTTTGCCTGTTCGCACAGGGAGGTGTTCGACTCATCCTTAGTGAACAGCCTATTTGCCTTTCATAAATCAACCTTTGTGGCAAAGGGTCAATGTCAATGGGCTTTTGATCATGCCAGAACTGCTTTTCTTCCTATTCAAGTAAATGCAAAAGTGGCTTGAAGTAAGTTGAATGCAGAACAGGAAGTCAACTGCAGGTTAAATGCATCGGTCAGTGAATACTGAATGATCTTAGAAGTGTCTTAAATTGATGTTGCAAGTTGCATCATCCATTCACACGAGTTCAAAATGTGTGGTTCTGTAAATAAGAGCCAGATTTGAGTTGTAGAAGCCAGATAAATCCCACACAAAGTGAAGGACTGTGTGAGTCTACAAACCCTTTTCTTATTGTGGAAATGTTCAGTTTGATGTGCCTTGTGAGAAAGGATTTTTTTATTATTGTTTAATGAATAAACATGAGTTTTCATGTGGACTTACCTGTGTGTTCCTGTGCTCAAAGTTTGTTCCTGGATTCTTATGAGGAGTTCCCTGCTAGTTTCCTTTACCATTTGATGCCAATCCCTCACAGTTGCCAGCAGTGAAAGATACCTGAAGGGCCCTGCATGACTCTGAGGTTCTATATGTTGCTCTATCAATTCTTATAGGCTGCTCACACTTACTTAGCCCTTGTGTAGTGTAATAGAAAAATAACTTTAGCCACAGGTGCAACTAGAGACCATAATGCCTGGGCATGTGCATAACTGTGCAACTGGTGCTGAGCTCTTGATGTCATGAGGCTCAAGCATGATAGCTGATGATTGTGCCCCTAAGCTGCTTATTCTATCCAAACTAAAAAAACAAGTTTGCTTCAGATATACTTTAACCATGAGCTAATGCTGGGGGTTCCAGTAACTATACAGAAAGAACTGTTCTGATGGCATGAGTTTCTTCACTAGGGACCACGAGGCTCAGGAAGCATGACATATCCCAGAAGCAGAATTAGTACTTAAACCCATGACTACAGAAGCGACCCCATGGCTATATAAGAAATAGCAGACAGCAGGAGCCGACACAATGGAGGAAGCCAGCGTCGGGGGAAGACCGTGTTTTTTAATGTTTAGCAGACGAAGAAGACATCACCGAAGAGCTAAGAGGGAGAAGAAACCAGCGGTGGGAGAAGAAACCACTGGAGAGAGAAGAAACCACCGGAGAGAGAATAGGAGGATGACACACCGGAGGGAGGAGAAACCACCAGAGAGAGAAGATGGAAAAGAAACACCGGAAGGAGAAGACACAATTTTTAATAAAAGACTTGTCAAAAACTGTCTCTTGTGTTTTATAACACTACACTTCTTTTTTTTTGGTACCCCATACTCATTCGTATAGGGGTGGGTGGGATCTGGGGGTCCCCTTGTTAAAGGGGGCTTCCAGATTCTGATAAGCCCCCTGCCTGCAGACCCCACAACCACCACCCAGGGTTGTGTGGAAGAGGCCCTTGTCCCCAAAAACATGGGGACAAGGTGCTTTGGGGTGGGGAGCAGAGCCCCCAGCCCCAAAGCACCCCCCCATCTTGAGGGCATGTGGCCTGGTATGGTTTAGGAGAGGGGGGGCGCTCGCTCATTCCCTCTCCTGATCTGCCAGGCTGCATGCTCAGATAAGGGTCTGGTATGGATTTTAGGGGGGACCCCACACCATTTTTTAAATTATTTTATTGTGGGAGTGTCCCCTCCACATCCATACCGGACCCAAAGGGCTTGGTATGGACCTGGGGGTGGTACCCCATGCCGTTTTCTTTCACTATTTGTTTTTGCCGGCAATTCTTTTTTTTACATTCAGCTTTCAGCAGGGAATCCCTCTGACAGCTAATGACTCATTGCTTGTTAAGGATGCAGCGGCCGGCTTCTTGGTCCGCTCCTTAGCAACCAGCTATATACAGTGTGCTTACAGTGTGTTTAAAGAGAAAAAAAAGGTAAAAATGCAAAATGCATGAAAACTACATGCAAAAGCGCATAAAAATTGAGGGTTAAAAATGCAAAATGTGCCTGAAAAAGGCATCAAGCGCAGCTGCATAGATGTGAACCTAGACTTAGATATTGTTATATTTTATTTTTCCTAGAAAGAATATTTTTACTTGAACAAATAGTCTCTTGATCATAGTAAGGCTAAAATCCGACCTTTCTGATTGCAGTAAATTACAGACCATAAATAACAATTTGTAGAATGTGCTAAAGGAAACAGTTTTTGTACTGTGTTAATGAATAAAAGGAGTAGATTTGTAAAAGCCAACTAAAACAAATACTTAAACTTATAATATTAACAAACATTGCTCATGCAGTAAGCATGCAGATTACACAAACCATCTGTTCAAATGCTGATGGTTAGTAATGACAAACTGCTCAGTTTATGGACTGTCCTACTGGAGTCTCCATAATTTCTAATAAACTGTTGAACCGAGCCAACGAAAATGCTGTTAAAATGAAATATGGAATTATAGGGTTCACTTTGTAATATTAAATATTTCTGTTAAATCATACTTGGATGTACCTGTATGTTTTTACAGTTTAGGAAATATACACTATGTATGCCAGAAATTTCTGATTAAATAGAGTTGGGTATAACTCACTTCTTCCCATAGTCCTAAATCTTTCTACAACATCTTATGTCTTTAAAACTTGTTCTTTCAGAAATGTTTTCTAATGCTGTAAGAGATAAAATAACTATGAGCTATCATGGAGACAAACACAATCATAACATAGATAGGTTCTTTGGCAAAAGATAAACTTTTTTTTTTTTTTTTTTAACACAGACAAAGCTGCTTAATCATTTGCAGCCCTCTCATTAACTTCTTTTTTCAAATACTTTATTTCTTAACCATCTAGGTTCTCACAACAGTCATATATACACAATAACTTTAACAGATATATTTAACCACTTCAGCCCCGGGGTAACCCTTCGTGACCAGAGCACTTTTTGCGATTCGGCACTGCATCACTTTAACTGACAATTGTGCGGCCGTGCGACATTGTACCCAAACAAAATTGATGTCCTTTTTTCCCCACAAATAGAGCTTTCTTTTGGTTATATTTGATCGCCTCTGCCGTTTTTATTTTTTGTGCTATAAACAAAAAAAGAGCGACAATTTTGAAAAAACGCAGTATTTTTTACTTTTTACTATAATAAATATCCCTCAAAAATATATAAAAAAAAACATTTTTTTCCCTCAGTTTAGGCCGATATGTATTCTTCTACATATTTTTGTGAAAAAAATTTGCAATAAGCGTATATTGATTGGTTTGCGCAAAATTTATAGCGTCTACAAAATAGGGGATAGTTTTATGGCATTTTTATTTTTAATTTTTTTTTATTAGTAATGGCAGCAATCTGCAATTTTTATCAGGACTGTGACATTATGGCAGAAACATCGGACATTTTTGACACATTTTTGGGACCATTGTCATTTATACAGCGATCAGTGCAATTAAAAATGCATTGATTACTGTGAAAATGGCACTGGCAGTGAAGGGGTTAACCACTAGGGGGCAGTGAAGGGGTTAAGTGTGTCCTAGGGAGTGATTCTAACTGTGAGGGTGCTGGGCTTGAACACACAGGACAGTGATCACTGCTCTCGATTACAGAGAGCAGTAGATCACTGTCCTGTCACTAGGCAGAACGGGGAATGCATTGTTTACATAAGCATCTCCCTGTTCTTCCTCTTCATGACACGATTGCAGGCACCCGGCGGACATCGAGTCCACGGGACCCATGGTCACGGAGACAGCGGCAGACGCGCACGCGCGACACCACTTCTTAAAGGGGATGTACCTGTACGCCCTTTTGCCTGCCAGTGCCATTCTGCCGACGTACATCAGCGTGCCCTGGTCGGCAAGGTCAGCAAAGGAAATAGAATAATAGTCCAAAAATAGAAATCAGATCATTCATAGCACCCTCAATATACATCCAGTGAGAATTAACGCCGATATTTCAACTACCACAGGGAACACCCCGACTCCCCATACCCAGGGTCACCCTATCTGTTTTCCATTTTTAAATTACAAAAACTAAAACAAAAATAAATTAAAAAAAAAAAAAAAAGGGGGGGGAAGGGTAGGGAAGGGGAAGGAGATAGGGAGGGGGGCTGGATAGATAATAAATAGCTAATTGACAGGTATCTAGTTGTGATACCTATGCCCTATGCCCTATGCCTGACAATCATGAGTTAAGCAAGGTCAAACCTTCTTCAGAGAGGATAAACATATTCCACCGTCTCCATAGAGATCTTCCACCTTATTGATCTCTTCCAACTTCTGAAGCCAGCATCCGACAGTAGGAGGTAGCGTGTTTTTCCACCTAAGAGGGATACATGCTTTAGCAGCATTTAGTAAATGTCGTAAAATAGATTTCTCATATTTTTTAACTGGGATAGTCATAACATGTAATAGGAAAAAAGTTGGATCCTCAGGTATCCTATAATCTGTGAATTTTTTAATAATGTTCCGTACTTCCCTCCAATATGGTATTATCTTTGGACAGGACCAAAAAATGTGTAGCATCGTACCTTCCTCCTCCAGACATCTCCAACAGCGATCTGGCATTTCAGGGTAAAATTTATGTAGCATCTGTGGAGTATGGTACCACCGTGTCAATGTTTTGTAATTAGTCTCCTGTATCTTAGTACAGATAGATGATTTCAGCAAAAGTCTAATCATTTATTTGTCTTTGACTAGTTGTGATCTTACAGTTCATCTCTCTCTCCCATCTCTCTATCCAAGATAGATATGGTTGTTCCAGAGGGGTAATCAGTAGACCATACATCCTTAAGAGTGTTTGCGTCAAAGTCCCATTGTTCAAGCAGCACTCTTCAAATGTGGATAATTGTCGACTGAACCTCTCCGGAGAATTTAGTGAGTAAAGAAAGTATGTAACTGCAGAGCATTCCAAAAGGGCAGACGGAAGGAGCCCAAGGACTCCATTAATGCAGCTATAGATGGCCAGCTGTCCGGTAGTAAAAAAATGCGATGCTCGAAAGCAGTTAGTTTGTTGAAGGATGGAGAAATGGTGATCTCTCAAGCCTGGAGGAAATCTTGGGTTTTCAAGAATAGGCATCAAGGGCGAGTCCATTGATGAAAGAGAGGTTTTGACAATAGCTTGTGAGCAGGTACGTACTGTGGGGCCTATCAGAGGGCGTAACTTTAAAAACGACGGGAGATTATCATAGCACCATGGTGCCCCTTTCAGTAAAATGTCAGTTTGAGCTTGATCAATCCGAACCCAGAGTTTATCCCTTGAGTGGCGACTCCAGTCTATGAGTCGCCCCAGATGTACAACCTGATAGTATTTAAGTACGTCTGGGAGTGCAATACCTCCACTATGTTTAGATAGAGATAGTTGGGATCTGGGAATGCGTGGTCTTTTATATGCCATATAAATTTGATAAATAAAGAATGGACCTGTTTAAAATACTGGGATGGTATCTTAATTGGTAAGGTTTGAAGTAAATATAAGTACTTGGGTAGGATACTCATCTTTAAAAGATTGCATCTACCAAACCACGAATGCAGTCCCCGATTCCACATCTCCGGAGAAATACACGTTCTAGTCAAAAGAGGGGGGAAATTGAGTTCAAAGACTTGAGTTAGATTGGAGGGAATATACGTTCCCAGATACTTGAAAGCTGTATCTGTCCACTTAAACTTGAAATTTATCTGTAGGGTCTGAAGCAGCGCAGTAGAAACGCCAACCCCCATAGCCACCAATTTATTGAAATTGATCTGTAAATTAGACAATCGGCCATAAATCTCAAATTCACAAATAAAGTTTGGAAGCGAAATGAAGGGGTTAGTGAGAGAAAAGAGCAAGTCGTCCGCGCATGCTGAAATTTTGTGTTGTCCCTTTCCCACTCTAACGCCAGTGATATCTGGATTCCGCCGTATCATATAAAGGAAAGGTTCCAGGGAGAGAACGTAAAGCAACGGGGACAGCAGACACCCCTGCCTCGTCCCATTTGAGATAGGGAAAGGGGTTTGATAGGGCTCCGTTAACTTTGACTTGGGCTGTCAAATGTGAGTAAATTTTAGATATCCACTGCAGCATGTGTTCCCCCAGGCCTATGTGACATAAGACCGTAATAATAAAATTCCAGAAAATAGAAATTTCTTTTAATTCTGTAGCGAGAACCCGTCAGGGCCTAGGGCCTAATTTAGAGGCCCCAAGTGCATCTTGGAGTTCGTCTAAAGCTATTGGTGTCTCCAAGTCTTCTTGAACCTCTGAGGTTAACTGAGGGAGTTGAGAGGAGGCGATATAATCTTCCATTTGTATCTGGGAAACTGCTCTGGAAGGTTGTATAATGAAAAGTAGAAATCTCTAAAGCCCTGTGCAATTTGCTTAGGGAGCACTGCTTTTTGACCTTGAGGTGTAATGATTTGAGGGATATACGAAGCTAGTTTTTGTTCTCTAACCGAACGTGTTAGCATTTTCCCACATTTGCCTCCCGACTCATAGCTAAATCTGCAACATCGTTTTATGGTAGCTTTGGCCTGGTATCTTAAAAGATCCGTAACCTGCTTACAGAGGGAGAAAAGAGTTTGTTCAAGCATAAGGTTCGGTGCATGTTTATGTTGGGCCTCTACTTTGTGGCTATCCTTAAGAAGGGCTGTGAGTTTTTCCGTCCGTTGGCACATATTACAACAAAGCCATGCTCCATGTTTGATAAGAACACCTCTTATAACAGCCTTATGGGCTTCCCATAGGATCCCTACGTCAGTGTCAGGTTGTTTATTGGTTTGGAAGTACTGACCTATCTCATGTTGTACATCTTCCGCTATCTCGGGGATCTGCAAGAGGCTTTCATTCAGTCTCCAGAATCTAGCCCTGAAAGCTAAGAGCTCTGATAGTCGATATGTCAACTCAATCTGTGCGTGATCTGACCATGTAATTAAGCCGATTGCTGTACTATAAATAGCCTGTAGTTGTGCATGTGGGATCAGAAAATAGTCTATGTGCGAATAGAGTTTATGAGGAGTGGAATAGAACGTATAGTCTCTCTTACCTTAGTGCTGTAAGCGTCAGACGTCGATCAGTTGAGCCTTGTGGATAGTTTGTGCCACTCGCTTACGGGTACCAAGAGTAACGGAGGATGAGCCAGAAGAGGTGGGAAGTAACGGAACATTAAGTAACGGAGGATGAGTAACGGAGGATGAGCCAGAAGAGGTGGGAAGTAATGGAACATTAAAATCGCCTCCTAAAATTAGCTGGCTTTCAGAAAATTCTATAAGGCGATCTATTGTACAGCTAAGAAAAAGATATTGAAGGTCATTTGGCGCATATATGGAAGCAAAGGTTATTTTCACCTCTCCTATCATACCTTTGACAAACATAAAGCGTCCTTTCGGGTCTCCCAGGATATCCTGACAAGACCATGGGAGATGGCTAGATAGTAAAATAGATACACCCTTAGTTTTAGCTAGGCTGTTCGTAGAATGGTAAGCAACTGGGTAATACCTATTCTTTAAAATAGGAAGTTTATCATCTCTGAAGTGTGTTTCTTGAATAAAGGCCGCATCTATATGCGAGCGTTTCAGGTCTTTCAGTAGTATGCGTCTCTTTTCAGGGATATTTAGCCCCATTTAACGAGAGTATCTTGACAGTATCCATCTCAGGGTAGGGGATGGGATTTGGAAAGAAAAAGGAGGGAAAGGAAGAAGGAAGAGGGAAAAAAAAAAGGAAAAAGCCCTCGAAATCCCAAAACCTTTTTAGGGGCCTATTTACTATGACCACTAAGGATGGGCACCTTCCGATGACCTCCCTAGGTGCCCCTAAGCATTTGATTTGTGCACTCAGCTTCTTGAACTATGTGAGTGCTGTCCTATTGGGGGGAAGTGGTTGAACACAGCCAAAAAGGAGGAGCTCCCAGCGTTCTCCGCTAGCCCCTTTATATGGTTAATTGAAAAAGAGAGAGAACATAGCATTAATAACACTTTTTTCTAGTTGCCTTGTTATGTTCTGCCTCATCTTCTCTGAAGATCATCTCTTAATATCAAACGTATAGCAAAAATAAATAGAAAAAAAGAAGACGAGGGGTATGGGTATTTCATTTCAATAAGTAACTCTATTGGTACGGGAGTAAAATCCCTGGTTACTAACTATACCTTTAATTGTATATAGGGTGAGATTCTGGGGGAGGGGAGGGAGAGGGAAAAGAGAGAGAAAAAAAATTCCCTGCCTTCAATGGGGAGAAGACCTATTTCCTCCTCTCTCCTCTTTCCCCTCTCCATTTAAAATATCTTTCCAAGTGACTCCCCTCTATCCTTCATCCCCTAGTGACTCAAATATTATCAAATATTATCTAAAAAGAAGATTTATCTTGTATAATGTGAAAAAGTTACTTAACACCTTTGTGTGGTTATTGGTGTAATTATAATTGTGAGAAATACCCCAAGTGTCTATATTTATTTACTTTGTATCTTGTGTCCCTGTTCTTTACCTCGTCTCCCCATTTTCCCCTGCACGTGTCTTATTATGGATATGGTCGTGTATCAAAATTTCTCTTTGTGTCGAGCAAGAAAAAAAAAAAAAAAAAACACCCCTATATGGGGGGGGATTACACCTCTCTCTCCCGTCTTTACCTCCCTCTCCCCTCCCGCCTATATCTGGTATATCTAGAAGTGATTATCTTTAGATCTTGTCTCTTCAATCCATATTTATCTAACACTTTATTAATATTTCCCTTCATTCTGGAACAATCCGTTATGGAAAATCCTCCCTCCTCCCCTTAGATCTCCCCCCCGGCAAGCCATTTAACAAGAGCAACAAAGATTTTATACCACTTAGAGTAATGTCCAAACTATATAATCTAACCCTTACATTGTCTAATATCCATATCTTGATTTCCATAGCAGTCTCGAGAAAGAGAGAAAAAAAAAAAAACAAAAAAAACAAAAAGCAAAAAACAAACAAAAAAACCCCCAGGGGGCAAACACAAATAAAAACCCCACAGGGGCCAAGAAAAAAAAAACCCACAGGGGGCAAAGAGAGGAGAAAAAAAACCCACAGGGGGCAAACACACACAAAAAAGGGGGAAATGAAAAAACCCTTCAGGGGGGCAAACATACAGAAAAAAAGAAAATTAAATGAAAACCCTACAGGGGGCTAACACAGAAAAATAAAGAATGGCTTTTATAATTTACATATTATGTTTATGGAGACGTATCTCCTGATCTTTAATGCTTCCGAGCAAAGTATAGTCTTCAGAGTCCTTGTAGCCTCAAAAAAAAAAAAAAAATTCTTTCGTCTTGTCTCCTAAAGTATATTGGTCTATCTAAGCTAGGAAGACCTCTCCGTGAAATTTCAGTTCTGCTTGAATGCTATTCTCTTTCGGCTATCTGTCTGTGGGGATATCTGCCGCCAATCTGGTACAGCCAGCCTGTCTTATCTGGTCTAAAACCGAGCGAATTAAGGCTCTACGTTGTAGGGTAGCCTTTGACACGTCCGGTAATATTTTGATCCCTGCGCCGCCCAGCTCTGTTATGCCAGTCTCCCACGCTTTTCTAAGTATAGTCTCCTTCTGCAAGAAATAATGGAGGCGGCAGATCGCATCTCTTGGGCGGTTGGGATCTGTAGGTTTAGGGCCCAGTGCTCTATGGACCCTATCAAGTTCCACATTAGCTGGAACATCATCCACTAATAACTCCTGGAAAATGCCTTTTACCTTGTCGCTGAGGTTCCCTTGGTCTACACTTTCTGGGATGTCACAGAGTCACACATTAGTCCTGCGACTCCGGTCTTCCAAACCTTCCAGTTGTAGCTGGAATACTTTTGCTGTTTCTGTATGGGTCACGCTTTCGTCTACTGCTAGATGCTCTGAGATTGTCTGTATCTCGTCTCCATGTATAACCTGTAATTCTTTACCATGTGCTTCTTCCACTTTAGAGATAAGAGCCTCTATGTCCGCTTGTGTAGGGAGATCTTGTATTAGCATTTTTATATCATCTTCCTTCTTTTGGGTTAATAGCAGGTCCTCTTGCTGAAGGAAAAACTGTCTCTCTGATGCTAATGTCTATTGTGCCTCTAAAGTGATAGCACTCACTGCTGTTTTAATAGCTAGGGGAATCTGTGCTTGCTGTGCTGTCTGTGTGGTCTGAACCCCAATCGCTTGACCTCTTGTGTATGCCATCTTAGCCCCAGAGCCACGTCTGTTTGCTGCTGAAAAATATTGATCTATCTCAGCCTGAGCTTCCCCTGTTTTGGCCGCTTTTGCTGTTTTATATAAAGTTTTTGCCACCCTCTGCCTTTGTGATTGCATACCGCTATAATAACTCAAAAGGAAAAAGGAAGAGGGGACGCCAGCTTATAATGTCTCTCTAGCAATTAATAAAGCTATACAAATAAGGTTTACTGATCCAATGAAACCACAATCTCCTTCACAGATATCCTGTAGAGCTGACAGCCCCTTCAGGCTTCAGAGGGAGTATCAGCTGTTCCAATCCAGATCTGTAGTACGTCCTGTCTCTGCTGAATTCATAGGGGGGGTGTCCACGGATGCAGTGAATGGATCGTGTTCAGTTGATCTGACCAGTGGAGACAGCACAACAATCAGCAATCAGCGGGCACCCCCAACTGAGAGGGATTCAAGTTCAGTTTCCCAGTGCAGAGTAGAGTTGCCACCTCATCCCTTTAAACCCAAACACATATTAATTACACAGGTTCTGTGGCTAATTGAATCCAGCTAAAGCACTAAGTGAATTTAATTACCAATTAATATGTGTTCGGATTTAAAGGGATGAGGTGGCAACCCTAGTGCAGAGTCCGATAGCTTATCTTAATCGGTGACTAATAAATGTGGCACCAGGCACTGAACAAGGTAATCTTACTCTCTTAGTAAGCTGCTCCTCTCTCCACATCACAACTTTTGGATTGCTCAGGCTGCTCAGGTGTATATCATATTTGATTGAAGCAGGTTAAGGCAGAGGAGAAACAGGAGCTCCTTGAACAGGTGTCTTTACTCGTCCATGTCCAATCACGCCCCCCCGAGGTAAAGATTTTGCTCTCATTAACTTCTAAAGGAAATTTGATTGGAGATTGGGAGATTGGTTTTGAGACCCAAAGGCTCCTTTCACACGGGTTTGTCTGTTTGACGGACTCAGTGGGGGATCGATCCGCTGATCCCTGCTAAGCAGGCGGATGACAGGTCTATCTCCGCTCACTGTGCAGAGACAGACCTGTCAGAGTCTATGGGGAGATAAAAACGGACCGCCTGTCTGTTTTCATCCGATTCCATCCAATTTGATCCGCCAGACGGCTGGAAAATAGAACCTCCATCTGTCTAGATTTGGCAGACAGGATCGGATCAGATAGCAGCGGGTGTCAGCATACATGTCACTGCTGACATCCGCCACTCCATAGAGGTGCATAGAGCGTCCGATCAGGTCCATCTAAAAATCTGACAGGCAGACCTGATCGGAAAGCCTATATGAAAAGCTTGTCTTAAAGCGGAGTTCCAGCCTGTATTAAAAAAAAAAAGTCAGCAGCAAAATACAAATACTGTAGCTGCTGACTTTTAATATAAGGACACTTACCTGTCCAGGGAACCCGCTATGTTGGCACCCGAAGCCGACACATCCATGGGCTTCGGGTGCAGGCATCCTTACTAAGGGAAACAGGAAATGAAGCCTTGTGGCTTCACAGCCTGTTTCCTACTGCGCCTGGGCGAGTCACGCCGCGCTTTTTGAATGGTCCCGCTGTCTTCTAGGACCTGTGTGTATCTCCCAGTAGGCAGCGGGGGGGAGGAGGAGGGGCCGTAAAAAAGTTTTAAAAATGGCCGTTTTTTCGGGAGCAGTGAAATATTCCTTTAAATATCGTACCTGGGGGTGACTATAGTATGCCTGTAAAGTGGTGCGTGTTTCCTGTGTTTATAACAGTCCCTGCACAAAATGACATTTTTAAAGGAATAAACATCATTTAAAACTGCTTCCGGC
The DNA here is from genome assembly GCF_042186555.1 of Aquarana catesbeiana. Taxonomy (NCBI): domain Eukaryota; kingdom Metazoa; phylum Chordata; class Amphibia; order Anura; family Ranidae; genus Aquarana; species Aquarana catesbeiana. The sequence goes on along the minus strand of NC_133325.1, from coordinate 110,318,171 downwards.
TGTAATGTAATGTCGGGTCCTGACAATATGGATGAAAATTATTGAGAAAAACGGCATGGGTACCCCCCCCAGCCCATTACCAGGCCCTTTGGGTCTTGTATGGATATTAAGGGGAACCCTGAACCCAAATTAAAAAAAGAAAAGGCGTGGGGCCCCCAGGCCCTATATACTCTGAACAGCAGTATACAGGCGGTCCCGCCCTCAGTTATATAGGAACTGTCAGAAGAACAGAAGCGTCACACAGCGGGAACCACCCATGGTTGCGGATCGTCCGGAGAATGAAGCAGGGAAGAATTAGCCGGAGAAAGATATGGATAAGAAGACCGAAGGAAGAAGCAGAGGATCGGAGGAAGAAGAGGAAGAAGCAGAGGAAGAAGCAGAGGAAGAACAAGATGGAGGAAGAAAACCGAATGAAGACCAGAAGAAGATGGAAGAAGAAGTGGGGAAAGAAGAAGACATTAATAAAGGAATTGTGAAAAACCGTCTCTTGTCTTTTTTAACATTTTTGACACTTTTTTTGTGAAATGGTAGGGGTACATTTGTGTCGGGATCTGGGGGTCCCCTTGTTAAAGGGGGCTTCCAGATTCCGATAAGCCCCCCGCCCACAGACCTCCACAACCACCGGGCAAGGGTTGTGGAGATGAGGCCCTTGTCCCCATCAACATGGGGACATCCTCCCCATGTTGAGGGCATGTGGCCTGGTACAGTTCAGGGGGGGGTGCTCTCTTGTCCCCCCTCTTTTCCTGCGGCCTACCAGGTTGCGTGCTTGGATAAGGGCCTGGTATGGATTTTTAAGGGGACCCCACACCATTTTTTAAAAATTTTGGCTCAGGGTTCCCCTTAATATCCATACCAGGCCAGTATGGAATTTGGGGGTACACCCACGCATTTGTTTTTTAAATTTTGGTTCGGGGTTCCCCTTAACCACTTCAACCCCGGAAGGATTTACCCCCTTCCTGACCAGAGCACTTTTTACAATTTGGCACTGCGTAACTTTAACTGCTAATTGTGCGGTCATGCAATGCTGTACCCACACAAAATTTGCGTCCTTTTGTTCCCACAAATAGAGCTTTCTTTTGATGGTATTTGATCACCTCTGTGGTTTTTATTTTTTGTGCTATAAATGGAAAAAGACCAAAAATTTTGAAAAAAAACGATATTTTTTACTTTTTGTTATAAAAAAAAATCCAATAAACTCAATTTTAGTCATACATTTAGTCCAAAATGTATTCAGCCACATGTCTTTGGTAAAAAAAGTCAATAAGCGTATATTTATTGGTTTGCGCAAAAGTTATAGCGTCTACAAACTAGGGTACATGCCTCATTTCTTGAGGTGCTAAAATGGCAGGGCAGTACAACCCCCCCAAATGACCCCATTTTGGAAAGTAGATACCCCAAGGAAATTGCTGAGAGGCATGTTGAGCCCATTGAATATTATTTTTTTGTCCCAAGTGATTGAATAATGACAAAAAAATTGGGCCTTAGGCACTGGTGGTGGTGCCACAACACTGCAACCCCTCACAGATCCCAGTGGATTTTCGGTTGGAAAGGTCTCCAAGTCTGATCTTGCCCCTAGGTATTCCTGCACCATGTAAATCAGACGCTGGCGATGGTTGCTGGAACCGATCAGACCTTGGGGCTCTGGACTAAAGAATTGTCTGAACGCATCGGTCAGACGGCCACCTTCTCCACCACTCCTTCTGTGACTAACCGAAGCCTCAGCAACACGTTGTCCAGGAGGACCAGGAAATTGTAACCTCCCAGGCTCTGGAAACGCATTGCACAAACCTTTCTGCAAGGCCTCCAGAAGACGTTTCATCCTCTGCTCCCTCTGCGAAGGCTGGATAAATTCTGCAACCTTACCCTTGTAACGTGGATCAAGAAGGGTTGCCAGCCAGTAATGATCCCTCTCCTTGATACCACAAATCTGAGGGTCCTTTCGCAGGCTTTGCAAGATCAGGGAGGCCATGCAGCGAAGGTTTGCTGAGGCATTCGATCCAGAGTCCTCTGGGTCACTAAGGATGACATGATCCAAAGCCACCTCCTTCCAGCCACCTACAAGTCCATGGGTTTCTGGGGACTGAAAACGATTCCTTGAAGACTGCTGCTGCTGAGTGCCAATCTCCACCTCCATGCTGACACAATCCTCATCCTCCTCCTCATCCTCCTCCTCTTCCTGTGTAATTGGCGGGCCTGCAGGAATAATGTCTGGATAAAGGGGGCCTTGAGAGGTAAGGAAGTCCTCCTCTTCCTCCCTCTGTTCTGCCTCAAGTGCCCTGTCCATTATTCCACGCAGCGTGTGCTCCAACAGGAAGACAAGAGGGACAGTATCACTGATGCATGCACTGTCACTGCTCACCATCCTCGTGGCCTCCTCAAATGGTGACAGGATAGTGCATGCATCCTTGATCAGTAGCCACTGGCATGGCAAAAAAAAGCCAAGCTCCCCTGACCCTGTCCTGATGCCATACTCACACAGGTACTCATTTATGGCCCTCTGCTGCTTGTGCAGCCACTGCAGCATTACCAAAGTTGAGTTCCACCTGGTGGGCATGTCACAAATGAGGCGGTTCTTGGGCAGGTTGCATTCCTTTTGAAGGTCAGCCAGCTGAGCACTGGCATTATATGACCGGCGGAAATGCCCACAGATTTTCCTGGCCTGCCTCAGGAGATCCTGTAAGCCCGGGTACCTGCACAAGAACTGCTGCACCACCAAATTAAGGACGTGAGCCAAACAGGGAACATGGGTCAAGTGTCCCTGTTGGAGGTTGGTGCCATTGTCAGAAACCACCATTCCTGGCTGAAGCTGGCATGGCGTCAACCACCTCTGAGTCTGCCCCTGCAGAGCTGACAGAATCTCTGCCCCAGTGTGGCACCTGTCCCCTAAGCAGACCAACTCAAGCACTGCATGGCATCTTTTTGTCTGAGTGCTTGCGTAGCCCCTTGAACACGTACGGAGCACTGCTGGTTCCAAGGAAAAATAATCTGCAGAGGAAGAGGCCATAGAGGAAGAAGAAGAGGAGGAGGTGGAGGAGAGAGGTGTGGCAGAATCACCACTACTAGCATTTTGGAGGTGTGGTGGTGGAACAAGCTCCAACAATACTGCAACCTGTCCTGCATCCTTCCCAGCTGCCAGCAGAATTATCCAGTGTGCTGTGACCAGTGCGCTGTGGCCAAGACATTGCCTTCCACATGCCGGTAGAGAGCCGGAATGGCCTTCCGTGAAAAGAAATGGCGTTTGGGAACCTGCCACTGAGGTATTGCACATTCCGCAAATTCACGTAAGGGGCAGAGTCTACCAGCTGAAAAGGCAGCAGTTGGAGTGCTAGCAATTTAGCCAAGCTAGCATTCAGCTGCTGAGCGTGTGGATGGCTGGGACCAAATTTCTTTTGACAGTTTAGCAACTGGGGTAGGGAAATTTGCCTGCTGCAATCGGATGTTGGTGTAGTGATAGCATATTGCCCGCAAGTACTTGGCACACTTAATTCTACACCTTCATTCCTCTCAGTACAGGTTTCTGAGAAAACTGAAGGTATAGTGGGGTTGGAGATCCCAGCTGATGAGGAGCAAGGAGAGGTCCGCCTTGTTCTTTGGTGTGGGTCTTTTAAGTACTGTTGCCAATGAACTGCATGGGAGGTCGACATATGTCTGGTCAAGCCATGTGGTGCCCAAGCGACTGCTGTTTTGGCCACGCTTGATACACTTCAGACATATGTTTCAAACAGCAACAGTGCGATCTGCTGCACACGTATCAAAAAAGGCCCACACCAAAGAACTTTTCAAAATAGGCAGGGAGTCATCAGCGCCCGGCACATGCGGAGCTCTGCGGTGTGATGCAGTGGGGTGGCTGACCTTAAGCTGGCCCCTGGAGGGCATCCTGCCTTGTTGGAGATGTGCCTCCTCCTCCTCTCTTCTATCAGGCACCCTCCTAGAGTCAGTGACCTCATCATCCCCTCCCTCCCCATCACTGGGGCAAACCTGGCAGTATGCTGCAGCTGGGGGAACATGACTGCCAGTTTCTTGTCCTTCTTGGGCACCCTCTCTCTCTGCGCTCATGTTACTGCCTTCCTCAACCTGGGTACCATCATCGGAGCCTTCAAAACGCTGCACATTCTTCTGCAGCATGTACCCGACACTGTGGTCGAACAGTTCGGGGGACTCCTCCGTGCATGATGGTGGGCTAGGGAAGGAGTGACTGATGACATTGAGCCGATGGAATAGGCCGCTTTGGTAGCTGCATTGGCAGGCAAACTACTCTGAGCCTGGGTGGCAGAGGATGAGGAGGATGAGGACGGCTTAGTTATCCACTCTACCAACTCTTCTGCATGTTGTGGATCAACACGGCCAGCTGCTGAAAAAAAGGACAACCGTGCCCCATGGCCACGTGCTGAGGATGCACCATGTCCACGACCAGCACTGTTGGCTGTAGATACAGGGCCTGCTTGCCATCTTTTAGTGGCTTGTGAGCATCTGTCTTTCCTTGGTGGCCTTCCAGACATGCTGTAAAATTTTATTAACATAACACTGCCTAAAGTTTACTAGAAAAAGTACACCAGGAATGGCCTGCAGTCAGATATAGGCTTGGCTAGACTACAATACAGTGGATATATATATGTAGGAGACTGTATATATATTTAATGCACTGCAGATCACTAAATCACCTGCCTGCCTGCCTGAAAGTATATTTGAAAAAGCACACCAGGAATGGCCTGCAGTCAGATATAGGCTTGGCTAGACTGGAATGCAGTGGATATATATATGTAGGAGACTTCCTGCCTGAAGTATATTAAAAACAGTACACCAGGAATGGACTGCAGTCAGATCTAGCTAAACTGGATACAGTGGATATATATATATATATATATATATATATATATATATATATATATATATATATATATATATATATATACGAGACTGACTGTATATATATATGTATTAAATACACTGCAGCTAACTGAATCAGCTGCCTGCCTGAAGTATATTAGAAACAGTACACCAGGAATGGACTGCAGTCAGATCTAGCTAAACTGGATACAGTGGAGATATATATATATATATACAAGGCTGACTGTATATATATATTAAATACACTGCAGCTAACTAAATCGCCTGCCTGCTCAATCTAAATGAAATGACACTCTCTCTTGGTCAAGGCCAGCAACACACTACACAGGGCCGATGTGCATGCGGCCTTATATATGGCTCTCTTTGCTGACGGCGCTGTGATTGGCAAAAGCATGCGGGTCATAGTGCATGCTTGGCCAATCATCGGACAGCAATGCACTGCGATGTCGCAGTGCATTATGGGTTGTGATGCGCCGCTAGAATTTGGCGTGAACACCCAATAATGTTTGTATTTCGACGAACGCTCAAACAGCTAATGTTTGAGTCGAACTCAAGTTCGACCCGTACATAAAGCTTATCCCTAGTAGAAACAGTACATTTAAAAAAGGGAAATTAAGTAAAAATAAGTAAAATGTCCTAATTTAAGGAAATATATCTCTGGATATACTTGGATACTGTACTAATACTGTATATTAGAATTAGGGTGTGATATTGAGATTATCACTTGAGTATTAACAATTTTATTAATTATATAGATATATTATAATAACTGGTTTAGACAACCTTTGGTTGGAAATGAAATCCAGGTTAATGGGGAAATTTGTAAAAAATGGGTTTAGTTTAGATTAAGATAACAATTTTGTAATTTTACATTTATTGAGCGAAAAAAAAAAAAGATTAAGATGAGGTTGTTAATTGGAATACAGGTGCCATAATATTTAACAAAGCCAAGATGGATGGGATACATTAGAAGTTTTTCTACAAAAATTAAATCTAAAGGGCTGATAATAACTTGATGTGCGGTCCATGATGTGAGAGTAATAATAAATAACATTTAAATATAACAGACCCATCACATCAAGTCCATACATTCCCTTTTAGGATAGATGCCACCTGCAGCCAGTTGTTTTAAAGTTTTTGATCCGGCTGAGAGCTTTCTGTTTTGTCATATACAAATTGTTGGTCCTTTTGTTTTTATTTATTTTTATTTTTGAAATCCAAAGCATAATGTGTGGATTGTGAAATGATGTGCCCCTTTTCCTTGTAAGTGCTGTGGTATAAGCAGAAGAATATTTTGGATTTATTGGACATCTTTGCATGACCGCAGGGTTATGTTATCATTTATTATGTTATGACATCAGGAAAATAATGTCAGATGCAAACTAAGGATTTGTGTTATCTACCTAAAACTAACAACAGAGCAAGCAATGAGAAATGTATAATATTGCCAGGAAAAAGTTGTCATTTTGAAACTTGAAACTGAAGTTCTTACACAAACGGCATGATAGTAAACAAGCCATTGTAATATATTTATGCAAGCTGGACCCAGTAATGAAGGGTTCACCCCGATATATCAGAGCTGTAGCTTTATGAAAAGGTGTTATTAGACAAAGTTACAGACATTATTTTGGTCAAATATTTAATTTTTAATGGTCCCACATTCTGCGTAGCAAATATACAACTAAATGTTTGTCTAATGAAAGGTTCAAAATATGAATTTGTTTTGTTTGTTTACGTACAAATCTAACAATGAAAAATGTGTACATTTGAATCCAGCCACCTTATTGCCTCTATTGGAGGAGGCTGGAGACAAAGCAAATCACATGTGTTAAATTAATGATGTAGATATCAGCTGCTGTGAGCCCAGTGCAGGACACACTCACTGAAGACCCAGATATTTCATTTATTGTAGAGTTATTCCCAGTTTTATACTGAGTATGCAGTTAATCACCCAGAAGGATACTCTGTATTTAGAGTCATTGGATCCTTTTTCCCCAGCTCAAGAAGCAGAGCTCCATGTTTTAGCAAAGCCTGTGAGCTATAAAAAGAGGGCTTTTGGTTGCATTTGAAGGGCCAGAAGTTTGTTTTTACTTCGACAGGTAAACCAATCAATTTGATTGGCTGTTTTCAGCCTTCCAGGTTTTTGCTGAGGTAGCCATACTAACATTAAAAATTCACACATGGAAGCAGTCCAGGCGACTAAGGATGCTGAATTTACAGCCCCGGACACTTGCTGGGTCTATGCAAATCACAGATTCCACCCTAGTTCTGGCCCAGTATAGCTGGGATTAATAATTCAACTTTAAGGACCCCAGAATGAGAAGAACAAGTGGTGCACAGGGGGCAACTTCTTATTAAACGGGATTTTGGAAAAATGTGATCTTTTATGTCTGCCAGTCACTCTTTTCCCTCCAGCTTGACAGATTGACCATGTCATCAGTCACAAGCAGTTATGGCTGCCTTAGTAAATGAGCATGGGATAGAGCCAGGGATCACCACAGTTGTTTTTTATGACATACCACTTCTTGTTTTACCTGTTACCAAAGGTGTTACCAAAAGCTGAACATCCTTTCTAGAGATTACAAAAAGATATAACCAGATGCCCAAGTCAGGATCTTACGAGTATGCATTTTGTCTGTATGGACATGTCTTCTGGATGTCCAGTGGCAAATGCTATTGCAAAGGCCACAGTAAAAAGTGTTATCAGAAGTAGTTTGTAAGTACAGTGCAACAAGGGGTTAAATTCTGTGTTACATTTATTCATAGATTCATTTATATATTTACCCTTTTAGATATGTGGTCAGTAAATGCAATGATTAAAATACACAAAACAAAGAATGTAATAAAAGAGATTCACTTAGCTTCGATTAAAGATGTATTACAGATGTTACAATACAGGATAAATTCAGCATTCAATCCAGGGAACCCCTCAACTTCTGAATTTTCAGATAGTTCTGGAAGCTGACAGCCTGTTCAAGATCTAGGACCACTCATGTCCCTCAACGAAGTTCACCAGCCTGCTCTATTGTCTGACCTTTTAAAGGCTAGATGGAAGGCGCGAAAAAGCTGGTTTTATCTGGTACATCTGGTACTAACAAAGCCTAGCCCGAGACAATGTGACCATCTGTGAATGACCGTCTGTGAGCTCAGAAACATACATTTTACATATATAGAAATATATGTATATATATATATATATATATATATATATATATATATATATATATATATATATATATATATATATATATATATATAATCACCTTAAATCTATTACTAAGTTTCTTGTAATTCAATAACTAAAGTTATGTATGAATATAGACCCATTCTACATTCAACCCCTTGACTTACAAGATTCTTAGTTTAGTTTATAATACTCAAGATTACTTATAGATATATCAAGATGTTCTACTCAAGGTAGTCCTTTCGCTTGTACTCCAATATAAACATTTCTGACTTCATTAATTTCATCCTTCACATTTCCATTCGAGTATGTACGGAAACACTCCTCATTATTAAATATGGTCCCATATATCCCACCCCTTGGGTATTTTCCACATGTAAATCAATGTATAACAATTTTACATCCTTCCACGCCTCGTCTTATTTATCTAAAGTTCTATCTCTTGACCCACTTTCTCTGTCTGATTTACCTGTCCAGGAAATCTCATTCTGCTATGTTAGGGCTGAAAAATATAAAAAATGTCCAGGCTTATAAAAACAACTATATGTTGGACTAACAGAATAACACCAAACTTCCTTTTGAAAGTACAGGCATGAGCATCAAACTTTCCTTTCCAAGAGTTTAAACGCATAGATACTTGTCAAAGTCCTCCATATCTGGTGATGGACAGCAGAGTCTTAGACATCCGGTTACCAGATCGCAGCTGCAGCATAACACTTGCAACACTGTAGAACTGAAAGAACTATAGAATACAAAGTCCATATCCTTCGGATTATTGCAGCTCACAAGTCATAGACGTGCAGGCACATAACCACCTAGTAGCTGGAACTTCTACAGACAGTTCAGGCACATGACCATCAGAGCAGATAAAACAGTTCAAGTACTTCACCATCAGATTCAGGTACTTAACCATGATAGCGGATGGAACAGTTCAGGTACTCGACCCTCAGAACAGGTGGAACTTGCACCAACAGTTCAGCTGCTGATCATTGGTAAAGACTATATAGACCGTTGCTGCTGTCAAAAGTGTTTGTCTTCTTTCTCCAATATGCTTCTAGTTAACATCATGGCAGGTGTGTTACCAAATATGTCAGTCCAACATTCCTTAATTAACAACAATGCCCATATAGCCCATTATAGATTTCTGAACAGGCAAATCGATAATCATTAGTGACCTGTCTTAACACTGAAAAACTCAGCTTTCTACATTAAAGGTGAAATAATATTACAGGTTTTTACTCATCCCCCACCTGAACTATACACTACTCTGTCTCAAATTATAGGCCCAACTTTAAACTACTTCATGTGTGTTTCCTCTATGCACTTTGATCTCCTTCCACACTCTAAAGACATTCTGGCAGACTAACTGGCTCTTGTCTACACTTATCTCAATATGTGCATATAATATGCCCATGCATATGTGTCACTGTATTCTACATGCCAGTCCAAGGAGAATTGAGGAAAACAAAACCTGAGAACCTATTTTATAACTCTTTTTCTTTACCAAGAAAATTTTATGAAAACTCAACCAGGTGAATAGAACAGGGTGGTCAAAGAATCACTGAGTGTCAGATATAACTGACCATATATATAACACTAGAACTCCTCATGTTGAAAGACTTAAAAATTGTGTTCAGTGCAATAATATTAACCTAAATGTACAGTTATAAGTAGACATAAGTACTTTTTTTCCTTGAAAAACAAAATGATTACTTTAAATTTAAACTGTCAATCATGCAGAAAAATGTACTTTATATGTAAAACCCCAGGCACACTCCCACAGTGGTACCAAAATAATTATGGCAGAATATACAGAAGTAGATGCAGCCATAATTTAGCTTACATATACACAGAAAAGAACAACATGTAAATGTTTGGGTATTCTTACACCCTTCAAACCATTACAAGTATTATATAATTCCAGATATCAAAACAATCTTGCTGTCAATATTCAAACATTATTTGTTCTATATCATTTTATAATCAACTCAATCAGAGGAAACACTTATAAAACTATTATGCAGCATCAAGAGTATTAGCTGCTCTGGTTTACCACCAGTTCCAATGAAAACTTTCAGTACATTTGCATATTGCATAAAAATAACAACAAAAACAACATAAACAATTCAGTTTGACTGTAATCTTAATCTTTAGTTCTTGGACATCAAACCATATCAGACAGGTGGATTGATACTGTTTAATATTATCTAGGAACTAAACAAAACAAAAAGGTTATTTAGTGTGATGTTATTACAGTTCCTTCCTAGAAAGTAACAAATAGTTAGCAACAAACACAATTAACCAACACTTTCCACAAACAACAAAACATATGGCCATTATTTCTGTTATTCATGAGTGCACTTTTATTACCCTTATTAATTGAGCTCATATTATTTAAAGTGGTGTTTTCCGGCTGAAATTATACTTTTTAAATAAAAATACCCCTATAATACACAAGCTTAATGTATTCTAGTAAAGTTAGTCTGTAAACTAAGGTCTGTTTTGTTAATTTATAGCAATAGTTTGTTATTTTATAAACTTACAGCAGGCCGTGGCCATCTTAAGTCTGGGCATCTGAAGCCAGACTGTATTTCTTCCTGGATCTCATCCTTGCAGATCTCGCACATGCTCTGTACAGCACAAGCAGTGTAATAGGTTTCAGGTCAGGTTTCCACAGCAACGGCAGTTTCAGAGGAAGTTGTCGCCCCTTCCCCGAAGGCATTGCAAACAGGAAATGATGCGATGGGCCGCGGCCAGGGAGGAGGAAGTGAAAAATGAATACAGCAGATATACAGTAGGTACTGAGAAAAAAAATAAAAAAATATCCAATTTGTTTACAGTGCACAGTTTAGTGAGGGATGCTGAAGAGTTGTAAAAGTGGGTGGAACTCCACTTTAATTAATTATCACCACGTGGATTTTCATTAAAGGACGTCCATTCAAAGTTGTCATTAACCATGGTTGAAATAATTCACAAGAACATTATATGGTGTTCATTACATTTGTGCACAAACATTATACATCACCAAACTCATATTGATGTTTCTATTGCAACCTCTTGTTCAATACCATACAGATCTACGAAACTTCTAGGAATAGATCTGGTTCCTTCTGTATTAACGAAAAAACATTAGTGTTGTATCCTAGAACATGACACTATTACATTCACCAATAGAATTATAATAATCATGACTGCTATTCAGGATTTTAAAGGGTGTTAACATCAATCAGCCATTTACTTTCTTTGTTTCAAATAATCCTAAATTTTAACAAAACTAACAATTTCAACTAAGATGTTATTTTTTCAACATGATTAGACATTTCTCAGATGTTCAGCACTGTCCTGCTTTTCACAGGCACAAGCTTTTTTAAGGGGGGGGGGGGTTAAGGGGAAATCTCACTCTCTTAAGGGATCGTCTCCATTCAAGCAGACTCTCACAAATACAGTCTACAGCTGTAGCTCTTCTTTTCACAAAATGCTGGACTATTGTCCATTGTCCGGGGGGGGGGGGGAGGGGAAGAGGGCGATACTGCAAGCTGCAGCCATTCCTGCTAACTACTGATCTTTTCAGTTAAACATACAAAAACTCACTTAAACATCAGTAGCCAAATGCATTTTTACATATCATCCATACGACAACTTTTCCTCACTAATAGCTAGCTAAACAACCAACAAAAGAGCTCAACATTTAAACTCAACACATATATTACTGCAGTAATCACAATCTAAGCATCAACACAAGTCATATTTTTCCTTTTACTACCTGTTTTCTGCTCATCGTTTTCAAACCTTAAAGAACAATTATGTGAACACCAGCGAAAGGGCCACTCGTCCACCTAACGCGGTCATCAGCTCATCTGTTCTATATCTCAAAAAATCTAAAGCTTGCCGAGGGCTCGCTAAGCACACAATGAGTGGAAACATTCGACCATCTACCCCCTTTTTGTCTCAGTGCCTGCAAAAATATCCATCCTAATATAGATGCAGCTTTCTGTTCCGATTTTGAATATCGAGACAAGTCAAGATTCAGGAGACAGTGGCGGGGGTCTTCCACTTTAAATGCATCCTGATACTTGATCAGTTCACGAGCCAGAGTAGACCAGTGTCTAGAATCTGCCCACTCTGAGATGGGGCTCTTTCGACTGTCTCCCCCCTTCGCTTTTTTTATCCAGTTAAACATATCTGCCACTAACTGCCACCAAAGCAAAGCTAGCAACAAACCTCCCATCACAGTGCACACTAATAATACAGTTTCCCAACTGTAAAAAAACATTACAATTCACAACAGTATTACTAGGATTAATCACTGCACTTCATACCAGCACTGAAAGGGTTAAATATCCTGCTCGCAGCGCCATTATGTAACAAGGGGTTAAATTCTGTGTTACATTTATTCATTAATTCATTTATATATTTACCCTTTTAGATATGTGGTCAGTAAATGCAATGATTAAAACACACAAAACAAAGAATGTAATTAAAAGAGATTTACTTAGCTTCGATTACAATACAGGATAAATTCAGCATTCAATCCAGGGAACCCCTCAACTTCTGAATTTTCAGATAGTTCTGGAAGCCGACAGCCTGTTCAAGATCTAGGACCACTCATGTCCCTCAACGAAGTTCACCGGCCTGCTCTATTGTCTGACCTTTTAAAGGCTAGATGGAAGGCACGAAAAAGCAGGTTTTATCTGTTACATCTGGTACTAACAAAGCCTAGCCCGAGACAATGTGACCATCTGTGAATGACCGTCTGTGAGCTCAGAAACATACATTTTTCATATATAGAAATATATATATAGTAAGTAAGTAATCACCTTAAAACTATTACTAAGTTTCTTGTAATTCAATAACTAAAGTTATATATGAATATAGACCCATACTACAGTACAGAGTGCAGAATCTACAGAGAGTAACAGAGGAAATCGTTTTTTATAGGAAAGTCCTTACTAGAAGTTTTGAGGTTTTATTTTTACACTCCCTACTGTCTACAATGTAGCTGCAAAAGTAGAGTAAGAAACTAGAAAACTTTTGCCTGAATGTTTTTTTTATAATTTATCAAGGCCTTAAAGGAATGTTGGACTCTATCCCTATGGGATTGGGTTTGGGAGTGTGTTACTTGATTATATTTTGTCTCAGCAGCTGAAGTCCTCCATTTGGATCTCACAGAGAATATTGCTGAACTTTTAAGGTTTTTGACAAACTCATGCATGTATTTTCTCACCAATTCCAGATCCTAAGATTTTGGAAGGATCTAAAACTAAAGCCAGGTGACTTGTGGACTGTTAAGAGACATTCATATATAAGGAAATGGTTGGGGACTCAATATAGTGTCTATTCCATGTACAGTTTTGCAAAACTTGAAGGAAAAGTCACCTGGATCCACAGGAGACACGGCAAAAATGACTAAATTAAAGAAATCTCTGTGTTTGATTTGTTTCCCTCTTGGAATCACAGTCTAGGGTACTATTTATTCAAATACTTTAATTGTAAGGGATTGCAATGGAAATTTTTAAGTTCTGCATATAATTGCATTCTATTTTGTATGTATTGCACACTGCCCTCACTGTGCACATGGCATTAATAATGTTTTCATTACATGTTTGCATGTTTTTGAGTCCTGATAAGAATTAGTCTGCCTATGTTATGCCCCTTGTTACCACAAACATACAATTGTAATATTAATGTGATACCTACATAATCATGTGTATAACAAACCTTTAATTGCGTCATAATAAAGCAGAACAGTTATTTGGAAAGATGCGGAGTATATCTTTTGTGTCTGTTCTCTACTGCAGTAGTTATTATTAATTTGGAACCACTAATCAATATGAGGATAGGAGTTGCCTATCTAGGAAATGGCCAGGTCAGATACCTATACAGTAAACACTGCCTACTTTCAGATAAGGGTGTAAATTTTACACAGCCCTCATATCTCCTGTGGTAGTTAATTAACTAAAGCCTACAAATGAATGCACAGGCCCTGTTTTTTTTGACTTCTAACATTGATTGTGGCTTGTCAAAGGTCTCTGAAACTAGGCAACAAGTGGAGTGGTATCCATGCACTTTTGGCCATATAATGTATGTGTGATGGTGTGTTTTGCACAAACATTTAGTCATATAGGGGTTTATTTTTGCTGGATTGCCAGTACATGTAATCCTGGGTTCACTTATATGCGGTGCAGGACAACACATGTGATAGGAATCGCACCGCATTTGCGATGTCTGTGCATTGCAATTTGAGCCATTAGTATGTATAGCTCAAATCGCACCAAATCTCATCTATGTATTCTGATTCTGTCAATCGCACTGCAAACTGTTTTGGGGTGTTGTTAACCTCCCTGGCGGTATTCCCGAGTGTGGCTCGGGGTTAAAATTCAGTCCCATTAGCGGTAACCCCGAGCCACACTCGGGATCGCATTGCAGGATCCTGGGGCGGCTTTACTTACCTTGTCCCCGGGATCCTGCGATGTCCCCCGCAGTGTCCGAGGGCTCCGTCCTCCTCCGAAGCCTCTCCGTGCCAGGCTCCGTTCCCTGCGAGCGGCGCGACGCACGGGGGCGGAGCCTGGCGGCAAATTCAAAAAAATGTCAAAATCATAACACATACAGTACTGTAATCTTACAGATTACAGTACTGTATGAAATGATTTCACATCCCTTTTGTCCCCAGTGCTCTGGCCCATGCCCTGCATGCAGTTTTACATGATATACACTGTTCTTTCTGCCTGGAAACTGGAGATTGTCCATAGCAACCAAAAAGTGTCCCTTTACGTCAAAAGTGGCTTTAGACCAGCTAGAAAACAGCGATAGTAAATTAGAACACTTGCAGAATTGAGCGATAGTGAATTGTGGGGAAATTTATTTTATTACTATTTTTTTTTATTTTTTTTAATTATTTATTTTTATTTATTATATTATAATTTATGTTTTTGTGTTTCAAACTTTATCATACCCGGGATATCTACTAGACTCTGGTTTGGACAGATTTAAGTGTGTTATTGTTAAGATTTACAGACCTACAATATAAATCGCCAAATTTCCATGCAAAATAATTGTACCGCTTTCAGCACCTAAAATCCGAAAGAATCATACCGCCAGGGAGGTTAACTTAACATTGACACACCCAGCGGTTCTCATGCACACCATGTGATTTCAATACGGTGTGGAAACGCACAGTCTTCGCTGCATTTCCAGAACTGCATATATGTGAACCTAACCTAACAGTTTATTTGTTTTCAAAATGTTATTGTGGAAAAGAAAACATTTTATGAAAAAAATAGACTTACAAAAATAATGAAAATAAACTCTTTCTTTTTCTCACAGTAGACCAGTAAAGGAGGAGATAATATCTGATTTATATTATTCAATAAAGCACATGGAAAATTGAATCAAGTCAGAAGTAATGTAAATGGTACTTTTTATAAATAGGCAATAAACATGAAGCTATACCAGAAAATATTAAGAAATGTAGTCATAAAATTATTTTAAAATAAAATAGATTTTTAAGCTGCTGTTGTTCCTGGAATAACCTGTGGCTGATTGCAGTATGCAAAAAGTATAAATCTAATAAAGTAAAATAAATGAAAGCAATCTTATAACCTTTATTAAATGTTTACAATTTGTGGTGCATTGATATTCTATGATAAGTCATGCCTCAAGCTTCCAAAGTTCAGAATATACTAATCAATCATATGAGATTTTAAATCAGTAGCATATCCCATATTGTTTAAAGTCATTGAAAAGACTGAAGATCAACAAGTAAGGTTAATAGAATCTAAAATATGAATACACTCAAAAGTGAATATAAATGCTTCACAAACTTTCACAGTACCACACAACACACAATTATAACGTTAAAACAAAGTTTTTTGGAATATTAAAATAACTACAAAAGCACAAAAGATTTTCCATTGTAAAAAGCTGTTTGTTGGACCATCCCTTACACCTCTGCATGCTTCGCCTTAACTGTACACTGACCAGCGTGGTATTATATGCAGAAATATGTTTGCATTGCAGGTGCTGATAGTTCAGTAGAGTAAGGGTAACATTTTGCAGGTGTCAAACAACCTGCTTTATCGGGAGAGCATCAAGTAAATAGTCAAACAAAGGTTTATAAAAAACATTAATTCATATCATATCACATATGTTTTACATAAATTACAAATTATACATACAATAGTAGTTTTATCATCAAACTGTGCCAAAAAAAACCTCTTTGGGGCAAATACAGGGGCAAAATGTGGGAGAAGGATTAGAATCAGTATTTCACTTGTAGACACTTTAAAGTGGTTGTAAAAGCTCAAGATTTTTTTTACCTTCATGCATTCTGCATTCTTCATGCAAACCTTGTGTGTGCAGCAGTCTCCCCAACCCCCCTAATACTTATCTAAGCCCCATCTCAATCCAGCAATGTGCACAAGAGAAGCAGCTCTCCCAGGTCTCTTCCTCCTCATTGGCTGAAACAGCAGTGGTAGACATTGGCTCCTGCTGCTGTTAATCACAGCCAGTGGGGCGGTATACAGAGTCAGGAGATGGTGGTGGCCTCCAGGTACCCAAGTGTTAGAAAATATACAAAAAAGTGTAGTGCTATAAACTCCAAAAAAAAAAAAATTAAGTTAAATATATGGTATTTAAACACCGTATAAAGTGTATAACAAACAGTTAGGTACTATTATCAAGAACTATGATTCTAACTAACTATATATGGTACAAATACTGTGTACATATTAAACAAAGTGAAAAGACAATGCAATATTAGTGTAAACTACTTAATACACTGTGTACATATATAAATACTATAAATCTGAAAATAATAATATAAAGTCCAAAGAGTCCTAAATGAGGTTGACACCACGTAGAAATAATATAAAGTACAATCCATCGATGTTGTTAAGGAGATATGAAGTAAAAGTGAAGAAGCCACCACCAAGGGCCTTAGGGGGCTTACCGAAGGCAAATAATTAGAAGGGACCAATGTCAACCTGAATGTTATGGTTAAAAGATCGGCTGGATCAAATAGGCAAATAGAAGTAAGGAAACAACCAAAGTGGGCAAAAGAGCTGTTGGTGGTTCAAAAGCCGTCACCGAAGACATCAAGAGGCTTACCAGAGGTTGTTGACTTGGGAGGACTTACATCATCCAAGTCAAAAAAGGCTTGATGACCAGCTGGTCAAGGTAATAAATCTTCTCCGATATCCTCAGTGGTTTCCAAACCAGGATGGCAATTGAGCCTCCACAGTTACCCACACGGCACACAAATTATACTCCAATAAAAGCCACAAACGGGTATTCGTATATCATACGAGAAATAGATTAAAAACTCACATAGCGTGATAACGTAAGCACTTTTTTATTTTAAAAATCATCAAAAATAAACTCACATATTAGAAGATCATCAAAGGCACAATATTCAAGTAGCGGTAATTGTGAGGGGTCCACCCAACGTGTTTCTGCTAAAGAGCCTCCAGGTACCCATTTGAGTGTCCCCCATGCAGATGGGAACTCTTTAATCCACACTTTCCAGGGTGATTTTGTTCATCATTATTGATTAAGTATTGTACAGTTTCTTAACTTGGGGATAAGTAACACGTGGTTAA
The DNA here is from genome assembly GCF_042186555.1 of Aquarana catesbeiana. NCBI lineage: Eukaryota > Metazoa > Chordata > Amphibia > Anura > Ranidae > Aquarana > Aquarana catesbeiana. Next base: position 110,300,543 of record NC_133325.1, on the reverse strand, counting down.
TTTTAGTGTAAAGTATATCTAATCCCAAAAACAAAAATTCTAAATATTTTGGCCTACCAATTCTTATATGTGGTACCTACATTTGCTTTCTTTTTCCCCTTTTTTTTACCTGGTGATCCAGCCAGTAAGTCTGTTTGTTATCTTTCAACTTCCTTTGACAAATCAAGCTGTCCAGCAAACAGTTAGAGGACTAAAGCTGGCCATACATCGATCAGCTCCTGCTGATAGGGTCGAATTTTGATCCACGTATGCCCATTCCCATTTATGAGAAGTTGATCTATTGATTGACTTTCTATGAATGGACTTGCTGTAACATTTTTGCTCAATCAGTGCATGCAGCCAATGGGCTGCAGCGCTGATCAGTGTATTCTGATGGTGGGAGTGTCCCGCTGTCAGAATACAATGACACAGCAGGGAGGATTCCAGCATCCATTTCGAATGTGTGGGTGGGGAAATCAGTACATTTTTTTCAGTTTAGCTGGCTGACTGATCAAAAGCACTGTACCACTAAAGACAAGGCATTTAACACTGACAAGGATGCTTACAATGATAAGCTTTTATTCAGTTATGTATGTTCCTACAAGTATGGAGGAGACAGCAGCGAGTATGCGCAGTCCACGCCAGCAGCCAGGGAGAAAAAAAGAAGAGGCAGAGGATGGATACTCAGAGGACGGATACTCAGCCTCCGCAGCGGCCAGCAGTGAGCAACTGAGGAGTTCTTCTGTTGGTGAGACACTGTCTAATGTTAATGTCTCTGAGTTACATGTAATTGTCAATTCGTTATATAGTATATTAAAAAATATTGACGGGGCACACATAGTTGGTACTTTTGCTAAAGAGGCTGAAGGAGCACAGGATTCTGGTGCACTGAATTTTACTAATACCAGCGCTAATTCTATCGGGGCACAGTTAAATGATGCAATTTTACATTCAAATGACATCATCTATATCATTATGCTGAAACTTGATATCAGCCCAATCTAGCAAAATTTATCAGATCCTCCCCTCGGTAGGAATTTTAGGGATAGCGGATCTTGTAGCCTGTCTAATCAGCCTGTTAATATTCATAAATCTGTTATCCCTTCTCCCCCTTCACTCCCCTCTCACTCTATAGTTGTGGAATCTTCCTTTAAGGAACCTATGCCTTGTGAAATTTTGAAATTTCACCTTTGGGCTTCTACTTAGCCAACTCTGTTAAAGAAAAAATATGGGGGGGGGGGGGTGATTTCATTGATCTGCTGGCATTATTACCTGAATCCAAAGAATTTTTTTTTTTACTTTTTTTTCTTTCTTTTTTTTCTCTCCACATCAGCGAACACCATTAGAGGGCAAAATCAGCTTAACGTTCATTAACTGTCACCTTCTCAAAACCCTCTCCCTGCAGCTGAGAGGAATGATCGGCCTGATGAGAAGGTGTAGGTAGCTTCCCGCCCCCCCTGCTCATCACTCACTGAGCTGTCTTGTGGAGTAAGCCAGAGGAAGTTTGTACCTGCGTCTGACTGCAACAAGCTGTAGTGAGCGTCCCTTTTTGTCCCAAATTCAACAACAACTAAAAGATAAGTACCGTATTTTTTTTTGGCTTTTTTTCTATTGCAATTGTCTTGAAGTGAAAAGGCAAAGGAAAAGTAATGGAGCAAGAGAAAGGGAAAGGGAAAGAACATATTGAAATAAAACGAAATAAAATGGAATAAAAAGCGAAAGTAAATGAAGGCGAAAGAGCTGAAAAAGTAGAATCAAGTGAGCTAAGAAAAACAATAAAAACAGGGGGGGGAACAGGGGAGAAGGAGAAGGTGAATGAGAGACAAGCCAACGGAAGAGTTGTCTCCCAGCCCCCACCTGTTTGCTGCTGCTGCTGCAGTAGCTCCCTTTCTTGTGATCCCTTTTTTTTTTTTTTTTTTTTTTTTTTTTTTTTTTTTTTGGTCTTTTTTTTGTTTTTGTTTTTTGCAAATGGTATTAACTATAGGCTCGATGCTGTGGAATTTCTTCTTATTCTATAGTTTATACTAACAAAATGTGGAACATATAAGCTCATACTGGAACTATACTGCTGAACATATAAATCATCTTGCTGAATACTTGAATTAGATTGCATTATACCGCTAAAACATTTGAATTATTTTTATGAGCACCTGGGCCCTCATGCACATGGGCTGTTGGGAGAACGTTGTGAAAACGCTAGTGTCTTTGCAGTGACTTTTTTTTTTTTTTTTTTTTTTTACTTTTTTCAGCGTTTTTGCAATAGCGTCTTTGAGCGTTTTTGGAGCGTTTTTTTTTTTGTTTTTGTTTTTTCCTCCTCTTTTGGCTCTTCTATTGCAATTGTCTTGAAGTGAACAAGCAGGGGAAAAGGCGAAAGAGCTGAAAAAGTAGAATCAAGTGAGCTAAGAAAAACAATAAAAACAGGGGGGGGGAACAGGGGAGAAGAGAAGGAGAAGGTGAAAGAAAGACAAGCCAACGGAAGAGTTGTCTCCCAGCCCCCACCTGCCTGCTGCTGCTGCTGCTGCTGCTGCAGTATCTCCCTTTCTTGTGAATTTTTTTTTTTTTTTTTTTTTTTTTTTTTTTGCAAAGGGTACTAATTATAGGCTTGATGGTGCGGACTGTAGAATAAGAAGAAATTCCATGGTAACAAAATGTGGAACAAATAAGCTTATACTGGAACTATACTGCTGAATATATAAATCATCTTGCTGAATACTTGAATTAGATTGCATTATATCGCTAAAACATTTGAATTATTTTGCTGAGCACCTGGGCCCCCATGCACACGGGCTGCTGGAAAAGCGCTGTGAAGACGCCGGTGTCTTTGCAGTGACTTTTTTTTTTTTTTTTTTTTTTTTTTTAACTTTTTCCAGCTTTTTTTCAGCATTTTTGCAATAGCGTTTTTGAGCGTTTTTGAGCCTTTTTTTTTTTTTTTTTTTTTTTTTTTCCAGCTTAAGAACGCTTAAACAATTGAACAGCACTAAGGAATGCTTAATGTATTTAAGGTAGTAACATAACTTCTGGAAAATGGGGACCACTCATATCTCATTAATTTATTTCTATTATTGGATTGTGGGGAGGATGCCGGGTATGAGAACGGAATAAAAGAAATATTAGTAAAAATAAGTCAATTTAAAAAGGCTGGGAGATTTTTTCATCATTAAGAAATCCCAATCAAGGGGTATTCTGGAAGGCAGCTTTGAAGATCTTATAAATCCAGCCATAGAAACAAACATGAAGGGGAAAACAACAAGAAGTGCGGGAGCAATACCGAAATCACCTAGGACCAGCCTAGGCCCAAGTCCAGGCCCTATGAACAGGTATATACAGCAAGGAATCGGAGAAGGAGAGAAACAAGTGGGTTCAAAGGGCAGACAAATAGATACAAAAGAGAAGGACAACAAGGATAAAAAAGGCCAGTATAAAGTACAAACAGAAACCAGCCACCTCTCAGAACCCAGAATGGAGCCAGAAATGGGAGAGGAAGACAGAGGAAAGGAGGAAGGACAACAAGGGCCACAGTTGCCAACAAAACAGGATATGGAAAAAATGTTTGCGGCACTAGAGAACTCCCTAAAAGCAGAGATGTCAACACTCCATAAAGATATGGGATATATGTTAAACAGAGTGGAAGAAGTAGAGATCAAAGTAGACCTACATCAAAAAAACATAAAGGAACTAGAAGATGAAATAAAGAAATTAAAACGGGAACAACAGGAACAATCATATAAAATAGAAGAGCAAGAAAATAGAGATAAAAAGAAAAACTTGAGAATACGTGGGTTACCGGAAACAGAACAAGCAGAAAATCTAATAGAAAAAATGAACAATCTCTTCAACCAAATCTTGGGAAAGGAAACAACTAACACAATAGGAATAGAAAGTGTCTTTCGAGTAAAAAAACCTCAAAGGTTTGCAAGGGAAACACCTAGAGATGTAATCGTACGCTTTGAAAAATGGGAAGAAAAAAAACAGATCTGGATAAACCTAAAGAGGAAAACACAAATAGAGTTTGCGGGAGGTAAATTACAAATATTTCAAGACTTATCTCAAGAAACGTTGAAAAGACGACGGATACTAAAGCCATTATTAGAAATCCTCCGGGAGCAAGAAATTCAATACAACTGGGGTTTTCCAGCATGTCTAATAGCAAGGAAAAACGGAATAAGTGCGAGGCTAAGACATGTGGAGGAGATTCCGGACTTTTGCAACAAACTAGAAATCCCCTCCCCAGAACTGGAAAAATACGCAAATAGTCAGGAGCGAATAACGGCAAGAGATGACCTACAGTGGCAAGTAAATTCAAGGATCAGACATCAAGATGTGGACTCTCGAGGAAATTAATATCTGAGAAAATACCACACAACGGTGCAAGGGGCCTAGAGTGGAAAGGGGGGGGGGGGGCTGGGGTTGATGGGATGGGAAAAAAAGGAAAGTGAAAGGATTGGTAAAACACAACAAAAACGCAGGGAGAGGGAGACAGGGACTCACGGAGTGGACAGGGGGTCGCCCTATTAGTGCTTAGGCAGGGGGGTAATAGGGTGTCTTACAGAGCTCCGCCTCACAATAAATAGAGCAGAGGGGGCAGAGCGTGCCCCACAAAACAAAGTAAAATGCTCTCAGCTCTAGAGAATATGGGGGTAAAAAACCCATATCAGAAAAAAGGGAGGGGGAGGGTGGGAGGAGGGAGGGGAGGGGGAGGGAGGGAGGGGAGGGAGAGGTCTGAGTCACATGAGTGGTTACATAGGCACACCTATTCTGAGACAAGAGATGAGGAGACCCCGTGCGTCCGCTGGGTGTCCCCTCCATCCGGTCTCCTAGGGGGACCGCGTGGGGGGGAGGGCCGGAGGACGGGCGGGGAAGAAAAGGCACAAGAATGGAAAATGTAAACAGCATAAAAATAATCTCTTACAATGTCCGAGGACTAAATTCCCCAGGGAAGAGAAACATCATCCTCCGAGAACTAGAAAAAAGTAAAGCAGAAATAATTTTCCTACAGGAGACGCATATAACCCAAAACTCAAGTGCCAAAATTTATTCAAGAAACATACCAACATGGTATCAAGGAGACTCGCCAATAAGAAGGGCCAAAGGAGTAGCCATCGGTATAGGGAAAAATGTACGTTTTCTAATAGATCAAAGGAAAATAGACCCGGAGGGTCGATATCTTTTTATTACAGGAACTATACATGGGGTAAAATATACATTGGCCAATGTCTACTGTCCTAATAAGAACCCTAAAAAATATTTGATAGATATAATTAAAATACTAATGGAATTCAAGCAAGGAAAATTAATACTAGCTGGAGACTTCAACTTCAGCATGGATAATAAAATGGACAGTACCTCAAGAGTAAGGGACAAAGAGGTAAATCAACTAAAGAAATTAAAAAGAACATTATATGAACAACAACTAATAGACCCTTGGAGAATTCAGCACCCCAGCACAAAGGACTACACATTCTACTCAACAGTACACAAAATTTACTCCAGATTGGATTACATCATGGTCGAACATAGAAACTTGGAAGAAATAGAAGAAACAAAAATAGGCATAATAACCGCCTCAGATCACAGCCCAGTAATCTTGAGAATGAAAATAAAAGGAGAAGTCCTTGAAAGGGGTCCATGGAGAATCAACGAAACTTTATTAGAAGACAGTGAGACCGAAATAAGCATCATAGAAGAAATTAAAAGATATTTTGAAGAAAACGATACACCAGAAGTATCGAAAGCAACAATATGGGAGGCGCATAAATCTGTTATTAGGGGCAAGTTAATAGCTATAGGGGCAAGAAAAAAACAGGAAAGGAAAACAAACATGCAACAAATAATTAAAGAAATTTATGAATTGGAACGAAAACACAAAAATCAAGTAAACAACAAAATCTTCGGCCTACTATCTCAAAAGAGAGAGCAATTAAAAGACTGGATGGAACAAGAAGAAAGGAAGGACTACAACAGAGTAGTACAAGAAAAATATAAATGGGCTAATAAACCAGGAAAATACCTAGCAAATCTGGTAAAAAAAAAGAAGTCTTTGAATTACATTGAGAAGATCAAAAATGAAAAAGGAGAAGTGGTAAATAAAACCACAGATATAGCGATAACATTTCAAAAATACTTCAGCTCCCTTTATGCAATAAAAGGACAGGAAAGTTGGAAAGAAGCGAATACAAGAACAAAGAAGATACAAGAATATTTAAAAAAAGCAAACTTACCAAAACTAAAAATAGACCAACTAGAAGAATTGGAAAAAAATATTACGCATGAAGAGGTAAAACTGGCATTAAAGGAAACTCCCGTAGGAAAAAGCCCAGGACCAGACGGGTTTACGGTCAAATACTATAAAAAATTTGAAGAACAGCTGACTCCAAAACTATTAGAATATATGAATTCCTTAGGGGAAGATGAAGAAATAAGAAGTGAATCGTTATTAGCTCATATTACAATACTACCAAAAGAAGGGAAAGACAAAGTTAACTGCTCAAGCTACAGGCCAATAGCCCTATTGAACGCTGATACGAAGCTGTACTCCAAGATCCTGGCCACTAGGATAAAAAAACTAATCCCACTGTGGATCAACCCGGACCAAACTGGTTTTGTCCCGGGGAGAGAGGGGCGGGACAACAGCCTAAAATCATTATTGATGTTGCACAAGAAGGTGCAGAATGAGACCCCAGTTCTATTCCTGTCATTGGATGCAGAAAAAGCATTTGACAGGGTAGACTGGGGTTTCATGATGGATACATTGCGGCACTTGGGTATTGGGACAAAAATGATGAAGTGGATAACAAATTTGTATAATGGCCCGACAGCAGTCGTAAAAGTAAACGGTAGACTCTCTCCAAAAATTAAGATGCAGAATGGAACACGGCAAGGCTGTCCACTGTCTCCACTATTATATGTATTGGCCTTAGAACCACTATTAGTAACACTCCGCAATAACAAAGAGGTAGAAGGAGCGAAACTAGGAGGAAAAGAGCATAAGATCGCTGCCTACGCGGACGACATCTTGATGTACGTATCCAACCCAAGAGTGTCACTCCCAAACATACTGAAAGAAATTAAAAAATACGGAGAACTGTCAAACTTCAAAATTAATCCAATAAAAACGGAAATATTAAACATAGGTCTAGAGGAAAAGGAAGTTCAGTTTTTACAAAAAGAATTCCCATTCACTTGGGTAAAAGAACTCAATTACCTTGGAATTAAAATAACTCCTAGAGTCGAAAAAATTTATCAGGCAAACTTTATTCCACTGATCAATGAGGTCAAAGAAGAAATGAAAAAGTTAAGAATACAGCCACTTTCATGGATTGGAAGAATAAATATGTTTAAGATGACGATATTACCTAAAATAAATTACAGATTACAGATGTTACCAGTAAAAATCCCGCAGAGCTTTTTTAAAATAATTAAAACAATCCTGCTAAAATACATATGGCTTAATAAAAAACCAAGAATTAAATACACGCTGATCACAAGGAAAAAGGAGCATGGGGGTCTTGCCGTCCCAGATATAAGTAGGTACTATAAAGCCATAGTTTTAACACGAATGTTAGAGTGGACAAATGAGAAAAATGAAAAAAAATGGGTGGAAATGGAAAACACAATAAGTGGAGCCACACTACATAAGAATATTTGGATTCCACGGAAATATAGAATATTGGACACCGACACGCACGAAATAACAAAAAATGTATTTAAAATTTGGGACACCATTCACTTAAAGAATGAATGGAAATATAATTCACCACTATTAGCACTCACAGGATCGAATCTCTTCACCCCTGGGAGGGAAATATTTGAAATCCAAGGAATAGGTAACCCACGACTGAAAGATATCACTAGAAATGGCAAAATAAGAACACGAGTAGAAATAGAGGAAAGGAATGGATGGAAGATGAATGAATGGAATTATATTCAAATAAGGCACCTAGTAAGCACAATACCACACCCACTGAGAGATGAAACAAAATTAACTGCACTGGAAAAGCTATGTAGCAATGAAACACCATTAAAAAACGGAACATCAAAAATTTATAGTATACTGACAGATTTGGAAGCACAAGAAAGACCAGAATATATAAATCAATGGGAAAAAGAAATGAATTTAAAAATAGATAACCAAAAAGTGGAAAAAATGATAGAAATGGGATATAATAAGGCCTGGGACATGAAGACCATAGAAATGAATTATAAACTAGTATCAAGATGGTATATGACCCCAGTAAGAATACACAGATTCCATCAAGATAGAACCTCCTTGTGTTGGAGAAAATGTGGCCAAATAGCAACGATCATACACATATGGTGGGAATGCCCAATAATAATGGAGTACTGGAAGGAAGTGTTAAACAACATAAAGGAAATAACTGGAGAAGAAATAGAACAAAATATTTGGACATGCCTCTTCCATATCTACAATAAACCTAAGAAACAATATAGAAAATCAATAATACCTAACCTCCTGAATGCGGCCAAGGCCTTAATTCCCAAGAATTGGCTAAAAAGTGGAAAACCAGACATTAGAAACTGGCTAAAGGAAATAGATTATCACTACAAAATGGAAGGAGGAGAGAAAGGGGATAATAGTAGATGGGAAAGTTGGAAAAACTACAAAGTCTCGGATATTTATTTAGATAGGATAAAAGAAAGAACAGGTGCAGAGCCAAGTGGATAAATAAATAACATAAAGGAACGGACCAGACACAGGGGAGGGGGAGGGGGGGTGGGGGGAAATAAGAGGAACTGAGAGAGAATAAGATAATAATAGGGTTTATAATTATAGAAGGCGGTTTGTCGCCGGTTTTTAAAAATATTTAAGAATATCCTAGAAGGGAAAAATAATAAAGATGTGACGGAAACAATCCACAATGATGTGAAAAAGGAGAAGAGATAAAGTTTGACACATAAAGTTGAAATAATGTCTCTCGGAAAATTTTCGCTGAAGTGGAGAAAAAAAAAAAAAAAAAGAAAAAAAAAGAAAAAAAAAAAAAAAAAAAAACTGTCACCTTCTCAAATTCACATAATTGTGGTATATGTTTTTCCTCTTTTCCTTTACAGCTTGAAACTTTATTAAATTAACTTACTAATAGCCCTATTTACTTAATCTCATGCACACAGTTTTATCAAACTGGGAATAACAACACAAAAGGGCCTTATCTCTTGCTAAATACAATAGCTGAGATAGTAATGCAGTAGGGGTACAGCATGCCATCCCATAAAAAACAAGATATAAAAGAAAAAAGAAACTAGTGGGCTCCCCGTGCCCACCTCCTAAGGTCAAAGCCAGTGTTGTACATACCAATAAAAGATCATGGTTGCACTCTTCCCTCCGATCCCCCCCCCATTCAACCCCCCCCCTTCCCAAGCGCCACCTAAGTTGAATACATACCCAAAAACAAAATTTACAGACTTTCTACTAATACCTAAAATTAACTTAACAAACCAACCACCCTAAGGCACCCGCTACAGTCAGGAGTTCCAATTTCCTACCAGCCTGGCTATGTTGAAACTATAGCCCGCTCTGCTGCTCTCTATTGATACGGCCCACCTTTTTCACCCACGGCCTCCACATCCTATCAAATTCCTGGAGATTGCCTCTCTTAATATATTCCAATCTTTCCCTGCACAGGGTTTCGCTCAGTGTGGCTATCCAATCTTTCACGGTCGGGGGTCCTTTGATTGCCATCTTAATGCTATCATTTTCCTGGCCTGAAACAGGCCTCTCGAGATGGCCACTGTGGTACTCCTCCTCTCCCCCTTCACCCACCTATACCCCAAGATACATACCCTAGCCTCCGTCATCACTAAGGTGCCAAAAATATCTCCCAGGCTTTTAGTCACCCCCTCCCAGTACCAAAACAACTTGGGGCACCTCCACAACATGTGGATGAGATCCCCTGTCCCCCGGCATCTGGGACAACTATCATTGGGCCTTCTGCCAAACTTAAAGAGACGTTTAGGTGTATAATAGGCTCTGTTTAGCAGCATCAAATGCGAGATCTTCTGTGGAGAGGACACTGAGACCGATGGTCCCAGCTCCAGAATCCTCTTCCATTGTTCCTGGGTCAGTACTCCTACATCCCCTTCCCATTTAGCTCTTACGCCCTGGAGTAGCCCCCCACTGTTATCTGAGTTACTTAGTTGTTCGTAGATCGTAGATATTAACCCCCTAGTGGGGACTACCTGGAGTACATTTTGAAATAGGGGCATTTCTTTCCATCTTAAAGGCTGATCCTTAAATTGAGCTTTAAGGGCGTGTTCTATCTGAAGGTACAAAAAGAGGGAGCTTTGTGGTATCTTAAATTCCCTTACCAACTCTGGGAATTTCTTTAGAGTGTTGCCTATATAAAGTTGTCTTAACCTTTTAATACCAGAATTCTCCCACCCTCTAACTTTTCCAATTTAAAGAATTTCCTGTAGGTTGTGATTATTCCAAATAGGGGTATAATCTGTTAGCCCCTCATACCTCATCAATTTCTTAACTGTTTTCCAAAGCCTAACTACCAGTTTGATTGTTGGAGATTCATGGAGAAACATGTCTGCCTCCAGGGCTTCAATTAACATATTATGTAGGGCGCTTGTTAAAAGGAGCCTACCATTTGGGGTGCCACGTTCCGGGATCCCACATCCCATTAACTGCTGCAATTGGGTTGCAAGAAAACTGGGTGTGGGAGGGCAAAGCCCCCATCCCGAGTGGGAAACTGAAGTACTCGTAACCGTATCCTGGCTTGTCTCCCTTTCCATATCAGTTCCCTAAAAAGGACCTCAATTCTTTTAAACCAACTCTTGCAAATCCACACTGGGGAATTATGCAGGACATACAACAGTTGTGGCATCCAAATCATTTTTATTAAGCTACATCTTCCTGCAACCAACAAGGGGAGGAGTCTCCATATACCTATCTTTTGTTTAAATTTTGTCAAACGTGGAGCAAGGTTTTTACTAATATATTGGTTAGGGTCCTTCGTCAAGACGATTCCCAAGTACTTCAGTGCTTCCACAGTTGCCACCTGGGGCATTCCAGGCTCACTTATGGGGTCTATCGGTAAAACTCTGACTTTTCCCAGTTTATTTCCAGACCAGAAAAACTACCAAATTCCTCCACAATTCTCATTGCTCCTCGCACTGAGTTTCTTGTATCCCCCCAAAAAAGCAAGATGTCATCCGCATAGAGCGCAATCCTTTCTTCGCTCATCCTTCTCTGGAAGCCAGTTATCTCATGGCTCTCTCTTATGGAGATAGCCAGGGGTTCCATTGCCAGTGTAAAAAGCAATGGAGAGAGAGGACATGTGCATGTGCAAGTGATAGATGGAAAGAGGGCATGTGCAAGTGATAGATGGAATACCCTTGTATCCACACCTTACTTACCACGCACTGCTAGAGTTCATTTCAGCTGTTCTACTCACTCTTTGCAAATTGGAGGGCACTTCAGTCAGCGGTGCCCTGATTATTGTATGCTATAGAGTGCGGTTCTACAACCTGACCTATAACCTGATCCATCGATGGAGCTTGCTGGGGGGACAGCACTTAATATTGTTCCGGTTGGGGTGCATATGCATAGTGGGAGCTGGTTTATGTTTGATCATCTTAAATTGCTGTGGTTTCACCCCCGCATAGCGGGCTGGTAGGTGTACAGTCCTTTCCCTTTTCTTTTGTACTGGAACTTTGTCGGAAATCAACTTATTGCTAAAGAGTGTACGATGCAGAATCTACGCTCTTCTAAAGACAAAAACCCGCAGCTCACAGCAGCAGCGTCAGCAGCGAAACTAGAGCAATATGCTCATACCCCCACTGTGACTCCCCCAAAGAAGGGGTCTCAGTCAAAAACACATCAGGGGGGGGCACTGGATAGGAAGAGTCAGGGCCAGGGCCAGCCTCAGTCACAGCCATCCAGTGTTGCCCCGGCGGCTCAGCTAACAAAAACGCATAGCAATAAAGGACCGGGGCCAAGTGATCAAAACATAAACATAAACATAGATGTTATAACTGACTCAAACTTGCCCCCAGAGAAAGAGCCAACTCTAATGGATGTATTCATGGCAGTAGGGGTATGTAACTCCTCACTTAAAGATCTCTGTGAACAGATGAAGGGAGTAAAAGCGGACCTGTTATTGGTCAGGCAAGACCTACAGAAAACTGCTGAGAGAACATCAGCTCTGGAAGAAAGAGTTGGCCTGCTTGAAGATGACATGTCCCCACTTATTAAAGAAATGAAATGGTTGAAGGATCAGATATCCAAACAAGCCTCCAAATTGAATGAAATGGAGAATAGGAGTTGAAGGGATAATGTGAGGCTGGTGGGGTTACCTGAAAAAAGTGAGGGCGCTAACCCAATAGAATTCCTAGAAAAGGGGTTGGTGGACCTGTTTGGGAAAGAATCATTTTCAACCTTGTTTGCAATCGTAAGAGCCCATAGGGTTCCCTTCAGGGCTCCCCCAGCTGGGGGATTTTCTAGACCTCTACTTATGAGGTTTCTTAATTACAAGGACAAAGTGGTGCTGCTTCGAAAAATAAGGGAGGCAGGAAATGTTTTCTTCAAGGGTGCTAAAATTTCTTTGTACTCTGACTTTTCGCCAGACTTGCAGAAGCGCAGGGCGGAGTTTATTCAGTCAAAGCGCACTCTACAAAAATTTAAGCTGCCGTATGCCCTTCTTTACCCGGCCTTGGGGGGAACCCTGTTTTTTGACTCTCCTGCCGGTGTGGAGAAGTGGCTTGACGATAATAGAGATACATTTTTAAGCTCCCCTTAGAGGGATAAGGGAGGTGTAATAGGCTTGGGATATACTAGGTCATTGGAATATTTATGTGTTTTTTTTTTTCCCCTGTCAGTGTTCCTTGATATCTGGGGGTTGGGGGTGGGGGGCAGGTGCACACCGGCGTCTGTATGAGGGGTGATGAATGGGAAGGGAATTCAGGAGTCAATGCATTAGGGGGTTAGGAGGGGGGGATGGATCGGGGATGGATGGGGGGTGGGAGGGGATTGAGGGGCAGCATCTTTGGTAAAGTACTCATAGGAAGTATATACACTTTTGGAAATCACCCTGTTTGGACCCAGGTTTACACTTATAGATATGATGTCAGGAAACTGGCTCTTTGCACATGAAAGCACCTTTTTTTACTTTTTCTGGTAAATACTTATTTAAGGCTGTGTTGACGTGGCTATGTTGTATACACTTTTTAGAATTACTAATGTTTAAGCGGTTAGAGGTAGCACGAATTCCACTGGTTAAAACCACTTTTTTGGGTTGAAGGGTGCAAAAATGTTATCTTGTAAAGAACTTAGTTTTATACAGTGCTACCTGTCTGGGCTTTCTAAGTTTCTCAGTATTTAGATGCAAGCTAAAACAGTGAAAATAGGATCCTGGAATGTTAGGGGTCTGGGGACACCGCTCAAAAAGCTGGCAGTGCTCTCTGTGATGGAGAGTTATGGAGCAGACCTGGTCTGCCTGCAGGAAACTCACCTAACCAAAGATGCAGCCTTGCATCTACAGACATAAAAATTTCAATGCCAATTCCATGCGGTTCACTCCTCTTATAGTAAGGGTGTAAGTATCTTGGTGAAAACCAGGGTGAAATTTTCCTGCAGGCAGTCCAGGATAGATGAAATGGGCCGACACATTTTTCTACTCTGTTCTATTGACAGTGTGATGTATGTGGGGGCAAATATATACATCCCGCCGCCCTTTATTCTGGATGTTATGCTCAAATTGAATGAATCCCTGCTAGACAAAAAAGAGGTGCCGATTATAGCAGTAGGGGACTTTAACGAGATCTTAGGCAGAAGGTTGGATCGATTCCCTGTCCGAACCCTCTCAGAGTATATGGAGAAGAGTCGTTTATGGCAATTCTTGGATGAAGTGGGGTTAGTGGATTTGTGGAGGGTACGGAACCCGGGAGTGCTACAATATTCTTGTCGCTCAGTGTCACATTCAGTGCTCTCAAGAATAGATCTGGTCCTGTGGAATGACAGAGCACTTCAGTTATCAGAAAATATTCTATACGAGCCAAGAGGTATCTCAGACCACTCCCCTGTGGTAGGTATACTGAATCTAGGAGGAAATAGATCTCGGAAGGAGTGGAGAATAAGTCCATATTGGTTTGCAGTTATTATAAAGGCGGATGGGGTTCTCCCTACCCTGAGAGAGTTTGTAGGAATCAATCAGGGAACGGTGTCGCCCACTGTGCTATGGGACGCCCTTAAGGCTTTTCTTAGGGGGGTCCTAATACAGCAGTTGGCCAAATTCAATAAAGAGGCTAGGAGTGAGGAAGAGAATTCTTTAAGGGAAGCACTCGAGGCTGAAAATAACTTTATTAGAAATCCAACCCCTGAGAAGGAAATAGCATGGCAAGATAAACAACAAGTGTATAAGCTAGTCATCATGCAGAAGGCAGAGACTAGGCGTTTCCTTCAGTGACAGGTATCCCTGGTGGAGGGTGAGAGGGTGGGAAGATAGTTGGCACAGCTGGTGAAATCCAATGCCGCTCCATCCACGGTCCTCGCCATTAGATCTCGGAGTGGAGATATACTATCAAGTACCCCAAAAATAGTGCAAACCTTTAGGGACTATTATAAAAACCTGTATACTTCTCAGAAAAAAGGAAAGGAAGCTGTGATGGAGGACTTCTTGGGGAAGTTGACGATCCCGGCCATATCACAAGAAGAAAGGGACTTACTAGAAACCCCAATAACAATTGCAGAATTACAACAAGTAATAACTAGTATGGCAAGCCTTAAGTCACCTGGTCCCGACGGACTCCCAATCGAGGCCTATAAATATTATGGTGAAGTATTAATCCCCGAACTGTTGAAAGCACTGGGAGGGGCATTTGGGGGGGGGGGGCAACTGCCTGCATCAATGCTAGATGCAACAATTATAGTGTTACAAAAAGATGGGAAAGATCCCCTAGATGTTGCGGCTTATAGGCCAATTTCCTATGCACCGATGCTAAAATTACGGCCAAGGTCTTGGCAGTTAGACTGCAGAGAGTCATTCATAAATTAATCCTTGAGGACCAGGCGGGTTTTTTAGCTAATAGATCCACAAGCTTAAACATCAGAAGGGCTTTCTTGAACTTATAGACCCCTGTGGAGAATGTGGGTTCAAGAGCCTTAATTACCCTAGACGTATCTAGGGCCTTTGGCGTGGAGTGGGGATATATGTGGCGTGTGCAGGAGAAATTCGGATTTGTCCTTTCCTTTATTGGGTGGATTAAAATGCTCTACAACAGCCCTAAGGCAAGATTAAAAATTAATAATGAGTTCTTGGATTGGTTTGAGCTAGGGAGGGGGACAAGACAAAGAATTTAAATCTGGAAGAAAAATGGAAGACTGCACAGAGGAGGCTAGAAGGAGGGCTATCCCCAAAACTTTTCAGAATTGCTTGCAGGCCTTCTGCATTTATGCAGCAGTGCTGGAAGAACTATTTCCTCAGAAATGCTCAGGCTTATTCCAGCACGTAGATATAGTTTCTGAAGCCTTTCGTCATTTTGGTGGTACAGCATGGTACACATATGATGAGAATTTCAGGCAGAAATTGGCATTTCACCCTTTTTTACAATGGGGGGCCAAAGATGTAGACTTATGGTTGAACCTCATGCTACCACAGAAGCCGCAATTCACGCCAAGAGCAGTGACTAGTTCACAGAATGCCTTTCGTAAAGGCTTCTGTTTTGCTTTCAATGAAGGGCAATGCAAATTCTTATCAAACTACAGATATAGGCACGAATGCTCTTACTGCAATGGGAACCATCCTGCTAGCAGATATTTTCGGAAAACATCAGCAACCTCTCTCCCATCGCTATCCCGGGATGCTAGTGGAAAAAGCCAAGACACCAGTGAGCTTAACAAGAATGTTACCTTGGTTAGATCGCTATCCAGATTGCTTGATGGCGCATCTACTAATTCATGGCTTCAAGGAAGGTTTCTTGGTCCCCTCCTTCTCAGGGAAGGAATGCACCTTGGTTAAGAATTTATGTTCTGCTGTGATTCATCCTGAAATTGGTTGGGATAAGATCTCTAAAGTAGTTGTGAAAGGAAGAATAGCTGGTCCATTCCTTCACCCACCATTTCCAAATTTCCGCCTCTCCCCCTTGTGCATTGTTCCCAAAAAGGAGCAAGGTAGCTTTAGGCTGATTCACCATCTGTTCTATTCAGAGGATGCTTCACTTAAAGCGATTGTAAGGGTTTTTTTTTTTTTTATTTAAAATAAAAAATATATCATACTTACCTCCACTGTGCAGCTCGTTTTGCACGGAGTGGCCCCAAACCTGCTCTTCTAGGGTCCCCCGGCGGCTCTTGCGGCTCCTCCCCACATCAGATGACCCCCCAGGGGAAGCACTTTCCCGAGGGGGTTATCTTGCGTGCGTGCTCCTGAGTCCAGCATTCGGCGTCCATAGCCGCTGAATGTATGGCCTTCCCGCCCCATGGCGCCGCGTCATTGGATTCAATTGACAGCAGCGGGAGCCAATGGCTGCGCTGCTATCAATCTAGCCAATCAGGACACGAGACACCGGCTAGAGCTGGTGTGCTCGTCCACGGCATGAAAAAAAGAGGGCTCAGGTAAATAAAACGGGGGCACTGGGGGGCTGCTACACTGCAAGAGGTTTTTCACCTTAAAAACAATATATAATAATGCCACCCAGGCTAATTCTGACACTTCTTTCCTACATGCAAAAATCATACATTTTTTGCTAGAAAATTACTCAGAACCCCCAAACGATATATATATATATATATATATATATATATATATATATATATATATATATATTAGGGATGAGCTTCAAGTCCGAGTCGAACTCATGTTCGACTCGAACATGGGCTGTTCGGAAGTTCGCCGAACAGCGAACAATTTGGGGTGTTCGCGGCAAATTCGAATGCCGCGGAACACCCTTTAAAAGTCTATGGGAAAAATCAAAAGTGCTAATTTTAAAGGCTTATATTCAAAGTATTGTCATAAAAAGTGTTTGGGGACCTGGGTCCTGCCCCAGGGGACATGGATCAATGCAAAAAAAAGTTTTAAAAACGGCCATTTTTTTGGGAGCAGTGATTTTAATAATGCTTAAAGTGAAACAATAAAAGTGTAATATCCCTTTAAGTTTCGTACCTGGGGGGTGTCTATAGTATGCTTGTAAAGGGGCGCATGTTTCCCGTGTTTAGAACAGTCTAACAGCAAAATGACATTTCAAAGGAAAAAAGTCATTTAAACTACTTTCAGCTATTAATGAATTGCCGGTCCGACAATACACATAAAAGTTCATTGATAAAAACGGCATGGGAATTCCCCACAGGGGAACCCCGAACCAAAATTTAAAAAAAAAATGACATGGGGGTCCCCCTAAATTCCATACCAGGCCCTTCAGGTCTGGTATGGATATTAAGGGGAACCCCGGCCAAAATTAAAAGAAAAAAATGGCGTAGGGTCCCCCTCAAAATCTATACCAGACCCTTCAGGTCTGGTATGGATTTTAAGGGGAACCCCACGCCAAAATTAAAAAGAAAAACGGTGTGGGGTCCCTCTAAAAATCCCTACCAGACCCTTATCCGAGCACGCAACCTGGCAGGCCGCAGGAAAAGAGGGGGGATGAGAGAGCGGCCCTGAACCTGAACCGTACCAGGCCACATGCCCTCAACATTGGGAGGGTGCTTTGGGGTAGCCCCCCAAAACACCTTGTCCCCATGTTGATGAGGACAAGGGCCTCATCCCCACAACCCTGGCCGGTGGTTCTGGGGGTCTGCGGGCGGGGGGCTTATCGGAATCTGGAAGCCCCCTTTAACAAGAGGACCCCCAGATCCTAGCCCTCCCCCCTGTGTGAAATGGTAAGGGGGTACAAAAGTACCCCTACCATTTCACTAAAAAACTGTCAAGAATGTTAAAAATGACAAGAGACAGTTTTTGACAATTCCTTTATTTAAATGCTTCTTCTTTCTTCTTTCTTCTTTCTTCTATCTTCCTTCGGTTTCTTCCTCCATCTTCTTCATCTTCTGGTTCTCCTGGTTCATCTGGTTCTTCCTCCGGTGTTCTCGTCCAGCATCTTCCTCCGCGGCGTCGGCGTCTTCTTCCCTTCTTCTCCTCGGGCCGCTCCGCATCCATGATGGCATGGAGGGAGGCTCCCGCTCTTCTCTTCATCTTCTTCTCTTCATCTTCTTCTCTTCATCATCTTGTCTTCATCTTCTTTTCGGGCCGCTCTGCATCCATGATGGCATGGAGGCTCCCACTGTGTGAAGCTTCTCCTCTTCTGACGGTTCTTAAATAATGGGGGGCGGGGACACCCGGTGACCCCGCCCCCCTCTGACGCACGGGGACATGACGGGACTTCCATGTGGCATTCCCCGAGAGAGAGAGAGAGATCTGTTGGAGTTAAAAAAAGAAGGTTTGCTTTACCACATGTTTTGTGGGTGATGGGGACCAGCCCCATCCCATATAGAGAGGAGACTACTGTATAGCTTAGTGTCAGAAGGACACTAATTTTACTAATTTTTTTTGTTTGTTTTTATTACTTTGCAAACCTCTACTAAATAAACCTGGCAACCCGCCAGATTTTAAAGAAATTGCCTGCACGCTGACCTTGTTTTCCAGAAAAGGTTATCCCCACGAGCTAATCTCCCACATGTGGTGGAGGCAGCGGGCAGTTTCTAAAGATGGAGGAAATGTTAAAGCCCCTGTTACAGGCCAATGCATCTCCGCGGGAAAACAACCACCAAGTCGGGATTCCCACCTCCTGTGCCAGTGGAACCAAAGTTGGTACGTGCCTCCTACTACCTACAGACGATGACACCTGCCCATGACACCTGCCCATGATGTCGAGGCATACCTTGTGACTTTTGAGAGAGTCGCTGTCCGCAAAGGATGGCCAAAGGAACAGTGGGCGGGTCTGTTAGCACCATTTTTGAGAAACTCAAAAGGCCTACTTTGATCTGAAACCGGATAAAGCCCAGGACTATGAGACTCTAAAGACACCATTGCAGTCCGGGCCCAGCGTCTGCATCAGTGGACCTACTCCAGTGACAAGCCACCCCGTTCTCAAATGTTCAATCTGATCCACCTCACCAGGAAGTGGTTGCCACCAGAGACCTTGACAGGCCCTCAGATCGTGGAACACGTGGTAATGGACCGGTACCTGCGTGTGCTCCCTGCTGCTCTGAAGAGATGGGTCGGACGGGGGGACCACAAAACTGCAACCCAATTGGTGGACCTAGGGCAGAGGTACACTGCGACTTGGTGAACCCATCTACGCCCCATTTCGGTGTGTCTAGGGGTGCAAGATCGCCCAGCGAGTCTGGTAAGACAGTTCAAGGGTTCAAGAGCATGGGGAAGATTGATAAGACTGCTGTTACAACTAATTAGCACATACAGTATTATCATTGCCATGCATTAGCCATGCATTAGGACATATTGCTGCAAACTGCCCTCTAAATGATGAACCTATGCAATGCAATTATGCTTATAGGAAAAGAGGTATGTCTCTTTTTGCACAGGTCGCATGTACTGCACCATGTCAGAGTCGCCTTGAAAAACAAATGTGTGTTATTTCAGTGAATGGAAAGCCACTCACAGCCCTGCTAGACTCTGGTAGTGTGGTGACCCTAGTCAGAAATTATTGTGTAAACCTCACAAAATTACACCCCAGTACTATTGGGGTCATTTGCATCCATGGGGACACTCAGAAATACCAGATAGCAGTGGTAGAGGTTGATACTCCTTGGGGCAGTGTAATACATTTGGTGGGGGTGGTGCCTTCACTGCTTCATGAGGCTTTAGTGGGGAGAGTCTTCCCCCATTTTTGGAGATTATGGGAGAGCAAAGGGAGGCTAGTAAATAGAGCTCCCCCTGCTGGTGAAGCACAGGAACTCTCACCAGACCCTTTTTGCCAAAGGGAAGGGAAGGCTGTTGGGAGGATCGAGGAAGCCTCCATAGGCGACGCTGTAAAAAATTTTACAGGTTACAGAGGAAGTATAGTGCTAGAAGTATTGCTTTCGCTCTAACGATCGAAGCATGTGTAACCTGTGTGTATCTGGCTCTGATACTAGCCAGTGCCTCAACCAGCCACTGACCTCACCGCATGTCCCTGGTATGCCTAGTGTTCCTAGTGTCGTCCAGCATATGCCCAGTAACTTTCAAAGCCGCATTTCACCTTGACTTCGGGGGGGGTGACTTGAAAGACATCTGTGCGGGTTCATGTATAGATGTCTATTGAAATCACCCCCGAAGTTGCCAAAAGTAGTGCAGGAATTACTTTTGGAAATCGGTGCAGTGCCACAAAGTCGGCGTCACACCGAATGGGACGCTCCTATTGCTGGGAATAGGCTCCAATTTGACATGCGATTTGACCTGTCAAATCGCATGTCAAATCATGCCGATGTGAACGGGGCTAAAAGGGAATCTGTATAGAATTGCTGTCCTTGCTTTCTTTTTTTTTAAGATGTACATTTGGAGACCTACATCCTTTCTTTGCTTCTTTACTTTGTGAATCGATGATCTGGAACAAGCATTCAGGTGAGGTGCGCTGACACTTTTTTTTTGGGCTGCGCACAAGGGTAAGGGTGACAACCCTGGAGTTTGTGCTACACAAAAATCTCACTCTGGACCTGGCTTATTTATTGCAGGATCTCCAAACTCCTGCAGTATTTATGTACTAATATATTTCTAAACACAAAACCTGCTCTATGGACAACTGGTGCTAGCACTTTCACAAATAAGCCATCAATGGCACTTCCCTTAGTTGTATCTTGATGGGTATATTGACTTTGAATCTGTAAATGGGAGGCCATTTAGATCAGTGGATCTGAATAATTCTTTCTCAGAGAAAACATAATCATGTGAACAGAGATTAATGTTTCACCCATAATCACTGTGAAAATATTACTATACACCTCAAACCCATTTAGAGTTTCTTACTTCGGCATGGCTGATATTGAATTACGTCAGATGTTTATTGATTAATTTTTGCACTGCCTGAAGATATTTTTATATTAGAGAATATATCAGTTAGGACGTACAATAATAGGCAAGTTGTAGAATTGTTTTTTTTAACAACTAAGCATCTAAAATCAATTTAAATACCATATTTAAAACTGAGTCTTGTAATAGTATTTCTTTATAATTTCATTTTCAATATTTGTTTCATGCCAAATCTGCTTATAAAAAAATAAGTTGTTTATTTCAAAGGAAATGCTCAGCACAATTCTTGCAATGTACCTAGCTTTCAGAACAGTTTATATGTTGCAGGGAACCAGGGGATTTGGAGATTTAATAGAGTTTTAGGAAATCAATCCTAATATAAATATGGAAGGTGACTATTGGTGGTCCTGAAAATGCTAGCTGCCTGGCTATCATACTGATATACTGCTTTCACTGACTTGCTAAACCAGAAGTATTCATATAAGTATTTAGATTTTTGCAATCTGCATATTTGTGACAAATCAGTGACTAAGACAGTATTGAAGCTAGAGGATCACTATAATAATTAAGTAACTAGCAATTTTTCAGATGTAAAAAAGGAAGAGGTTCAACTTTGTTAAAATAGTGGCTACATCCCTGATTGAGAGAAAAAGAAAGCTCCCCTCACATATGGGACTTTAAGGGCTCTAAGGAAGGTGCAAACAATCAAATTTAAAAAGTATTTTTATTGGTATCAAAAATATATGTTAAAAAAACTGTTTAAAAGGTATCCTCAATACAATACATAAACACATGAAAGATGGTGAAAACCACAAGCCAATGTAGGTTGTTTTGCTCAGTAGTAATTGTGATAGACTCATCTGGGACAGAGGCTTTTGGAGGGGACTGAATGCTAGCCTATTGCCTACCGACTATGGGCCCTGGCATTTGAGGGAGCTACAAGCATTTAGGAAGATATTCTGTTATGTAATGCAAAAGGACATTATTAAGGAGGCCATGATGGTCTTTGCCAGCTTGGGACTCAGTGGACAGATGTATGTGAAAGGAATGCTGATTAATGAGATCTGGAAAGCCCGGGCCTTTCACCCAATAGTTTATCGTCTCATTTTGTTGTGTACTCTTTGCTGGGTCGTTTGATGTGTGGTTGTATTCCAATGTTCTATTGTGTCTGTCTGCCTTGGAAATTATGGGATGTGTATGTAGATTTGCTGTGAGATTGGTGGGGGCGAATTCCTCCAACAACTCTCACTGTTGATTGGACAGTCTACCCCACCTGGAATGCAAAGGGGGGGGGGATTGTCCAGAGTATTACCTGTGTACCTGTGTTTTCAATAAACAGTCCTTGTTCAGCAAACGAGTATTTTCTTGTTTGTTGTTATCATCAGTTGAAATATCTGATATTAATACTCAGACTGGGAGAAAGCGGTATATGACGAAACCACTCAAGTGGAGTGTGGGACGTTTCGTTACAGTAATATTAAAGATTAATGCAGAAAACCACACACCAACATGTTTCGGAGTGTGTAGAGCTCCTTCTTCAGAGAAGGTTTTTCATAATCTTGATAAATACAATCTATAAAACAGAACATATATTAGAGCATTCATTATTGATTGTTGATGACAAAACTGGATAAGGGTAGAGGGGAGTGAGGAATAGAAAAGCAAAAAAAAAAATTAAAAAATGCATAACAGCAGCTACTCACTATGCCTGAGCGGAGGAACAAAGCACAGGGCTGACCAATGGTGAGATTAATGTTTGTAATAAATCCAACAGAAATAAAAACAAGAAGAAGAAAAAGTGTACAAGGCCTTCTTGGCTACTGAACAGCCACGTGAGGTGCACAGGGATCACCTGGTATGGACAGGGGGAGAAAGAAGAGGGGGAGGTATATGTATATGTGTGTAATTGTTTTTTTTTTTTTTTTTCCAATAAAAGTTTATTTTATAAATTCAACAGCATACAAGTTAAATGTACACATACAAAGTGCGAAAACATTGATCAACAGTGGACATATCATATGGCTGAACAGGTCAAAACAGCTGTAACATCTGTGGAGGAGAATAGCTCATGCAAGATGAATGCTAGGGAATGGGACTGATTCTATTCTCCCGGTGTGGGGGAGAAGGGGGGGGATGAACAGTTGGGCGGGAGTGGCGTAAAGATAGGCTGCCAGACAGAGAGGGGGTGGAAATTTCCACCAGCTACCCTCTCCGTCTACCTTTAGCGAAGTTTCCTAATAGACCAAAGCTACCTGATGCTCCAGGTATGAAGAAGAACATAACACTGTCTTTGTATTGGACATCAGTCACACTGACATAATCTCTTTGTCAAGGATCAGTCGCTACTCTGTATCAGTACTTGATATTGTTTTGAATTTTTTAAGGTGACCCATGCTCCCCAGACAGCTGAAAAGCTAGATATTCTATCCTGTGAGGTGTGAATCAGCTTCTCCATTGTCTCTATGCGGTTGATGCGTTGTACCCAGTTTTTGGTCCCGGGGGGGAATTTGGATCTCCATAGTACCAGAATCCACATTCTAGCAGCGTTAATCATAGGCATGGCTACCAACTTAAAGTATTTCTTTTGGAGGATTTTAGACAGGTGAAGGAGATATTGCACTGGCGTAAATTCTAGAGGCAAGGAGGAAATGGTAGTTGTCACTTCATGCACCTTCCTCCAGTAAGGCTGTATTAATGAGCATGTCCGTTTCCTTCTCACATCTCCAGCATCTATCTGATACCGTTGGAAATATCCTATGCAGCAATTCTGGGGTTTTGTACCATGTCGTTTTAACCCCATACCCATTTTCCTGTACGTTTACATTGAGCGACCCCTTGTGTATGAGTAGGTGGATGGGATCCCAGTCTGTGTCTTCCAACTCCCTGTCCAGCACAGATCCCCAGAATGCATGGTCTGCATGCAGTAAGGAGCGGGTGTCTCCAAACATAGAAGCATAGAGTGCTGAGATCACATGACTCTGGGGAGCTAAGCTCGAGCATAGGGTTTCAAACATGGTGGGTGTTTTTGTAAATCCTTCCCTTCTCCCCGGGTCATCTAGAAAATGTTTCAATTGCATGTAGGGCCAAAAGGGAAAGGATTTGGTTTTGGACAATGCTGCTAGGTCTTGTTGTTGCACGAACTTGCCCCTATGAAAGAAATGCTTCGCGAGCATCTCTGTATATGGCCATTCTTGTGTTAGGTAGGACTTGGTTAGCCCTGGGGGAAAGTCAAGGCTTCCTTTTATTGGAGTGATCGAGCATTCTGTGGTTGACAGCGCATTTTTTACATACCCTATCGAATTTATGAAGTGTTGCCCCAATGAGGGGGTATGAGTGTAGATGCGGACTTGTAGGTTTCTTGGAGAACCAAGGGAGTAGATGAAGATCGCACCACGAAATTAGTCATTTGAGGTCTACCCAGTCTTTGTAACCGGCATGAATCCTCCAGTCTACAACCCTAGTCATGTGTATCGCCCAGTAGTAACGTAGTATATTCCGCATTTGGATTTGGGTAACACTAATTTCGCCCACCCGATACGTGCCGCTTTGGAGCCCCAGAGGAAAGATCTACACATCTTCTTGTAGGCTGCAAAAAAAGTTGGCGGTAGGCGTATTGGTACCGTTTGAATTTTATATAGTATGCGTGAGAGAACTGTCATTTTCAGAGCAGAGGCCCTTCCAAGCCAGAACAGGGTGGGGACATCCCATTTTTCTAGGTCATGTTGTGTATTTTTCAGCTCAGATAAAAAGTTCTTTTCATAAAGAGTACCTAGGTTACTGGGGAGTTGTATCCCCAGATAAGTGATAGCATCTGTTTTCCACTTAAAGGGAAAGTTTGATTGGCATAACCGTACTGTATTGTTCGGTAAGGACACATTCAATGCGAACAATTTTGAGTAGTTGATTTTCAAGTTAGATATACATTTAAATTGTTCAAGAACTGGCATGAGGTTTGGTAGGAACGTCAATGGCGCTGATAGGAAAAGCAAAATGTCGTCCGCAAAGGCCGCAATCTTGTATTCCTTGACATGGACTTCTATACCTTTTATGTTTGGGTTAGCTCTGATGCATCTTAAGAGGGGCTCTAGGGTTAGGATGTATAGTAGGGGTGAAAGAGGGCATCCCTGTCTTGTACTGTTATGGATGGGGAAGGCGTCCGATAGGCAGCCATTGACCTTGACTCTGGCTCTTGGATTTACATAAAGTGCTCTAATAAAGGTACGCATACAGCTCCCTAATCCAAGAGCGTCCAAGACTGCATCCATATAGTCTCAGGCCACCCCATCGAATGCCTTCTCCGCATCCATTGCAAGGAAAAACCCTTCTCTCTGGGTAGAGGTCAGCCAGTGATGTAAATTTAGGGCTTTAATGGTATTGTCCCTGGCTTCCCTGCCCAGGACAAAGCCTACTTGATCTCTTCCCACCCAGGCCGGGACATGATACGATAAACGAGTTGCAAAGTTTACTATAGAAATGTAGAAATTGTTGTGCAATGTCCTCATTTTTAGTGTGGGTTTTTCCTGATCGATCAGTCACATGGTGGACTGTTGAAGCCAATGTACGCTTTTGTATGCACCTAGCCAGTAGTTTCCCTGGTTTGTTGCCTCGTTCATAAAATAATTTTTGTGACATAATGTGTCGCTTTCGTGCCTTTCTGAAAAGTTCTTCAACTAACAGTGCTCTTGTGTCTGCTAGCTCTTGCGCTACTTGAATAGCTCTGGTGCGTTTCTGCTGGGTCTCTAGTCTGGTAATTTTTCCATAGAGAGCCAGTATCATTGCTTGGTGTTCCCTTTTTTTTCTGGCTGCTATAGCTAGTAGATGTCCCCGTATGACACACTTATGTGCCTCCCACTGAACCATGGGAGTCACATCCGACATGTCATTGTTATGGAAATAGTCCCGAAGGGCCTGTCTAATGTGTTCTGCATCTCCCGGGTCTGCCAATATGGATGCATCTAGCCTCCACATCTTGGTAAACCCCTCTCTTCGAGAGCGCCATATTTTCTATGGTAGCGTCCGCGAGGTATGACAGTTCAGCCTGGTGTATGAAAATATAGTCCAGTCTCGAGTACCGATTGTGCGGTGTCGAGTAAAATGTGAAGTCTTTCTCTCTGGGGTTGAAGGTGCGCCAGGTGTCATGTAGTGTGAGGGCAGCTAGCTAAAGTTTCACTTGACGTAGTGCAGAATAGGGGAATGAGGAGGTGCCTGTAGAGGTGTCTAAGAGCGGATCTAAGGCCATATTAAAGTCCCCTCCCAAAATCAAAAGGCCTGCCTGAAATTAGGTCAGTTTTAGAAGGGTATTTTTCAGGAAGGGTACCCTGCCTGAATTAGGACAGTATAAGGTTACAGGTTTGTCTTTCCACATGCCTTTGAGAAATATAAATCTACCCTCGGGGTCTATAAGTTGGTCAGTAAGGTGAAACATCAGGGACTTAACCAATAAAATGGAGACTCCCTTGGTTTGGGAGTCAGCACAGGTGGTAAACCTCTGTGAAACGTCTATCTGCTAAGTGTGGGACAGAACCTGTCTTAAAGTGGGTTTCTTGTAAAAATATGATTTGTGCTCTAAGTCGGTGAGCCTCGGCTAGAACACTGCTACGCTTTTCTGAAATGTTGAGACCTTTAACGTTTAGCGAAAGCACCTTGAGAGATAGAGGAGCTGATGATTGTACTGCAGAAGACATTATTGAGAGAAGTAAGATCGTTTAGGATTCGTCAGGCTTTTTAGTAGACTTAGAGGGCTTGCATGAGAAAAGGAGGGGTAGAAGAGGGGGAGATGATTGGGGAAGGCGAGAGAAAAAAAAAAGGGGAGTGCAGACATGAAAGAGAGGAGAACGCAGGAAGATAAAGAAGAAAGGGGGGAGGGGATGGAGCTAAAGGGTGGGAGGACGGAGTGTGGCCTGAGAGAAAGAGGTAATTGGAAGCTTATGTATGCTCGGGAGGTGGTTCCAGTACCAACTGGAGACCCCTACGTTTACTTAGTGGATGCCCCTAATATGGTCAAAGCGTTAGATCTACCAGAGGTGGATGTAGTCCTGCTTACCCACTTAGCAAGGAGTCTGCCTAAAAAGAGGAATGAAGATATACTATTCCGGAGATGTTCAAAGGAGGAACCTGCCTCTTTGGAGTGGAGAAGAGACCCAACACCAGGGGTGAGTCCATAAGCTATCGCCACCCAAAGACCTCCAGGTTGGAGCGTGCTCAGAATGGGATATACCTCCGCTAAAGGGGTCTACGAGTACCAGCTATATCCCTTCAGTAGTCATCTACTCTAAATACTGTCAGGAGTGTGTCCCTTCCTCCTCTATCTCCCCCTGACAGAGTAATAAACTTCAGAGGTTGGGATTGATGTATTTCTATGAGTAAATTAATACTTTTTATTTGTTTCTTTGCCCCCCCCCCCACACACACTTAGTGAATTAAACAAAATGCAAGTAACATATAACATGTACAGTTGGGCTCGTCCCTTGAGTATTCAATGTTTAAGAGAACATGAGCAATCTCTGAATCGGTTCATCGGTGCCCCATTTCCAAAGGACCCAGCATCCCCCCCGGATCCCAAGATTCCGATCCAGGTGATGCAGGGCACCTGGCCATGAGGCCCTGTAGGCAATCATGTATGCATGTTATTGAGATCATGAAGTGTTGCAACCCCCACTCCTTCTTATTTTAAATCAAGGCTTTTGCCTGTCTAATAACACTTCTAAGCCCAGAAGCAACTCACAGTATTGCCATCTTTGGGGTTGGGTCTCGGGGGTCCCAACAGTAGCTGCTATGAGCCCGCTGGATTCCCCCGCTATTCAATGAGCGGCACGATTATTCATATAAAAACCTATAACTATAACCACATTTAGTATGTATATAAAACTGTAAACAATTAAAGTAGAAAAATGTCAAACAACAGAGCCCATGTATGCAACCTAGTCAGGAAACATGGTTATACTAGCATTTTGGTGATTCACAAGAGCCGCGTATTCTTTCCAGCAATTAGGAATGAGCAGCGTATCTCACCCACCAGCACAAGTCATTATAACTAAGTGACCCAGCTGTAGGGGCAAAAGAAAGGGTTACTTGGAATATGTGCAGTATTTGGCAGGTTCCATTAAAGGCCCAGTGAGGGATCACCGCGGTTTCCAAAATCCTCGCTTTGGCTTTTCTCAATGTTAGCTGTTGAGAAACGTTAATCGCACAGTTCAAGTAGGTTTGCAAAGTTCTATATGACTCCCTGTAAGTAGGGGAACGTGTCCCTCCACTTTTGTGTGGCCAAGTCCTGTGTCTAGGACTGTCTGCTCACCGCATTTCCACATAGCTTTCAGTGTAACCTAAACTGAGCCGGAAAGTATAAGTATATTCACCCCCAGGCCTGGGGGTATTACCTGTTGTCCTGTTCCAATAAGGCTGTAGGTCACTGGGCTATCTGGCACGTGCCAAATACATAGTCATCAGGCACTGATCTCCAGTTAGCGAGGGCTGCTCTTGTGAGGGTGCTAAATAAAGGTAACTTGGTTACCTATGACAAAGGTTAAGTCTCGGAGTTCAGGGTAGAAACATATGGGTGATACTAATCTGCTCACCCGTTACTCTGTCATAGAGTTAGCGATCGGTTCTGCATCAGACGGATGATGGGGATCCTCTTGGGCTTTCCTCTGTTTCCATGTCCCCCCGAAACCTCGGTGGTGAAGCATTTGAATTTCTGCGTCTCCTCTGCCTTTGTCTTTGTGATCTCGGCGTAGTTTCAGGCTGTGTGGGAATCCAAGGGTCTGGTTGTATAAAAACACTATACCAGTCTGGGACATCCACCGCAGGGATGCCCAAAGTATCACAAAAGGGTTGCAAGTCAGCAGGGGTTCTCAATTGTGCTGTGTGGTTGCCTGCAGTTGCTTGTAAGCAGAAGGGGAATTTCCACCGGTAGGGGATGCGTCTGTCACGCAGGGTTTGTAGGGTTTGTAGGGTCTGTGCTGCAGAGTAATGGCTGACAAGTCCTGGAACAATTGAATATGTGCCCCTTCATGCTCTAGATGATCCTGATTGCACGCAAGTCGTAATATCTCTTCCTTTTGAGCAAAGTTCACTAGGCAGCATACTGCATCTCTACGGGGATCAGTGTCTCTGCCCCTCAGCCTGAGCGCTCTGTGACACCTTTCCATCTCCACAGGTGCATCTGATGGCCTGCCCAGCAGAGTGTCAAAGATGGCCCAAATAGTAGCCTGTAACTGGGGCCCTTCGATGGATTCTGGTATGCCTCTTACACGTAAATTGCGTCTGCGACCCCTATTATCCAAGTCCTCCATGTGTCTGTGCATTTCTATTAGATGCTGGGCATGGACACTGGTGATCTTTTGTACTTGCTGTATTTCTGCCCCATGTGTCATGGCCGCTGTTTCCACGTGTTGCAGCCTAGAGGCTACAGATCTTATGTCCCTTTTAGGGTCGGATATGGCTGCATATAATGTGCTTTTAATGTCAGTGGCAGCCATCTGGAGGTCTGCTAGGCACAATAGGGGAGAGGGTTGCGCGCTGAGCGTACCTGCGGTAACAGAGGCTCCAAGAGTGTCGTCGGCGGTGGGGAAACTCCGGTCTGAGGCCTGAGAAGTGGCCTGTGGGTCTGCCGGTTGTGTGCGCAACATAGCCGGTATTTTGTGGCGTAGCTGCCTAGATGAGTCCTGCAGGGACGGGGTGGCTGAGGAGCTTCTCCTGGTCATCCTTGCTGCTGTGTGGGAGGTTTATCCCACTAATTAAATGCTGTCTGGAAGCCCTGGATGGTGGAGCTCTCTCATTAGGCTGCCATCTTCCTCTGGTGCTAGGCCACGTCCCGTGTAATTGTTTTTAAATAAGGTGGAAATGTATTAGTTCCCCCTCACATACCTTATCATAGAGAAAATTCACCTGTCATAGACCGGGAAAGCCTCAGCCAGAAAGGTAGCTAAGGAATCTTAGTTGAACTCCTTCATCAGCGTTAAAAGAGTATTTACGGATTACCCCTAGTGAGGAGGTCCTCCACGGTGTAAGGCGTCCACACGTGAACAGTATATATATATATATATATATATATATAATGTGTGCATTAAGGGAGCCCATGAGTAAATGCATACCTGCCAGGACAGCTCCTCACCACCCAGTGCAGCCTGATGACAGAGGCCAGATCACATGCTAGGGGAGGAGACTGTCCATATATAGGGAAGTACATGAGGTAATTGAGGCCACCGATGATGAGGGGAGGAGTGGCAAGAATACCTAACCCAATTAATAGCCCGCCGTCCATAAGCATCATAACTAATGCCACTAAGGTGAATCCCCTGAGAACGGATCACACGGCGTCTCCTTGCAACCCTCCCACAAGGGGGGGGCGTGGTATGCATGGCGACATCATACACTCAGAACCCACAGACACAATGGCCGCCCAAGCCCATGGGCGCGGCTAGCAACGCCAAGGATGAGGCGGAGGGCAGGTGGAAATGATGTCACGTGA
The DNA here is from genome assembly GCF_042186555.1 of Aquarana catesbeiana. NCBI lineage: Eukaryota > Metazoa > Chordata > Amphibia > Anura > Ranidae > Aquarana > Aquarana catesbeiana. Next base: position 110,270,186 of record NC_133325.1, on the reverse strand, counting down.
GTCATGAGTCGCGTGTAGCAGCAGAACACTGCCAATGGGATGCAGGCAGGGGTGACACAAGGGGACACAACCCCAAGCGTCAGAGGCCACCTAAATCCCACTGGCCTGGGTGTGACGGGTGCACCGACCAAACCGGTCACACAGAGCAAAACAAAGGACCTCAAAATGGAGAAAACGTGACAAAAAAAAAAGAAAAAGTAATGATGACAAATAAAAAGATGAAGTAAGGGTTGGTTATAGAAAATGATATGTATAAAATATAGGAAATTATATCAACTGGTCATGAAATAATGATAATGATAGTAATGAAACTTAACCATGGGTAGGCATGTGTGTCCTCCTGAAAGTGCAGGCATAGGAGGCATAAGGCTGTAGGACATTGGCGATGGAAAAGGGGAGGGGATGGAGCAGCAGATGGAATTACTGTTCCATACCACTGGAGGCAAAATCCTCCAGAAAAGGTTTGTAATTGATCGCCTTGTTGAGTTCTGGAAATGTAGTGGCTTTAAGCGAATGGATCCACCTCAGTTCCCTCTGGAGAAGAAGTTTGTTCCAATCTCTTCCTCAGGCACTGGGGTGGATTCGATGTAGAGCCCAAAATTTTACACTGGGAAAAACCCCCTCGTGCATAACTCAGACATGTCTGCCAAGGGGTAATTCAGGGTTATACGTTTGCATGCTGAGTATATGTCTATAAATTCTTTTGCACCATTCATTTTTGGTCTTTCCAACATAGAAAGAGCCGCAATCACAAAATAGAAGATATACTACTCCATATGTTTTACAATTCACATAATGTTTTGCCTTAAGCCTCCGACCATTTGGTAGTGTGATGGAAGAACCGGTCTATATAAATCTACAGTGGTTGCATCCTCCACAGGTGTATGTACCTCTATATTTGCATGTATCTCTTCCTTTTTCACCCCTGTATTTGCTCTGTGAGGGAGTTCCTAGGTGACATGGAGCACCTGTACGGAATCTGGGGAGTTTGTGAAGAGAATCTTCCAACGTTGGTGTCCAAAGACAGAAGATGCCAGTGTCTTTATATAATGTATCTAATTTTGGAATGTTGCCTTAACAATTTCATGATGATTCTGGTGGAATGGTCCTGCTCTTTAGTTTTTTTTGTCCCATATAATAATTCGCTCCTAGTGAAGAACATGGCTTTTTTCTAAACATCTTCGAGTATAGACTCTTTCTAAAAGTCGATCCTTTAATTTTAGTGATTCCTGATGAAATTATACTTCAATGGAGCAGTTTCTTCTGGTCCTAAAGTATTGACTGTAGGGAATTGATTTCAGTAAAGGCTTGGGGTGAAAGCTGGAGGTGTGTAAAAGAGAATTACCTGCCGTGGGCTTCCGATATAGGCGACTTTGGAGTATGTCATCTGCGTCGCGTGTTACTGTAACATCCAGGAAGGTAGCCTCATGGGGATGGTAAATCATAGTGAACATGAGATTGAATTAATTTTTATTCAAATTTCCCAAAAAGAATTTTAAAAAGTCTTTGGGACCATCCCAAATCATGAAAATGTCATCTATGTATCGGTACCACATGGCTATGTGGTCCACATACATCGAAAGTTGTCCATCTGACATGATCATGTTTTCCCATTCCTCCAGGTACAGGTTGGCATATGATGGGGCACAACATGTGCCCATCACAACCCCCTGCACCTGGAGGAAAAGGGAACCATCGAAGGCAAACACATTGTGGTTGAGGACAAAATCCAAAGCTTGCATGATGAAGTTGTTATAGGCCCAGTCATCATGGGTTCTCAGTGAAAGGACATGTATCTAATGGCAGCCAGGCCAAGATTGTGGGGAATTGAACTGTACAAGGCCTCAACGTCTATAGTGACTGTCAGACTTTACTTACTTGCTTTACTTACCAGACCGGTGAGTCCGCTTGGGCAGAGGGTGGTCTCCTGTACGTATCCTACTCGTAAGCAAGCCTGATGAGGGATCCAGGTGCTGGGTGGAAGAGGATCTTCAAGCAGCAAATGGAGAGCTGGAACACAGGCAAACAGGTGCTGAGCAGGAGCAAGCAGGCAGGTCAGGACACAGGCAGAGTTCGGCAACAGACAGGCAGCACGGTACAAAGGGACCAGGCAGAAGAAGGGTCAAACAAGCCAAGGTCAGGTACGGGCAGCAATCAGCGGTGTATCAGAGGCAAGCCGGGTCATCAGGAGATCTGGAACACAGGAACACAGGAACAGATAGTGGGAACTAAGGAACTGGAAGCTGTTGATCAGGCAGCACCGAGCAGCGTGCATGGCAAACCTAAATAGGCTGGTTGGCGCCAAACGGCACGCATGTGCATGTCGACGCTCACAGGCGCATGCGCACATGCCTGCATGCCAGTACACAGACCAGCGCCTGCAGGGACATACACAGCAGCACGCATGAGAATGCGCGCGTCAACGTGCACCGGCGCGCACCAGGGCGGCCAGCACCACGACCAGCAAGGTGAGCTCTCTGACAGTGCCCCCTCCTCAAGGGAAGCCTCCAGATGCCCAGTTGGGCCAGCTTGGAGGCATGAACGTTCTTGAAAGACTGTAAAAGTTCCGGGGCATGCAAATTGCTCTCTGGCTCCCAGGAGTTGTCTTCCGGCCCATACCCCTTCCACTTGATGAGATATTGAATTCTGTTGTTCCTTTTTCTACAATACAAGATTGCTTCAACTTCAAATTCCTCTTCATTATTAATTATGACAGGTTTAGGTGGGCCGGTCATATGGCCAGTAAAGGGATTCGGAATAGCAGGCTTCAATAGAGACACATGAAATACCGGATGTATTTTTAGAGAATCCGGCAAATCAAGTTCATATGCAACATCATTTATCTTCCTCTTTACTGAGAAGGGACCCATAAATTTGGGACCCAATTTCCTTGAGGGACAGGCCATTTTTAGATTAATAGTGGACAACCACATTTGGTTGCCGGTTTCCAGGATCAGTTCTCCACGCCTTTTCCTATCATACATCCTTTTGCTGTACTCCTGAGATTTGGCCATAGTTTCCTTCAAAAGTTTGTTGTTAGTGGAAAAAAAATTCATGGTTTCAGCAACTGCGGGAAAGGTTCACTCGGGTAATGAGCTAGGCAAGAAGGAAGGATGAAAACCGTAGTTGGCAAAGAATGGCGTTTGGTTGATAACGGAATGCAAGGAGTTATTGTAGCTAAACTCTGCAACGGGTAGTAGAGAGACCCAGTTGTCTTGAGAGAAAGCAGAGAAGCAGCGGAGGTATTGCTCTAGGGTTTGATTGGTTCTCTCTATTTGCCCATTTATCTGGGGATGGTAGGCTGATGAGAATGCCAACTCTATTTCCAGGGAGCCACAGAGAGCCTTCCAGAACCTCGAAGTAAATTGGACACCGCGATCGGACACAATACTTGCCGGGACCCCATGCAGCCTTACCACTTCTTCGCTGTGTCCAATCTTCGCAGTGTCCATGGCCGAAGGTGTGCCCTTCATGGGTAGAAAATGTGCCATCTTGGATAGCCTATCTATGACTACAAAAATGGTGGAAAATGGTGGAAAATCCCTCCGACGGAGGGAGTTCTACGATGAAATCCGACAATATCATTTTCCATGGTCTCTCTGGAATGGGTAAAGGTTTTAGTAGGCCCCAAGCCTTGGTCCAGCTGTTTTTGCTTCGGGCACAAGTGTTGCATGAATCCACATAACTTTTACAATCGTTAGACAGGTGGGGCCACCAGAAGGTGCACCAACTTCGTAGTTTTCAGCACACCAAAATGTCCGGCTATTTTATGGTCGTGACAAAGTTCCATTACCACCACCCGTAAAGGTTCAGGGACTATGATTTTATCTTCATGCCAAAACAGACCTTCACTCAGGTTTCAGGGTATGGGGACATTCCCACAGAGGCCAGCTTTATCCGGGTTATAAGGTCCACTTGAAGGAGCAAAAAGTTCCCAGAAGGAAGGATCGTGTCAGGAGGCAGGGTCTTTTCGGAATCATGAAACATGCGCAAAAGCGCCACCGGCTTAATGTTCTTAGAACCCGGTCTATAGGTGATGTGGAATTGGAATCGGGAAAAGAAAAGTGCCCATCTAGCCTGTCGTGGTCTCAATCTTTTGGCTGTCCTCAAATATTCCAGATTCTTGTGATCTGCATACACCAAGATGGGATGTGCAGCACCCTCCAGAAGGTAACACCACTCCTCCAGAGCCGACTTGATAGCAAGAAGTTCCCAATCTCCCACATCATAATTCCTTTCTAATATTGAGAGCTTGTGTGAAAAGAATGCCACTGGGTAAAGAAGAGCTTTGGCACCTTGCCGCTGAGAAAGAACTGCTCCAACTGCTATTTCTGAGGCATCAACTTACAGGACAAACGGTAAAGCAGGACTGGGTGTTTCAGGATGGTAGCTGATGTGAAGAGCTCTTTAAGTTTCTCAAAAGCTGCCTGGGCCTTAGGAGTCCATGGGAATCGGATTACCTGCTGGTTAGTTCAGTTATTGGGGCGATTATTGCTGAAAACCCCTTAATGAATTTCCGATAAAAATTGGAAAAGCCGATGAAGCGTTGCACACCTTTTTTATCCACAGTCGCAGGCCAATCCAGGATGGCGGACACCTTTTGAGGGTCCATCTTGATGCCATCCACTGAGATGATTAGGCCTAGGAATTGGATGCACTGGAGTTCGAACTCACACTTTTCGAGTTTTGCATAGAGGCCATGTTGTCTGAGCTGGGTTAGGACATTCCGGACATGTCTGCGGTGATCGGCTAGTGAGGAGGAGAAGATCAGAAGATCGTCAAGATACACTATCACGTACAAATCCAGGTAGTCACGAAAAATGTCATTGACAAAGTGCTGGAATGTTGCAGGGGAGTTGCAAAGACCAAAGGGCATGACAAGGTACTCGCAGTGCCCAAATCGAGTGCGGAATGCCGTTTTCCACTCGTTCCCTTCCCGGATCTGAATTAAGTTATAAGCTCCGCAAAGATCAAGCTTCGTGAACACGACTGCGGTTCCCAACCTTTGGAAATGTTCTGGCACTAGAGGCAGGGGATAACGGTTCTTGATAGTTATCCTATTCAATTCCCGATAATCTATGCAGGGACGTAGGGAATGGTCCTTCTTTTTGAAGAAAAAGATGCCCGCACCGGCTGGAGAGGTGGAAGGGCTGATGAATCCTTTTTCCAGATTTTCGTCAATGTAGGTTTTTAGTATGCTTAACTCCTGCTCAGTTAGTGGAAAGATTCTTCCGAAAGGAACCTCAGTTCCCGGTAGTTCAATTGGACAGTCATAAGGCCTGTGCACAGGCAATGTTTCTGCTCCTTTCTTGCTGAATACGTCCACAAAGTCTCGGTAAGGTTCAGGGATGGACTGTCGTAGTTCCAGATCTGAGTCCATACAAAAGAGTTGGGAGGTCTCAGGAGAGGACCTGTACAGGCAGTGCTGTTGGCAGCACTCAGAAGGAAAAGTAACTTCCCCTGTGGTCCAGTTAATGCTGGGGTTATGGGCTTGTAGCCAAGGTATTCCCAGGATGATGGGGAAGAGGGGAGAGGAGATAGCGTCCAGACGAAGGAATTCCTGGTGATGGGTGCCAATGATGGCCAGCAAAGGGACGGTCTCTTGGGTGACCGGGCCGTAACGAAGGGTGGAGCCATCTGCCAGGTGTATTTTAAGTCCCTGGGCCTTGGGTTGAAGCAGGATGCGATGATTAGCAGCAAAAGACAGGTCGAGGAAGCAGCTGCAGGCACCGGAATCAATGATGACCGTCACTGGGGTAGTCCCTCCTGGAAACTGCAAAGTGATGGAGAGCAAGGTGAGAACCGGTCTTAGGTACAATAGATGCACACATTGAAGAAGCCGGAAAACACTTACGCATCTTGTTGGGGCAAGCCCTCACGTAGTGCCCGGGTTCACCGCAATACAGGCAAAGGTTGGGGGCTCGTCTACGCAGCTTTTCTTCAGGAGTCATTGTGGGGTGGAGCAAGCCAAGCTGCATGGGCTCTGGGGCGTCTTGAGCGGGTGCGGTAGAGATGGGAGGAAGTTGACTGACCAAACTGGGGACCTTAGGTAGCATCCAAGTAGGGCAGAACTGGTGAGAAGACCTCTCTGACCGGCGTTCCCTCAAACGATGGTCAATCTGGATGGACAGGTTGATGAGTTCATCCAAAGACGGGGGTATTCCAACACGTGCCAGCTCATCTTTTAGGGGGTCCGAAAGTTCCATTCTAAACTGGTGAAGCAAGGCGGCATCGTTCCAGTTGGTGTCAGAGCTCCAGCGTCTGAACTCCACCGCATAATCTTCCGCTGCCCTGCGACCCTGCTGTAGAGAGTGCAGAACGGCTTCCGTAGTCGCAGTCTGCGGATCCTCATACAGTTGGGACATGGCCAAGAAGAAGGCTTCTAAACTATCCAGGGATACTGATTTTTGCTCCAGCAGGCGGTGGGCCCAGGTTTGGGGTTCACCAGACAACAAAGAAATGACAAAGCCCACCTTAGTTGCTTCTAAAGAGAGGGTGCGTGGTTGCAAAGCAAAATAGAACTTGCATGCATTGCGAAAAGCACGGTACTTGCTGCTTTCTCCAGCAAACCTTTCAGGAGTGGGTACTCTGGGCTCAGGAAGAAGCATTACCACGGAGGGTGCAGATGAAAGTCCAGCAAAAGATGCTCCCTGGGGATTGGAGGGAGAGGATAGAACCGAAACTTGCTCCTCCAATCTGGCATAGCCTTCCTGAAGGCTTTTCACGGCTTGAGTAAGACCCGCCAGATGTCTACAAAGTTCATCCATGGGGAAGGCCCCCTGCCCGGACTCGGTCATGGCTGCCTGATACTGTCAGACTTTACTTACCAGACCGGTGAGTCCGCTTGGGCAGAGGGTGGTCTCCCGTACGTATCCTACTCGCAGCCCCTGGTAGAATGGACAGGAGGCAGGGGAGTATGGAATGGTAAGAGAGCCTGATGAGGGATCCAGGTGCTGGGTGGAAGAGGATCTTCAAGCAGCAAATGGAGAGCTGGAACACAGGCAAACAGGTGCTGAGCAGGAGCAAGCAGGCAGGTCAGGACACAGGCAGAGTTCGGCAACAGACAGGCAGCACGGTACAAAGGGAGCAGGCAGAAGGGTCAAACAAGCCAAGGTCAGGTACGGGCAGCAATCAGCGGAATATCAGAGGCAAGCCGGGTCGTCAGGAGATCTGGAACACAGGAACGCAGGAACAGGTAGTGGGAACTAAGGAACCGGAAGCTGTTGATCAGGCAGCACCGAGCAGCGTGCATGGCAAACCTAAATAGGCCGGTTGGCGCCAAACGGCGCGTGCACATGCACGCTGACGCTCACAGGCGCACGCGCATACCCGCGCGTGCACATGCACGCGCCTGCACGCCAGTACACAGACCAGCGCCTGCAGGGACATGCACAGCAGCACGCACGGGAACGCGTGCGCCAACGCGCACCGACACGCACCGGTGTGCACCAGGGTGGCCAGCACCGCGACCAGCAAGGTGAGCTCTCTGACAGTGACCAAGTAGGAGTGTGTGGGAATACAGAGGTGTTCAAGGATTTTCAAAAGATATATGGTATCTTTCACATGTGAGGGAAGACTGGTTACATGGGTCTTAAGTGTTCGTCAATGAGATGACTTTTCTGTTAGTGCCCCATTGCCTGAGATGATAGGTCTCCCAGGTGGATTGACAAAACTTTTGTGAACTTTAGGGAGAGAGTAGAAGGTGGGAATCTTAGGGAAATCAGTGTGTACACAGTCCCATGTCTTTTTGGCAATGGTGCCATTGGCAAAGGCATTGTCGACAAATTAATAGAATTGAGTATTGAATTTGTCGACCAGTCTAAAAGAGATAGGTCTATACCATTGGGAATTGTCCAAAACCTTTCTAAATATGTACATATTGTTTATTGTCCATTACCACAATATTTCCTCCCTTGTCTGACTGTTGACTGACCAAACTGGGGACCTTAGATAGCATCCAAGTAGAGCAGAACTGGTGAGAAGACCTCTCTGACCGGCATTCCCTCAAACGACGGTCAATCTGGATGGACAGGTTGATGAGTTCATCCAAGGACGGGGGTATTCCAACACGTGCCAGCTCATCTTTTAGGGGGTCCGAAAGTTCCATTCTAAACTGGTGAAGCAAGGCGGCATCGTTCCAGTTGGTGTCAGAGCTCCAGCGTCTGAACTCCACCGCATAATCTTCCGCTGCCCTGCGACCCTGCTGTAGAGAGTGCAGAACGGCTTCCGCAGTCGCAGTCTGCGGATCCTCATACAGTTGGGACATGGCCAAGAAGAAGGCTTCTAAACTATCCAGGGATACTGATTTTTGCTCCAGCAGGCGGTGGGCCCGGGTTTGGGGTTCACCGGACAACAAAGAAATGACAAAGCCCACCTTAGTTGCTTCTAAAGAGAAGGTGCGTGGTTGCAAAGCGAAATAGAACTTGCATGCATTGCGAAAAGCACGGTACTTGCTGCTTTCTCCAGCAAACCTTTCAGGAGTGGGTACTCTGGGCTCAGGAAGAAGCATTACCACGGAGGGTGCAGATGAAAGTCCAGCAAAAGATGCTCCCTGGGGATTGGAGGGAGAGGATAGAACTGAAACTTGCTCCTCCAATCTGGCATAGCCTTCCTGAAGGCTTTTCACGGCTTGAGTAAGACCTGCCAGATGTCTACAAAGTTCATCCATGGGGAAGGCCCCCTGCCCGGACTCGGTCATGGCTGCCTGATACTGTCAGACTTTACTTACCAGACCGGTGAGTCCGCTTGGGCAGAGGGTGGTCTCCCGTACGTATCCTACTCACGGCCCTTGGTAGAATGGACAGGAGGCAGGGGAGTATGGAATGGTAAGAGAGCCTGATGAGGGATCCAGGTGCTGGGTGGAAGAGGATCTTCAAGCAGCAAATGGAGAGCTGGAACACAGGCAAACAGGTGCTGAGCAGGAGCAAGCAGGCAGGTCAGGACACAGGCAGAGTTCGGCAACAGACAGGCAGCACGGTACAAAGGGAGCAGGCAGAAGGGTCAAACAAGCCAAGGTCAGGTACGGGCAGCAATCAGCGGAATATCAGAGGCAAGCCGGGTCATCAGGAGATCTGGAACACAGGAACGCAGGAACAGGTAGTGGGAACTAAGGAACCGGAAGCTGTTGATCAGGCAGCACCGAGCAGCGTGCATGGCAAACCTAAATAGGCCGGTTGGCGCCAAACGGCGCGCGCACATGCACGCTGACGCTCACAGGCGCACGCGCATACCCGCGCGTGCACATGCACGCGCCTGCACGCCAGTACACAGACTAGCGCCTGCAGGGACATGCACAGCAGCACGCACGGGAACCGACACGCACCGGCGTGCACCAGGGTGGCCAGCACCGCGACCAGCAAGGTGAGCTCTCTGACAGTGACCAAGTAGGAGTGTGTGGGAATACAGAGGTGTTCAAGGATTTTCAAAAGATATATGGTATCTTTCACATGTGAGGGAAGACTGGTTACATGGGTCTTAAGTGTTCGTCAATGAGATGACTTTTCTGTTAGTGCCCCATTGCCTGAGATGATAGGTCTCCCAGGTGGATTGACAAAACTTTTGTGAACTTTAGGGAGGGAGTAGAAGGTGGGAATCTTAGGGAAATCAGTGTGTACACAGTCCCATGTCTTTTTGGCAATGGTGCCATTGGCAAAGGCATTGTCGACAAATTAATAGAATTGAGTATTGAATTTGTCGACCAGTCTAAAAGAGATAGGTCTATAACATTGGGAATTGTCCAAAACCTTTCTAAATATGTACATATTGTTTATTGTCCATTACCACAATATTTCCTCCCTTGTCTGACTGTTTGATGGTTAAAGAGAAATTATTGGCAAGGTCCTTAAGGGCTTCTCATAGGTTGAATTTTGTTCATATTTGGATTGCAGTGGTAGTTTGTCAATAGTGACTAATCTGAGAAAAGCCACCACATTTGGGTTAATACTGGGAGAGGGAAAGCTGTCAGATTTTTTTCTGAGCATTGATCCTGATGGAGGTAGTAGATCTGCCGTCTGGGCACATTTGTCCAGAAGTTTATCCATGTCAACACAGTCTATTAAATCGGTCTGGTCATTTTCTTCTAAAAGTGAGATGAGTTAATCAATTGCCTTTTGTTCCTCTTTAGTTTTACCCTGAGTGTGATCTTGTTCTTGTTTGTTATATATAATTTGTAGTGTAAGTTTGCGAGCAAACATTTGTAAATATTTGAAATCAAATGGTGGCATGTGTTATTGTATTGTATTGAGGATACCTTTTAAACTGTTTTTTTTTTACATATATTTTTGATACCAATAAAAATTTTTCATATAAATTTGATTGTTTGCACCTTTATGTGAGGGGAGTTTTCTTTTTCTCTCTAGCAATTTTTCAGAAGACAGTCAGGAATGGCACCTTGCATGCATTTCACAGGAAAAATTACTTTTGAAAAATTGGGATAAAAAAAAAAAATGATCCAACATTTTGATTAAAAAAAGCATTCCACTGACAAATCACTCCCTTAATTTGAATGATGTTTTTTAAATCATATAAATCCTAAAAAATTATAATAATGCTCCATGCATTCTCAGTCATGCATCCATGATCTTAGCTTCTCTGTACATAGAGCAAGTTTGCTGTCAGTTGAAAATCTTTTATTAATCACATTTAAGTGCAACTCTATAACTCCCTGGGAACGAGTACAAAATAACCCTAAATTAGTTTTACATTTTTAACCCGCTCAATCATCTATTTAATAACCCTGCCTTCCCTCCTGGTCAAGATCCCAAAGCCTTTCGTTGGTGGCTAAAAAAAGGCTTGTATAGAATAGGACATTTTCGTGACCCCTCAAGGCCCTTACACTTTTGCACATTGTTGATCCAAACTGAAAATGAACATTTCTCACAACCGGACCACACTATAGAAGACCTCAATGTTTTAGTTCTTAAAGGGAATTTCAGAACTATCCAGGAAAGGAAAACGTTTGAACTAAGAATGATACTTCTTTTTGACACGAAAAATAATGGCCTGAATTTAGATATTGGTTTCCTTACACATTATGCTAAAGTTTTACGACCACTCTGTGACTAGTATCCCCCCTGCATTCTATAGCTCTCCCTCTGTCTTATCTCACTAACTCTGCTGCTATCTTTATTACCATTAAATTGTATGTGTTTGGTTTTCTCTTTTTTTTTTTCTTCTTTTTTAACATTCTGCTTAAAAATTTGTGAATCAGTACTGCTTGGACCTTGAGGAAGGGGACATACCGTGAAAGCTTGTCCTGAAAAATTGTATGTTAGTGCAAATAAAAAAAGTATCACGGACAGTACACAATTTACTCTGAAATTGAAAATTATAGGGATTCCAGTCCTCCAACAACCTCGAATAGCTCTATTAAATGAACCTGTTGAACACCTACCTCAATGTAAACAACTCATTTTTTTTAATGTTGTTAACAGCAAAACTAGTGTGGTCAATGACACTACTAAGCGTTTTGAAGATATCTGGAGCCCTTGGGCTGACTATGTAAATGTGAAGCTCTAGGGGTGGCTGCTAGCTTGGGCTCACTCCCTATGTGCTTCATGCTGTACCCCTGTCTCCGGATTTCTGTCTCTTTCTCTCTACACTCTTCTATCCCTTTTCATCTCTCTTTTGTTCTCTTTCTCTTGTTCGACATGATCTTCTGCATGGCCCTTGGTAGTAAGGGCTGTCTCTTTAAGTTCTGCCATAGTTAGAGTTCCTGGCATATTTATGTAGCATCCCCAATGTTGTAATGACATGACTAATTGCCTTCTCAGATGGTCATGTAGACATTCTATATGGTTCTTTTCCCCAATCTTATTTTGGAGGGATACAGTCTGAGATTACTTATAGGGTGTACACACAGTCAGACTTTGTTCGGACATTCCGACAACAAAATCCTAGGATTTTTTCCGACGGATGTTGGCTCAAACTTGTTTTGCCTACACACGGTCGCACAAAGTTGTCGGAATTTCCGATCGACAACCACGCGGTCACGTACACCACGTACGACGAGACTAGAAAAGGCCGGTTCAGAACCAAGCGCGGCACCCTTTGGGCTCCTTTTGCTAATCTCGTGTTAGTAAAAGTTTGGTGAGAGACGATTCGCGCTTTTTCAGACTCGTGGCTTTCAGATCGTTTTCTGCCGTTCAGTTTGTGCTTGTGGGTTTGTATCTGCTCTTCAGTGCATGCAGTCAGTTCGTATCGGAGTTTTCTGCGTGATCTTGCCTGCTCATTGCTGTTTTTCAGGTCGCTCTTCACAGGCCTTGCTGTTCTTCAGTGCGTTCTGTTACTTCGTTCTGAGCAGCCGACCGTTTTCTAGCCATGTTTTGTATGCGTACTCCTCGTAGAGTTCGTGCTGTGCGGGGGCTTGGTGTTGGGGTCCTGACCTTGACACAAGTCCAGTCCATGAACAGGGTGGGGAGGAGTTCATGGACCAAGAATTGGTTGCTTCAGCGTGACCAGTTCTGTCATATGCCTTTGCTCTGTGAGATCCGTGAGAATAATCCTGATGATTTCAGGAACTTTCTCAGGATGACGGACCCCGTGTTTCACAGTTTGTTGGCTTCGCTGACCCCCTATATCAGCAGGCAGGATACCTGCATGAGGCAAGCCATCACCCGGAGCAGAGGTTGGTCGCTACCTTGCGGTATTTGGCCACAGGGAGAAGCCTGCAGGACCTCAAGTTCTCGACAGGCATCTCCCCCCAGGCTCTTCTTTGTGGACATATACTGCTTGTGTTTGTTTGAGCTGACCCTGACAGAAATGTGTGGAGTCCAGAAAATGTCGTGATTGTGTACCTTATACAAAGCACTGTTGGCTGTTATTTACTAAATGCAAAGACACTTTTCACTACAAGTGCACTTGCAACTGCACTGAAACTGCACTTGTAGTGCAAAGTGGATTTGCCCTTAGGAAATTACCCCCATTTTCTCATAAAACAACAATTACATCACCTCAAAAGTGTTGTAGTGTTGAAACAATAATCCACACATTCTTGATGAACAATCTTTTTAATACCTGCACAATCACATTTGCATTTACCAAAGGTTTTTCTGACAAACCAACATGTTTGTTGTATACCAATTTTTGTGGTGTCATTATCCAAAATCAAAATGTGCATTTTATAGAAAACAGGCCTGTGTAAAACCAACAAGAAAGACACAAATTTGGATCTTACAAAGTTCACATTTGGTAGAACTTGAAGGCAATATCAGACATGAGTATTTAGGAACTGTGTTTGATATTGCGTTCAGATGGGGGGAAATCACCCCAGGAAAAGCCAAATTTGGAAGATGCACACAAATTTCACAATGTCAACATGTGCTAGCTGCCATCAGGGGGGATCAAGGGACGTGTTTTGGGGGAGAAAGCCCTTCCTCACCGCTACTTTATTATTGAGGAAGGGGTTGCACCCCCAAAACGCGTCCATTGATCTCCCGTGATGGCAGATAGCACATGTTGACACACTGTGTGCATCCTCCAAATTTGGCTTTGGGAAAAATCACAAAAACATTTAGCACATTGTAGCACACAAAAGAAGAAAGTGATTTGTAGGGGTTTTAAACTCGCCCCAAAACATCAATGATGTTTTTATATTTTGGAATAACATCATTGATGTTTTGCTTGATGTTTTCCAATTGTAAATTACACCCCATGATCTCCCCGATCACGATCTGGGCACTTTCGGATGTGAAAGGATCTTCATCCACAACCTCACGATCACCTAAAAAGAGAGGAAACCCAAAATAAGTTAGGTCTAAAAAATATGCCGCCATCCATCTCTTATCTGAGCCTGTGGTCGCAGACACTCACCTGTTGTGGTGACTAGTTCCACCACGTCTTCTTCCTCCTGCTCATCTTGTGTTGGGGGGATTTCCCCTTCTTCCAGAGGGGGGGGGGGGGGGCTCTGGTCTCCTCGGATGAGGGGTGTCCTCCGAGTCTTTTCTCCCCTATGTAAAACAAAAATGGTATAATTAGCACACAGATATTTAATGTCAGAACTATAAAGATGAAACATTGCTTGGAAGTGGGGTACAATTGTCTATTTTAGCCGAGTTCCAAGATGTAGCTTTTTTAGTGTCCTTTGTCAAGCTGCAATACTTTACCTGTTTTGTACAAGCTTCACAGATGTAGCCCCCCCTATAGTATACACTGGAGCACCTGTGTGCCCCCCCCTAATAAAAATGGTGTTCTGGGGTCCCACACTAGTGCTCCAGTGTCCAGATGTGAAAACAGCTGCTGAGTGTCCTCTCCTTACACACAATCTAGTTTGCATTTCATTCTAGTAACAAACCCATCTACACAACCCAATTCTTTGAAGACAAGTATAGGGCGTCAAAATGGTGGCCAAATGCATATGGCCTAAACAATGGTATTTTATCTTCCGAAATAAAAATGTGTGATCCGAACGAATAATGTGCCCATGAACATGAAAGTTGACATTTTAAACTGTACAACAGTTCCTAAAAGCACATGGAGCAGCACGAACGTAATAAACACAAAAAAAATAGGAACACAGCACAACTACTTACTTTTTTGCAGCACTCTCCGGATCTTTCTGTACTGCTCATGTTCTCGTAATTTCAGGTCCGACCACTGCTTCCTGAGCTGATCTTTCGATCGTCGTACCCCGAATTTCCGGTGCAGACTCCTGACCACTTTCGCCATGATCTTGGCCTTTCGGATATTGTGGTTGGGGTAAGGCCCATACTTTCCATCATAGTCGGCCTTCTTCAGGATGTCCACCATTTCCAACATCTCCCCAAAGGACATATTTGAGTCCTTTAATCTCCTTCTCGATCGGGACGTTTCAGGCTCCGGCCTTTCCTCCTCCTCCTCGTTGCTGTAATTAGCACGATCCTGCTGTCTATCCGCCATGTGCTCTTCCTCCACTGCGCCGAACGAAAAGGGGCGGGGAATAGAATAGAAAGAACGTCAGGGGCGGGCGGAGTTATACGCATGCGCAGTGTGTATAAATCGTAACGCGCGCGTCTTACGTACGATCTGTGAGTGGAGGAAGGAGCATTGGAGACGCCGATCGTGCTAACGAAGGTAGGATCTAAACTTGGGCCTATACTGCTTCAAAATGGAAGCCTATATTGTAACAAGATTAGGGGAGTTTGGCCTGACATTAGGGTTTGTCTTGTGTTGTGTCTTGAAGAGAAAATGGATAGGTTCAACGACCACAATTTCCTGCCCCTGTTCATTGACAAGTACAGGGAGCTGCCCTGTCTGTGGCAAGTGAGACACCCCCACTATAACCATAAACAAAAGAGGCAGGCAGCGCTGGAGAAACTGCTGGAGTTGGTGAAGCCGGTGGTCCCCACAGCAACCATCCCCTATTTAAAAGCAAAAATTGGTGGCCTGAGGAGCACTTATCTTAGGGAGCGCAAGAAGGTCACGGATTCCCAGAGGTCCGGAGCTGCAGCAGATGACGTTTATGTCCCCAGGCTGTGGTACTACAAGAGACTGCGATTTCTGTCAGACCACACTGAAGTCAGGGAATCCCTCTCTACTCTACCTTCCACTCTTCCTTCCACCCCAGCTGAGGCTTCCGATATCCAACCTGGGCCTTCCAGCCAAGAAGAAGTGGAGGAGCCCAGCTGGAGTCAGGTATAGCATTCTTCTACAGATTTCTGGGCAATAAATAAATGATGTTTACTAGATGTTATTATTGATCATTAATTGCTGAATAAAAAAAGTGTTTTACATATCAATAGACAGTAGTGGGCACCCAAAATTGGGACAGGAATGCAAAATGCTGGGCTCAGAATGATAGTCTGTTATATTTGTTAACATTCAATTTGCAGCAGTCAGGAGGTGAAAATTGTGTGTGATTGATGTAAAAAATACTAAAACTATGTCCCTTTTTCATACACAGGAAGACCTCAGCCAGGAGGAGGCTGTGGAATGTGGCAGTCAGGAGGAGGCGGGGATTAGTGTCAGCCTGGAGGAGGCGGGGCTAAGTGGCAGCCAAGAGAAGCCTGGGACAAGTCGCAGCCTGACTGAGTCTCAGGTTCCTCCCCTCCGCCTGCCACATAAACGAGCCAGGAAGATGACTCCCAGTCCTGTGCAGGATTCAGCATACAGGCTGATCCAGGAGGCTTCGGCGTCCCTCAGAGCCTTCCCCAGTCCTGAAGAGGCCTTTGCCTGCATGGCTGCCACCAAATTGCAGGGCATGCAGGAGGGCCAACGCAAGATCTCTGAGGACCTGATTTATAAAGTCCTACGTAAGGGGGAGAGTGGGGAACTGACACACAAGACGGATGTCATTGAGATCGACGATCCTCCTCCTCCTCCTGCTGCCACAACTCCACCACCACAGCCAAAGGCTGGAAGGAAGCGTGGAAGGAAGATCAAAGAGTGATGGCCCTGGGTTCAGTCTGGTCTGACAGAAGCTGCAGTCTCTCGTATGACCACAGCCTGGGGACATAGATGTCATCTGCTGCTTTCCGAATCTCTGGGACTTCTGGACCAGACTGCCCTCCCTTAGATAAGGACTCCTCAGGCCACCAATTTTGCTTTTAAATAATTGATGTCTGCCCTGGGGGTCCAAGGCTTCACCCACTTCTGCAGTTTCTCCAGCGTTGACTCCCTCTTTGTTTATAGTTGTGACCCCTTAATAAATTTTTTTTAGGTAAATTCTACTCTCCTGTGTGTGTTTTCATCCAAAAAGGACAGTTTGTTGGTGACGATTCAGGTACATTTCTAAAGTACAATGTGAAATTAACAAGAGACAACAACACCAAACAATCTCCTACAGATTAAATAGAACAACATATCAATGGTGTTGTGGGAACTTGTCACAAAAAACACACAAACATTTTCGGGAGTACAAATCAAAATCACCAAAAAACAAAATTAAAAAAGAGAAACACAAAAAAAGAATTTACATTAAAGTCAAAAAAAAAAAAAAAAAATGTTGTCAGATGTGAGAAATCAAAATATATTGAGGGAATCCCGATAAATAGTAACGAAAGAAGTTTGTGAGAAGTGTGTGTGAATATGAGCATCAAAACTACTTAATTCTTGTCACATTATAAAGAAGAAGAGAGTGCGCTGTATTAAACCATTTTGAACATTGCAGCGTGACGAAAGTACTGTATCCATTGCGAACGCTAAGTTTACCAGAACGAGCTGTCCCGTGTCGGAATTTCTTCTGAGCATGCGTGGCACTTTGTGCGTCGGAACAGGCCACACACGGTCGGAATTGACGCGATCGGATTTTGTTGTCGGAAAATTTTATCTCCTGCTGTCCAACTTTGTGTGTCGGAAAATCCGATGGAAAATGTCTGATGGAGCCCACACACGGTCGGAATTTCCGACAACACGCTCCGATCGGACATTGTCCATCGGAAAATCCGACCGTGTGTACGGGGCATTAGTCTTCCTTTTTATGGTTTTGACAATGAGGGCAAAAATGCAGCAAGGGGCAGCAAAGATGCAAACAAGGAAAGTGGGACTTTGTGTTCATGTAATATCTTACCCTGATAGGGAACGAAAAGACTATTGACTGTGCAGATGCTACCTTTTTAATGTATATACCCAACTATGAATTTTGGTGGACCTCTTGATTTTAGCATGCAATCAATGCTTGTAAACATGTTATTACTGCTGATTACCAGTTCAGAAATTGGCACCATGTTTATGAGTGCATTTCTCTGTATGTGTATTTCAATGTATGTAAACATATTTTTTATGCATCATTAAATAATTTATTTTCCACCACTCCATTCATTTTGTCACCATGAGCTTCATATAAAGTCCCGCTTTCCTTGTTTGCATCTTTGCTGCCCCTTGTTGCATTTTTTCCCTCGTTGTCAGAATAACAGGCATGGAGGCACATGACACATAGCTTTCATTTAAAGTCCCAACTTCCCCAATCCCCTCCTTTTTATGGTTTTGCAATTTGAAGAATGTTTTTTTTTTGCTGTTCATGAAAGCTTGCACCAGTGCTCTAGTTATCGAAATGACTAATGTGCATTTTATCTCTGTTTAATTGAATATTTTCAATAAAAATCATTGTAAATTGCAACTCCTGCCAAAACATTTTTTATTTTTATGTAGCAATAACTCTCGGCGGAGCTCCTGGTTTAAGCGGGCTTGTTACCTTCAGTCTCCTTCCCTCTGTTTCACCGACACCGAGTCTAGGGTTCCCTTGAGTTTACCTCCGGACGATACAAGCACCAACACTTGAGTACGTTTTCAATGCTTTATTGAACAGTTAACGAAGGAAGTAGCAAGAAAGAGGCAGAAGGGAAACTGCAGGGAAAACTCAAATACCCTTCTGTAGGATTCTTGACAAATGTCCTTTAAAGTTGAATATTTCAATAGAATGCACTACCCTCGTGGGACACACTCTTTGCTCGCTTGGATAGGCCTCTCTCACTTGCCTAGCAGCCAGTACGTAGCACAAACAAAAGTCTCTGCCACAGACTTGCTTGGGATAAACCCGTACGATCCTCTGCCACAGGATGTATTGGTTTGGTGGTGAATGTAAATTACAGTGCTTGAACCTTTAAGCCAAACCCGGCAACACTATGCTGTAAAGTTACTTTAGGATACGTCCTCCAACCGAGTCACCAGGCCCCTCTCCAGACCAGCACTCTGCATGATCCTTCCATGATGGGTCCCCCCCGGGATCTCCTCGGTTGTCCAGCTTCTTCACTCTGGATAGACAGCTCAGGACCATTCCTCGGCTGCTGTGGTAGGCCCCAGACAAGCTTCTGGGCCCACCCATGCGCCGCAGCGGAGCGGGCCTCCGGAACGGAGGACCACGAGATGGCTCTCTAACGCATACCTGTCGACCAGGAGGGCCAGCAGGTGGTTGTAAAAAAGACCCTAAAATATGGCGTCTGTCCCATAAATATCCTCTCCCAGAATCCCACTTGGAGGACCACCTCCACCGAGTTGTCTCCGGGACAGAAGAGCATCCATATGCTTTGACACGTTGCCTTTCCAACACTAGCGGATAGTAACAACGACACCCACCGGCCCAGTATGGAAACATACTCAGCGTCAGCCAAGCTGGAACAGAGGCAAATCTAACTTCCCCTAACGAAGAGTTTACTAAATTTTAATACAAAAAAGATGCGGCGCTAAAAACAAATAAAACCAGTGAAATAAAATGATACAATAATCAAAAATAATTAGTGCAAGTTAAATAATATCATATTCAATGTCCCAAAATTAATTGGACAGATAGAATCCAAAAAGCAAAGCAGGGAAGAGTCCGTGATGAATCAAGAAAGAGTGCAAAAAGGGCCACAACAGAGATGAGGATGCAGTGGAGAGAATCTTCTATAGTTCCTCACACCCGAGGTGGAATATCAAATATGCTTTGGCCAATCCCCAGACGACGTCCGCTAGTGACGAAACGCGTAGGGAGGAGCCTATGACGTCACCACGTCCGTATTCTGTGTAGGGCTGTACACGAACCAGGAAGGCGGAGGCAGTAGACGGAGGCGCTGACTGTCAGTTGTACGCGATATGCTGTTTATACTACGAGATTTTGTAAGTGCAATTCCTTTAATAAAACGATTGTGCAGACTATATTATGCGATGGTTTGTCCTTTCTCTCTTTGAATCCTGAGATACCATCTGTCGCCCATCGGTACCATTGAGCTGAGGTTGTGGGGAGCCCCAAAATTCCCTGTGCTGTTTTTGACCGCTGTAATGGCGGTCAACGGGATCTGGTGAGCATATTTGATATTCCACCTCGGGTGTGAGGAACTATAGAAGATTCTCTCCACTGCATCCTCATCTCTGTTGTGGCCCTTTTTGCACTCTTTCTTGATTCATCACGGACTCTTCCCTGCTTTGCTTTTTGGATTCTATCTGTCCAATTAATTTTGGGACATTGAATATGATATTATTTAACTTGCACTAATTATTTTTGATTATTGTATCATTTTATTTCACTGGTTTTATTTGTTTTTAGCGCCGCATCTTTTTTGTATTATTATTTATGGTGGGATTTGGAGACTAGATCTCGATGCAGGCTGCTTAGTTTTCACTACACTGTATTTTCGGTTTCACTTTAAGCGCAGCTTTTATTTTTTGTTTTTGCCAGCACAATTTACTAAATTTACCTATCAGATGGTAGATCGCAAATCTACCAGCGCTACATTTACTTTTTTGATAGTATGTGAAAGAGTTAGAACCAATGCCAACTCTTTAATGATGTCTTTTTCCTAAAAAAATAGGCTTCAGACAGAAAAAGAAGTGAGGGGAAATCTCTGCATTCCCTGTCTATTGGGTGCTAAGCTAAACAGGAAGGATACACACAACACAAAGAACACATTTTGCATAGGAGTTAGAAAGGTTTAGAACCCAGAAGAGGGGTGGGAGAACATAAAGAGAAATCTCCTCTATGGGGGCACAGGCACCATTTAAACCTGGACAATTGCCCTGCTCTACGCAAAGCTTAAACCATTTTTTGGGCTGAACTCTTGCCAGGGAAACCCATCTCCCCATGCAATACTTTCCTGTTCCTCTAAAGCTAATCATTTCATTTATATAAAAAAAAAGCCCAATGCTCCAGATATTCATCTAAACATATGGCAATGAGATGTGTCTGGTCCTGAGTCCTTCTTGCTTCTTCATTGCATGTTACTGCTGATGTGAACGCTTCCCATTGGGTCCAATGGATAAATGCTAATATAGGTCTGAAAACTCCAGGCACACCCTGGTGATGTTAGAATGAGGGTCAAGCCCAGACTGCAGTGGTGCATCACCATTTTTAGTTCCTAAGAATTCAAGTGAGTAACAAAAAGGCTTAGGAGTATTTTTATTTTTTATTTTTGTAGAAAAAATATGTTAAAGAGAATAGAAAAGCAAGGAAAATTGCTAAAGATTTTATTTGAACTGGTGCCATATGTAATTTTTTACCCCGAGTTTAATAATTACTTTCAGCAGGAACCATGCACATTTGACAGAACCTGATTGTTTGATTGACTTTTTCAAATGGGCTTTTTGGAACATTTTTAGCAATCAGTGGGCTGCAGCCTATTGGCTTATCAGTGAAGTCTGACAGCGGAGAATCCTGCTATGAGAATACAATGTCTCAGAGGGGAGGATTCATCTATCCACCTTGTTTGTGCTGGCTGAACAAAAAAGCAAATCTTCTATGGCCAGCTTATCAATATACTTTAACAGAATAGGCTATTGACCAGATGATCAAACAGGGAGTCAAGCCCGGTTCACACTGGTGCGATGCCAGACATTGCATGTGATTCGCAGCGCACCGCTGTTCACATCACATGCGATGTCCGTGCGAAGCGATTTCAGCCATACAGATAGTATGGCTGTTATCGCACCGCATTCGGTCCAAACACTCACAGGACCCTTCTTTTTGTTCGGACCAGAATCGGATCGCATGGCTGTTCACACCTGTGCGATCCGATTCATGTCCGAACTGTCAGTTCGCAGTGCGATATGCAAGCTGAACTGGGAGTGTCGTTAACAATGTATTGACACTCCCTAGCAGTTCGCATATGGCATTGTGAACTGCCATGCGAGTCAGTGCGATGTGGGAACCCGCAGTGGATTTGCAGGGTTCTCGCATCGCACCAGTGTGAACCGGGCCTAGCTGTAACTTGCAGTTTACTAAACAGATGTGAAGTTAGAAGCAATAATGCAAAACAGTTTCAGTTTGGCAAAGAGCATGCATACAATGTGAATAATACAGATGATCAGAAACATGTATTCAAATAGGGTGACGTGGCTGTATAGCCTAATCTCTATAAAACTCTATAATGCCTGCATCTGAGCAAATCAAGTGGGCACTTCTCTACAATATTACACTTTGTTCTTCGTTTTGGCTGTTTTCTGCCTTTACTGCTGCATTGTTTATGTAATTATGTAGAACATGTAGTGCTAGTTTTAGACATACAGCAAACAATTGGTTTCATAAGAGATCTCTATTACTGCTGCTAACAAAACCAGAACTTACAATTTTAGTGAAAAAGGCACAAGGGATTAATTATTCCAGCAGAGATGTAAAGACAAACTGTAAAGCTTGTTTTTAACAGATCCACACTGATTTTCTCAAAGATTATAAATAGTTGCCATTGATGCCAAAAAATTTTCAGAGAGTACATTTATTTCAAAAAGAATGAGTCAAGCAGCTGTGCCTGGCAAGATATTTACATCTATTAATCTACTAAATTAACATTTTGAGTGACTTCAGAGTTATGCATTAAAGTAAATTCTTCCAGAAAATATTTTTTTTATTTAACCTAAGATTGCTTCTCCCTCTGGCTATAGATTACAAGTAAATGCACAAAACGGTTGAAAGGATATTGACAGTGACCACGTGGACTGTAGTGGGAAACATTAAATGAGAATTCCATTCAGTGGCGGGCAGTCCATAGAGGGTGCACAGATGCCACCCCCCATCTATGCGTCCGGCCCCCTGACCCACATATCAGGGTGTTGGACTATGGATTCCAAATGGGGGGGAGTGTTTTTTTTTGAAGCACCTGATTAGAGCCAGAGGCTCTAATAGGCTTCAAAAAAGGGTGGGCTTGGGGCGCAGAGCACTGCGCCCCAAGCCCACCCAGTTGTGTGATGATAACAAGTGAATTTTCACCCATTGGAAGCTGTGGGAGGAGCGGACACCGGAGCCGCTGCCCGCACCCTGGGAGAGGAGGAGAGGACATCACAGCCGCCAGCCCTAGATTGAGTAGGGTGCTGTCAGTGCCGTGCCGCTGGCTGCCCAGAGGGGGGGTGCTTGTTTGCCACCCCCCAAAAGAAAAACCCACCAGCCATCACTGATTTTATTAAAAGGATAGTAAAGAGATAAGGTGGAATGACTGAACCAGAATGGTAGAAAACTCTTTACCTAGGCAGGAAAATTTCCACAGCCATTGTAGCATTTGAAAAAAAATTGTCATTTTGTTATATATAGGGATGAGCCGAACACCCCCCTGGCTCGGTTAGCGGCAGAACATGCGAACGGACCGAAGGTTCGCACGAACATTCGAACAACGTTAAAGGCTATGGAACCCTACCGTGAAAAATCAAAAGTGCAAATTTTAAAGGCTAATATGCAAGTTATTTGCTAAAAAGTGTTAGGGGACCCGGGTTCTGCCCCAGGGGACATGTATCAATGCAAAAAAAAGTTTTAAAAACGGCTTAAAGTGAAAAAATAAAAGTGAGATATTCCTTTAAATATCGTTCCTGGGGGGTGACTATAATATGCCTGTTTCCCATTAGAACAGTCCCTGCACAAAATGAAATTTCTAAAGGAATAAAAGTCATTTAAAACTGTTTGCGGCTCTAATGTAATGTCGGGTCCCGGCAATATGGATGAAAATTATTGAGAAAAATGGCATGGGTACCCCCCCCCAGGCCATTACCAGGCCCTTTGGGTCTTGTATGGATATTAAGGGGAACCCTGCACCCAAATTAAAAAAAGAAAAGGTGTGGGGCTCCTAGGCCCTATATACTCTGAATAGCAGTATACAGGCGGTCCAAACAAGACAGGGACTGTAGGTTTGTTCTTAAGTTGAATTTTCTTGTTCATACATCACGGGACACAGAGCCTTCATTACTTAGTAGGTTAGATAGTCACCTTTGGTGATTGGACACTGGTTAACCCCAATTAAGGAGAGTTCCTCCTCTATATGAATAGTAAGTTAAAAGTCTGCGCTCAGGAGATGGAGGGTTGCAGCCTCCCCCTAATAAGTTCCCACTGGGAGCTATTAAAGTATATAAAGAAAAAATGGGGAAATGGCGCTACCCTATTATGACACAGTATTTATATTGCAATTGCAGTGGGAATAAAAATCAAAAAAATAGGTAAAAGTGATCATGATAAAAAGAACTATTGCAAAACCCAGTGAAATTAACAAATGTTAAAGTAAGTACCATATACGTGCATGAAGATATTTTAAGCATACAGTATTATAAATCACAGCTACGCTAATTATAAAAACCATACAGTTATTCCAGTGTATCACCCCTTAAAGCAATCAACAGTGATAGTAATATTAAAGTGTATAATCAATGTGTATATTCAATCCAATATCTTCTGTTTCTAGTGAGATGAGCAGTGAAGCATTTACTAAACTGATTCCGGAAAGTCCGTGTATGTGTGTAATGATATAATTAAACCACACATTGACTCATGTGAAGTGTATAAACAAGATTTGTATGAAAAATCCAGACCAGATGCGTATACGGTTATATAATTATTAATGGCCTCATTTAAAGTGTATGTGACAGAGTCTATATGAAAAAGCAAAGTCTCTGTGAAAAAACAAACAAAATCTCTGTGAAAAAACCGGAGCCGAGATCCCACCAAATGCAATCCAAAAAATAATAAAGATGAAAACGGTGACTTCTGTGCTCATAAAGACTGGTGACTCCAAGTGCTCCCCCAATGTTCCCCCACTCACTAGAGGCAGTCACCCCTGCAGGGGTAATGGGCATAGAGTGGGTGTCTTGGGATGGATGTCCCCTTTGGATGTCCCGCTTGTACTCCGCTCCTCCGTAGGTTTGCACCAGCAATCCGGTTCAAGATTCCCGGCAACCATTCCAGAGCTGGGCTCCTCCGTAACTCACCACCACCAATCTGTCTTTTCCTCCACACAAAAAAGAAACAGGGGGCTTCTGTAGTGAAGTATGTCCAGTTTATTTAAAAAGTATATATTCCATAAAACAATAGACCCAGTACAGCACGGCTTTAGACAAGAATGAGACCAGGAAGCCAGTCCTAGCGTGCGTCCCAGCTTGCGTTCCAGCCAGAGCTTCCGGGTGTGACGTGTGACCGTGAGTCCACCTTGCGCGTTTCGTCATAGGACGTTTTCAAAGATGGCGTCTTTTTATTCCCACTGCAATTGCGATATAAATACTGTGTCATAATAGGGTAGCGCCATTTCCCCAATTTTTCTTTATTCCTCCTCTATATAACCCCTTCCATATGGGGAGCACCTTAGTTTTTTCACCAGTGTCTAAGGTGGTTGGTCACTTAAAACATGTGCTAAGAAAAAAGCTCTGTTTGATGGTCCCTGCGGGGGTCTAGGAGCTACACAACCGAATCCATACCTCGGGCTAAATACCAAATGCCCAAGTGGATGGCACCTGGGCCTCGTGATTGGAAGAAACTAGGTTTTGCCTGTAATGTCTCTCCTTGGAGGACTGGGCTCTGGGATCCAGGCTTGGTGTACTAATACAACAGTGGCACCAAAGTCTCTGGCAGAGTCTTTTACAGGACCAGGGAAGGGGATCCTGTAAGTAGGAACCCATAACCCTCAAGGTTGACACAACGCTGCCCGCCATGATGGGTGAAGATTGGGATCTGTCTGTTCTCAGCAGTTCCTGCAGCGGGGACAGGTAAGTGAAGATAATCCTATATGTTACATATTATGGATTTATTCTGTGAGTAGTTGTATGTCCTACCTGGTTTCCGCCACTAGAGGGAGTAAGAGACAAACCTGGTGTATACTTACATGCCTTCCAGGATACACGCTCAGTGAAGTTGGTCTGTCAAGCCGCTCACCTCCTCCGCTGCAGGCTCTGCTGCATCTGCATATAAAAAAGGGGTCCCACGGAGTCACATGGTCCTAAGAGTGGTCCTCTTCTCCCCCTCGTCCCCGGCCGCCACCATGACAGCCTACGCGTGCATGCATGCGCACAGGGGGTGCACTTTTACAGCTATTCTGGCTGGGAGGGGGGGCGTGGTTGTGGCGCCATGCACGTGTGGCATGCAAGGCATGCCAGTGAGCAGGCACCAGGCGGCAAAATTTAAAAGCCCAGAGCGTCAGAGCTCCTGTAAGCGGTGGGACACAGAGCTGTGGGCTGTAAACATCTGAAGTGATCAGATCCAGGCAAACCTAAGACACCTACTCGGCATCAGGTTGCGCAGTATTTAGCATACATCATATTGTAGAACTATAGCACAACAGTAATTGCATATGTACTAGTACCTCTGCTTTGCAGCTTAGGACTATGTCTCCTTGTAAGAGGGCTTCAGGGGGAGGTAAAAGAGGCACTAAAAGATCACCACCTACGCCTAGGGGTTCTAGAAATGCCTGTAGATTACCATCCCCCCCTGCAAGACTGGAGTCAGCCTCACAGGCTGAGTCAGTGCCCCTGTCAGGTTTTGCAGCCTCTCCCAATGTAGCAGTCCCTGTGTATATCACAGAAGACTCCCTAAAGATTGCATTGGAGGGTTTGGAAGGTAGGATTACTAACTTTGTCACAGCTTCTTTAAAAGATAGCAGTAAAAGGGGTAGATCCCCTCCCTCTGCTCTGGCTTCTCTCTCAGATGATCCTTCTGATAATGAAGAAAGATCCCTATCTGGGGATAGGGATCAGGAGCAGTCGGACGAATCAGAGGAAGAGGAGAAGTTTTCTACCTCTCAGGCCCTCAAGAGGCAGGTTCACTACTATACGGAATTGGTGCGTGCCACATTCAGATTACTCTCTGCTGAGGCTACCACATCCTCTGTTTCCTCCTTAGGGGCCAGAAAATCCACACAGGCTGTGTATACCTTTCCAATTC
Source organism: Aquarana catesbeiana (assembly GCF_042186555.1). Taxonomy (NCBI): domain Eukaryota; kingdom Metazoa; phylum Chordata; class Amphibia; order Anura; family Ranidae; genus Aquarana; species Aquarana catesbeiana. The sequence continues at coordinate 110,243,680 of NC_133325.1, read as the reverse complement.
ATTCATTGATGAATAAATTGTTGTATGAGGACTGGGGGGACCCCAATATACTGTTTTCCCCTCCTAAAAGGTTTTCTATGCTTTATCCTGTGGAGGAAGGTTTCACCAAGAAATGGGAGGTCCCAGCTGTTGATGTGGTCATTTCTTGTGTGAATAAGAACCTGACCTCTGGACAATGCTCAGGGATTTAAAGATCCAACTGATAAGAAGCTGAAAACTTTACTGAAAGCCTCCTTTTCAATGACTGGAGCCATAGTCCAGCCTACAGTCGCAGCAGTTGGTATGTGCCAGTTCCTCAAGGAACAAGTTAAGCAGTTGCTTAGCCTCCTTTCCAGTGAGGAAGCAGAAATTTATGCAGACCTTCCTAAGGTCCTGTGTTTCACGATTGATGCCATTTTGGACTCTGTTCAGCAGGCACCCCGTCTGTCTCTCCTGCTGGTGCACATGCGCAGGCCCCTTTGGCTTAGGCATTGGACAGCTGAAGTTTCATGCAAGAAAAACTTAACCGGATTCCCGTTTAAAGGGGAACACCTATTTGGAGATGATCTGGATAAATACATCCAAAAAATGACCGGTGGTAAATCCACATTTCTACTGGTTAAAAAGAGTAAACATCCATCATTTAACCGTTCTCCTTTCCCTTCCCCTGGTGCCTCAAACTCCAAGCAGTGGCGGCGGCCTCCCCAATATAGTGCTAGAGGGAAGGCCCAAGGCCACGCCCAAGGGCAAAAGAAGTCTTGGGGTCAAAAATCTGGTAAACAGAACCCCAAAGCCTCCCTATGAAGGGGCGCCCCCGCTCGGCCGAGGGGGGGTAAGGATGCTGCACTTTGCAGAGGCCTGGCTGAAGGAGATTCAGGACAGATGGGTAGCCTCCACAGTGTCTCTGGGCTACAAGCTAGAGTTCCGAAAGCTTCCTCCATCTGGTTTCCTAAGGTCAAGGGTCTCCAAGGATCCAGTAAAAAGAAGGCCTCTATTTCTGTGTGATAGTAGAAATAAGCCCGGAAGAGCAGGGATCAGGGTTCTACTCAAACCTCTTTACGGTGCCAAAACCAAACAGGGATGTCAGACCCATCCTAGATCTAAAGGACCTGAATCAATTTCTGCACATTCGTTCCTTCCGCATGCAGTCAATCCGCTCAGTGGTTTCCACCCTTCAAGGGGGAGAATTCATGGCATCAATAGACATCAAAGATGCATATTTGCATGTGCCAATCTTCCCCGCTCACCAAAAATTTCCAAGGTTTGCGGTGGATCAGCGCCACTTTCAATTTGTGGCCCTACCTTTCAGACTGGCTACAGTCCCTCTAGTTTTCACAAAAGTTCTAGCTCCTCCCTTGGCGAATCTAAGGGCCCAGGGCATAACAATGACAGCTTATCTGGATGATTTTCTACTCATAGAGCAATCCGTAGCGCGCCTAAACTACAGTGTACTCAGCACCGTGAGATATTTGGAACTCCTAGGTTGGGTTCTCTACCTAGAAAAGTCTTCCTGGGGGGGGCGTGGCTGGACGTGTGTGAGGGAGGATGTGTGGATGCTGAGCTCCACACAGGCACGATTAATCCGTTGCCATCCCTGCCCTATTCCTCCTCTATAGGACCCCAACACACCTGCCCTGCTTTCTAGACCCCTCTGCTACATTTCTGGAGGGGTCTTTGTTGGATTTGGCTGCTACCTATTTTACATCCGAGCCTGAGGCTCATCCGGCTCCACGGACAACGGCCGCCATCTTGGGGCCTACAGACGGCTCGGCGCCATCCGTTCCTGGTCCTGGTGTGCCGAGCGATAAGCGGACGCTCTGCCCTGCTCGCCTGACACCCGTACGGCTGGAGACCGATGGCCGGGTAGGCGTGGGAGGATAGTCGCCTGCGGATCCCGTCTTTCTGCTCCGGATCCCGGCGGCCCGACGCCATCTTGCGGCCTGCCGGCCCGTTCCTTTCTGCCTCCTGGACACTGTGAGTACAAACTCTCCCCCCCTGTGTGTGCCCAGAGAAGGGACTCCACCGGTCACATTACCGGGATACCGAGGCCTAAACCCGATCACTTCTTTGTTAATCTGGGAGGAGTAGAGTCTATCCGGCAGGCTGTCCCCATCAGGAAAGTCCGCGGCTTCGGCCTAGGCCTGGAAGTGGTCGGCCATCTTGCTACACCAACTACACCTACTCCAGCTCCATTCCACCTTATTTAATCATCCGCAAAGCTATTTCCTCTCCAGAATTAACACACAGGAGGATTATTATTCATCTCCCATAGTAGCTTACAGGGGTTTTTTTTTTTTTTCTGTCTTTTGCAACTCACTACTATATTTGATTCTTGCAATATGACTGTAATATCTATGTAATCAGATGTTAATGAGGTGAGCCCTGTCCAGTTATCGGCCTTACAGCTTCAGCTATGCCCGCCAAGACACCTAAAACCCGTTCCACATTAGGTAAAAGCTCCGAAAAGGGTTGAAATCTCACACGGTTACCTCCGGCTCCATCCAGCAATATTTAGCTGGGGAACGCAAAGGTCAAGCCAGAACCTCAAGACCAAGTGTCTCCCCTTCCTCCCATGCTGCCTCTGTGAGGGAAAGCTCTCCTGCCTCCTCTTATTGTTCAGATCTTATGGATGATCCTGGATCCCCCGCTGGCTCTGAAATGACGACTCTGATGAGTGGTCTTAAAAAAGAACTCGCTGGAATGTTTCACAGTCTGGAGAAATCCATTAAGAAAGAAATTACAGCGGTGAGAACCGACATGTCTCACCTCCTGGTCAGAGTTGAGGAAATGGAACAGCGTCAGGACTCCCAAGCAGCAGCTATAAAAGAATTGCAGGCGACTGTCACTCAGCTTGCTTTTGCTCATCGTGCCTCTCTGTACTGTACAAACTCGAAGATCTCGAGAACCGTAACCGTAGAAATAACTTACGAATCAGAGGGTTACCAGAAGCAACCAGAGACAATGATCTTGAGCCATCAATCCGAGGCATTTTCAATACAATACTGGGAAACCCGGTCACTGACCCAATACGATTTGATCGTGTACACCGTGCTTTGCGCCCTCGAAACGCGAATTCAGAACAGCCCAGGGATGTCATATGCCGTCTACACTACTTTGAAGACAAAAACGCCATCATGACAAAAATGCGGAACACTCCTAACATTGACTTTGATGGAGCAGTTATTACTATATTCCCTGATCTGTCCAAGGAAACCCTTGATCGCCGCAGAGTGCTGAAACCGCTCCTTGAACATTTGCGCACGGATGGGATTACATATAGATGGGGTTTCCCAGCCTGCCTGATTGCCACCAAAAATGGCCGTTCCCATACCCTCCGTTTCCCTGAGGAACTTCCTACCTTTCTACAGGATCTACATCTTCCGCCTGTAGAGCTTCCAGGTTGGCAGGACCCCATCCCAAAATTCTCTAACCCTCTGGATCCCCATTGGCAGAAAACACCATCAAAGAGACAGCGCACGTCAATCCCTGGATCCGCACAAAAACATGCCTGAGTGATGTCTTTTTCTACTCATTCCCACTCCCTATATGCTGATACCCCCATTTTTTCAATGCCCTATTGATCTTGGTTAAACACCCGGAACTCTTTTTTTTTTTTTCTCTCTTCAGCTTCATTGGCTTAGAGGACTCAGACCTGACACAAATGTTTACTGTCTATTGGGTATCTCATTTCTCAAGTTCAGTCTCATTGGGCCCAATGGGTTCAGCTGCACATTCTCTTACAGGTTTTGTAATGTTCAAGTCGCTATTGTTATTGTCTTGGTTTTTATAATTTCCTTTCCTCCTTATCTAGCTTATCGCTGGAGCTCACTTTGCATACTTATAATGTACTTTTTTTTACAGGCCGAGAGCTGGCGGGGCGCGTAGCTCCCCAGCGCCTCTTCCTCGATACGTCCCCCACCCCACCCCCTCCCTTTTGGGGTTGGTGAGATCGGGCTGCCCTCAGGGTTTCTAATCCAGACTCTTATTGGAGTATTGGATGGCCGCCTGCTCTCTCTCTCCCCACAGGGACCACTGCAGATTTCTGCATGTCTCACCCGTACTTCCCACGATTGTGTTATTGCATGTTCATGCCTTCTTTATGTGCTTAACTCCTCCTCTTCTTATACTTCTTCAAACTATCTCTTCTCTCCCCCCTTTTTATCTCTCCCCTCCCTGTTGGTATGGGTGGAAATATAAGCGAAGGATTTCTAATCCACTGTTCCAATGGCTACTTTGACAATCACATCTTATAATGTCCGGGGTCTTAATGTCGCCGCTAAACGGCACCAAGTAATACGTGAGCTAAGGCAATCCGCCTGCTCTATTGCCTTTCTTCAGGAAACGCACCTAACTCACACTACACCGGTTAAATTGACCTCACCCCACTTTCCACAGTGGTACTATAGTCTTTCGGACACCAACAAGGCCAAGGGAGTTGCCATTGGGTTCAGTGGTGGAGTACCTTTCCGCTTATCTGATATGCTTGCTGATGACTGTGGTCGTTATCTTTTTCTTAAGGGCTTCTTAGGTAACACCCAATGTACGTTTGCAAACATTTATTGTCCAAATCATAATCAACCAACTTTTTTTTCGCAAACCCTCACTAAATTATCACAATTTGCTAAAGGTATTATTGTCCTTGCAGGTGACATAAACATGCCTCTTGACCCAACAATGGATACATCCCAAGGCCGCTCGAACATATCATTTAAACGTTTAGCTTTTGTTAAGAAAAGACTCCTTGAATATCAATTAATAGATGTCTGGCGCCTCCTCCACCCTAAGGATAAAGACTTCTCACACTTCTCCACGACACACCAGTCCTATTCTAGAATAGATAACATCTTTCTAGATCATTTCCATCTCCCTCTCCTTAAATCTACTCATATAGGTACTGCAACCATATCTGATCACGCACCTGTGACAATGCGCATGACCATGCCCACCTTAATCCGTAACACCAATAGCTGGAAGCTCAATGATTCTCTTCTTTCTAACCCGACTGAGGTCTCCATGTTAGCCTCCCACTTGACGCAATACTTTAAAGAGAACGTTCCCTCTGTGGCATCTCCATCGCTGGTGTGGGAGGCTCATAAGGCTACTATGAGAGGCCGTTTAATTGAGCTAGGTGCGAGGAAAAAAAGGGAACATGGTCATCAAATTGCACAGTTATTACAGCAAATAACAGACCTTAACAAACAGCATAAGTTTTCCCTCCATAGCTCTCACCTCAATGCCCTCACACTTAAACGTGAAGAACTAAAAAATCTACTAGAACTAGACACTAAACGGAAATTTCAACGCATATCGCAGAAATTTTATGAATGGGGCAATAAACCAAGTAAACTACTTGCTAGATCCTTACGGGCTAAACAAACAAAGTCATTTATCCCTAAAATTAAACTCTCAACAGGGGAGCTTGTCCATGCAACCCCACATATTGCCAAAGCTTTTAAAGAATTTTATGCAGATCTTTATAATGTCACAAATGGCCTATCCTCCCTTTCCCCATCAGAAAGACGTAAGCGTATGCTTTCCTATTTGAAAGCGGCAAATCTCCCTAAACTATCTAGGTCAGCCCTTGCGGAAATGGAAACGGATTTTTCAGTTGAAGAATTTCAGACAGCCCTGAAATCCTCCCCTTCAGGTAAAGCTCCTGGGCCTGATGGATACACTATCCTATACTATAAAACATTCCAAGAGATCCTACTCCCTCGCCTTACAGCCTATGCCAACTCAATCTCCCAATCCTCAGGCCTACGCCCGGAATCCCTCTCAGCCCACATTACTGTTATCCCTAAACCCGGTAAAGACCCTGCCCTCTGTAGCAGTTACAGGCCAATTTCACTGATAAACGTTGACGTTAAATTATTTGCCAAGGTGATGGCTAACCGTATACTCCCTCTATTGCCTAGCTGGATCTCTGCAGATCAAACAGGTTTCATGCCACACAGAGAGGCTAAAGATAACTCCTTACGTACAATTTCTTTAATTCAATATGTTAGGATGTGTTCCCAGCCCACCCTACTCCTCTCTACTGACGCTGAAAAAGCGTTTGATAGGGTGGACTGGGACTATCTTAAGATGACTTTACGTCACTTTGGTTTAGGCCCAAAGATGTATCACTGTATTTCTTCTCTTTACTCCGCTCCCTCTGCACAGATTCGTATAAACGGCTTACTGAGCGACCCCTTCACCCTATACAATGGCACTAGACAAGGCTGTCCCCTATCCCCCCTTCTCTTTGCCATTACTCTGGAACCCTTCCTAGCCACAATTAGACATAACATTAATATACATGGCATACAAATAGGTAATAGAATTCACAAGTATGCTGCCTATGCCGATGATATACTCTTTTTTATCCAACAGCCACGTATTTCTCTTCCCAACTTAATGTCAGCTTTTTCCACCTTCCAAATGATATCCAATTTCAAAATAAATCTATCCAAGTCCGAAATTTTGAACATAAATCTTCCCAGAGCAGAGGCGGCCTCTCTAAAACCCTTCTTTCCCTTCAAATGGAAACAGACCCACATGAAATACCTAGGCATATTCCTCACACCTAAACTGCATTCTCTTTTTAAGTATAATTATATCCCACTATTAAATAGTATTAAAGAGGATTTTACGAAAATGGGCCGGTCTGTCACACTCCTGGCTGGGGAAAATAAATATCATCAAAATGAACATACTCCCTCGCATACTATTTCTTTTTCAGATGATCCCACTGGGGGTGCCTGTGGGGTTTTTTACTATCCTGCAAGCGATGGTCTCCCGATTTGTCTGGAAGAACAGCCACCCCAGAATATCCAGGGACGTTCTTTTCCGTTCTAAGTGCTCTGGGGGACTGGCTCTCCCAAATTTTAAGACATATTATCACGCTGTTATACTCTCTAGACTTACTGACTGGAAATATGCTCTTAATTCGAAACTATGGGTGCAAATAGAATACTCTCTGTGTGGCGCAGATCTTTCTGTTGTCCCCTGGATACCTCGAGCGTATAGGAACATTTCCCACACTACGTCAGCACTCACCACATCCTCGCTAGACATCTGGGACGCCCTACATAGGAAGCTTTCCTGGAGATATGACTAATGCCCCTCTTAAATCACCACTATTTTTTACCAGGCCTATTGGACCCAGGTTTTAAATCCTGGACCTCAGAAGAACCTTTTTTGTTACATCATATCCTCCACGCTAATGTAATTAAACCTCTTCCTGAAATCCTCTGCTCTAAACCGATTACATTTTTAGATAAATGGAGATTTCACCAACTACAATGCTTTCTAAGATCCTTCCCTCACCCGTTAAGAGGCTTACAAGATCTAAATAGCATAGAAGAAATATTCTACCCAAAAGATCCCCCATTACACGCCATTTCACTATTCTACAAAGCTCTTACTGACTTTCCTAATTCTCCATACCCACACTTTCTGGCTAAATGGGAAATAGATTTGGACTCCCAGATTACAAACACACAGAAAGACAAAGTCTTGAAACTCGCCCATGTTTCCTCTCCCGCTTCAAAAATAGCAGAAGTCAATTACAAATTACTTACCAGATGGCACTATACCCCAGCCAAACTGCACCAAATGTTCCCCGACAGTTCCCCATTGTGTTGGAGGAGCTGTGGGAACAAGGCTACTCATGCTCATATCTGGTGGTGCTGCCCACTCATTCGCCCCTTTTGGACCGAGGTTCTCAACCTTATATCTCAGATTTCAGATGTTATCTCTTCTCTTGAAAGCATTTTCTAACCTCCCGCTCTATCTTGTTGCAATATTAATGTCTAGATTGAATTTCTTTTCTTTCTATTTGTTTATATAGAAGTAAGCTTTTGCTTAGTTTTTGGTTATATCTGTGCGATCAATTCTTTTTGCTTTTTACAAGGGCAATTTTTTGAATACTGATATATGCTTGGAATATGTGCACTCTGAATCCCTTGTTTTCTGTTCAAAAGATTGCTTTCCATATGTTACATGTTTACTTTCTTCTTTATAATAATCTTTAATAAACAATTATTAAACAAAAAAAAAAAAAGAAAAGTCTTCCTTACAACCTCTAAAAAGGTTGGAATATTTGGGCATGATCATAGACACCGCTCAAAGCAGGGTGTTTCTACCTGGATCAAAGGCCGAAGCTATAAAGATTCTTGTCCGGCTAGTCATAGCAAACAGGAATCCCTACATTTGGCAATGTATGAGGCTACTAGGAAAGATGGTTGCCTCTTTCGAGGCCTTATGCCCAGTTTCACTCAAGGCCTTTACAATGAAGCATCCTCTCGGCTTGGAACAAGAGGGTTCAAGCCTTGGATCTTCCAATGTGCCTATCCCCAGGGGTACGCCAGAGCCTTAATTGGTGGTTACGGACCGAGAATCTCCTAAAAGGAAGATCCTTTCTTCCACTAGCATGGAAGATTGTAACCACAGATGCCAGCCTGATTGGCTGGGGAGCAGTTCTGGAAGAAGCGTGCACCCAGGGAAGATGGTCCGCAACCGAAAAGCTCTTGCCCATCAACATTCTGGAAATTCTGTCAATTTATCTAGCCCTCAAGGTCTGGTCTTTCAGACCACAGCAGTGGCTTACATCAATCACCAAGGAGGCACCAGAAGTCTGGATGCCAAAAAAGAGGTGAAACACATTCTTTTGTGGGCAAAAAGGCATGTTCCTTGCCTATCTGCGGTCTTTATTCCAGGGGAGGAAAATCAGCAGGCATATTTTCTAAGCCGCCAGCAGCTGTGTCCAGGAGAATGGTCTCTGCACCCTGACATATTTCAAACCATGTGTCAAAAGTTGGGTCCCCCGGATGTAGACCTGTTCACGTATAGATTCAACAGGAAACTGGACAGCTTTGTGTCAAGAACAAAAGATCTGCTTGCTAAAGGGTCAGATGCCTTAATGGTTCCATGGGATCCATACACTCTGATCTATGCCTTAGCTCCAATTCTGCTACTCGCGCGGTTTCTTGGGTGGGTCAAGAGGGAAGCAAAGTTGGTCATTTTAGTGGCTCCGACTTGGCCCAGACGACCTTGGTATGCAGAGATCATAAAGATGGCAGTAGGGAAGCCTTGGGTTCTTCCACTACTTCCAGATCTACTCTCACAAGGTCCAATATTCCATCCTGCCATACAAAGTCTGAATTTGATGGTTTGGCTGCTGAGACCCACATTCTAAGAGGTTGTGGGCTCTCGGATTCAGTCCCTTCCACTCTGGTTACATAGTTACATAGTTACATAGTAGGTGAGGTTGAAAAAAGACACAAGTCCATCAAGTCCAACCTATGTGTGTGATTATGTGTCAGTATTACATTACATATCCCTGTATGTTGCGGTCATTCAGGTGATTATCTAATAGTTTCTTGAAGCTATCAATGCTCCCCGCTAAGACCACCGCCTGTGGAAGGGAATTCCACATCCTTGCCGCTCTTACAGTAAAGAACCCTCTACATAGTTTAAGGTTAAACCTCTTTTCTTCTACTTGTAATGAGAGGCCACGAGTCTTAATAAACTCTCTTCTGCGAAAAAGTTTTATCCCTATTGTGGGGTCACCAGGAACACCAGGAACTGGTTAATGCCAGGAAGCCAGCCTCCAGGTTCATTTACTACAGAATCTGGAAAGCATATATTTCCTGATAAAGAAAAATCTTGCGAGCCACAACAGTCCAATGCCAATGCCAATATGACAATACCCAGCTACAGGCGCAGATCACGTTTCATAAACCGTGCAAACTGATATAAAGAAAAAATATGCGCTGCGCTAGAGTGAACTAAATCAATGTGTTAACTCTTGAGTGTAAACATATGCAAGTGTGAAACTTATACAAAATAACCCTCTCTGTGTCACTCAAACACTGATATAAAAAACGTATATATAAATTCAAATCTGTCAAACAATATTAAAGTGCAATGTGCATATGAACTATTGCCAAATATTTAAAGTGCATAAATAGATACAAAAGTGCTTAGTGCTCCACAATGATAATAATAGACAGTCCTGATACAATCATAAGTGGTGGGTGAAAAATCCTAAAAATCAACATCAAAATAAGTGTGTAAAACAGTGTCCATGGATAGTGCAATCCAACATGCTCATGAGATCCTTGGTGCTGCAAACCATGCAGTGACCCCCCAGGTTATTGCGCTCACCCCAGAGCGTGTGACCCAGTTGCTACACTGAGTCAAAACACGCTTTGGAGCCACCCCTGGGCTCTATACTGATTATCAGGTGCCGATCTCCAGCCTGGTTCAATGCAGCTCCATGATCATAAATAAAAAAGAAACTCAATAGTGTAATATTGTTGGGTGAATTTATTGAATAAGTCACACTTCCCACAGTGGGGTACTCACATGCTACCGGTGCGTAAGTGCACCAATCTATTACAAGCCTCCGAGATAGCAATAAATGCAGGTATGGTGTGTGGTATGGTATGCGTCTCTATCAAACAGACTCCGTGCTGCTCACTCTGTCCTGGCCCCTCCCCTACGTGTGTTCGACACAGGGATCACGTGTCTTCATCAGGGAATATTATCAAGCAGCACTTTTGTATCTATTTATGCACTTTAAATATTTGGCAATAATTCATATGCACATTGCACTTTAATATTGTTTGAACTATATGAATTTATATATACGTTTTTTATATCAGTGTTTGAGTGACACAGAGAGGGTTATTTTGTATACGTTTCACACTCAAGAGTTTTTCTTGCATATGTTTACACTCAAGAGTTAACACATTGATTTAGTTCACTCTAGCGCATCGCATATTTTTTATTTAAAGCATATATTTCCTGGTGTGAACCCAGGGGGTGGCATCCTAGAAAGTATGTCATTAGCAGGATCCTTGCCTTTCTTCAGTTAGGCATAGAAATGAAGTTGGCATTGAATACTACCAAGGTCCAAATCTCAACCTTGTCAGTATTTTTTCAGAAGCCACTTGCTTCATATTCTATTCCCTAGTCTGGGCCTTTGTTCAGGGGGCGATGCGCTTAAATCCTCCAGTCAAACCTCCTGTGTGCCCATGGGATCTGAATTTGGTTTTGTCCACTTTACAGGAACAACCTTTTGATCCATTGCACCATGCTTCTTTAATTCTTTTAACGAAGAAGTTGATCTTTCTGGTAGCCATAGCCTCTGCTAGGAGGGTATCAGAGTTGGCAGCTCTTTTTTTTAAAGAGCCATATTTGATTATTCACGAAGACAGGGTGGTGCTGCGTCCTCAACCGACCTTTTTACCTAAGGTGGTTTCAGGATTCCATTTGAATCAAAATGTGGTCCTACCATCCTTTTTTCTAGATCCGCTGTCCGCAGAAGAAGAATCGTTACACACTCTGGATGTTGTAAGAGCAGTCAGCATCTATCTGCAGGCAACTGCTCAGATACGAAAAACTGATTTTGTTTATTTATCCTGCCAGAAGGCCCCAGGAAAGGCCAGGCAGTGTCGAAATCCACTATTTCTAGATAGATTGGACAAGTTATTTTACAGCCTTATGGTGTAAAGGGGAAGACGTCTCCTTTTCAGGTTAAAGTGCACTCTACTAGGGCTGTTAGTGCCTCTTGGGCAGTGCATCACCAGGCCCCCATGGCTCAGATCTGCAAGGCTGCGACCTGGTCTTCAGTCCATACATTCACTAGATTTTATCAGGTGGATGTAAGAGGGCAAAGGGATGCTGCCTTCGGGCGCAGTGTACTGCAGGCTGCAGTCTAGTTCCTCTGGTCCGTTTGCGGTCTATGTTTCTGATCTGTGTCTCCCTCCCCTCAATTTGGAAAAGCGGGGAGTTTGGGACTTTGAATGAGGCACATATACACAATGTGCCTCCATCCCTATTGCAAAGATAAAGAACGGGAAATTGGGACTTTGAATGAGGTCAAGAACATTGTGGGAGTAGATTGATAAAAACAAAAAGTATATTTATTGAAAATAAAAGATGCATAAAACATATCAATTGCATAACCACTTGAGGAGAGACATTGTAGTGAATATCAAACCATAAAAGTTCACACACACATAATATGTGTGTATGCAACATGGGCATCAAGGGTACATTAAATATATATCAACTTGGCACAACATAGTGGTCACAACTGATTGTACAATACATTCAATAAATTTCATATATATATACACATTGCAGCAGCCTAAGCGAAAAAAATGACAATAATATAAAGAAGTACACTGAGACCATGATTGAAAAAATATATATGACATGTTCATTGGTGGAAGGTGTAATCTGAGCAGGAGTCTGCGTCATCAAATTGCCCCATGACATGTTCATTGATAGAAGGTGTAATATGAGCATGAGTTTGCATCATCAAGTTGCCCGACGTGTTTCGTGTAAACCACTCATCAGGGGCTGTTGCTGTGAGGTATCTAAAAGGTATGGTAGGATACAATTAATCCAATGATCACTAGTGGATGGGGACAGGCAATTAAGCCCATCCTGTGTACTTACATGAAATGAGAGTTGGAAAGCATGAAAAGCAAGAAGCCAGGGCCGGGACGGTAGTCTGTACCGGGAGCTGAGATAGTGTGGCAGCGCTGCGGCGGGGTGGGCATACACCCAGACCACCCCCACATCCACAGATAATGGGTTGCCAGGTAGAATGGTGAAACATGGTGTTGTACCAGTAGAAGTAAAAACTGCCGGGAGGGATCTAAAATGAAAGGATGGAAAATCAGTGTATCATAGTATACTGATAGGATAGATGGAAGATAGTTTGCATCCAGTGAGAAAGTGAAACCGAAACAAGCAGGTATAGACCTCAACCAGATAGCTATAAAGGATGGTACATGAGGGGGTCAGAAAAGACCAAAGAACCCTCCCCTCAATTTGGGCATTGCTTTAGGACATCCCACTAAGTAATGAAGGCTCTGTGTCCCGTGATGTATAAACAAGAAAATAGGATTTTTGATACTGCTTACCTGTAAAATTCTTTTCTTGGGAGTACATCATGGGACACAGAGCTCCCGCCCCTCTACGGGTTTTACGTGGAAACTTATTGCTTTGCTACAAAACTGAGGTGCTCCCCATATGGGAGGGGTTATATAGAGGAGGAATTCTCCTAATTGGGGTTAACCAGTGTCCAATCACCAAAGGTGACTATCTAACCCACTAAGCAATGAAGGCTCTGTGTCCTGTGATGTACTCCCAAGAAAATAATTTTACGGGTTAGCTGTATCAAAAATCCTATTTTTAAGCTTTTTGGATAACATAGGGAAGGGTTATCACCCCTGTTACATTTGTTTTGCTGTCTGTGCCCCGTTCAGAAGATTTAACCTCACTTTCTGTCCAATGACAATTGGATTTTGAAAATTTGGGGTTATTAGGGAAACAAGGATTGGTGATAAAGCATCAGTGGAGACACTTTTTTCCCATATTAACTCTTACAGGAGAGACTTTCCCTTTCTAGGGGTAGATTTCCTCTCACTTCCTGTTGTCTCCCTCTGTTTGTAAGTAGAAGTCATTTGTAAGTCGGATGCTTGAAAGTAGGAGTCCGCCTGTATATACTATACGGCCTGCCCTATATACTATGCAGAAAATTGGGGCTTAGGTGTTGGTGGTACCAGAACACTGTAAGCCCTCACAGTTACTCTTGGTGGGCGCTGAAACGGGCCCTGCTGTGAAATATTATATCAAAAATTGTAATTACGTGCCCCTGTTGAACAGGCGCAGAAAAATTGGGCCTTTGGTGGTGGTGTGGTGGTGGCGCCACAACACTGTAAGCCCTTACAGTTACTCTTGGTGGGGACAGGAATGGGCCCTGCTGTGAAATATTAGATCAAAAATTGTAATTACACGCCCCTGTTAAACAGGGGCAGAAAGATTGGGTCTTAGGCAGTGGTGGTTGTGCCATAACACTGTAACCCCTCACAGATTCTGTTGTTGAGCACAGGAACGAGCCCCGCTGTGAAATATTAGAGCAAATATTGTAATTATATGCCCTTGTTAAACAGGGGCAGAAAAATTGGGCCTTAGGCGGTGGAGGTGGTGGTGGCACAACACTGTAAAGCCTCACAGATACTCTTGATGAGCACAGGAATGGGTCCTGCTGTGAAATATTAGAGCAAATATTGTAATTACATGTCCCTGTTAAACAGGGGAAGAAAAATTGGGCCTTAGGTGGTGGTGGTGGTGGTGGCACAACACTGTAAAGCCTCACAGATACTCTTGTTGAGTGCAGGAACGGGTCCTGCTGTGAAATATTAGAGCAAAAATTGTAATTACATGCTCCTGTTAAACAGGGGCAGAAAAACTGGGTCTTAGGCAGTGGTGGTGGTGCCATAACACTGTAACCCCTCACAGATTCTGTTGTTGAGTGCAGGAACGAGTCCCGCTGTGAAATATTAGAGCAAATATTGTAGTTACATGCCCTTGTTAAACAGGGGCAGAAAAATTGGGCCTTAGGTGGTGGAGGTGGTGGTGGTAGTGGCACAACACTGTAAAGCCTCACAGAAACTCTTGTTGAGCGCAAGAATGAGCCCTGCTGCAAAATATTACAGTAATAATTGTAATTACATGCCCCTGTTAAACAGGGGCAGAAAAGTTGGGCCTTAGGCATTGGTGGTGGTGCCACAACACTGCAACCCCTCACAGATACTCTAGCTGAGCACAAGAACAAGCCCTGGTGAAAAATGTTACAGCAAAAATTATAATTACACACCGCTGTTAAACAGGGGCAGAAAAATTGGGCCTTAGGTACTGGTGGTGGTGCCCTGAAACAAAAATGTTCTTAGAAGCTATCAACATGAACATTGAGGATGAATAGGATAGTCACTCAACATAACAGGATAGTCACTCAGCATAGGCAGTGTTCAAGGGATTTCACATTCATAGAAAAATTATTCGGTTACATCAGCATCAGGTGCTTGGTAGCTGGTGATCCAAGACTGATTAATTTTTATGAAGGTGAGCCGATTAACTGAGTCTGTGGACAGGAGCATTCTGTGATCGGTTGCAAAGCCTCCAGCAGCACTGAATGTGCATTCAGAAAGAATGCTGGATGCAATACAGGCCAGTAGCTCAATTGCATATTGTGTAAGCTCTGGCCAGTGATCCATCCTCAAGACCTAGTAACCCAATGGATTTTCTGTTGGAAAGATCTCCAAGTCTGATATTGCTCCTAGGTATTCCTGCACCATGTAAATCAGAAGCTGGATATGGTTGCTAGAACCGATCAGACCTTGGGGCTGCGGACTAAAGAATTGTCTTAATGCATCGGTCAGACGGCCACCTTCTCCACCGCTCCTTCTATGACTGACCGAAGCCTCAGCAACACGTCCAGGAGGACCAGGAAATTGTAACCTCCCAGGCTCTGGAAACACATTGCACAAACCTTTCTGCAAGGCCTCCCGAAGATGTTTCATCCTCTGCTCCCTCTGCGAAGGCTGGATAAGTTCCACAACCTTACCCTTGTAACGTGGATCAAGAAGGGTTGCCAGCCAGTAATGATCCCTCTCCTTGATACCACAAATCCAATGCAGTGAAGGTTTGCTGAGGCATTCGATCCAGAGTCCTCTGGGTCACTAAGGATGACATGATCCACAGCCACCTCCTCCCAGCCACGTGCAAGTCCATGGGTTTCTGGGGACTGAAAACGATCCCTTGAAGACTGCTGTTGATGCTGAGTGCCAGGTTCCAACTCCATGCTGACACAATCCTCATCCTCCTCCTCCTCTTCCTGTGTGATCGGTGGGCCCGCAGGAATACTGTCTGGATAAAGGGGGTCTTGAGAGGTAATAAAGTCCTCCTCTTCCTCCCTCTGTTCTGCCTCAAGTCCATTATTCCATGAAGCATGTGCTCCAACAGGAAGACAAGAGGGACAGTATCAATGATGCATGCACTGTCACTGCTCCCCATCCTCGTGGCCTCCTCAAATGGTGACAGGACAGTGTATGCATCCTTGATCAGTAGCCACTGGCGTGGTGAAAAAAAGCTAAGCTCCCCTGACCCTGTCCTGGTGCCATACTCACACAGGTACTCATTGATGGCCCTCTGCTGCTTGTGCAGCAGCTGCAGCATTGCCAACATTGAGTTCCACCTGGTGGGCATGTCACAAATGAGGCAGTTCTTGGGCAGGTTGCATTCCTTTTGAAGGTCAGCCAGCTGAGCACTGGCATTATATGACCAGTGGAAATGCCCACAGACTTTCCTGGCCTGCCTCAGGAGATCCTATAAGCCCAGGCACCTGCACAAGAACCGCTGCACCACCAAATTAAGCACGTGAGCCAAACAGGGAACATGGGTCAAGTGTCCCTGTCGGAAGGCGGAGAGGAGGTTGGTGCCATTGTCGCAAACCACCATTCCTGGCTGAAGCTGGTGTGGCATCAACCACCTCTGAGTCTGCCCCTGCAGAGCTGACAGAATCTCTGCCCCAGTGTGGCTCCTGTCCCCTAAGCAGGTCAACTCAAGCACCGCATGGCATCTTTTTGCCTGAGTGCTTGCGTAGCCCCTTGAACGCCTATGGAGCACTGCTGGTTCTGAGGACAAATCTGCAGAGGAAAAGGCCATAGAGGAAGAAGAAGAGGAGGGGGTGGAGGAGAGAGGTGTGGCAGAATCACCACTATTAGCATTTTGGAAGCTAGCAGCAGAGTTACCCAGCTGCCAGCAGAGTTACCCAGTGCGCCACGAAAGAAAAGTAACGTCCCTGTCCATGCCTGCTGGACCATGAGTCAGTGGTAATATGCACCTTACCGCTGACTGCCCTGTCCAATGAGGCCAAGACATTGCCTTCCACATGCCGGTAGAAAGCCGCAATAGCCTTCCACAAAAAGAAATGGCGTTTGGGAACCTGCCGCTGAGGTACTGCACATTCCACAAATTCACGAAAGGGGGCAGAGTCTACCAGCTGAAAAGGCAGCAGTTGAAGTGCTAGCAATTTAGCCAAGCTAACATTCAACCGCTGAGCATGTGGATGCCTGGGACTGCTATGATCTCCTGCATACGTATTAAAAAAGGCCCACACCAGAGAAGTTTTCAAAATACGCGGGGAGTCAGCAGCGCCCTGCACATGCGGAGCTCTGCGGTGTGATGCAGTCGGGTGGCTGCCCTTAAAGTGGATGTAAACCCCAATTTCTTTCTTTTTTTGATATCATACTGTAGAGTATAAGATTTCCTATCATTTGAGCCCAGTCTTGCCACACGGATTTATTCCAGCTCTGAGCAATCCTCTTTTATTGTTCAGTGAGATAAATCTTGACAAACAGAGAAAAACTTTGTCAAATCCTCCCCCTTGCTGTGAGTGACAGGTGATTTACATATCTCATGCACTAGCCTAAGACATGCATTCTTTTTTAATTCCCACCCCCACTCCTTTCTTCAGCAGCTCTGCAAGGATTGGCTGTTCCACACCTCAGCATGATTTGGCATGCTGAAGTCATGTGGTTACTTTCCTGTCTTTTCACTGTTAGAGATTATAGCAGAAGTTCAGTGTAAGAAATACGCAGGAGAAAATGCATATTGACAAGGGGAGTGTAGAGGTCGGCGGGGAGTCTAATGACATCACGACTCCACCCACCGAGCTCCAGACAACAGACCCACCCACAGAATCTGCAGTTTTTCGGCTCTCATAACAGACGGGAGACATTTGACAGGTAAAGATACATGCAGGAGGCATGTATATCCTTACAGATAACCCCTATGGCAGTAGTTTAGAAAGGATGACATTGGGTTTACATCCACTTTAAGCTGGCCCTTGGAGGGTATCCTGCCTCATTGGAGATGTGCCTCCTCCTCCTCTCCTCTATCAGGCACCCAGGTAGAGTCAGTGGCCTCATCATCCCCTCCTTCCTTGTCACTGGAGCAAACCTGGCAGTATACTGCAGCTGGGGGAAAATGACTGCCAGTTTCTTGTCCTTCTTGGGCACCCCCTCTCTCTGGGCTCACATTACTGCCTTCCTCACCCTGGTTACCATCATTGGAGCCTTCAAAGCGCTGCGCATCCTCCTGCAGGTGGACTCCTCCGTGCATGATGGCGGGGCTAGGGAAGGAGTGACTGATGATATTGAGCGGATGGAATAGGCTGCTTTGGCAGCTGCATTGGCAGGCTAACTTCTCTGAGCCTGGGTGACAGAGGATGAGGAGTATGAGGACAGTTTAGTTATCCACTCTACCAACTCTTCTGCATGTTGTGGATCAACACGGCCAGCTGCCGAAAAAAAGGACAAGCATGCCCCACGGCCAAATGCTAAGGATGCACCGTGTCCATGACCAGCACTGTTGGCTGTAGACACAGAGCCTGCTTGCCCTCTTTTAGTGGCCTGTGAGCGTCTGCTCTCCTTGGTGGCCTTCCAGACATGCTGTAAAATTTTATTAGCAAAACACCGCCTGAAGTTTACTAGAAAAAGTACACCAGGAATTGCTTGCAGTCAGATATAGGCTTGGTTAGACTAGAATGCAGTGGATATATATATGTAGGAGACTCTATATATATATATATATATATATATATATATATTTAATGCACTGCAGATGACTGAATCACCTGCCTGCCTGCCTGAAAGTATATTTGAAAACGTACACTAGGAATGGCTTGCAGTCAGATATAGGCTTGGCTAGACTAGAATGCAGTGGATATATATGTAGGAGACTGTATATATATTTTATGCACTGCAGATCACTGAATCACCTGCCTGCCTGCCTGAAAACGTACACCAGGAATGACCTGCAGTCAGATATAGGCTTGGCTAGACTGGAATGCAGTGGATATACATAAGTAGGAGACTGTATATATATTTTATGCACTGCAGCTCAATGAATCACCTGCCTGCCTGAATGTATATTTGAAAACGTACACCAGGAATGGCCTGCAGTCAGATATAGGCTTGGCTAGACTAGAATGCAGTGATTATATATATGTAGGAGACTGTATACATATTTTATGCACTGCAGCTCACTGAATCACCTGCCTGCCAGAAGTATATTACAATTTACAAACACTACACCATTAACGGCCTGCAGTGAGATATAGCTAAACTGTATGCAGTGGATATATATATATATATATATATATATGAGACTGACTGTATATATATATATATATATATATATATATATATATATATATATATATATATATATGAAATACACTGCAGCTAACTGAATCACCTGCTTGCCTGAAGTATATTAGAAACAGTACACCAGGAACGGACTGCAGTCAGATCTAGCTTAACTGGATACAGTGGATATATATATATATATATATATATACACAGGCCTGGATGTATACATATATATATATATATATACTAAATACACTGCAGCTAACCGAATCGCCTGTCTGCTCAATCTAAATGAAATGACACTCTCTCTCGGTCAACGCCAGCAACACACTACACAGGGCCGATGTGCAGGTGGCCTTATATGGTGTGGGGCGTGGACTTAACCTCCTGAGCCAAAATTGTCCAAAGACACCCTGCCTTTGGCCAATTATGGCTCTCTTTGCTGACGGCGCTGTGATTGGCCAAAGCATGCGGGTCATAGTGCATGCTTGGCCAATCATCAGACAGTAATGCACTGCGATGTCACAGTGGATTATGGAGCGTGACGCGCCGCCCAAATTTTGCGCGAACGCCCCATAATGTTTGTATTTTGATGAACGCTCGAACAGCCAATGTTCGAATCGAACTCATGTTCGACCCGAACATAAAGCTCATCCCTAGTTATATACATCACAAATGCTCCAGACGATTAAAAGCTTTGTCTTAAGTCCTGGACATATTACGTATAAGGACTGTTACAACTGTTATTTGAATCATTATGGAGTTATTTGACACACACTATATTGTCAAAAATAATGGGATGCCTGCCTTTACACGCACATGAACTTTAATGACATCCCAGTCTTAGTCTGTAGGGTTCAATATAGAGTTGGCCCACCCTTTACAGCTATAACAGCTTCAACTGTTCTTGGAAGGCTGTCCACAAGGTCAAAAAGACATGGATGAGCGAGTTTGGGGTGGAGGAATTTGACTGGCCTGCACAGAGTCCTGACCTCAACCCGATAGAACACCTTTGGGATGAATTAGAGCAAGGCCTTCTCGCCCACATCAGTACCTGACCTCACAAATGCACTTCTGGAAGAATGGTCAAACATTCCCATAGACACACTCCTAAACCTTGTGGACAGATTTGAAGCTGTTATAGCTGCAAAGGGTGGGCCAACTCAATATTGAACCCTATGGACTAAGATTGGAATGCCATTAAAGTTCATGTGCGTGTAAAGGCAGGTGTCCCAATACTGTTGACAGTGTAGCTATGAATAGGTGACTGATGATTAGTTGATGTCTGTGGAAGAGTCGTATCGAGTCCATATTTGCCAGTTCTCTCCTTCAGCAGAGACCATCATACCAAATGCTTGGATCCCATGGCTGCCAAAGAGGGATGCCCAGAGTAGTATATTCGCCAGAAAAGATAAATGTGACAGTCACCAAAAAGAATGTTAGCTGCTTTATGTTGAGTAATATTGTGTTAAATAATGTCAAAATCATTTAATTTAATGTAATACTATAACTGGTGTCTAATAGATTTGTGAGCTAGCTATACACATGAATTTCAAGTGTGGGCAGTTAGTTTATTCAAATAAATCAGTGTAAGCTACCCCTGCCTCACTGCTTGAGATTAATGGCCTGATGATTGACCCTCGATATATCTGTCACAGTCTGCACTCATCTCTTGAAGTCTGTCATCATCTGTATGTGTTTTAGTGTTTTAGTGTACAGTATATAAAAAATACTTCTTCATATTTTTTCCATATACTGTATATATACAGGTACATCACATAAAATTAGAATATCATCAAAAAGTTCATGTATTTCAGTAATTCAATTCAAAAAGTGAA
Organism: Aquarana catesbeiana; assembly: GCF_042186555.1. Taxonomy (NCBI): domain Eukaryota; kingdom Metazoa; phylum Chordata; class Amphibia; order Anura; family Ranidae; genus Aquarana; species Aquarana catesbeiana. The sequence continues at coordinate 110,222,865 of NC_133325.1, read as the reverse complement.
TATATTTCAACCATTTCTTTCTTTTAATTTTGATGATTAAGGCCTACAGCTAGTGAAAAACAAAAATTCAGTATCTCAGAAAATTAGAATAATATACAAGACCAATAAAAAAGGATTTTTAATACAGAACTGTTGGCTTACTGAAAAGTATGTCCATGTACAGTATAGTAAAAGTAAATTACCTTTTATACGGAGAGCACTAGATTTTGCCTTCTCACACACATCCAATTTGGTGAGAGGATCGGGGTTCTTCAGAACTTATGGAAGCAGGTGTTTAAGATGGAGGAGTGAAAGTGTCAGTACCATGCCAATTATTTCCACTATCCCCAGAGGGAAAAACTGCTGATTTTGACTCGCATGCAAGGTGAGCAGCCTGTGATACTGGTGGAGGCGAGCACAAGCACTTTTGGATCAATATTTATTTTTGCACATATTGGTGAATTCATCATTTTGGATCCACTTCAATCAGTCACTTTTTATTATTGATGGACTTTTTTGTTGCAATAATTTTTATTGAATATTTCTAAAGTAAACAAAGTACAGGACATAAAAAGATGGTAATAGTGATATACACATTAGTTTGATATACATCTAGAAAGGGTGTTCATTAAGTTGGTTTTCAGTAAATAATCTATACCTACAGGTAATGTTAATCTTACGAAATAACCTCTTATGTCATTAAAATCAAAATCCATAGGGCCATATAGACCAACATTTGTCGAATGTTGTACATTTTAATGAATTTATCGCTATGAGATGTTCGAAAGTATAATTCCTATTCACAGCTTTAGTGATGTCTGTTATGTTTATGGCTGTTGTGGGTTTCCAGTTACGTAGGATTGGTGATCGTGTCTCTAGTAGTATATGTGTTATGACATGTCTAAAGTCTGTACGAAATTTCTCCATGTTTAAGGCCCCTTTCACACTGGGGTGGTTTGCAGGCGTTATTGCTCTAAAAATAGCGCCTGCAAACCGACCTAAACCTGCCGCTGCTGTTTGTCCACTGAAGCGGTGCGCTGGCAGGAGAGAAAAAACACTCCTGCAAACAGCATCTTTGGAGCGGTGAAGGAGCGGTGTATTCACCGCTCCTAAACCGCTCCTGCCCATTGAAATCAATGGGGCAGCGCGGCTATACCGTGGCTATACCGCCGCTGTAGCGGCGCTATGCGAGCGGTTTTAACCCTTTTTCGTCCGCCAGCGGGGGTTAAAACCGCACCGCTAGCGGCCGAATACCGCCACAAAAAACGCCGTTTTACTGCCGACGCCCCCACCGCCCAAGTGTGAAAGTGTAGAATTGCCATAGCCGGGTCTGGGGGTGTGAGCATTCCAGTTATGGAGGAGATTAGTCTAAATACTTGGTACCATATACTTTTCACTGTAGGGCAGTGCCAGAGCATGTGCAGTAGGGATCCTGTTTGTCCGCATGCTCTCCAGCAAAGTGGTGAAGTCCCTGGGAAGTAGGTTGCTAGTCTATATGGAGTGTAGTGCCATCTATTAGCCATTTTAATTGCCAGTTCCCAATGCTTAACACAATGAGAAGCTTTGTGTATTTCCTTGAATGATTGTTGCCATTGTTCTGTTGAGAAGGTGGTGCCTACTTCTTCCTCCCATTTTCCCATTGCTTTAGTTTTTATGAATGTCAGTTTATCCCTTATGTGGTTGTAGAAAAAGGATATGCCTTTCGTGTTACTGTCAACTGTTGAGAAGAATTGACATATTTTGTCAGGAAGGGTTATAATTAGTCTTGTTTGAGATTTAAGGAAGTGTGTGAACCCCAGACATGTGAACCTCCAGTCACACGGAAGGCTGTATTGTGTCATGATCTGATCAAAAGATTTGAGTTGTGGTCTATTGTAGAGGTATGAGATATGTTTGATACCATTGTATGTCAGTTTCCTGACTTTCAATAGTGGAACCTTTGTCTCTAGAAGTGTCAAGGGTATGTTGTAGTGTACTTCCTGTATGTCCTTATGTTTCTGTTCTAGTATGAATCTCCATGCTCTTAGTGATATCTGTATTGGGGGAGTTAAGATTTTCATGTTCGATGGTACCCACCTATCACTTAGCAGTAGTAAAGTCAGGTCTTTTGTCAGTGCTAGTGCTTTTTCAATGTCCACACAGAGTGGCGTGTCATTGGTTTTAATCCAGTGTTTGGTCTGGTCTAATCGAACTGCCCAGTAGTAGTCATATATGTCCACTAGACCCGCTCCTCCTACTTTTCTATGGGATGTGAGGTTATTTCGAGAACATCTGGCTTTTTTACCATTCCATATATATCTCCATCCTAGATTCATTATACTGTTGATATAGTGAAGAGGAATGTGGATTAGCAGAGTACGGAATATATACAATATTTGTGGCAATATCATCATCTTATAGGCTGCCAAGCCATGAAATTTCATTACTGGACATATTCCTGAGTTGGGCCTCCAGTTTGGCTACCAGTGGGACTATGTTAGCTTTGACAAGTGTGGAGGTTTTGTTTGTAAGTGTGATACCGAGGTATGTGATGCCTCTTTACTCCACGTGTAAGGTAATTGTAACTGTAAAAAATTGCGCGTGGGGGGTGGTACACCAATATCCAGTATCAGTGATTTAGTGAAATTAACTTTATAGTATGAAACTTCTCCAAATGTACTGAGAATTTTGTGGGCTTGCTGTAGTGATGTGACTGGATTAGTCAAGAGCAAGATTACATCATCTGCAAATAAATTAATGGTGTGTGTACTGGAGCCGAACTGGAAGCCCATAATCAAGGGGTGTGTCCTTATAGTCTCAGCTAATGGTTCAATCGTGAAATTAAAGATGGTTTGGGATAGGGGACACCCCTGTCTAGTTTCATATGTAATGTCGAAGGGTTTGGATAAAAACCCTGTAGAGTATACTTGTGCTGAGGGACATGAGTATAAGGCCATAATGGCTTGTAGTATAGGGCCCTTAAAGCCAAACTTGGAGAGAGTCATTTCCATATAAGTCCAGTGGACTCTGTCGAACATGTTCTCTGCATCAATCGACAGTAGCAGAGAAGGCGTTCGAGTTTTTTCAGCAAAATGTTTCACATTTATAATTCTCCTGGTTGCGTCTGAGGTTTGTCTCCCCATCACAAAACCCATCTGGTCACGCTGTATGATAGATGGTATGATATCTGTTAATCTCCTGGCCAGTAATTTTGCATATACTTTTGTATCGGAGTTAAGGAGGGAAATAGGACAGAAATTGCTGGTGTGGTGGGTTCTTTGACTGGTTTTGGTAATGTTACTATATGTGCTCTCAGCATGTCTTGTGGGAGTGTGGTGGTCTCAGCAGCTTTGTTGAATACTGTTGTCATGTGTGGTGAGAGAATATTGGCAAATGTATTGAAGTATTCATTAGAAAATCCATCAGGCCCTGAAGACTTTCCAGTAGGAAGTGTGTTTATTGTCTGTTCTATTTCCCGGACCGTAATAGGTGCATTCAGGATCTCTAGGTAGTGTTCAGAAAGAGTTGGGAGGTTAATATTCTGCAGAAATGATTTAATCTTTTCTACTGTTGGTTGTTGTGTGTTGGGATCAGCGTGCAGGTTATATAATGAGTTTTAGTATTCTGCGAATTGGTTAGCGACATCTTGTGGGTTTTTGATTTTGTGTGACAGTGTAGGATGTTTCAAATAAGCTATTCTGGTTTTTGTGCGAACTGTTTTTAGTCTGTTTGCTACATATTTACCTGCTCTGTTAGCGTTTGCATAATAGTTCAGTTGAAGGCGCCTGAGGTGTATGTCATATTGTTGTGATAGTATTTTCCTGAGTTTTTCCCTAAGGGGATTTATTGGTATTGGTATTGAAGGAACCTTTTTATTTGGAGATTCTGCAGTGTGTATGTCTGAGACAACAGTGTTAAGCTGCTGAGCCCGTCTTTTTTTCTCTTGCTCCTATCTGAATTAAAATGCCTCTCATGAAGGCCTTGTGTGAGTTCCACAAGATATATGGATCATTTACTTATCCAGTATTGTCTAAGAAAAAATGTTGTAAATACTGAGATATGATTTTTTGGTAATGTGTTTCTTGGAGTATGCGAGTGTTGCAGCGCCAGATGGGGGGTGAGGAGGAGACTCCCCTCTCAATAGACATAGATATAGCAGAGTGGTCTGACCACGTAATATCTTGTATTCTTGTAGTTTCCACATTTTGTAGGAGCCATTTATCCACTAAGAATACAGTAGGTCTATGCGGGAGTATGAACGATGTCTGCTGGAGAAGAAGGTGTAGTCCCTTTCATTGTCATGGAGACATCTCCATGTATCAAATAACTCCTCTTTGTGAAGTAGTGATTGAAGGGCTAGTGCTCCTTTAGATTTACCTGAGGAAGTGTCCAGAGATGGATCCAGTGTTGCGTTGAAGTCTCCACAAATCAGGAGATTACCATATTTCACAGAGTTTGCTTTGTAGAGCACCTTTTTGATGAATCTAATTTGGTGTGAATTGGGTGCATATAATGTGACGATTGTGTATGGTTTGGAGTTAATGTCTCCTGTGGCTATGATGTATCTACCTCCTTTGTCAAGAACAATATCTTTGGGTTCCAATGAGAGGGAATTTTTAAAGGCAAATAGGACACCCCCATTTTTTGTGGTGCGGTATGCAGGCCATATAGAGGTATGGATAGTCCTTGTGTGCACAGTATGGTGTGTTGTTGAGTTGGAAGTGCATTTCTTGGACGCATAGGATGTCCGCCTTTTGTTTGTTAGCTTCTTTCCATAAAGAGAACCATTTTGCCGGGTGGTTTAAACCTCTAGCATTAATTGAAAGGCATGTAAATATCATTGTAAGAGATGTGAGGTATTTCGTGGAGTTGTGTAGTAGGAGTACTCACTGCGACCGAAGGGCTCGATTTGTAAAGCTGCCGTGTCATTGGAGAAGGACATCTTTGGTGAATCAGTTTCCACGGATGAGGCGAGGTCGTTTCGTATTAAACTGTGTATATCACATGAAAAGGAAGATGAACAGAGACTGAAAACAAAAAGAAAAGTCAACATGGGTATCATAAGAAATGGATCTTAAAATTGATCCTCGTGCAGATGTAACTGCTATTGATGTTATAGGGGTGAAAGAGAGATTCGAACTGTGAAACTCGCCCCTGGAGATAAACTTGTGTGCCTGTGTGTTTAAGTTAGGAGCTTCCACCTGCATTTTTCTTATTTGAACGCTTGTAAGATACGACTTGCCATTCGTTTTGAATGAACGTGGGCCCTGCTGGATGTGGTTGTGGGGTGGGCTGGTCATGGATGATATTCCAGCGCCTTAGAGCAGTGAGCCCTTCTTCTAAGGTAGATACAGAAACAGTGACCCCGTTGTGGGTGATAGAAAGTGTGGCAGGGTACTTCCATCTTTGGAGGATTTTATGGTTCCTCAAGGCTTTTGTTATTGTTAGCAGGTTACAGCGATGTTGTAAGGTATGTCTGGAAAGATCCGGGAGCAGTTTGACGTTGGCATACTGCTGAGGGATGTTTTCTAGCTTACGTGAAGCCTGTAGTACAATGTCTTTTATGTGGTAAAAATGCATTCTCAGTAAGACATCTCTGAGAATGTCATCAGGGAGGGAAGACGGTTTGGGGACCCTATGTATCCTGTCCACAAGAAGATCATGCGCTGATGCTTCTGGTACCAATGTGGAGAATAGGGTCTGGGCAAATTGCAGGAGCTGGATAGGGGGGACATCTTCTGGGATACCCCACAGCTTGAGGTTGCTCCTCCTGGACCTGTCCTCGAGGTCGGCCAGTTTGTCTTTTATCCATGTTATGTCCTCCCCCTGAGCTGTATGAGCCTCCACTATCACATTGTATGCTGAAGTACGGTATATTCCTCCATTTTGTTTTCCACCTGATGTACTCTGTGGCCTATTGCTTGCACTTCTCTCTGACACTCATTTATCCCCCTGACCATATCTGCATGTAATGAGGAGCGCAGGGACAGTAACATTTCTTTCAGCAAAGTATCTGATACAGGTCTGTCTGCTGTGGGGTATTCCTTAATAGGATCCCCATCTTTACTGCTTTGGTGGTTGGAATTACTGTGAGGCCCACTTACCTCCATGTCCGGATCAGTCTGCTGTCTGACTGGAGAGTCTCTCTGCGGCTTCGATTTGGCCGGACTTCTCGTAGAGGGGCTAGATGGGCCCGAGGAGGACTCACTGGGTGGGTTAGAGGAGCGGATAGTGGCGGATGGGAGTCCATTTTTGCTGCTGCTCGGACCGGGCCTTTGCCTCGGCCTGCTATCTAGTGCGCTGCCGCCATTTTGTTTGTAGTTCACGAGCGGCATAGTAGCTTGTCATCTTCTGCGGCTGCTGTGGGTTTTTGCGATGTCTGGGCATCTTCTACTTGTGCAGCGGGATCTCGCCATTCGGATGGCAGTGTTTGAAGCCGTGAATGGCACTGATGGCTGTGGATTATCTCCTGTGGGCGAGCGGAGCTCCTAGGTTAAGCATCCATCCACGTCCCCCATTATTGATGGACACATACTGTATATATTTATATGGACTCATAAGTACTTTTTTTTGGTTTTTTGTGTACATGGTGATGATGATGATTATTGATTTATTACTGGTTTACACACACACACATATTGATTTATTTAGTAGCGTGGCACTGTTTTTGTTAATTTTATATCCTTCTTAAGTGGAGTGAAAGCACTTGTTAGTGACAGCGGCTACTTTTAATTTTTGTTTTCACATATTCACAATTTGTTTGTTTGTGCTGATTCATATTTGGTTTATTACATATACAATATGACTGTACAATATTTTTTATATCTACAATTAGCTATGCAGTGCAAATGCCAGGCTGATTTGATACAAATTGAATAGATTGTTTTGCTTTGTTCTTATATTTTTTGCGATACGGCACTGCATCACTTTAACTGACAATTGCGCGGTTGTGAGACCTTGTACCCAAACAAAATGTATGTCCTTTTTTTCCCCACAAATACAGTAGAGCTTTCTTTTGATGGTATTTGATCACCTCTGCGGTTCTTACTTTTTGCGCTATTTACAAAAGAAGAGCGCCAATTTTGAAAATAAAAACAATATTTTTCACTTTTTGCTATAATAAATATCCTCAAAAATGTTTTTAAAAACAAATTTCTTCATCAGCTTAGGCTGATATATGTTCTTCTACATATTTTTGAAGAAAAAAAAAATGCAATAAGCATATATTGATTGGTTTGCGCAAAAGTTATAGAGTCTACAACTATGGGAAAGATTTATGACATTTTTATGGAATTTTTATAATTTTTTTTTCTTACTAGTAATGGCATTAATCTGCGCTTTTTAGTGGTACTGCGTCATTGCGGAGGGCAGATTGGACACTTTTTTGGGGCCATTCATTTGTACAGCGATCAGTGCTATAAAAATGCACTGATTACTGTGTAAATGTCACTGGTAAGGAAGGGCTTAACACCAGGGGCCGATCAACTGGAGACTGACTTGGGGAGGAGACCGATCGTTGACCGATCTATATACTAGGAACAATAGATCAGTCTCCTCACCACTGACAGAATGTGGATTTGTGTGTTTACACACACAAATCCTCATTCTCGCTCTGTGAGGAGCGATCGTGGGTGCCTGGCGGTCATCACGGCCACCGACCACGTGCATCGGCTCCTTAGGGACGCGGCAGGTGTGCGCCCTCTATACTCCTTAAAGCGCCCGCCGTACAGCTATGGAGGTTCACGCAGGAGTGCCATTCTTCCGCTGTCAATCAACGGTGGGCTGTCGGCAAGTGGTTAAAGTGGTTGTAAACCCTCACATATACCTAATGAAGTCAATAGCCTCAGATGATACACAGAGATTAAACAAATCCTCCTACATAAGTGTTACTTGTATATTTGCAGCCTTCCCCTTCCTACATGTTTTCAAAAGTGCAGATCACTGTAAAAATCTTTCTTCATCTTTCAGCAGTACATAGGGGTGGGTGGGGAGACTGCATTTTCACTGTGTGAGAGCTCTTTGGAAGAATGGGACACACCCCCCCCCCCCTTTCACATAGGCAGAGGAACAAAGGAACATGTAGAGCTATATTCTGAATAGACAAATCCAGTTCTTATCTCTCCAAGCTCCCTCCCCAACACAAATGTTTAGCTCATGTGTCAGAGAACTTCTCAGAAGTGACTCATGTTGATAACAGAGGAACAAAGCACCAGAGAGAAACGGCACGTAGAGGTTTGGAGAGAGACAAGTAAACACTACAGATATATATGCTTAGTTCAAATTTCATGAATGGGGTTTACAACCACTTTAGGTAAAATATAAGTGTAACATTTGCAAGTATTGTATTGATACCTCTGATCAGTGGGAAAGAGTAGACTCAGTTTTAAGGCAGACTATGAGTTAAGTCCAAGCAAGTGAATGATATCTCCTGAACTCATCTCTATTATTTATATCTAACATGTTAATGGCACTGCCGAAGGATATACTAGACACTGGTGGCTGTGAAAGAGGCACACACATCAGCTATGCCCACCCCTCCCCTCCGCTGCCCATTCAAAGATGCCTTTGTATTTAGTGAGTTTACATAATACAAAGTTTGCGGTGATTGGACAGGAGAAGAGTTAGGGGCATGCACAGGTGCAGGAACTCTTCTGTTGTAGATACTGAGACCTGAAGGATCGGCGTTGAGCTCTTTGAAATACAGCAATAACCATCTTCCTGAGAGTGCTATAAACCTGTCAGAAATCAATAATACAGATAAGATCAGGCGATGTCGTGCACCTCCTTGGACAAAAGTGTGACTTCACTTACAAAGGCGCTGAATTCTTGGAATTCAGCTTGAAGATACCATTTCAACCTTGGTGAACCTCGAATAGCGCTATTAAATGAACCTGTTGAACACCTACCTCAATGTAAACAACAACTCAATTTTTTTATGTTGTTAGCAGCAAAACTCACTATAGCCCGCTCTTGGAAGGAGACCTATGTGTATGTCATTTTACAGAAGAAAGGTTTCCTGGATTAGTCTCAATCAACAAATTACTAGTGTGGTCAACGACACTACTAAGCATTTTGAAGATATCTGGAGCCCTTGGGCTCACTATGTACATGTGAAGCTCTAGGTTGGCGGCTAGCTTGGGCTCACTCCCTATGAGCTTCATGCTGTACCCCTGTCTTCGGGTTTCTGCCTCTTTCTCTCTACACTCTTCTATCTTTTTTAATCTCCCTCTTTTGTTCTCTTTCTCTTGTTCGCCATTATCTTCTCCATGGCCCTTGGTAGTAAGGGCTGTCTCTTTCCGTTCTGCCATAGTTAGAGTTCCTGGCATATTTATGTAGCATCCCCAATGATGTAATGACTTGTCATGACTAACTGCCTTCTCAGATGGTCACGTAGACATTCCCCAATCTTATTTTGGAGGGATACAGATACACTTTCTTTTTATGGTTTTGCAATTTGAAGAATGTTTTTTTTTTTTTTTTTTTTGCTGCTCATGAAAGCTTGCACCAGGGCTCTAGTTGTCAAAATGACTAATGTGCGTTTTATCTCTGTTTCATTTAATATTCTCAATAAAAATCATTGTAAAGTGCAACTCCAGCCAAAACATTTTTTTTTTTACTTTTTGATAGTATGTGAAAGAGTTAAAACCTATGTCAACGTTTTAATGATGTCTGTTTCCTAAAGAATTAGGCTTCAGGCAGAAAAAGAAGTGAAGGGAAATCTCTTCATTCCCTTCCTATTGGGTGCTAAACTAAACAGGAAGGATACATACAACAAAAAGAACACATTTTCCATAGGAGTTTTAAAGGTTTAGAACCTAGAAGATGGGTGGGAGAACATAAAGAGAAATCTCCTCTATGGGGGCACAGACACCATTTTAAATCCGGACAATTGCCCTGCTCTACACAAAGCTTAAAAATGTTTTTGGGCTGAAGTCTTGCCAGGGAAACAATACTTTCCTGTTCCTCTAAAGCTAATCATTTCATTCATAGAAAAAAAAATAAGCCAAATGCCCCAGATATTCATCTAAACATATGGTAATGAGATGTGTCCGGTCCTGAGTCCTTTTTGCTTCTTCATTGCAGAGTAGGTGGGTCCATTTTAGTTACTCATGTTACTGCTGATGTGAACGCTTCCCATTGATTCCGATGGCTGAATGCTAATATAGGTCTGAAAACTCCAGGCACACCCTGGTGATGTTAGAATGAGGGTCAAGCCCAGACTGCAGTGGTGCATCACCATTTTTAATTCCTAAGGATTCAAGTGAGTAACAAAAAGGCTTAGTAGTATTTTTCTTTATTTTTTTTGTAGAAAAAAATATGTCAAAGGGAATGGAAAAGCCAGGAAAAATGGAAGATTGCTAAAGATTTTAATAGAACTGGTGCCATATGTAATTTTTTGCCCAGAGTTTAATAATTACTTTCTGATAAGGGGCTATAGCTGGAATGAAATTCAGCCGGTTCAGCAGGGATCATGCACGTTTGACATAAGCTGATTGTTTGAATAACTTTTGTCAAACGAGCTTGATAAAACATTTTTAGCATTCAGCGGGCTGCAGCCTATTGGCTTATCAGTGAAGTCTGACAGCGGAGAATCCTGCTATGAGAATACAATGTCTAAGAGGGGAGGATTCATCTATCCACCTTGTTTGTGCTGGCTGAACGAAAAAGCAAACCATCTATGGTCAGCTTATCAATATACTTTAACAGAATAGGCAATTGGCCATATGATCAAACAGGGAGTAACTGTAACTTGCAGTTTACTAAACAGATGTGAAGTTACAAGCAATAATGCAAAACAGTTTCAGTTTGGCAAAGAGCATGCATACAATGTGAATAATACAGATCAGATTATGATCAGAAACGTGGATTCAAATAGGGTGACGTGGCTGTATAGCATAATCTCTATAGAACTCTATAATGCCTGCATCTGAGCACATCAAGTAAGTGGGCACTTCTCTACAAAATTACACTGTGTTCTTCGGTTTGGCTGTTTTCTGCCTCTACTGCTGCATTTTTTATGTGATTACCGGTATGTTGAGCATGTAGTGCTAGTTTTAGACATACAGCAAACAATTGGTTTCATAAGAGATCTCTATTACTGCTGCTAACAAAACCAGAACTTAAAATTTTAGTGAAAAGGGCACAAGGGATTAATTAATCCAGCATGATAGTGAACTGATCATTTTGGATCCACTTCAATCAGTCACTTGTTATTATTGATGGACTTTGATACACGCATACTGTATATATTTATATGGACTCATAAGTATTTTTTTTTTTTTTTTGTGTACATGGTGATGATGATTATTGATTTATTACTGGTTTACACACACACATATTGATTTATTTAGTAGTGCGGCGTTGTTTTTGTTAATTTTATATCCTTCTTAAGTGGAGTGAAAGCACTTGTTAGTGACAGCGGCTACTTATAATTTTTGTTTTCACATATTCACAATTTGTTTGATTGCACCAATTCATATTTGGTTTACTACATATACAACATGACTGTACAATATTTTTTATATCTACAATTAGCTATGCAGTGCAAAGGCTAGTCTGATTTGATACAAATTGAATGCATTGTTTTGCTTTGTCCTTATATTACAATATTACATAGTGTTGGTAAATCTAAAGTAGATTGAACAGATTGTAGAAACTGGATGCATGGCGCATGGTCACCTTTCAATAGCTAGATATTGAAAGCCTGTTACTGTGGAAGTGCTTGGACTGGGTTCTAAGTTAATTCAAAGGGAAGGAGATTAAAGAATGGAAGCTAACCATGCTTTTACTGCTCTCCTTTCTGATTCACCCCGCAATGATCTCAAGCTCACATAGTAGCCAGGTAAGTGACAGGGGGGAATCTATATAGAAGTGATCATGTGGCTTTATAGTCCTCCAAATCAATTCTACTAAAAATAAGAAAGCTAACTGCCTAAAGGGGACTTCGCTTTTACTTTTTCAAGTTAAGTGCATGTATATTAACCACTTCAGCCACAGAAGGATTTACCGCCTACCTGACCAAGCCATTTTTTCAGATACGGCACTGCGTCGCATTGACTGACAACTGCGCGGTCGTGCAACCTTGTATCCAAACAAAGTGTATGTCCTTTTTTTTACCCCCACAAATAGAGCTTTCTTTTGATGGTATTTGATCACCTCTGCGGTTTTTATTTTTTGCGCTATTTACAAAAAAAGAGCAACAATTTTGAAAATAAAAACAATATTTTTTGCTTTTTGCTATAATAAATATCCTCAAAAATGTTTTTAAAAAACAAATTCCTTCATCAGTTTAGGCTGATATATATTCTTCTACATATTTTTGACAAAAAAATCGCAATAAGCATGTATTGATTGGTTTGCGCAAAAGTTATAGAGTCTACAAACTATGGGAAAGATTTATGGCATTTTTATGGAATTTTTTTTACTAGTAATGGCATTGATCTGTGCTTTTTAGCGGTACTGCGACATTGCGGTGAACAGATTGGACACTTTTGACACATTTTTGGGACCATTGACATTTATACAATGATCAGTGCTACAAAAATGCACTGATTACTGTGTAAATGTCACTGGCAGGGAAGGGGTTAACACTAGGGGGCGATCAAGGGGTTAAATATGTTCCCTCAGTATGTGTTCTAACTGTGGGGGATGAGACTGACATGGGGAGGAGACCGATCATTGTCCCTTTACACACACAAATCCCCATTCTCGCTCTGTCAGTAGCGATTGTGCCCAGCAGCCGCGATGTCCACCGGGCACGTGCATCGGCTCCTTAGGAAAGTGGCGGGTGCATGCCCCCTATACTCCTTAAAGCGCCCACCGTACAGCTACGGAGATTCACGCAGAAGTGCCATTCTGCAGTCTTCCCCTTCCTACATGTTTTCAAAAGTGCAGATTGTGGTAAAAATCTTTCTTCATCTTTCAGCAGTACATAGGGCTGGGTGGGGAGACTACATTTACACTGTGTGAGAGCTCATTGGAGGAATGGGACACCCCCCCCCCACATAGGCAGGGGAACGAAGGAATATGTAGAGCTGTATTCTGAATAGACAAACTTCCTGCTTATCTCTCCAAGCTCCCTCCCCGACACAAATGTTTAGCTCATGTGTTCGAGAACTTCTTAGAAGTGACTCATGCTGATAACAGAGGAATGAAGCAACAGAGAGAAATGACATGTAGAACTTTGGAGAGAGACATATGTGCATAATTCAAATTTCATGAATGGGGTTTACAACCACTTTAAGTAAAATATAAGTGCAACATTTCTAAGTATTGTATTTATACTTCTGATCAGTGGGAAAGAGTAGACTCCATTTTAAGGCAGACTATGAGTTAAGTCAAAGCAAGTGAATGACATCTCCTGAACTTATCTCTATTATTTATATCTGACATGTTTATGGCACTGCTGAAGGATATACTAGACACTGATGGCTGTGAGAGAGGCACACACATCAGCTATGCCCACCCCTCCTACAAAGTTTGCGGTGATTGGGCAGGAGAAGAGTTAGGGCAGGCACAGCAGCTGCAGGAACTCTTCTGTTGTAGATGCTGAGACCTGAAGGATCAAATTTGAGCTCCGTAAAAAACAGCAATAACCATCTTCCTGAGAGTGTTATAAACCTGTCAGAAATCAACAATACAGATAAGTTCCAGAGATGTCATGCACCTCCTTGGACTTAACTCAAAGTTACTTACAAAGGAGCTGAATTCTTGGAATTCAGCTTGAAGATACAATTTCAACCTTAGGACAGTCACATTGCAGGAGCTCAAGAACTACATTTCATTTCAACAGTTTTTATTGGTTTTGCATAGAGAATTGTATACAAACAATGTTTTAAACGTTCAAAGTGATGGGCAAGTAAAAGGATTGCATTGCCAGAAATATCAACAATTTAACACAGAGCTACCATACTACACAATGTATATAATTGATTCATTAAAGGTTTTTGGACTTTCCATGAGCACCAGGGTTGCCAGAATGTACGTGTCTGAGATAATTTTCCCATGATGGATGCTATAAAGTGTTCATAAGTACAGTACAACTGTATCAGGTCCTCGGTGTTTGAAAGGGAAGGGGGTGTACAGGATTTCCATATCCTTGTGATACACAGCCTCGCTGCTAAAAGAATATGGGTGGTCGTGTGTCTGAGGTACAGTGGTAGGCTTTCCATGCCCAGGTTTAATAGGGCTAGGTCTGGGGATGGAGAGATGGAAGTCTGAGCGTTAGTGAAGATAAGGGCAAATATAGAGGACCAGTAGGCGGGGAGTTTTTTGCAACCCCATAAGGTATGTAAAAGGTCTCCCTTTTTCCCCCATTGTCTCCAGTAGAGTTTAGAACGCTGGTCCTGGTAATGTGAGAGTTTGTCTCGTGTCAGGTACCATCGGAGGTTGATTTTGTGGGATAGCTCCCACAACGTGAAGCAGCAGGTCACCTTGTAGGTCAGTCTATGTGCTCTAATCCATTGGTCATCGGGGTATGTGGTTTCTAAGTCAGCTTCCCACTGTTTGTGGTGTTTATCTTTGACAAAGGTAGTCTTCTGCTGAAATAGTGAAATCCCTTTCAAAGTCATTTTCAGATCATTGTGGTGGGACCATGCAGGACAGGGAATTTTGCAGGTCCAATTGGGGAAGGATGTTAGACAGTTGGATATGCGGAGGTATGTAATTATTTTGCCGTCAATTGGTATTCCTTTTGTAGCTGGGAGAAAGGTTTGGGGCCAGTGATCGTGAATAGGTAGTTTAGGTTGTGAATGCCTTTATTTGTCCATTCGGTGAGAGGTAGGTCATCAGTGAAGCTGTGCAGTGTGTCATGGTTCCTACTGTGCCATTCAAACAGCCAGGCGTGGTCATGCCCCAAGTGGCTCAAGGAGGTATTGAACCCATGACTTTCTGTGTACTGCTCCTGTTGTATTGCCTCTCTGAGCCACACCTCAGTTCATTATTCAGCCTGGTTTCCAGCTATGCCTTGTCCTGCATGCAGCACTGAGGGCTATACTCTGGATCTTGCTTTGCAATTAGCATCTGTCAATCCTGGTTCAGCTGAGGCAGTTTATCTAATCAGCTGGGTATAAAACACTGCCTCACTCTGAGGGCTGGTCAGTTCATTGTCTCTTGTATTGCCAAAGGTTACTGTTTTCCTGTGTTCTTATTTTCAAGTTTCAGTGTTCCAAGACTGACCCCGGCCTCTGACTCTGGCTCTGTTCATCGTTAACTCTGACTTCTGGAATCCCTGACCACGGCTTCACCTCGACAATCCTTTGGTAAATTCCCTGTCAAGCCCCCCTGCATAGATTCACAGCCCAGGTAGCCTTTTACCTTGTTACCGTGGGCAGTGTGTATTTGTAAGGGTGAGCATACATCTCTGCACTATGGACTCCAACCAAGGTAAGCCCTTAGACAGTGTTAATATTAGGGATTTTAGGAGTTACATTGAGAGGATACAAGTGAGATAGGGAGATGCGTTTTAGCCATGCTTTCGCTGTAGCTTTCATAGGTGGAGGAAATTTTGGGCCCAAGGTGGATGCTAGCTAGCCATGACTTAAATAGTTGTTTTAATGTATAAGTGACTTCTATTATTCCCCATGCAGGTTGGAACCAATCTCTGAGTTGAGTGCGGATAGTGGCCCAGTAATAGTCACCGAAATCCACATATCCGTTGCCCCCTACTGATATGCTTTATCAGTCTGGAGTGAGGGCATCTGGATTTTTTGTCTTTCCATTCATTTTTGATAGCATGGACTGTAAGGATTTGAAATAGGAAGCCTGGATTGGAATAGGTAATGTCCTGAATAAGTAAAGGAGTTGAGGGAGATGCATCATTTTGAATGCTGCCGGTCTCCCTACCCAGGAAAATTCATACTGTGCCAGTTTTCGGAGTTCTGCCTGCAGTTTGGCGCGGAAAGGAAGGAAGTTGGCATGGAAAAAGGCTCTGGACATTTTTGTCAATTAAATACCTAAGTTATGTATACTGGTATCTGTCCATGCATATGGGAATTTATGTTGTAGAAGTTATTATGTAAGGTTGGGAGTAGACGTGGAACATGTATAACTCCACGGAGGCACAGTCCCTAAAAAATACAAAATTTTAATTCGAAGTAGAGTGAAGTACGACTTTGAATGTGCCTCAGTGGGTCGTAAATAATAGTTTATAACAATTTTAAAAGAATATAGAAAAGCTTTATTTGCCATCCGTGGATGGGGACTTTAAAACATATTACAGTCTGAGGAAAAAGTACAGTTTACTGTTTCTTTGATCCAGGGTGTGCAGGTCCTGGTCAAGGATATGGCCTACGTGTTTCGCAGGAAACTCCGCTTTGTCAGGGCCTTTAAAGCAGCACAAGAAACGTATTGCAAATGTCTTAAAAATACAGAGTTAGCAACATTATGAAATAATGTAGGGTAAACATTGATATTACATATACAACATGTGAATAAACTTCTGCAAGAACACTATGCCATTGTGGGGCATTTATGACTGCCCATTGGTAAAATCCAAATACATCAACATAGAACTTTGACAAAAAAATTACAGTTACACATCATACTGTTTCATGTCTCACAAATGCAAGATTGGTCCAAAAAGAAGGGGAAGGAGGGTAATCTAGTTGCACGTCTAGATATTAAATCTATTTTTAATAGATACATTCATTTATAGTTTACCTTCAGACTGTGCAGGTAGCGTATTGGTCCAGGAGAACAAAAGGAATATTCCCTCTTGAATGGGACTTTAAAGGCCACAGACACTGTAGTACATAGAAAAAGAATTTATTGTTACATAAAAAGATTGTTCCAGATCAAACAAATGATCTAAGTAGATCATTTGTTTGATCTGGACCAATCTTTTTTGTAACAATAAATTCTTTTTCTATGTACTTCAGTGTCTGTGGCCTTTAAAGTCCCATTCAAAGGGGAATATTCCTTTTGCTCTACATATTCCATGGATGTGGCCACTACATTGTTCATTCTGACATGGTGGAAACCTCCTTTCTCTTTATATTGGTCCAGGAGGAATAATGAGCCCAGGGAGCCAGTGGGGATACCCTACCATGTCTTGCCAGAGAGAGAGACCAGGGCGGACCCCTGTGTGTAAAAAATTATATATGTGAATAGATAGTAATACTGTAAATGTGCCAATATGCCAATAAGAGTACTGATATGGTATAACAGTATCTGGGGAAGGAAGAGGGGGAAAGGGGAGGGAAAAAGGGGGGGGGGGGGGGAAAGAAGGGATAGGGGAGGTTTAGTATGATGTGTTTAACCGCTTCCGGACCAGCCGCCGCAGTTTTACTGTGGCAGGTTGGCTCCCCTGCGCGAAACCACGTAACTATAAGTTGGCTCGCGGGGCCCAGATAGCAGGTGCGCATGTGCGCTGCACAGCGGGGGGTGTCAATGCTTGTGGCCGACAGTCGTGATGACTGCCGGCCACGAGCAACCGTGACCAGGAGAGACAGAACAGGGACAAGTATGTGTTAACACACACTTCCTGTTCTGTTCAGACAGGAGTGACAGATCGTGTTCCTATTTGCTAGGAACCACGATCCGTCACTTCCTCTAGTTAGTCCCCTCCCCTTCAGTTAGAATCACCTCCCAGGGAATACAGTTAACCCCTTCACCGCCCCTTAGTGTTAACCCCTTTAATGCCAGTGACATTTTTACAGTAATCCATGCATTTTTAATCACACTGATCGCTGTATTAATGCCAATGGTTCCTAAAAAGGGGCAAAATTCTCCGATGTGTCCGCCATAATGTCGCAGTCACGATAAAAATAGCAAATCGCCGCCATTACTAGTAAAAAAAAATTATAATATAATATAATAATATAATAATAATAATAAAATATAATATTATAATAATAAAAATGCCATAAATCTATCCCCTATTTTGTACACGCTATAACTTTTGCGCAAACCAATCAATATACGCTTATTGCGAATTTTTTTTTTTTTTTACCAAAAATATGTAGAAGAATACATATCGGCCTAAACTGAGGAAAAAAATAGTTTTTTTTATATATTTAGGGGAATATTTATTATAGCAAAAAGTAAAAAATAATGTTTTTTCAAAATTGTAGCTTTTTTTTTGTTTATAGCGCAAAAAATAAAAACCGCAGAGGTGATCGAATACCACCAAAAGAAAGCTCTATTTGTGGGAAAAAAAGGATGTCAATTTTGTTTGGGTACAATGTTGCACGACCGTGCAATTGTCAGTTAAAGTGACGCAGTGCCGAATCGCAAAAAGTGCTCTGGTCAGGAAGGGGGTAAATTCTTCTGGGCTGATGTGGTTAATGGCTAGGTATAAGTTCTTACCTAAATTACAGAGCAGGGATGTATATGCAGTTGCATAGTTTAGGTGTAAATTACCAATGACGTCATGATGCTATTCAAAGGCAGGTGGAGTATGCCACACTGCTGTATCTTGGGGTTCAAACTAGACCCAGGGGGCAAAGTGTGCATGGGCTTTATTAGAGTCCAATGGGAAAAGCCCAAAGAAAGGGAAAGCGCACAACTGAAGGGAAAGCAGAGAAAATAGTGCCTTCCTTTAGAATGGCGTATAGTACATCAGAACTTCTGTCAAATATATAGTAAGGAGAGGAAAGTTTTACCTGATTCCCTGCATATGTGTGTGTCTTCCCTGAGCATCTACAGCATGGAGAGATGGACCGCTGAGGGGAGACTGATGATGTGTGAGGTAATTATAGGAGGATTTGTCTGGGAAGATGAGAGTGGGAGGGATCCCTAAGGCCGCCCACGTTGCCCGGATCGAGGATCCGGAATGGATCTAAGGGATCCGGAGGGACGGGGGCGGGCTCATCTGTCCACTGATAGGCCAGGGGGGGCACAAGCTATAAACCTGCCTGTACTTCCCTGGATCCATTGCCCATTGCTGCGGATTCCCAAGCTGGAGTGGGAGGCGGTCCCCAAACCCTCAGCTGTAGTTAGCAGCCGGGGGAGAAGGGGGCCGAAAGAAGGGGTTGGCGTGTCGCCTGATATGACGCACACATAGTGTGCATCATAGGCGCTGCGTTCCAAGCCAGCAGACATGCAGGGACCAGTGTTCTGCCGAGAAAGTTTCTCTAGGCGGATAAGGACCCCCCTCTACTGCGCAGGCGCAGCGCTTGCGCAGTAGGAGCCGGCGGAAATAGCCGAAGCCAAATAGAATAGAAATCAGCTGTACACGGCGCCTGTAAGAGGGCCCCTCGCGGGCTTGCTTCGCTCGCCACGCTTTGGGCATGGCCTCGCTGCGCTCGCCACTTTTTTATTCTCCCTCTAGGTCCACTTGGATGGTGGGGCTTCAACCTGGACCCAGGGCGCAGGCGCTGTGTACAGCTGATTGAAGTTTTTCAGCTTTGGCTATTTTCGGCGGCTCCTAGTCATTCGTACTGCGCAAGCGCAGCACCTGCGCAGTACAGGGGGTCCTTATCCGCCGGGTGAACTTTCTTGGCAAGACACCGGAATTGAGGCGACCTGGAAGTCGCCCCATATCAATGTCCCCAGATGGACGAATGGTTGCTCGCGAGAACGCCTCTGTGGGGACCCAGATGTAAAGAGGGGTGTCAGAGAGCCGCTTTAGGAAGCGATACAATCCCAAGGCTGGAATCCAACTGCCCACAGGCAGTGGGCAGACACGGGCGATGTTAGAAGTCCTCCAGAACAAGCATCAATACCACAATCATTGCCTGCAAGCGATAAATAAAATGCATATTATTCCCAGTTAAAAACAATAAAGGGAATAGTAAATAAGTGCCCTGAGATTCATCACTTATATTCCTGCATTTGAGTCCTAGCTGGACATTTACACACTACATAGAAAAACCAGATACTTGTTAGTGAATTTTATAAAGAAGGCTGGGTACATTATATACTGTATGTACCCCAAGAAAGTTATTACATTGGTAAGATATAGCCTAAGGCATTCTCGGGGAATAAAAGGGGAAGGGAAAAGAGAGAAGTGGGCAGGGGGGGAAAGGGGGGAAAAAGAAGGGGGTGGGAGGGGGCAGGTGGGCAAGACAGGGGAGAAGAACAAAGGGAAGGGATGAATGTTGAATGGTTATAAAAAAGAAGCATAGCTGATGGCATCATTCAGCCCTGGTGGCTGAGTTGCCCCCAACTTAAATATCCACTTAGCTTCAGCTTGGAGGATCCTTTGATCAAAGTTACCACCTCGAGCTAGAGGGTGCACCCTGGCAAGTACCTGAAGTTTAAGTGAATCTGTTTTGTTATCATGAAATTCTGCAAAGTGTCTGGGTATAGGTTTCTCAGTGATCCCTATTTGTATATCTGTGACATGTTTCTTAATGTGTCTCCAGAAGTTTTGTTTGGTTTTACCCACATAGTGGCTTCCACAGCCACATGTGGGTAGGTATACAATACCAATCGTCACAGTTCACAAAATGGTACATAACTAAGTTCTCACCTGTGGGTAAGTGGACATTTTTCCCTGTTTGAATGAATTTTACCAAATTCACGCTTCCCACACTGAAAGGTGCCTCGCGGTAAAGAGCCACAGGGGTCCCTATCCTTCTGAGATGTGAAGTGACTTGACACCAAGATGTCTCGTAACGATAAATTGCGTTTAAATATCAGGTGTGGCTCGGGTTCTATGAACAATTTCAGAGCAGGGTCTTTGCTTAGTAGGTGCCAGTGTGTGTTTAAAATATTTCTTATGGCTTGATGTTGGTTATTATATTTTGTAAAGGGACGTATACCCTGGGGGGTGGGAAGGTGTCGGTGTTTCTCCCTGGAAAAGTAAAAGATCTTGTGGTTTATCATTTGCATTTTTGAAAGCCTTTTAAAGGGATTTTCTACTATATCCTCGGTCTAAAAAGCGTTTCTGTAGGTGGGAGGCTTGTGTTTTAAAATTCTCCTCACTACTGCAATTGCGCTTTGCCCATAGGTATTGTCACTTAGGGATGGAGTTTATCAAGTGAGATGGATGAGCACTTGTAAAATGCAGCAGGGTGTTTCCCGCTGTATCCTTCCAATGAAGGTTGGTGGTGATCTTACCCTCCACACTTTTGTGTATGGTGAGATCCAAGAATGGGAGAGTGTCCATATGCCAGTTAAGTGTGAAGTATAGATTATAGTCATTTTGATTAAGTCCCTCAACAAATGCCAGCAAGAGCTCTGGTGTGCCTGTCCAAAAGGTCAATATGTCATCGATATACCTGCGCCACAACAAAGTGTGGCGCAGGTTTATCGAGTAGACATCCGATGCGAACACTCCCCCAGGTACAGGTTTGTATTCGCTGGGGCATACTTGGTCCTCATCACTACACCCTGCACCTGGAGGTAGTGGGAGCCGTCAAAGGTGAAAGCATTGTGGGTCAAAATAAAGTGTAGCATTTCAGTGATAAACATATTGTATGGTATAGTATCAAGATCCCTCTCATTTCAGAAGAGTGATGCCATTGCAACCCCTTTGTGGTGGGGTATACTTTAATAAAGGGCCTCCACATCTATGGAGGCCAAAATGGTGTTGGTATGTTGAAGAAGGTTTTTAGTGGTGTGGTCTATGCCAATATTTAGCATAGATGATTTTGTTTCATCAATCACTTACGGACCGCCGCCGTTGTTATACTGTGGTAATTTGAAGAGGGATATCATTGTTATGGCAGCAGCTAGCTACCATAACCCCGGTATCCTCTTTTTCAGCGGGCGGTCCGCTTTCAGATAAAAGTGGTCTCTGCAGCTGATTCACCTGTCGGGTCCTGTCACGTCTGTGGTATGGAGATGAGTGAGGGGAAGATGGCCCCCACCTGTTTCCATACCACTGCAGGGCAGAAGCGCTGTCAAAACATCACTTCCGCCCATTTGTGCAAATATGAGATCTGAAGTCTTTTTGACTCCAGATCTCATATTTAAAGAGGTCCTGTCATGCTTTTTTTCTATTACAAGGGATGTTTACATTCCTTGTAATAGGAATAAAAGTGACACATTTTTTTTTTTAAAGAACAGTGTAAAAATAAAAATGAAAGGTAAAATAAGAAAAAAACAAACAAATTTTTAAACGCACCCCATCCCGTTTTATTTTGGTTTTCAGCATTGTTGATGTCTTTCAACAATGCTTTCATTTGCTGCATCCTCTTTTTCTTTGCCCTAGAACCCATTTGAATTAGCAAGCCTCTAATAAATGCTTTGTGTGCATTCCAGACTATTGCCTGATTGGACACTGAGCCAGAGTTAGTGTAGAAGAATTCTTCTAGTTTGTTTGTAAGGTCTTTTGCATAAGAAGGGTTTTGTAGTAGAGAGGCATTTGCTCACCCACACATAAGTGCGTGGGTGAGACGATTCGTCAGTTAAGGTTATGCTGATAGGCGCATGGTCCGACCAGGTCGTAGTGTGGATGCTTGCAGATTTAATTAATTGAAGTAGCCATTTATTGGTCAAGAAGAGGTCGATTTGAGAATAGGCGTTGTGTCTAGGAGACACAAGAATAGTGAATAGTGATAGTCATTGTGGTGGGCGTGAATGAGTGGTGCTGGATGTTAGGTGGCACTTACTGCTAGAATAAAGATGCAGATTCACTGTTGGGGAACCTGAAGCTTGGGTACAAGTGTTGTTCAGCTCGAGTTTCGCTGGAACCAATGTGGTAGTTTGTGTGTAGCTTGAAGACTGAATTATAACTGTAGAAGAAAATTTTCAAACAAGTCACAAACGCGGTGCTCAGATAGAAGTGATTAACAAACAACAAGAACAAGTAGCTTCTATAAGTGGTCAGAAGCTGCTGAGTATATCAGGGGGAAGCTTTCACTTGTTAGAATAACAGAGCAGATGGCTGGGCCAGAAAAGAACATGAAGCTGAATATGGGGGACTTGCATTTTGTATCCATTACTCACGTCTTGATCCCTGGTGGCTGGAGCGTACTTGGTTATTCTGTGGGGATCTCAGATCCTTCCAAGTGTTTTCTGTGTCCCTAGGTTGTTCCGGAACGATGCCCCATGTGCATAGAAGTTTTATGCCACTACCTACACAGAGGATGGAATGGGTTGCACCATTGTGGGTAATCAGCAAGGTGGCTGGATAGTGCCATCTATAGGTAATGTGGTGGTTGGGGAAAGCTTTGGTGATTGCGTTAAGCTGTCTGTGCAGCATTTGCAGAGTGTATTTCGATAAATCCGCAAACAATTGGACACCTATGTAGGGTTGCGGTAGAGTGTTGAGTGCCCTGGTTTTGGCCAGCAATTGCTCCTTGACCAAATAAAAATGGATATGCATAAGTATATCTCTAGGTATCGAGTTGGCCAGGTACTGGGGTCTGGGGATTCTGTGAATCCTGTCAAACGTCATTTCAAGTGGTGAGAGGACTGGAAGTAGTGCAGCGAACATATCTCTAGCGTATTTTTTGTAGGTCATGGGAAGGGACTGATTCTGGTACCCCACACAATTTAATATTGTTGTGTCGAGACCGGTCCTCAAGATCAGCTAAATTCACTTGTATCTTCAAATGTTCATCTTTGCTTTCCTCATGGGCATCTATGAGGTAATTTACAGTGGTAGTACATTCTTCCATTTTTTATTTCCTTGTACTCTGTCCCCCATGGTTTGCAAATCTGAGGTGAATTTGTGGATCAGGGACGAGAAATTCATTAAGAGTGATGTTTGTAGGGACATAAACATGTCCTTCATTTTAGTGTCTAGGACTGGTTGTCCCGAGGTTGGGAATGTGGCAATGGATGACTAAAATGTGGGCTTTGTGTGGACTGGGCTGTTTTCTTTACTCACCAGGCTGTCAGTTTTTTGAGGCGAGACCATCCTCAACTGTGCCTTAGCTGGGCTGCCAGAGGCTGGGCTATGTGGAGCTGAACTTCTGGGAGACAGAGGTGACATCCCGCTGCTTTCATCTCCCGGGTCTGCATCAGGGAGGTCTGTTTAAGCTGAAGGTGGCCTTGATGGTGGATCGGCTGCGCCATTTTGCCTTCTCCTGCTTTTCAGCGCCACATATAAGAAGAAATCTGTTGGCTTCTGTGGCCACCGTTCTTCTTTCCTCTTGTGGGACATCATGGACACTGGTCCCCTGGGTGTGAGAGCACTGTCTGATCGCTCGGAGAGAGGGCAGGAATCCCCGCTGTGGCTGTAGGTTTCTCTGGTCGGCTTGTGGAGCTCAAGGCATCCATCTTCGGCGCTCGCAACCCACTCCCTCAAGAACTACATTTAAATGATAAACGGTGGAGCATTATTATTAAAGATAGGTGTACAGAGCATACAGGGAAGAGGGAGTCCAGAAAATGCACCCCTGTTGCGCATCCTTGGAAACCAAATTCCCCAACCCACAGGTAACAACTGTAAACTAATCTGCACTATTATCCCATCGATAACATATATAGGAAAATACACCCAAAGCAACTTGCTAACAAATGCTATAACCTTGATTGATGGAGGAGGAATGAAGAAAGAGCTTCCTTTGGGAAGGAAAAACAAAGCTGTGAAACAATCAGCACAGCCTACAATATTGCCAGCCACCACAAGAGGGAGACTCTCCCCAAAATCTACATGGCTAGGCGCATCCATGCAGACACAAATCTTGCACACAATCTGGTGCAAAGGTGAGTAGCAGCTGATTCTTCTGCAAGGCAATCACACACACAAACACATTCCTGAGAACCAAATGCACAGCCAATAGTAATACAATCCAACAGGAGCTGTGCATTTTTATCTTAGGTAATAGAAGGCCTTGCACCTTGCATAGTTAACCAACAATAAATCCAGAGCTCACAGCAGGAAGCACATATGTTATTAGGTGCACTCCCTGAATGCTGATGCCCATGTTTGTTGGCCTCATTATTTCACTTTGTTTCCCCCTCCTATGTTTCCCTGTGGCTAAGACTGCCATTTAGAGTGATTAATACCCCTTTCTAGCAACCTGGGGGAGTGACAATGGAATAATAAAAACAGGGGGTGCTGGAACCACCTTTAGCATTCCCCACCCCTTTGGGCATCAATACTACAAATGACAGAGTAACCCCACCTGAAGACTGAATAATGTTGTGCCTTCTACCATATATATTGTCTCAGTGGTCCCTGTTAAAGTGTATATATGGACATTCTCTTCTTTGATAAATAATATTATAAGTCTTAACCACTTGCCGACCATCCGCTGCAGTAATACTGCGGCAAGGTGGCTTGGCTGCGCAAATCACCGCAGGTGTACTTCGACTTGTGCATACGCTTTTGGCCATCAGGGGGAGCTAATCAGCGGGTCTGGCGGACTTGATGTCTGCCAGCCACCCACAATCATTCCCTGCAGTGACAGAATGGGAAACTGCCTGTGTAAACAAGGCACATCGCCGTTCTGACAGGGGAGATCACACAGATCCTGTCTTTCTGCAATGCAGGAAGATGGATCTGTGTGTTGTCCCAGTGAGCCCTTCCCCATACAGTTAGAACACACAGTGAGGGAACACAGTTAACCCCTTGATCACCTCTGATGTTAACCCCTTCCCTGCCAGTGTGATTAGTACAATAATGGTGCATATTTTTAGCATTGATTACAGTAATAATGTCACTGGTTCCCAAAAAAGTGTCAAAAATGTCCGTTAGGCATCCAATCTGTCGGCAGCAATGTTGCAGTCCCGCTTATCCCACTTATTGGGATTTTTTTTATCAAACAATATATAGCAGAACACATATTGGCCTAAATTGATGAATAAATTAGCTTTTTAAATTTAATTTTTTTTTAAATTGACACTCTTTTAATGTTTATAACGCAAAAAATAAAAACCACAGAGGTGATCAAATACCACCAAAAGAAATCTCTATTTGTGGGAAAAAAGAACATCAATTTTGTTTGGGTGCAGCATCTCATGACCGCGCAATTGTCAGTTAAAGTGACGCAGTGCCATATCGCAAAAAATGGCCTGGTCATTAAAGGGGTAAATCCCTCCGTGGCTGAAGTGGTTAACCACTTCACGACCACGCTATAGCAGTCTACTGATACAGGGCTGCCGTTGTGTGCAGGATTACATGTGTGTGTCTATCTATCTATCTATCTATCTATCTATCTATCTATCTATCTATCTATCTATCTATCGATAGATAGATAGATAGATAGATTTATATATAGATAGATAGATAGATAGATTTATATATAGATAGATAGATTTATATATAGATATAGATATATATCTATATATAGATATATATATATATATTCAGTATGTGATCCCGCACTTCCGGGTAGCAGTTGCGAATATGTACCGCCGCCAGCTTACTCCAGCTGTGATTATGCACAGCAGGAGTCGATGAGCTGGTACCGTGGACTCGATGTAATGTAAAGTAAAAAGGTAATGTAAAAAAAAATAGAATAAATAAAAAGCATATCAAACTAATAAATGTTTAAATGGTAATTTAGAAAAAAAATTAATTGTTTGAATAATACTATAGTTTCCATTTAAATTAATACTGCGTCGTTCGCAACTTTAGGTTTTTTGTTTTATGAAGGTCAAACAAGCCACACTCTTCCCAGACATTGATCTGTGTACTCGGTAATGTGATTCTAGATGATCTTGTTCTATCCTGTGGCTGTGACTCTGCAATGTGAGCGATGACAGATACAGTATCCAGCATATCACTGACTCCTACGGATCATAAAAATTAAACATTTTACCTTTACTGAAAGCGCTAAAAGCATACAAAGTCTCCTACATATGATTTTGCTGGCTGGTAAAAGAGGAATACAATGGTAATGGAAGCAGAGCTTACATGCTTACATTTGCAAACATAACAAATATTCTACAATCTCACTGCAATTCAAGCAAGATTAAGTGGATCTATATCTCTACCACAGTTATATTCTATCCCCCTGTCAATACTATGTTATTAAATGTCACCTTGGTCGGCACACTAGCCACAAGGTACACACTAGCCTTGTGAAGCAAATTTTACCATTTATTAAACATATACCATAAATATATACCCACAAACATAAACAAGTGTATCAGTATATAGACATGTAACTCCACTGACCAACAAATGAAATTCTAAAAAGGCTTCTAACAACCATGCTTATTAGAGCCTCCGGCTCTAATCAAGTGCTTAAAAAAAAAGCCCTATTGCAATCCATGCATTCGGCGCCCTGCATGGGGCTGGACAAAAGGATAGGGAGCGCAACGCCCATGCTCCCCTAATGGATGGGCCGCCACTGTCTGGAGCTCATCTTTAAACCAGAGTACAACTTAACTGTATTAAGAGTCTGTAGGCTGTAAGGATCCATGTTTTTTTTAATGAAATCAGTAATATGATTTTGAAGGGATGCCATACATAAAGTAATAATAAAATGTATAAAATAGTGTCATAATGAGGAAAAGCTGCTTTGAAAACAACTATAACTGATGATAAAAGCAAGCTAAGAAAGCATAAAAGGGATATTAGCATTTACCAGTAATGAAGCATTGTAAAGAACTAAGAGATAAAACAATCATGTAAACAATGACTATTTGAATGCAAACACATAAAGCATATTATATAAGTAATTGTACTGTAGCGCTACCCCCGCAGGAGCCACTGGATAGGATGGATTCTCTGTTCTTTGTCTCGACCTCCAGAATGACTTCACCCCACTGACACAGTAGATCAGTGGTTCTCAATCTTTCTGGTGCCTTGATCCCAAGTTGTGGGGACCCCTAACAGTAAAATTATTTTCATAGTGTGGGTTGTCAGCACCCAAGACAAGACAAGTAATTTCCGTCCCTAACCCACGGACATTTAGCGCTCCCTGAGTCCCTTCCACTCGTACCGTATTAAAACCCCTTATGGTACATTGTAGGATGTAACACTCTCTCTTTGTTCTTCTTTCCCTTTTATCTCTCTCTATCCTAATTTCTTGTTTTTTTTCCCCATCCCTCTCTCTAGCCGTCTTTCTTGTTCTTTCTCTTATTCTTTCCTCTCCCTTTTTCTTTGTTCCTTCCCCTCTTTTGCTCTCCCTTCCATGTATTCTCTATTTTTATTCCTTCTCTTACTCCTTGGTGGGTGGGGGTAATGGGATGAATGGCAGTGCTGGTGAGGAGTTGGGATGAGTGGCAGTGCTGGGGGGAGTTCTGATCTGCCAACTTAGGTGCTCTTGATCAAGGTCATCTGCTGATCTGAGAACTGTAGTGGGGACTTTTAATGGCAACTATAATCACAGGTAGTCTTACTCACTCTGTCTCCGACTTTGTGGTGTTTCGTAGCAGTGACACCTACGCCAAAATCAGGAGATAGGGTTTCCTCCAGCCCCTCCCACTTCACATTCCTCACTAGTCAGCTGACCTCTAGTCTCTGCCCCCCAGCCATGCCGTGAAATGAATGGGTGGCTGCGAAAAGGCTGAGTGGGCGGCCACGGGCTCCAAGAACAGCCCAGCTCGACGGCCACGAAAAGGCTGGGAGAGCGGTGCGGGCTTCAGGAACAGACCTGGTGACCCCTGGCAAATTGTCATTCGACCCCCGAGGGGGTCCCGACCCCCAGGTTGAGAACCACTGGTCTAGAAGGAGGTTGAAACCCAGAATTCTCAACTGGACGTGTTGAGGGACTCCAAAGGACTTGTAACATGAAGAGAAAACTGGCCTTTCAGTTTCCTCAGTGTTTTTGCAAAGTCCACTTTGGGACCTGGAGCTTGGGGATTTCTGAGAGATCCGGATGGGATGAAATCCCCAGTCCTGGGTCCTGATTTTGAGAACAGCCACAATACTGATTGGTCAGGTGTGTGCTGGGCTATTAGTAGTAACCTGACCATGGTTCTGGGCTTCACCCTGGCAGATAGGAAGTCTGGCCAGGAGTCAGGAGGGCTCCACGGTGGAGCCAGTGCCAGTGCAGCAAGAGGCTGCTAGCTGTGTGCACCAAGTTGGTTGGTGAAACAGTCTGTAGGCGACAGACAAGGGCCTGGCATGTAAGGCCAGAGAAACAGTGCTGCAAGTGAGACCCAACTAGGCTAAATGTCGTTTTGTTGATGGAAAAAGGAATGCTGAACCCCCTGTGAGGGAAACCTATGTTTGTTTGCTGAACTTGCAACTTGCTTTTAATAAAACATGGGCAAACAAAGCCCTTAAAAAGAAGAAACAGCGAGTATATATATATATATATATATACATATATATATATATATATATATATATATATATACATATATATATATATATATATATATACATATATATATATATACATATATATATATATATATATATATATATACATATATATATATATATATATATATATATATATATATATATATATATATATATATATATATATATATATAAATACACAGTATTCACAAAAGTGAGTACACCCCTCACATTTTTGTAAATTTTTTGTTACATAGTTACATAGTAGGTGAGGTTGAAAAAAGACACAAATCCATCAAGTCCAGCCTATGTGTGTGATTATGTGTCAGTATTACATTGTATATCCCTGTATGTTGCGGTCATTCAGGTGATTATTTAATAGTTTCTTGAAGCTATCAATGCTCCCTGCTGAGACCAACGCCTGTGGAAGGGAATTCCACATCCTTGCCTCTCTTACAGTAAAGAACCCTCTACGTAGTTTAAGGTTAAACCTCTTTTCTTCTAATTGTAATGAGTGGCCACGAGTCTTATTAAACTCTCTTCTGCGAAAAAGTTTTATCCCTATTGTGGGATCACCAGTACAGTATTTGTAAATTGAAATCATATCCCCTCTCAAGTGTCTCTTCTCCAGAGAGAATAAGTTCAGTACTTGCAACCTTTCCTCATAACTAAGATCCTCCAGACCCTTTATTAGCTTTGTTGCCCTTCTTTGTACTCGCTCCATTTCCAGTACATCCTTCCTGAGAACTGGTGCCCAGAACTGGACAGCATACTCCAGGTGCGGCCGGACCAGAGCCTTGTAGAGTGGGAGAATTATCGTTTTATCTCGTTGCGTTGATCCCCCTTTTAATGCATGCCAATATTCTGTTTGCTTTATTAGCAGCAGCTTGGCATTGCATGCCATTGCTGAGCCTATCATCTACTAGGACCCCCAGGTCCTTTTCCATCCTAGATTCCCCCAGAGGTTCTCCCCCCAGTGTATAGATTGCATTCATATTTTTGCCACCCAAATGCATTATTTTACATTTTTCTACATTGAACCTCATTTGCCATGTAGTCGCCCACCCCATTAATTTGTTCAGGTCTTTTTGCAAGGTTTCCACATCCTGCGGAGAAGTTATTGCCCTGCTTAGCTTAGTATCATCTGCAAATACAGAGATTGAACTGTTTATCCCATCCTCCAGGTTGTTTATAAACAAATTAAATAGGATTGGTCCCAGCACAGAACCCTGGGGAACCCCACTACCCACCCCTGACCATTCTGAGTACTCCCCATTTATCACCACCCTCTGAACTCGCCCTTGTAGCCAGTTTTCAATCTATGTACTCACCCTATGGTCCATGCCAACGGACCTTATTTTGTACAGTAAACGTTTATGGGGAACTGTGTCAAATGCTTTTGCAAAATCCAGATACACTACGTCTACGGGCCTTCCTTTATCTTGATGGCAACTCGCCTCCTCATAGAAGGTTAACAGATTGGTTTGGCAAGAAGATTCTTCATGAATCCATGCTGATTACTGCTAATGATATCGTTCTTATTACTAAAATCTTGTATATAGTCCCTTATCATCCCCTTCAAGAGTTTACATACTATTGATGTTAGACTAACTGGTCTGTAATTCCCAGGGATGTAATTTGGGCCCTTTTTAAATATTGGTGCTACATTGGCTTTTCTCCAATCAGCTGGTACCATTCCAGTCAATAGACTGTCTGTAAAAATTAGGAACAACGGTCTGGCAATCACTTGACTGAGTTCCCTAAGTACCCTCAGATGCAAGCCATCTGTTAACTATGGAGGTGCTTCCTGTGTTGTGTCATGAGGATAAACACTGCAGTTTTGGTTACTGAAGCCCCCCGATTCACTCGTGAAGACCGAGGAGAAGAATAAATTCAATACCTTCACCATCTCCCCATCCTTTGTAACCAGATGTCCTTCCTTTTTTACTGTTTACATACTTAAAGAATTTCTTGGGATTTTTTTTGCTCTCCTCCGCTATGTGTCTTTCATGTTCTATCATGTTCTATCTTAGCCGTCCTAATTTCACCCTTACATTTCTTATTGCATTCTTTATAAATTCTGAATGCTGAAGATGATCCCTCAACCTTGTATTTTTTGAAGGCCTTCTCCTTTGCTTTTATATGCATTTTTACATTGGAGTTAAGCCATCCAGGATGTTTGTTTGCTCTTTTAAATTTATTACCCAACGGGATACATTGGCTAATGCCCATATTTAATATGCTCTTAAAGCAAACCCATCTGTCCTCCGTATTCTTTGTTCCTAATATTTTATCTCAATTTATGCCTTTTAGCAAGGTTTGTAGTTTAGGGAAGTTGGCTCTTTTGAAATTCAGTGTCTTTGTGTTCCCTTCATGTTTCCTATTTGTGTGATTTATACTGAAACTAATTGACCTGTGATCGATTGTTATTTCTTTTTATGTGACAACACTGAAGAAATTACACTTTGATACAATGTAAAGTAGTGAGTGTACAGCTTGTATAACAGTGTAAATTTGCTGTCCCCTCAAAATAACTCAACACACGGCCATTTAATGTCTAAACCGCTGGCAACAAAAATGAGTACACCCCTAAGTGAAAATGTCCAAATTGGGCCCAATTAGTCATTTTCCCTCCCCGGTGTCATGTGACTTGTTAGTGTTACAAGGTCTCAGGTGTGAATGGGGAGCAGGTGTGTTAAATTTGGTTTTATCGCTCTCACTCTCTCATACTGGTCACTGGCAGTTCAACATGGCACCTCATGGCAAAGAACTCCCTGAAGATCTGAAAAAAAGAATTGTTAATCTATATAAAGATGGCCTAGGCTATAGGAAGATTGCCAAGACCCTGAAACTGAGCTGCAGCATTGTGGCCAAGACCATACAGCGGTTTAATAGGACGAGTTCCACTCAGAACAGGCTTTGCCATGGTGAAGGGGTGGGAGGTCAGCCTGTCAGTGCTCAGACCATACGCCGCACACTGCATCAAATTGGTCTGCATGGCTGTCGTCCCAGAAGGAAGCCTCTTCTAAAGATGATGCAGAAGAAAGTCTGCAAACAGTCTGCTGAACCATGTCCTGTGGTCTGACGAGACCAAGATAAACTTATTTGGTTCAGATTGTGTTAAGTGTGTGTGGTGGCAACTAGATGAGGAGTACAAAGACAAGTGTGTCTTGCCTACAGTCAAGCATAGTGGTGGGAGTGTCATGGTCTGGGGCTGCATGAGTGCTGCTGGCACTGGGGAGCTACAGTTCATTGAGGGAACCATGAATGCCAACATGTACTGTGACATACTGAAGCAGAGTATGATCCCCTCCCTTCTGGGCCGCAGGGCAGTATTCCAACATAACGACCCTAAACACACCTCCAAGGCGACCACTGCCTTGCTAAAGAAGATGAGGGTAAAGGTAATGGACTGGCCAAGCATGTCTCCAGACCTAAACCCTATTGAGCATCTGTGGGGCATCCTCAAACGGAAGGTGGAAGAGCGCGAGGTCTCTAACATCCACCAGCTCCGTGATGTCGTCATGGAGGAGTGGAAGAGGACTCCAGTGGCAACCTATGATGCTCTGGTGAACTCCATGCCCAAGAGGGTTAAGGCAGTGCTAGAAAATAATTGTGGCCACACAAAATATTGACGCTTTTGGGCCATTTTCATTTAGGGGTGTACTTACTTTTGTTGCCAGCGGTTTAGACAATAATGGCTATGTGTTATTTTGACGGGACTGCAAATTTACACTGTTATACAAGTTGTACACTCACTACTTTACATCGTAGCAAAGTGTCATTTCTTCAGTGCTGTCACCTGAAAAGATATAATAAAATATTTACAAAAATGTGAGGGGTGTACCCACTTTTGTGAGATACTGTATGTATGTATGTATATATACATACATACATACATCCTCTGCTCCTGTATTCACCGAGACTCTTCTCCAGGACTAATCCAGGAATGGATTTTACTGCCCCTGCCACCCTGGCCCCTCAGGCGGCCGCCTGAGCTGCCTAAGGCCCCTTTCACACTGGGGCGGTAGGGGGCGTCGGCGGTAAAACAGCGCTATTTTTAGCGCTGTTTTACCGCGGTATTCGGCCGCTAGCGGTGCGGTTTTAACCCCCCGCTGGCGGCCGAAAAAGGGTTAAAACCCCTCGTATAGTGCGGCTATAGCCGCAGTATTACCGCGGTGTAGCCGCGCTGTCCCATTGATTTCAATAGGCAGGAGCGGTTTAGGAGCGGTGAATGCACCGCTCCTTCACCGCTCCAAAGATGCGGCTTGCAGGAGATTTTTTCTACTCCTGCCAGCGCACAGCTTCAGTGTGAAAGCCCTCGGGCTTTCACACTGAACAAACAGCAGAGGCTGTTTAGGGGCGGTTTGCAGGCGCTATTTTTAGCGCAATAACGCCTGCAAACCGCCCCAGTGTGAAAGGGGCCTTATGGTGACGCTAGCCCTGCACATACATGTAACAATTTGTGAAGAATCAATTGTATCACCACAAAGGGGTTGATTTACTAAAAAAGGAGAGTGCAAAATCCAGTGCAGCTCTGCATAGAAACCAATCAGTTTTTTTTGTCAAAGCTTATTTGAACAAGCTGAAGTTAGAAACGTATTGGCTACCATACACAGTTGCTCCAGATTTTGCCAGTTTTAGCAAATTAACCTCAAAGTAGGCATGTACATTCTGTTTCGTTCCGAATCAAAATTCGGACGAATTTTTCATTATTTGAAAATTCGGATGCATCCGAATTTCCGAATTTCCGAATTACAAAAGTAAAGAATTTAAACGAATCCGAAAAAAATGAACGAATTCGAAAACATATTCGAATCGAATTCGAAAACATATTGTAATCGAATTTGAAGACAAATTCAAATCGAATTTGAAGACAAATTCGAATTGAATTCGAAAACATATTCGAACCGAATTCGAAGACAAATTCGAATCGAATTCGAAAAAAATATAAAACGTTTTTCTAAAAAAAACAATAAGATAGAATATAAAATAATAAAGCAATATAATATATAATAAAATAATTTTTTTTAATTATTCTCTTCTTTTTTTTTATGCTTTTCTTTTCTATTATTTTATATTCTATAATAGTCTTTCAATTCAAATTCAAATTCTTTCTATACGAAATTCGAATTTCGGAACATGGCTTCTAAAGTTTGAATTTCGTACAGAATGAATTCGAATTTGAATAGAAAAGATTAGAACAGAAAATAATAGAAAAGAATAGACTAGAAAAACAAGAGAACAGAATAGAAGAAAATATAATATATTCTTTTCTATTATTTTCTATTCTATTCTAATCATTTATATTCAAATTTGATTTCAGTCTATATGAAATTCGAATTTTGGAAGATGTTTTATATATATATATTTATATATATATATATATATATATATATATATATTCTATACTTTTCTATTTGAATTTGAATTCATTCTATATGAAATTCGAATTTCGCAAGATGGCTTCTGAAAGTGGAATTTCGTATAGAATGAATTCGAATTTGAATAGAAAAGATTAGAATAGAAAATAATAGACTAGACAAACAATAGAACAGAACAGAATAAAATATAATATATATATATTTTATTCTATTCTGTTCTATTGTTTTTCTAGTCTTTTCTCTTCTACTCTATTCTAATCTTAATCTATATATATTTATTTATTTTTTCTATGCTGGTCTATTGTTTTTCTATTCTTTTCTATTCTTTTTTTCTATTCTTTTCTATTTTATTCTAATCTTTTCTATTTGAATGCGAATTCATTCTATATGAAATTTGAATTTCTGAAAATGGTTATACAGAAACAGAATGAAATAGAATGAAATCAAATTCTAATAGAAAAGACTAGAACAGAAAAACAATAGAACAGAATAGAAAAAAATTATATATATATATATATATATATATATATATATATATATAACCATCTTCCGAAATTGGAATTTGGTACAGAATGAATTTAAATAGAAAAGATTAGAATAGAACAGAAAATATAAAAGAATAGCATAGAAAAACAATAGAACAGAATGGAAAAAAATATAAAACATTATATTCTAATCTTTTCTATTCAAATTCATTCTGTACCAAATTCCAATTTCGGAAGATGGTTTTATTTACATATATATATATATATATATATATATATATATATAATATTTCTTTCTATTCTGTTCTACTGTTCTATTGTTTTTCTATTCTATTCTTTTCCTTGTCAAAAGAAGTTTATTGAGTATACAATGTTATAAAGATACATAAAGTAAGTTTACAAGGATCTATAATGTAAGCTCATTGTTTTACAGTAGGGTTTATATAGGTAAATATCATGAAATTTCAAATATTAAACATTGGGTTCACGTAAACCTAAATTAAAGATATATATCATTTCCTTAGTTACTTTTGTAGGTATTTAAATGATTTATACCTACTATACATATTGTTTACAAGTAGAGTGTATATAGGTCAAATAAATTCTGATAATGAGCTTTAATCGTAAGGTGGAGAAAAGGAAAGAGAAAGAAGAAAAAGGGTTGAAAGGTAGAGGTATGGTCCACAAGGTTGTCCCGCTCGTCAGTTTATTATTCTTTTTAGTTCTCTTTGAAGCCTTAGAATGGGTGTCTCTGTAAGTCATTTAATCTGTTACCATGGCAACAGGACAGAGTCATTGAAGTTTGACAGGAACTGTTGTTTTATCCAAGGATGCCAAAGTTTTTAAAATTTTGGAATTTGATTTTGATCGATGGCTACCATCTTAGCATGGGACATTGTATTATTCATTCTGTGAATTGTTTCTGCTAGTACCAATGTAGGAGATTTCCATGCCTTGGCCACTGTTTGTTTTGCAGCCGTTATTAGTTGGATCATAAGTTTGAATTGAGAGAGTGTTAACCATTCCGGTTTTAGATTAAGTAAAGTTATATATGGATCTGGTTGTATTATTTTTTTTAAATATTTTAGATGCAATCACGAAGACTTCCTTCCAGAAGGTTTGGATTACTGGGCACGTCCACCATATGTGTAAATATGTGCCTATTTCTGGGCATCCTCGAAAACAAAGAGCTGAGGTATTAGGTGAATATTTTGCCACTCTAGCGGGTACAAGGTACCAGCGAGTTAGGACTTTATAATTTGTCTCCAGTGCTAAGATGTTGGGTGAAGATGACTTAGATGTGAGCCATATGTTAGACCAGTCCGTGTCTTCTAAAGTTCGTCCCAGGTCCTCCTCCCACCGCTGAACGTAAGAGGGTCTATTAAGATTTGCTACTCCATATAATTGATTATAAAGTGATGAAATTGTACCTTTAGCAAATGGATCTTTTGTACAGATTGATTCAAAAATGGATAATTGGGATAATGGTGTATCCCCCTTTAGGAATGGTGTATAGAAATTTTTGATTTGGAGATATCTAAATATCTCAGAGTTTGGTAGATCATATTTTTCTCTAAGCGATGGAAATGAAAGGAATGATTTAGATGCTATGAAGTCATTTAGTGTCTGAATGCCTGATGTTGTCCAAGCTTTAAAAGAATTTGGGTAGATCCATGCCGGATAAAAGGCCGGATTTCTGATAAAAGAAAGGAGAGGATTGTGTGGAGATTGTAACTGATATTTGGTTTTTAGTTTATCCCAGAGAGATAGGAAGTGTTTAGTTATGGGATTATGAATTTTAAAGCGGTCTTTAGGATCAAGCCATAATAAATTTGATATTAATAGAGGGTCATTTTCTGAAGCCTCTATAAATACCCATAATGGGATTTCCTGTTTTGCATGGTATTTGGACAGACTGGCCAAATGTGCTGCTCTGTAGTAGTTAGTAAAATTAGGGTATCCCAGGCCTCCTTTATTTTTGGGAAGATGTAGTTTGTGTATAGGTATACGTGGTTTAGAAGAGCCCCATATAAACGAAGTTGCTCTTTTTTGTACTATTCTCAAAAAATAGGAAGGAATTGGAATAGGGAGGACTCTGAATAGATAAAGCAATTTGGGTAGAATAGTCATTTTGATTGCATTAATCTTCCCTATCCAGGATAAAGGAAGTTGCGACCATTGTTTTATTAGATTTGTGATCTGTCTTAATACAGGAGGATAATTGGTTGAGAATAAGTCAGAATGAGATGCTGTTAAATGAACTCCAAGATATGGGATTGATTTTTCTGCCCATGTGAATGGGAGTGCAGCCCTAGCCGGGATCAATTCCATGTTTGTGAGTGAAATATTAAGCACTAGGCATTTCTTAGGATTAATCATAAGGCCGGATAGGGCTGCAAATCCATCAAGAGCTGGTATTAAGTTAGGACCAGAGACCTGTGGTGATGATAGAAAAAGTAATATATCGTCTGCAAATATACATAATTTGTGTGTAATACCTCCTACTTCAATGCCAGTTATAGTTTGGTTTGTTCTGATGTATTGGGCCATGGGTTCGAGTATAAGGGCAAATAATAAGGGAGATAATGGGCAACCCTGTCGGGTACCTCTTTCGATATTAAAGGCTTCAGATTTGTATCCAGCATATTTTATATAGGCTTTGGGTTTATTATATAATGCTTTGATCCATGTTAAAAAGTGGGGTCCAAAACCCCATTTTTGTAATGAATATTGCATATATTGCCAGGATACTGTGTCAAATGCCCTCTTAATATCGAGAGATAGAAAACATAAAGGGATTTTCCGTTTTTTAGCAATATGTGCCAATAACACTGCCCTGCGTATATTATCACCTGCCTGTCTATTTGGCATGAAGCCTACTTGATCTCTATGTATTAATTTTCCTATAATGCTATTGAGGCGTTTTGCTATTATTTTTGCTAATAATTTAATATCGAGGTTTAACAGAGAGATAGGCCGATAATTCACACAGGAAGTATCATCAGAAAGGGGTTTGGGGATCATACAAACAATTGCCATTAGTGTTTCTTGCCGAAAAGAATGTCCATCTAGAAGTTTGTTAAAAGTTTCAGTGAGAATGGGAGAGAGTATTTCTGAGAATGTTTTATAGTATAAAGCCGAGTAGCCGTCTGGGCCTGGTCTTTTGTTAAGTTTTAGGTCTTTTATGGCGTTAGCAACTTCATCTATAGTTATAGGCTCATCCAAACTGCTTTTTTGATTCTGAGATAACTCAGGTAAGGTTATTTTTGAGAAGAAGGATTCAGCCTCTGTAGGATTAAATTCATTGTTTGTCTTGTATAAAGTTGCGAGATGTGAGTGAAATTTATGGACTATTTTAACTGGATTACAAGTGTAAACATTTTTTGATAATTTCAAACGTATTGGTTTGAAAGATTTGTTAGTTGAATTTAATGCCCGAGCCAAATATGTACCTGGTTTGTTTGTATTCATGTAGAAATTGTGTTTGGAGCGTTTGAGGGATTTATCAACTGACTCAGTGAGAAATAG
Organism: Aquarana catesbeiana; assembly: GCF_042186555.1. NCBI lineage: Eukaryota > Metazoa > Chordata > Amphibia > Anura > Ranidae > Aquarana > Aquarana catesbeiana. Next base: position 110,184,469 of record NC_133325.1, on the reverse strand, counting down.
ATCGTATTCCAATCTAGATTTTTCCAGATGAGATTTTGTACTCTGAGATGGATTATCTTGAAATGATATGTAGGCTGCATTAAAATTGAGTTCTAGTTTTTTTGCTAGATTTTTGCGTTCCCGTTTAAATAGTGCCATTTGTTTTTGTATTGTACCACGCAAGACAGGCTTATGAGCTTCCCACAGTGTTATTGGGGAGATGTCTGTTGTATTATTAATTGATATGTATTCCTTTAAAGCTTGTTCAATGGCCATCTGATGTAGTGGGTGTTTGAGCATTATGTCCGGTAAGTACCACGTTGGGTCATGCGCTTTTGGTATGGCTGAGGCTATAGTAGTGTATACTGCATTATGGTCAGACCACGGAATCGGAATTATATCTGATGCAATAATTTCTGGTATCATTCCTATTGTTAGAAAAATATGATCTATTCTGGTGAAGGTTTGATGAGGGTGCGAGAAATAAGTGAATTTCTTTTTCATTGGGTTACTTTCTCTCCATGAATCTACCAGATTGTATTTGGAAAGAAGTTGAGAAAAAGGTAATCTAGAGGTTATTTTGGATGGTGTAAAAGGTGATTTATCTAGAAATGGGAGGAGGACCTGGTTCGAATCCCCACACATTATCACTGTTCCTATTTTGTGTGTATTAATCACTTGTAATATATGTGAGAGGAATGGTGTAGGTTGTTTGTTAGGAGCGTAGTAGGAAATCACCGTGATTGCTGTATCCATTATATAACCCATGAGTATCAGGTATCTACCTTCTGGGTCTTTAATTTCTGATGATAAGGTGAATGGTGTGGATCGGTGAAATGCAATTAGAGTTCCCCTTTGCTTGGTACAGGCAGAAGCCGTGTAAATTTGTTGATAAAAAGGAGAAATATATTTTGGAGTAGAATCTTTGGTGAAGTGTGTTTCTTGGAGGCATACTATGTGAGCCTTCTTGTTATGGAAAGTACGGAAGGCTTTGGTCCTTTTTTGAGGGACATTTATTCCCTGAACATTCAGGGAAAGTATATTCAGTGGTGCCATGGCAATAGATCAAATAGTTTTGACTTACTTTTTGTTATGCAGGGCTGACTGCGCAGATCAACCTGTGTGGACTGAAGAGATGAATAGATAGAAAAGAAACCAGTGAATTCTGGAGTAAAGAGTAAACAAAAAACATATGAGATTAGATGATACATTGTATAAATTATTTTTTGCAAGTAATCACAATTTACCCGTGAAAGAGAATAAATATCTCTCTCAGGGGAATAAGTGCCTTCGTCACACTCCCACATAATATGGTTGGGAGAATGAGGAGGGCTAATGGGGGTACACGGATCTTCCGCTTACAGGAGAGAAGTGCTATGTCAAAAGACATCAAAATGATGTTTCATTAATTGGAGTGCAGAATATAGTTTTTGTTTAATTTAATTTATAACCATCTTCCGAAATTGGAATTTTGTACAGAATGAATTTGAATTCGAATAGAAAAGATTAGAATACAATATATTATATTTTTTAGTATTCTGTTCTATTGTTTTTCTATGCTATTCTTTTATATGTTCTATTCTATCCTAAACTTTTTTATTGAAATTCGATTTCATTCTATACGAATTTCAAATTTCGCAAAATGGTTATATATAGTTTACTTTTTCAAATTCAGTTAATGTTTTTTTAGAATTTTTTCGAATTTTATAGCTCTGCATAGAAACCAATCAGCTTTCAGGTTTTTTTGTCAAAGTTTAATTGAACAAGCTGAAGTTAGAAGCTGATTGGCTACCATGCACAGCTGCAAAAGATCGAACTCTCCAGTAAATCCACCCCATAAAGACTCCATAGTGTAGTAACGTTTTAAGACTCACATGTGAGATATAAAGGCAGTACCCTTCAACTATTCCCAATGGGCAGATAGTTCCATACCGGCTGACCGCCAGTAAGCATGTGCGATGATGTCATGTCCTTAGGCCACGCCCTGCGTGTTTTATCACAGATGACATCGTCAGGGGACTGGCTGACCATTTTAAATATAATGGTCAAATCTATCCCGTGAACATGGAGGGAAGATTGAGCAAAACTCACATCTGTGGATTTTTTATGGACACTTTGGGGTTGATTTACTAAAACTGGAGAGTGCAAAATCTGGTGCAGTTGTGTATGGTAGCCAATCAGCTTATAACTTCAGCTTGTTCACTTAAGCTTTGAAAGAAAAACCTGGAGCTACACCAGATTTTGCACTCTCCAGTTTTAGTAAATCAACCCTTTTGTCTCACAGTTTTGTTTATATTCACGTTGAATGTGTTTGATATACTGTATATATAGTGATATTTCTTTTAAACACGATCCAAAGTCCTAGCTTGTACAACTTTGTGTAGGGAAGTGTTCTTTTGTACACTGTCTGGAGTTTGTTTACATTCATGCCTGGTACCTACCATAGAGTTCTTATTACAAATGGATTCTTCCTGTTAAAGTGGTGTTCCGGCCAAAATTATACTTTTTAAATAAAAATACCCCTATAATACACAAGCTTAATGTATTCTAGTAAAGTTAGTCTGTAAACTAAGGTCTGTTTTGTTCGTTTATAGCAGTAGTTTGTTATTTTATAAACTTACAGCAGGCCGTGGCCATCTTAAGTGTGGGCATCTGAAGCCAGACTGTATTTCTTCCTGGATCTCATCCTTGCAGATCTCGCACATGCTCAGTGCAGCACAAGCAGTGTAATAGGTTTCAGGTCAGGTTTCCATAGCAACGGCAGTGTCAGAGGAAGTTGCCACCCCTTCCCAGAAGGCATTGCAAACAGGAAATGATGCGATGAGCCAGGGCTAGGGAGGAGGAAGTGAAAAATGAATACAGCAGATATACAGTAGGTGCTGAGAAAAAAAAATTAAAAATATCCAATTCGTTTGCAGTGCACAGTTTAGTGAGGGATGCTGAAGAGTTGTAAAAGTGGGTGGAACTCCACTTTAAGAGGTGTTTTCCTGCCCCTGCTAAAAGGTCAGTAGACCCTTCAAGGCTATATATATATGGATGTCTTATAGGAAGTGAGGAAGAGAGTGGCCAGACACATGCTTTGCAGGCTGATTTTGTGCTGTATCCTTTTATTCATCCATAATGCTTCCAGGCTGAAAAGGGACAATGCAATATAGGCAAGTACAGTTACACTAATCACCTGCTGGTATGTCTGCATATCTTTACTTTTAGAAATCTATGCTGGGTGTATTAGTACTACTGTTGTCAGTTATTTTGGGTGAGTTACTAGTTATTGTCCTAGAAAGGGATCATCTCTACATACGCAGGAGCCGTGTTCTAGGTGGAGGCACTGCCAATTATATATTCATTGTATGTTTGAAGGTTTTTATATAAAAAGAATACAATAATATGGTTTTATGGTATATATATAATATTTCTTTCTATTCTGTTCTACTGTTCTATTGTTTTTCTATTCTATTCTTTTCCTTGTCAAAAGAAGTTTATTGAGTATACAATGTTATAAAGATACATAAAGTAAGTTTACAAGGATCTATAATGTAAGCTCATTGTTTTACAGTAGGGTTTATATAGGTAAATATCATGAAATTTCAAATATTAAACATTGGGTTCACGTAAACCTAAATTAAAGATATATATCATTTCCTTAGTTACTTTTGTAGGTATTTAAATGATTTATACCTACTATACATATTGTTTACAAGTAGAGTGTATATAGGTCAAATAAATTCTGATAATGAGCTTTAATCGTAAGGTGGAGAAAAGGAAAGAGAAAGAAGAAAAAGGGTTGAAAGGTAGAGGTATGGTCCACAAGGTTGTCCCGCTCGTCAGTTTATTATTCTTTTTAGTTCTCTTTGAAGCCTTAGAATGGGTGTCTCTGTAAGTCATTTAATCTGTTACCATGGCAACAGGACAGAGTCATTGAAGTTTGACAGGAACTGTTGTTTTATCCAAGGATGCCAAAGTTTTTAAAATTTTGGAATTTGATTTTGATCGATGGCTACCATCTTAGCATGGGACATTGTATTATTCATTCTGTGAATTGTTTCTGCTAGTACCAATGTAGGAGATTTCCATGCCTTGGCCACTGTTTGTTTTGCAGCCGTTATTAGTTGGATCATAAGTTTGAATTGAGAGAGTGTTAACCATTCCGGTTTTAGATTAAGTAAAGTTATATATGGATCTGGTTGTATTATTTTTTTTAAATATTTTAGATGCAATCACGAAGACTTCCTTCCAGAAGGTTTGGATTACTGGGCACGTCCACCATATGTGTAAATATGTGCCTATTTCTGGGCATCCTCGAAAACAAAGAGCTGAGGTATTAGGTGAATATTTTGCCACTCTAGCGGGTACAAGGTACCAGCGAGTTAGGACTTTATAATTTGTCTCCAGTGCTAAGATGTTGGGTGAAGATGACTTAGATGTGAGCCATATGTTAGACCAGTCCGTGTCTTCTAAAGTTCGTCCCAGGTCCTCCTCCCACCGCTGAACGTAAGAGGGTCTATTAAGATTTGCTACTCCATATAATTGATTATAAAGTGATGAAATTGTACCTTTAGCAAATGGATCTTTTGTACAGATTGATTCAAAAATGGATAATTGGGATAATGGTGTATCCCCCTTTAGGAATGGTGTATAGAAATTTTTGATTTGGAGATATCTAAATATCTCAGAGTTTGGTAGATCATATTTTTCTCTAAGCGATGGAAATGAAAGGAATGATTTAGATGCTATGAAGTCATTTAGTGTCTGAATGCCTGATGTTGTCCAAGCTTTAAAAGAATTTGGGTAGATCCATGCCGGATAAAAGGCCGGATTTCTGATAAAAGAAAGGAGAGGATTGTGTGGAGATTGTAACTGATATTTGGTTTTTAGTTTATCCCAGAGAGATAGGAAGTGTTTAGTTATGGGATTATGAATTTTAAAGCGGTCTTTAGGATCAAGCCATAATAAATTTGATATTAATAGAGGGTCATTTTCTGAAGCCTCTATAAATACCCATAATGGGATTTCCTGTTTTGCATGGTATTTGGACAGACTGGCCAAATGTGCTGCTCTGTAGTAGTTAGTAAAATTAGGGTATCCCAGGCCTCCTTTATTTTTGGGAAGATGTAGTTTGTGTATAGGTATACGTGGTTTAGAAGAGCCCCATATAAACGAAGTTGCTCTTTTTTGTACTATTCTCAAAAAATAGGAAGGAATTGGAATAGGGAGGACTCTGAATAGATAAAGCAATTTGGGTAGAATAGTCATTTTGATTGCATTAATCTTCCCTATCCAGGATAAAGGAAGTTGCGACCATTGTTTTATTAGATTTGTGATCTGTCTTAATACAGGAGGATAATTGGTTGAGAATAAGTCAGAATGAGATGCTGTTAAATGAACTCCAAGATATGGGATTGATTTTTCTGCCCATGTGAATGGGAGTGCAGCCCTAGCCGGGATCAATTCCATGTTTGTGAGTGAAATATTAAGCACTAGGCATTTCTTAGGATTAATCATAAGGCCGGATAGGGCTGCAAATCCATCAAGAGCTGGTATTAAGTTAGGACCAGAGACCTGTGGTGATGATAGAAAAAGTAATATATCGTCTGCAAATATACATAATTTGTGTGTAATACCTCCTACTTCAATGCCAGTTATAGTTTGGTTTGTTCTGATGTATTGGGCCATGGGTTCGAGTATAAGGGCAAATAATAAGGGAGATAATGGGCAACCCTGTCGGGTACCTCTTTCGATATTAAAGGCTTCAGATTTGTATCCAGCATATTTTATATAGGCTTTGGGTTTATTATATAATGCTTTGATCCATGTTAAAAAGTGGGGTCCAAAACCCCATTTTTGTAATGAATATTGCATATATTGCCAGGATACTGTGTCAAATGCCCTCTTAATATCGAGAGATAGAAAACATAAAGGGATTTTCCGTTTTTTAGCAATATGTGCCAATAACACTGCCCTGCGTATATTATCACCTGCCTGTCTATTTGGCATGAAGCCTACTTGATCTCTATGTATTAATTTTCCTATAATGCTATTGAGGCGTTTTGCTATTATTTTTGCTAATAATTTAATATCGAGGTTTAACAGAGAGATAGGCCGATAATTCACACAGGAAGTATCATCAGAAAGGGGTTTGGGGATCATACAAACAATTGCCATTAGTGTTTCTTGCCGAAAAGAATGTCCATCTAGAAGTTTGTTAAAAGTTTCAGTGAGAATGGGAGAGAGTATTTCTGAGAATGTTTTATAGTATAAAGCCGAGTAGCCGTCTGGGCCTGGTCTTTTGTTAAGTTTTAGGTCTTTTATGGCGTTAGCAACTTCATCTATAGTTATAGGCTCATCCAAACTGCTTTTTTGATTCTGAGATAACTCAGGTAAGGTTATTTTTGAGAAGAAGGATTCAGCCTCTGTAGGATTAAATTCATTGTTTGTCTTGTATAAAGTTGCGAGATGTGAGTGAAATTTATGGACTATTTTAACTGGATTACAAGTGTAAACATTTTTTGATAATTTCAAACGTATTGGTTTGAAAGATTTGTTAGTTGAATTTAATGCCCGAGCCAAATATGTACCTGGTTTGTTTGTATTCATGTAGAAATTGTGTTTGGAGCGTTTGAGGGATTTATCAACTGACTCAGTGAGAAATAGATCGTATTCCAATCTAGATTTTTCCAGATGAGATTTTGTACTCTGAGATGGATTATCTTGAAATGATATGTAGGCTGCATTAAAATTGAGTTCTAGTTTTTTTGCTAGATTTTTGCGTTCCCGTTTAAATAGTGCCATTTGTTTTTGTATTGTACCACGCAAGACAGGCTTATGAGCTTCCCACAGTGTTATTGGGGAGATGTCTGTTGTATTATTAATTGATATGTATTCCTTTAAAGCTTGTTCAATGGCCATCTGATGTAGTGGGTGTTTGAGCATTATGTCCGGTAAGTACCACGTTGGGTCATGCGCTTTTGGTATGGCTGAGGCTATAGTAGTGTATACTGCATTATGGTCAGACCACGGAATCGGAATTATATCTGATGCAATAATTTCTGGTATCATTCCTATTGTTAGAAAAATATGATCTATTCTGGTGAAGGTTTGATGAGGGTGCGAGAAATAAGTGAATTTCTTTTTCATTGGGTTACTTTCTCTCCATGAATCTACCAGATTGTATTTGGAAAGAAGTTGAGAAAAAGGTAATCTAGAGGTTATTTTGGATGGTGTAAAAGGTGATTTATCTAGAAATGGGAGGAGGACCTGGTTCGAATCCCCACACATTATCACTGTTCCTATTTTGTGTGTATTAATCACTTGTAATATATGTGAGAGGAATGGTGTAGGTTGTTTGTTAGGAGCGTAGTAGGAAATCACCGTGATTGCTGTATCCATTATATAACCCATGAGTATCAGGTATCTACCTTCTGGGTCTTTAATTTCTGATGATAAGGTGAATGGTGTGGATCGGTGAAATGCAATTAGAGTTCCCCTTTGCTTGGTACAGGCAGAAGCCGTGTAAATTTGTTGATAAAAAGGAGAAATATATTTTGGAGTAGAATCTTTGGTGAAGTGTGTTTCTTGGAGGCATACTATGTGAGCCTTCTTGTTATGGAAAGTACGGAAGGCTTTGGTCCTTTTTTGAGGGACATTTATTCCCTGAACATTCAGGGAAAGTATATTCAGTGGTGCCATGGCAATAGATCAAATAGTTTTGACTTACTTTTTGTTATGCAGGGCTGACTGCGCAGATCAACCTGTGTGGACTGAAGAGATGAATAGATAGAAAAGAAACCAGTGAATTCTGGAGTAAAGAGTAAACAAAAAACATATGAGATTAGATGATACATTGTATAAATTATTTTTTGCAAGTAATCACAATTTACCCGTGAAAGAGAATAAATATCTCTCTCAGGGGAATAAGTGCCTTCGTCACACTCCCACATAATATGGTTGGGAGAATGAGGAGGGCTAATGGGGGTACACGGATCTTCCGCTTACAGGAGAGAAGTGCTATGTCAAAAGACATCAAAATGATGTTTCATTAATTGGAGTGCAGAATATAGTTTTTGTTTAATTTATTTATTCCAGGGTGGTTGTATATGGTTAGTCTTGCCCTAGGCTAAATAATACAGTTAGAAAGGTACTGTTAATAACTTTGGTATTGATGAAGATAGTTTGAATTATTTTGGGATTTTAACCCTTTTAGAGTAAACAATTACATATTTTATTCATATGTAACTGTTTAGATATGTTAACTCATAAAATTGAGGTTGTATTGCTTCAGATTAGAATAAACAAAAACCTAATTCTAGGAACTAGTTAGGTAATAATATATTTGTTTTAAGAAAAGAAAGAAAAAGCTTCCATTACTTCTGGATTATTGAACACATTTGTCCTAAAAAGTAATAAATCTATTGTTATTACCTGATAATATATAACTGAACAAGAATTTCCTTATTTCACTTATATATTCTAAGGCTATATGAATCAGAAGTAATAAGAAATATAACTGGAATGTAACATGATCCCACACAGTGTGTGACTATCAGAATGCAGTTACATTCAGTTATAAATATAGGTTTTTTATAGAGAACCATCTCTTAGTATAATAAATGAAGAGATATCAGGAATTCGGATGTCAGTCCATTGAATCTTCTTGGTCCATGGATAATGTGGCATAACAGCCTCTTTTGTGAGAATGATGATTCCCATTTTGTTCTGAAATTTTCTGAGTGCTGCCTGAAGGTGAAGATGATGTAATTCTTCTGCGTGTGAGAGAGTTGCTGCTTGTGGGTTCTGTCAGATTTAATTTTAAAAGGGTTTGTTGTAGTTCATCTGCTGATCTGCTTCTGTAAATTGTACCTTGGTAGTTAAATCTGACTGAAAAGGGGAAGCCCCATTGATACATAATGTTGTGGCGTTGCAGTTCCATTAGTTGGGGTTTCATGGATCGTCTTTTAGTAATAGTAAGTTGGGATAGGTCAGCAAAAATTTGATAATTGTGTCCTTGAAAATTAAGTTCCTTTTTTTCTCTTGCAGCAATTAGTATTTGTTCTTTCGTTCTGTAATAATGAAATTTTGTGATTATATCACGTGGGGGTCCATCTTTCTTTTTGGCTGTGAGGGCTCTGTGTACTCTGTCCAGTTCTAAACGTTCAATAGGGATATCTGGCTTTAGTTCTTGTAATAGAGCAGTAATAGTAGATTGCAGGTCTGTCACAGTTTCAGGTATTCCCCTTATGCGCAAGTTTGAACGTCTGGCTCTATTTTCGTAATCTTCAAGCTTAGTTTGAAGTATTAAATTCTCTTTTTTTAATTGTTCCAATTCTGTTATATTTTCTTGGGTTGTAATTTCAATTTCATCCATTTTTATTTCTAAGGCTGCGGTGCAGTTTCCCAGCTCTCTTATTTCTTTGGTTAGGCTTTTTGTTATTTGGTCTGAGGTTTGTTTTAAAGCCTTATGAAGCATCTTTTCAAATTGTAATAATATTACTGGGGATACTGAGGAGGCTTGTGGAGAAGTTTGTGAGAGGATTTGTTCTGTATCTGACTCAAATGGAGAGTCTTGCTGTGACATTTTCTGTCTGTGAGAGCGCCCTGATGTTGTATCTTGTGAGGTGACTGGAGCTGCTTCAGCTGCAGTGAGTGCCTGTGAGCTCTTTGTGAGGTGATTTTTAATTCTGCCACGGTTTCCTCCCAGTACCATATTTCCTGCCCAAACTTTCACAGTTTGTTCCCTGGGGTAAAAAGGTTCAAATGGATACCTTTTGAGCCTGCAGGCTCTGCTTTGTCCTTCTCTTTTCTCCTCAGCGGTGTGGAGCTCTAACAATGCATGTCTGCTCTGCTAGGCTCCGCCTCCTGCCCCCTCTATTCTATTCTTTTCTATTAGAATTTGATTTCACTCTATTTCTATATAACCATTTTCCGAAATTTGAATTGTAAAGAATGAATTTGAATTCAAATAGAAAAGATTAGAATATAATAGAAAATAATAGAAAAACAATAGAACAGAATAGAAAAATATTATATATATATATATATATATCTATATATATCTATCTATATATATAGATATATATATATAGATAGATATATATAGATAGATAGATATAGATATATATATAGATAGATAGATATATAGATATATATATATATATATATATATATATATATATATATATATATATATATATATATATATATATATATATATATATATATAGTTTACTTTTTCAAATTCAGTTAATGTTTTTTTAGAACCATCTTCCGAAATTCGAATTTCGTATAGAATGAATTCAAATTCGAAAATAGAAAAGTTTAGAATAGAATAAAAAAGAATAGCATAGAAAAACAATGAAACAGAATAGAAAAAAATATAATATATATATTATATTTTATTCTCTTCTGTTCTATTGTTTTTCTAGTCTATTCTATTTCTATTATTTTCTATTCTAATCTTTTCTATTCAAATTCATTGTATACGAAATTCTAATTTTAAAAGCCATCTTCCGAAATTCAAATTTCGCATAGAGTTAATTCAAATTCGAACAGAAAAGTATAGAATAGAAAAGAATAGCATAGAAAAACAATGGAACAGAATAGAAAAAAAATATAATATATATATATATATATATATATATATATATATAACCATCTTCCGAAATTGGAATTTTGTACAGAATGAATTTGAATTCGAATAGAAAAGATTAGAATACAATATATTATATTTTTTAGTATTCTGTTCTATTGTTTTTCTATGCTATTCTTTTATATGTTCTATTCTATCCTAAACTTTTTTATTGAAATTCGATTTCATTCTATACGAATTTCAAATTTCGCAAAATGGTTATATATAGTTTACTTTTTCAAATTCAGTTAATGTTTTTTTAGAATTTTTTCGAATTTTATAGCTCTGCATAGAAACCAATCAGCTTTCAGGTTTTTTTGTCAAAGTTTAATTGAACAAGCTGAAGTTAGAAGCTGATTGGCTACCATGCACAGCTGCAAAAGATCGAACTCTCCAGTAAATCCACCCCATAAAGACTCCATAGTGTAGTAACGTTTTAAGACTCACATGTGAGATATAAAGGCAGTACCCTTCAACTATTCCCAATGGGCAGATAGTTCCATACCGGCTGACCGCCAGTAAGCATGTGCGATGATGTCATGTCCTTAGGCCACGCCCTGCGTGTTTTATCACAGATGACATCGTCAGGGGACTGGCTGACCATTTTAAATATAATGGTCAAATCTATCCCGTGAACATGGAGGGAAGATTGAGCAAAACTCACATCTGTGGATTTTTTATGGACACTTTGGGGTTGATTTACTAAAACTGGAGAGTGCAAAATCTGGTGCAGTTGTGTATGGTAGCCAATCAGCTTATAACTTCAGCTTGTTCACTTAAGCTTTGAAAGAAAAACCTGGAGCTACACCAGATTTTGCACTCTCCAGTTTTAGTAAATCAACCCTTTTGTCTCACAGTTTTGTTTATATTCACGTTGAATGTGTTTGATATACTGTATATATAGTGATATTTCTTTTAAACACGATCCAAAGTCCTAGCTTGTACAACTTTGTGTAGGGAAGTGTTCTTTTGTACACTGTCTGGAGTTTGTTTACATTCATGCCTGGTACCTACCATAGAGTTCTTATTACAAATGGATTCTTCCTGTTAAAGTGGTGTTCCGGCCAAAATTATACTTTTTAAATAAAAATACCCCTATAATACACAAGCTTAATGTATTCTAGTAAAGTTAGTCTGTAAACTAAGGTCTGTTTTGTTCGTTTATAGCAGTAGTTTGTTATTTTATAAACTTACAGCAGGCCGTGGCCATCTTAAGTGTGGGCATCTGAAGCCAGACTGTATTTCTTCCTGGATCTCATCCTTGCAGATCTCGCACATGCTCAGTGCAGCACAAGCAGTGTAATAGGTTTCAGGTCAGGTTTCCATAGCAACGGCAGTGTCAGAGGAAGTTGCCACCCCTTCCCAGAAGGCATTGCAAACAGGAAATGATGCGATGAGCCAGGGCTAGGGAGGAGGAAGTGAAAAATGAATACAGCAGATATACAGTAGGTGCTGAGAAAAAAAAATTAAAAATATCCAATTCGTTTGCAGTGCACAGTTTAGTGAGGGATGCTGAAGAGTTGTAAAAGTGGGTGGAACTCCACTTTAAGAGGTGTTTTCCTGCCCCTGCTAAAAGGTCAGTAGACCCTTCAAGGCTATATATATATATATATATATGGATGTCTTATAGGAAGTGAGGAAGAGAGTGGCCAGACACATGCTTTGCAGGCTGATTTTGTGCTGTATCCTTTTATTCATCCATAATGCTTCCAGGCTGAAAAGGGACAATGCAATATAGGCAAGTACAGTTACACTAATCACCTGCTGGTATGTCTGCATATCTTTACTTTTAGAAATCTATGCTGGGTGTATTAGTACTACTGTTGTCAGTTATTTTGGGTGAGTTACTAGTTATTGTCCTAGAAAGGGATCATCTCTACATACGCAGGAGCCGTGTTCTAGGTGGAGGCACTGCCAATTATATATTCATTGTATGTTTGAAGGTTTTTATATAAAAAGAATACAATAATATGGTTTTTAAAAAGGGAATAGTCTCATGAAACAGGCATTTAAACATTTAAAAAAAAGAAAAAAATGCCTCTTTCTCAGCTAACAAATCCAACTAAAATACACACATGCATATACAGTATATTTGTAAAGAACATAGAATACAGAATGTATTAACTTTTTTTAAGCCTTTTAGGAAAGTAATTTGCACTTTAACCACTTCAGCCCCGGAAGGATTTGCTCCCTTAATGACCGGGCCATTTTTTGCGATACGGCACTGCGTCGCTTTAACTGACAATTGAGTGGTCTTCCAGCGCTATACCCAAACAAAACTGACATCCTTTTTTTCCGCACAAATAGAGCTTTCTTTTGGTGGTATTTGATCACCTCTGCGGTTTTTATTTTTTGCACTATAAACAAAAAAAAACCCTCACAATTTTGAAAAAAAAAATCTTTTTTTTACTTTCTGCTATAATACATATCCAAAAATATATATAAAAAAACAAAGTTTATTCATCAGTTTAGGCCGATATATATTCTTCTACATATTTTTGGTAAAAAAAAAAACACAATAGGCGTATAGTGATTGGTTAGTTATCGTGTCTACAAACTATGGGATAGATTTAGGGACATTTTTTTTTTTTTTTATTGTTTTTACTGGTAATGGCGCAAGCTGTGATTTTCAACGGGACTGCAACATTGCAAATCTGACCCCAAATGACAATTTTTGGGGACCAGTGACATTATTACATTGATCAGTGCTATAACAATGTACTGATCAATGTATAAATGACACTGGCAGGGAAGGGGTTAACACTAGGGATGATCAACGGGTTAAGTGTGTTCCCTGGGTGAGTTCTAATTGTAGGGAGCTGGGCTACCAGGGACATGACAGAGATAGCTGTTCCCGATCACAGGGAACAGCAGATCTCTGACATGTCATCTGGCAGAACGGGGAATTGCCTTGTTTACATAGGCAGTTCCCCGTTCTGCCTCTGTATACCGTAATCGTGGGTCGCTGGTGGACACTATCTGCTGTGCAAAAGACCAACGTACACCTATGGCGGTTTTCGCAGGAAAGCCGACCTGTCGCAGTATAATGACGGTGGCTGTTCGGCAAGCAGTTAAGGTGTGAACTTTGGAAGATAGATTCCCCACATCTAACTCTAAAAAGATCTTCTGAAAAACTTCAAAGGTATATTTTAGGTTTTCAGGGTAGCTCAGGCTAAAAGCATAAATGAGTCTCATAATCATTCTTTCTGATACAAAATGAGAGTGCTATATGAAAAAAATACACTATACCAATATGCTTGTTTTTCCTTCCAATGCAGCATAAATATGGTATATTTGTTTTTGAAATGTAATAACATAGTGCAAAGTGGGCGGGGCTTTAGGTTACATAACCTAACGTTGAATGTCCAATATCTCAAAAACCGAACAAACAGAAAGTTTGTTTTTGTGATACAAATCAGCACAAATGCAGCACAAACAAATTGTATAATTGTTTTTAAAATGTAATAACATGTGGTGCAAAGTGGGAGAGGTTTCATCAACTATAATGCGCAATATCTCTAAAACCAAACCAGCACATACGTTTGTTTTTGCAGCACAAATCAGCACACATGCCGTGCAAATGAATGCTATCTTTGTTTTTAAAGTTTAATAACATTGGGTGCAAAGTGGGAGGGGCTTGATGTTACATAATCTGAATTTGAATTCCAATATCTCAAAAATTGAACCGGCTGAAACATTAATTTTTGTGGCACAAAATAGTTTTTAAGCTTACCATCCTCACCTTGCATCTTGGTTGCGTTCTGCTGCATGCAGTAAGCGCAAACTTTGCGTGCGCACAAGTGAATTGTCTCAATAGCTGTATACAACAGATGTATGTCCATTTATTATAAATATATTATTCTGCAAATAAAATAAACATTTTGGATGGTGTGTTAAGCAACATTTAACGCATGTGAACGATAATTTGTTCGATGTTCACTCTTACCTTTCAATGGCATTGCATGGCTTTGTAGTGACTTGGAAAAATTCTTGTCACTGGTGGCGCTCTTTTGTCCTGATGGGCCTCAAATGTATGGGAACTGCCTTGTGCAGGTTTTCAAAGTTCCAAAAGATGTCAAACTCTTTAAAATATACAGCATCCAAACTTGTGTGCACATTTGGCAAATATTTGCGTCCTGCAATTTCAGTCAAATGAAAAGATAAATTTTAAGTAAATGTACCTCAATTAGAATATGGAAATGCACATAACTTAAACGTTTTTGTCCAGATTACTCAATATTATATATTATTTTTGTAAATGTAAACAGTGTGTTTTAATCAGTGGCGGTGCGTCCATTAACCTCCCTGGCGGTTTTCCCAAGTGTGGCTCGGGGTTAAAATTCAGTACCATTAGCGGTAACCCCGAGCCACACTCGGGATCGCATTGCAGGATCCTGGGGCGGCGTTACTTACCTTGTCCCCGGGATCCTGTGATGTCCCCCGCAGTGTCCGAGGGCTCCGTCCTCCTCCGAAGCCTCTCCGTGCCAGGCTCCGTTCCCTGCGAGCGGCGCGACGCACGGGGGCGGAGCCTGGCGGCAAACTCAAAAAAATGTCAAAATCATAACACATACAGTACTGTAATCTTACAGATTACAGTACTGTATGAAATGATTTCACATCCCTTTTGTCCCCAGTGCTCTGGCCCATGCCCTGCATGCAGTTTTACATGATATACACTGTTCTTTCTGCCTGGAAACTGGAGATTGTCCATAGCAACCAAAAAGTGTCCCTTTACGTCAAAAGTGGCTTTAGACCAGCTAGAAAACAGCGATAGTAAATTAGAACACTTGCAGAATTGAGCGATAGTGAATTGTGGGGAAATTTATTTTATTACTATTTTTTTTAATTTTTTTTAATTATTTATTTTTATTTATTATATTATAATTTATGTTTTTGTGTTTCAAACTTTATCATACCCGGGATATCTACTAGACTCTGGTTTGGACAGATTTAAGTGTGTTATTGTTAAGATTTACAGACCTACAATATAAAACGCCAAATTTCCATGCAAAATAATTGTACCGCTTTCAGCACCTAAAATCCAAAATAATCATACCGCCAGGGAGGTTAAGGGCGTACAGGCGCCGTCCCCTCTCTCCATCCACCCCCTATATGAATAATGGGTAGATTCATGCATTGCATGAATCTATCCATGGCCGCCGCCGCCATCCTCTATTCAGGCATCCGGCCCCTTTTCGGATGCCGGGAGCCTGAATTACAGCGGCGGGGGTGTATTTTTAAAGCACCTGATTAGAGTCATAGGCTCTAATAGGCTTCAAAAAAGGTGAACTCGGAGCGCAAAGCATCGCACTTGCAGTTCACCCAGGTCTGTTAGAAAAGCAAATGAATATTCGCTTTTCTAACACTGAACCGCCTCCCCGCCAATCAGGAAGCGTGGGTGTGTTACCCGTCACCCGCAGTATTTGATGGGCACAGTGGCATCATTTGATGGCACAGTGGCAGCATTTGATGGCACAGTGGCGGCATTTTACGGGCACAGTGGTGGTATTTGATGGGCACAATTTTGATTAATGATTTTAGAAGATTTCTTTGTTTTTTCATTCACAAGGAACTGTTATTTAAACATGGTAATTTATTTTCTATGCACATTATTTATTCACGTTGATTACAGGGTGGTATTTCAATATTATTTTAGCATTTAATTGTAATTATTTGAAAATCACCACTATATTGATAAATAGCAGCGATTATTACAAATGCAAAATAGAGATCATTGATCCTAGCATTAATAGCAGCAGCTACTATTACCCGTGTCTCCCCCACACTTGCATTGTAGTACGTATCTTGTACATTCACTCACACGCTCTATCATTTTTAATATTGCGCGAAATTGATTCAAATATTTGATGGGCACAGTGGCTGCAATTGATGGCACAGTGGCAGCATTTGATGGGCACAATGGGTGCAATTGATGGGCACAGTGGCGGCATTTGATGGCACAATGGCTGCGTTTGGCTCAGTGGGTGCAATTGATGGGCACAGTGGCTGGGTTTGATGGGCACAGTGGCTGCGTTTAATGGGCACAGTGGCTTCGTTTGATGGCACAGTGGCTGCAATTGATGGACACAGTGAGGCTCCAGCCGCCACTGGTTTTAAGAACTAATGAAAATTAAGTAGGGTACTTAAAATATCAAAGTAAATTAATTAACATTTATTTTTATGTTGAAAATTATAAATTTTTTATGTTAAAATTACAAGCCAACAGAATCATTTTTATCAGTATACAGAGAGAGAGACATTTTTGCACAAAAATCCCCCCAAATTTTGCAATGGGCAATATCCATCTACCAATCTAATGCTCCAACAAAGAACACTGTGTTATTTAGGCTTTTGTCTATGATAGAAGATGACCTGGGGCATTACATAATCTAATGCCCCGTACACACGATCGGACATTCCGACAACAAATTCCATGGATTTTTTCCGACGGATGTTGGCTCAAACTTGTCTTGCATACACACGGTCACACAAATCTTGTCGGAAATTCAGAACGTGGTGACAATGAGCCGAGAAAAATTAAGTTCAATAGCCAGTGCGGCTCTTCTGCTTGATTCCGAGCATGCGTGAAACTTTGTGTGTTAGAATTGTGTACACATGATTGGAATTTACGACAACAAATTTTGTAGTCGGAAAATTTGAGATCCAGATCTCAAATTTTGTGTGACGGAAATTCCGATGAAAAATGTCCGATGGAGACTACACACGGTTGGAATTTACGACAACAAGCTCCCATCGAACATTTTCCGTCAGAATATCCGACCGTGTGTACGGGGCATTAGTGTGTGAAATCAATAACACCAAATACACACTGACAAATGTGTACTTTCCTAATTTAAAAATACAATGTTATGTTTATTTAGGTGTCCACAGAATAGGGCAGTCCAGAAGAGGGCAGTCCAGAAGGAATTTGCAGCAACAATAGTAAATCAGGAGCATTGCTTTCTTTGATTGTTATGCCCTGTACACGCGGTCGGATTTTCCAACGGAAAATGTGCGATCGGAGCTTGTTGTCGGAAATTCCAACCGTGTGTGGGCTCCATCAGATTTTTTCCATCGGATTTTCTGACACACAAAATTTGAGAGCAGGCTATAAAATTTTCCGACAACAAAATCCGATCGCGTCAATTCCGACCGTGTGTGGACAATTCCGACGCACAAAGTGCCACGCATGCTCAGAATAAATTCCGAGACGGAACTGCTCGGTCTGGTAAAATTAGAGTTCGGAATGGATATAGCACTTTCGTCACGCTGCAATGGTTTAAATTGTTTAATGCAGCGCACTCTCTTCTTCTTTATAATGCTTGAAGAATGAAGTAGTTTTGCTGCTCATATTCACACAGACTTCTCACAAACTTCATTCTTTATTATTTATCGTGATTTCATCACTATATTTTGATTTGTCACATCTGACTAAAAAATGTAAATTTTTCCGCGTACATCTTCACGCATTTTCTCTCCTTCCCCCACACCATTGATGCAGGCTCATGACCTTCGCTGTCAGAATGTCTGTTCCATCACTCGGATGTGAATAATCAGGTCACATAGTGGGAATGCTCCGTAACACACAACACACCCTTGATGTTGATCCCACTCATATAATGCCCTAATATCTCGGTCCACTCACAGCGATGGTTCCTTTAGGGGTGATTGGACCTGGATCTAACCATGGTCAATATTGAGGTGACCTTTGCCTCTCACTCCGATCTAACCATATAAAGCTACCACTACAGCATAAATTTAGTGCTCTAACACTTGGAATCTTAGACAGTTGGAATTCTATTTACTTTTACTACGCAAAGAACTGACATGTTGTATACGTTATGTGCATTGGCTAAATTGTAAATGGAAAAAGCATACATGCGATATGTCTGTTGCCTCAATGATTGCAATGTATGTTTTCTATACTTTGTTAAACTGTAAAAATCAATAAAATCTTTCTGAAGAAAAAAAAAAATGTAAATTTTTTTTTTTTTTGGTTTGTATTTTTTTTAAGCCTGATCTTGTGTTTTTTTTTTTTTTTTAACTCCTGAATATTTTTGGGTGTGTTTTGTGTGTCAAGTTAGCACAACAACATTATTATCTTGTATTATTTAATCTCAAGGAGGTTGTTTGGTGTTAACAATGTGTTAATTTCACATTATATTTTTGAAATGTACCTGCTTTCTCACAAACAAACTGTCCTTTTTGAAGGATAACACACGTGGGCGAATATAATTGAAATAAAAATTCCTTTATTAAGGGGTCCTAACCAAACAAAGAGGGAAGGCAACGCTTGGGAAACAGCAGAAATTGGCGAAGCCTTTGGCCCCCCAGGGCACACATCAATTATTTCCAGGCAAAATTGGTGGCCTGGGGAGTCCATATATATAAGGGAGTTCAATCTGGTCCAGAAGTCCAAGAGATCATGAACAGCAGCAGATGACATATCTGTCCCCAGGCTGTGGTCATACAAGAGCCTGCATCTTTTCCCAGACTAGACTGAACCCAGGGCCATCACTCTCTGGTCTTCCTTCCACGCTTCCTTCCACGCTGTGTCTGTGGTGGTGGAGTTGTGGCAGGAGGAGGAGAATGGTCCAACTCACACAGGTGGGTATTGGGTGTGATTTCGCCCCCACCCACTTAGTTAAGATTTTATAAAGAATGTCCTCACACATGAGGCGTTGGCCCTCCTGCATGTCCTTCAGTTTTGTGGCAGCTATGCAGGCAAAGGCCTCTTTGCGAGTGGGGAAGGCTCTGAGGGACGCAGAAGCCTCCTGAATCATCCTGAGTGCTGAATCCTGCACGTTACTCCCCTTCCTGGGTCTTTTGTTTGGAAGGCGGATGGGAGGGACCTGCGATTCTGTCAGGCTCCTACTGGGCCTGACCTTCTCCTGGCTGGAATTTGGCCCCGCCTCCTCCTGGCTGCCACTAACCCCCGCCTCCTCCTGGCTGCCACATTCCACAGCCTCCTCCTGTGTGCCACATTCCACAGCCTCCTCCTGGCTGAGGTCTTCCTGTGTATGAAAAAGGGACATCTTTTTAGTTTTTTCTTCATCAATCACACATCATTTTCATCTCATGACTGTTGCAAATTGAATGTTAAGAAATATAAAAGACTATCATTCTGAGCCCAGCAGTTTTCATTCTTGTCCCAATTATGTTTGCCCACTACTGTCTATTGATATGTAAAACACTTTATTAAATCAGCAATTAGTGATCAATAATAACATCTAGTAAACATCATTTATTTATTGGCCAGAAATCTGTAGTAGAATGCTATACCTGGCTCCAGCTGGGCTCCTCCACTTCTTCCTGGCTGGAAGTCCCAGGTTGGACATCGGAAGCCTCAGCTGGGGTGGAGGATAGGGTGGAAGGAAGAGTGGAAGGAAGAGTGGGGAGGGATTCCCTGACTTTAGTGTAGTCTGACAGAAATCGCAGTCTCTCATAGTACCACAGTCTGGGGACATAAATGTCATCTGCTGCAGCTCCGGATCTCTGGGAATCCGTGACCTTCTTGCTCTCCCTAAGATAAGTGCTCCTCAGGCCACCAATTTTGGCTTTTAAATAAGGGATGGTTGCTGTGGGGACCACCGGCTTCACCAACTCCAGCAGTTTCTCAGACGCTGCCTGCCTCTTTTGTTTATTATTGTATTGGGGGTGTTTGATCTGCTACAGACAGGGCAGCTCCCTGTATTTGTCTATGAACAGGGGGAGGAAGTTGTGGTCATTGAAGCCATTCATTTTATCTGCAAAACACAACACAAGACAAACCCTAATGTCAGGCTAAACTCTCCTACTCTTTTCACAATATAGGCCTCAATCTAGAAGCAGTATAGGCCCAAGTTTAAATGTTACCTTCATTATCACAATCGGCGCCTCCGATACTCCTTCCCTTGCTCACAGATCGTACGTACTACGCACACGTGTTACGCTTTATATACACTGCACATGCGTGAAACTCCGCCCGCCCCTGACGTTCTTTCTAGTCTATTCCCCGACCCTTCTCGTTCGGCGCAGTGGGGGAAGAGCACATGACAGAGACAGTGCAGGAGCGTGCTAATTACAGCAATGAGGAGAAGGAAAGCCCGGAGCCAGAAAAGTCCCGATCTCGGAGGAGACGATTTAAGGCCTCAAATATGTCCTTTGGGGAGATGTTGGAGATGGTCGACATCCTGAAGAGGACCGACTATGATGGTAAGTATGGACCTAACCCAAACCCAAATATGAGAAAGGCCAAGATCATGGCGAAAGTTGTCAAGAGTCTGCACAGAAATTTTGGGGTACGACGATCGAAAGATCAACTGAGAAAGCGGTGGTCGGACCTCAAATTAAGGGAGCACAAGCAGTACAGAAGGATCAGGAGAGTGCTGCAAAAAAGTAAGTAGTTGTCCTGTGTTCCTATTCTTTATTTTTCTAATGTTCATGTTCTTTTCTTAACTGTTGTACAGTTTAAAATGGCAACTTTCATGTTCATGGGCGCATTATTCGTTCGTATGAAACATTGTTCGTTCGGCAGAGAAAAAAACATGTTTTGGACATATGCATTTGAATACATTTTTGCTAGCCTACTTCTCTTCAAATAATTTTGGTGTCTAGATGGGTTGGTAACTAGAATGAAATGCAAACTAGATTCTGTGTAAGGAGTGGACACTCAGCAGCTGTTTACTCATCTGGACGCTGGAGCACTAGTGTGGGACACAAGAACACCCTTTTTATTAGGGGTCCCACACAGGTGCTCCAGTGTATACTATAGGGGTGTCTCCATCTGTGAGGCTTGTACAAAACAGGTAAGTATTCAAGCTTGACAAAGGACAAAAATATTTCTTCATCTTGCATCTTGCAATGTTTCATATTCCTATTTCTGCCATCAAATATCTATGTGCTAAGTATACCTATTTTTTTGACATAGGGGAGAAAAGACTCGGAGGACACCACTCATCCGAGGAGACCAGGGACCCCCCACCTCAGGAAGAAGGGGAAATCCCCCAAAGCCAACAGGAGGAGGAGGAGGGAGACGTGGTGGAAATTGTCACCACAACAGGTGAGTGTCTGCGACCACAGGCTCAGGTAAGAGATGTATGCCGGCATATTTATAATACATGGTGTGTTTTTTTTTTTATATTTTTAGGTGATCGTGATGTTTTGGATCCAGGTCATTTCACCAGTGAAAGTGCCCAGATCCTGATCGGGGAGATCATGGGGTGTAATAGGGACTTGGAAAACATCCAGAAAAACATCAATGATGTTAAAAGCAAAATGAAGAACATCATTGGTGTTCTAGGGAGAGTTTAAAACCCCTCGAAATCCCTAATGTAGTTGGCATTTTTTCCAAAAAAATGTGTTGCACCTTTTTTTACCTATTGTCGAAAAGCCAAATTTTGAAGATCCACACAGTGTGTCAACATGTGCTATTTGCCATCACAGGAGATCAATGTATGCGTTTTGGGGGTGCAACCCCTTCCTCAATAATAAAGTAGCTGAAAGGAAGGGGTTGCACCCCCAAAACACGTCCCTTGATCCCCTGTGATGGCAGCTAGCACATGTTGACATTCGGGAATTTGTGTGTACCTTCAAAATTTGGCTTTTTCAGGGGTGACTTCACCCCATCTGAACGCAATATCATACACAGTTTATAAATACTCATATCTGATATTGCCTTCAGTTTCTAACAAAGTTGAACTTTGTAAGTTCCAGATTTGTGTATTTCTTGTTGGTTTTACACATGCCTGTTTTACCTTAAATGACATTTCTACTTTTATTAATGTGACCCAAAAAATTATTATACAACAAACATGTTGGTTTGTTTTAAAAACCTTTGATAAATGCACATGTGATCGTGCTTGTATTAAAAAGATTGATAATCAAGACTGTGTGGATTCTTCTTTCAATGCTCCAAAAAATTTTTGTTGGTAAAATTGTTGGTTTCTGTGACAATGGGGTTATTTCCTAAGGGCAAATACACGTTGCACTACAAGCACAGTTTCAGTGCAGTCTCACCTTTAGTAAATAACACCCAACAGTGCTTTCTAATTTTACACAATTATGCCATTTTCAGGACTCCCCAAATTTCAGTCAGGGTCAGCTAAAAGAAAGCCATGCAGTAAATATTTGTTCAGTTTAAAATATATTTTTATTTAAAAAATGTCTCAGACATTGTCTGGCATATTGATGGCCCCCCTACCCGCAAAGTATTCCATGTACCTTATACGGACCTCGCGGGCACTCAGGGGGGGCAAGCCAGGACGGCCAACTTCAGGCGCCCTCAGGGTTGGTTCATTTACATGAATTCCGGATCCAGGCCCAGCTGAGCCAGCATAATTCACAGAATTTCTCCTTAAAAAGTTGTGGAGAACACAGCAAGCCAGGATGATATGATTGAGTCTATTCTCCGCCATATGTATGGGTGTAAGAAATAGGTGAAACGGCTGGCCATTATTCCAAATGTGTTCTCCACCACTCTTCTGGCTCTGGCCAGCCGGTAATTAAAAACCCTCTGGTCCGGGGTGAGGGTCCTCATAGGGAATGGCCACACAAGATGGTCCCCCAGAGCAAATGCTTCATCCACAACGAAGACGAATGGGAGTCCTTCCGCATTGTCTTCTGGAGGTGGCAAGTCCACTGGATCTGAGCAGCTGTCTTCACGAAAGTCACTTACCACAAACGTCTTGTTCTTATCTTTTGTTTTTTTGCTGGACTCTGATACACCCAATTTCTTCACCATTTTTTCACTAATCTTTAGGGTTTTTTATATCTTTTTTACATCTTTTTTACATTGTATGTCTAAGTTGGGATACCTATGATACATATATTTATATTTACTAGTTTTTCACCTTATGTAATTTTTTGGACTCACTTGTGGATTAACATAGGATTTAGATATCCTGATTAATGCCATTTTTAGTGGATCGCACACTGCTTTTTAGAAGGGGGACTTCTTTGGACTGATTCCTCTCCATGGCACAGACTGTGGTGTTTTAATTTTAATTTTACTGTCATTTTTTACTGTCATTTATTATTTTCTACAAATTGTCACTTATTAATTTGTGATGGTCAGCCACATGGTGTACACTTTTATGCAGGTATGAGACTGACACGATAGCACAGTCCACTCCTTATAGTGTTGGATACTCACATTCACTGTTCAATGAATTTGAGTGATCTAGGGCTTGCACTAAGCACATAAATTTTATTTTATCTACATTTATCTTTGGGGTTCATATATTAATTAAGGTACCCTGGTAAGGTAGCGCCACTCACCCCTAATTAACATTACTTCTACCTTTCAACTCACCCCTTCGGGGTAAGTCTAAGGGGAGGCTGCAAGCCTTCAGGTCCGTGAGCGCGGAAATTCCGTCCCTCAAAGGTATAAGGTCCACCTATCAGATCCCCCCCCCCATGGGCCATTTTGTGAATTTTATGGGGGGGGGGGAGTTTTGAAAGTATTCAGGCCGCCCCTTGCACTACATGCTTTGGGGAATTCATCCATAAATCTGACCACAAAAACCAAAAAACCATCTGTGGGTATAGTGTGTATGGGTTTGGCAAAGTCAGCAGATAGAGGATTGGTATCAGCTGAGTTAGCAGTTGGGGGGAGGAAGGGTTCAAAAAGATTTTGTGAACCCAAAAAAAAAGCCTCTGGCACTCTGCCAGAATTTAAAGCACACATCACAATTTTATATATTTTAGGGGGTATTTAGGGTAAAGCACTACTATGGAGCTGACAAAATACATTAAGTGACTAGACAAGGTGAATATAGGGCCAGGAGAGCATGCTGGGGAGGTAAGTGAAGGTAAATTTGTATGAAGGACAAAAACAAATTAAATAAAAATCCAGCATGTATGAGGACAAAGGGGACATTCACAGCATATTACAATCATGGTAATTAGGGAATGAGGAAAGAAATAAAATACATTAGCAAACATTCTATACAATAAAATGTGATGTAAAAGGATAAAAATCTTACCTTAATATACTCCTTCTGCAGGATCTGTATGATGGCAGAACAGGTCTCCGGGATAATGATCCCCAGAGCCTGGGGGATGATGCCTGTCGAGAACTTAAGGTCCTGCAGGCTTCTCCCCATCGCCAAGTACTGCAGGGTGGCAACTAGCCTCTGCTCCGCAGTGATGGCTTGCCTCATGCAGGTATCCTGCCTGCTGTTATAGGGGGTCAGCAAAGCCAACAAACGGTGAAATACGGGGTCCGTCATCCGGAGAAAGTTCCTGAAATCATCAGGATTATTCTCACGGATCTCACGGAGCAAAGGCATGTGACAGAACTGGTCACGCTGGAGCAACCAATTCTTGGTCCATGAACTCCTCCCCACCCTGTTCATGAACTGGACTTGTGTCAAGATAACCAGACCCCAACACCAAGCTCCCGCACAGCACGAATTCTATGAGGAGTATGTATACGCAACATGGCTAGAAAATGGTCGGCTGCTCAGAACGCAGTAACAGAACGCACTGAAGAACAGCAAAGCCTGTGAAGAGCGACCTGAAAAACAGGAACGAACAAGAACACAATGACAGAGTCAAGGGGAACTCGCTGCACGCACTGAAGAGCAGATACAAACCCACAAGCACAAACTAAACAGCAGAAAATGATCTGAAAACCACGAGTCTGAAAAACCGCAAATCGTCTCTCACCAAACTTTTACTAACACAAGATTAGCAAAAGGAGCCCAAAGGGTGCCGCGCTTGGTTCTGAACTGCCCTTTTATAGTCTCGTCGTACGTGGTGTATGTGACTGCGTTCTTGGCGATCGGAAATTCCGACAACTTTGTGCGACCGTGTGTAGACAAAACAAGTTTGAGCCAACATCCGTCTGAAAAAATCCATGGATTTTGTTGTCAGAATGTCCGATCAATGTCCGATCGTGTGTACGGGGCATTAGACTTTTAATGAAGTTCCTAATTATAATACAATCATATTTATGACATCACCTCAAATTGATATCATTTTATTGGTGATCCCACAGATTTATATATATATGTAGTTATTTTTCTTATGTTGTATAATATACAGTATGTAGTGCTGCCCCCACATGAGCCGCTTGGTAGATTGTGTTCTTTGTTCTTTTACCTCGGCTCTGTGAAAAACCTTAGCCCCTCTGACACACCAGATTAATCAAAGAGGATATTACACTACAATTACTAGCACAACAGGTAATAGATTAGGGGAGTGGTGTGATCTCATACATAATCACATTGGAAGATATCACCCCTAATATAGTGCAAGACCAAAGTATTTCATATAGGAAGAGGGAGTTTAAATATATCTCCAATGGTTTTATACACAAAAAATAAACATCATTAAAAATAATCACACATCTTTATTTGTACATTAAAAAAAAAAAATTCCAATGTTTTAAAAAAAATCAATAAATTTCACACAAGTTTGTGACTTGTGGGGTCCCTGGAGACCATTAGATATAGATAAAGGATTTATCTAATGGTCTCCATGGACCCCACAATTTAAGTCCCTGTATAATCTATAATCTAACTGGCGTGAAATTTATATATATTTTTAAAAGATTGCATAAAAAAAAATTAATATGTCAGTTAACAGTCTCAGGAAGCACACACCAGACTGTTTAGGTATAAAGAAATGCGTTATATTGTTATGAATTAAAGTAGATGGCAATATGTACATATAGGAACAAGTAGAGTATAGGTCAAACATAGCTATCTATAAGGAGTTACTGCATTGTAACAGTTTAGAATAAGAAATAGACATGTATGATTTGTTACAAACTGAAAATTGGACTAAATTTGCATGATTCAGAGATTTGGATGTATCCGAATTTCCAAATCACAATATCAGTGAATTTTAACTAATACAAAATAAATTATGAGGAAAACAACAAATTGATTTGTATTCATTTGTTTTATTTGTATGACATGATACAATAGTCTGGGCCTTTTGTTAATGTTTAAAGCATCCCAAATAATGTAAAGATTCTTTTTGTATTGTGGTTGAGAGACCATTCACCTAATTTGTATGTGAGAGGCCCAAAAAACAGTCAGTTGCAAATGGGGAAATTAATTCAGCTTAAAAACATAATAACTGTTATGTATTCATTCAGATTAATTTGTTTTATTTGGATGAGAGCTGCACAGTAGTCTTTGACTCTTGGATAATCAGCTTATTCTTTTTGCATTCACACTTTTCATTATTATACAAAAATGCAATGCACTACAGTATATATGAAATGGAAACATATTACAATAAATGCAATAAGTGAAATAAGATGGGTTATATATTGTGCAGGAGTGATGCATTTTTGTAGGGCTTGGCCCATTTGGCTGCAATGCTTGTTCAATAGAGTAAGTAAAGTAAAATGTATGTGATTTAAAGTAAATTTCAAATTTCCACAGTTTCACAGTCTAATGCAATTCTTACGTTTGAAAAATGTGGGGCCTAACTGCAATAATTCTGTTGTGTCTGCAAAAAAAAACAATAAGGGCACTTTCACACTTAGGCTCTGGCAACGTTAGTGGTAAAGTGCCGCTAATTTTAACGACGCTTTACGGTCACTTTAGAGGTGCTTTTTTGCCACTAGCGGGGGCACTTTTAACCCCCAATATCGTCCAAAAATGGGTTACAATCAACCGCAAAACACCGCTGCCGAAGCGCTTCGCAGGCGGTTTGGCAGCGCTGCCCATTGATTTCAATGGCAGGAGCGGTTTAGGAGCGTTAAATACAGCACTCCCGCACCGTCCCAAAGATGCTGCTTGCAGGACTTTTTCTCCTGTCCTGCAAGCGCACTGCCCCAGTGTGAAAGCACTTGGGCAGAAGAGGCAGTTTACAGACGCTTTTCAGGTGCTATTTTTAGCGCAAAAGCACCTGTAAAATGCCTCAGTGTGAAAGTGGCCTAATTCTGAATATTTTTGTTATATACAAATGGTTAATCTGCCAAATAATGAATAAATACATTAAAACAAATTTAGCCAATCTTCCGAAATAACAAAAGAATAACAGAACTTTAGAAATTATGAATCGATTCAGAACAATAAATATATACTCGCCTGAAATAACTAATCGTTCCAAAAATGAGTTTCTCATAACAATCATGAATAAACAAAATTATTTAAAGAATGAAACCGAATTGAAACAAAATTTTTCCATCGTGCACATCTCTACTAAGAATCCATATGGTTAGATTAATCTATATCTGGCAATCTGCAAATCATAATTAAGCAATGGCATAGATACAAGTAACAGCAATGATGATCAGTACTGTGTTAATTTTTCTTGTGATCAGTGAGCTATACTGCTTAGAGTACACTCTGTATGAAGTTCTTAAAGAGCAGCTATCTGAGGAGCTCCTAACAGAGACCCACAAATAATAACAGTCAGACAAGTATATACAATAATAGGGAAATGCCAGAATTGTAAACTTAGCCAGGCCAGGGTCATCAATGGGAGGTCAGCAGATGGGGACAGGGAACAAACAGGACAAGGAGAGGATGGCTGGATCAGGTTGGGAGGCAAAGGTAACAGGATCACAGGAGGGACGGGTACAGGTACAAGGCACAGGGTTCAGGTATAGGGATCAGGTTCAGGATCGGGTTCAGGGTCAGGATCAGGGCTCACAGAGTCAGGGCGCAAGGAAGATACCAAGGCAAATTGTGTATGCATTGCCAGGTATTTATACACATCTCCTGCAATCAGGCTCAGGTGATGTCTGATTGCAGGAGATGATGTCGGCTCCACATTGCCAGGAACCACCTGGTGGGCGCCAGTACTGCGGCCCAAAGATCAAATAATATCACTAGCCAGAGAGAGCTCCCCTGACAGTTCCACAGTACTGCACGCCCAATGTCTGACAATGCTACCAGCAGGAGGAACCATTCCTGACAATAAGTACAGTCCCAGTAAAGTATGCATGATGTGGTAAAGGCTGCTAGCCAAATGTCTCTCCCCAATGTGTGCAGTCTCTGCTAACAGATAGATAGATGTGCTCACTCCGGTTGACTCATCAATCCAGAGCACCTGCTGCCATTTTTTTGCACCACAGTTCGTATGTTTTCTTGCATAGGACATAAAAACAAGACTAAAAGACTCAACTATGCACAAAATCACAGAAATTGGGGTGCAGAAAAATGGCAGCAGGTGCTCTGGACTGATGAGTCAAAATTGTAAATATTTGACTGTAGCAAAAGGCAGTTTGTACATGAAGGGCTGGAGAGCAGTAGAATAATGAGTGCAGGTAGCAGTGAAGCATGGTGGAGGCTCTTTGCAAGTGTGGGGCTGCATTTCTGCAAATGGAGTTTGAGATTTGGTCAGGAGCAATGGTGTCCTCAATGCTGGGAAATGCAGGCAGGTACTTATCTATCATGCCATAGCAACAGGGAGGCGTGTGATTGGCCCTAAATTTATTCTGCAGCAGGACAATGACCCCAAAACATACAGCCAATGTCATTAAGGTACTATCTTCAGCATAAAATAGAACAAGGAGTCCTGGAAGTGATGGTTTGGCCCCCACAGAGCCATGATCTCAACATTATCAAATTTGTCTGGGAATGTATAAAGAGACAGAAGGATTAGAGGCAGCCTACATTTACCAACGATCTGTGGTTAGTTCTCCAAGATGTTTGGAACGACCTACCTGCTGAGTTCCTTCGAAAACTGTGTGCAAGTGTACCTAGAAGAATTTATGCTTTTTTGAAGGCAAAGGGTGGTCACATTAAATATTTATTTGATTAGGATTTCTCTTCTGTTCACTTACTATCCATTTTGTTAATTGATAAAAATAAGTAATTCTTAATTTACAGCATTTTTTCACACTTGCTTAAAAGAGAAGTATGTTTTTTTTTTTATAATTGCCCATTCATATTTACCTATGTGGATGCAGCATCTGTCCCCCGCCGCCTCTTTACTGAGAACTGAGCCACCGAACACCGCCGATGGCTCGGTTCTCTCACTTCCCCGAGTAGAGAGCTGCTGACTGTCAATCAGCAGCTCTCCTGCTCTGCTCCTCCACACTCACTGGAGCGCTGAGCTGTGGAGGGGCGGGGAGCAGCCGACTCAGCGGCTCGCTGTGAGGCTGAGACTGCTATCAGTTCAGGCACCTGGTGGATCCAGACTTCGGAAGTCGGGATGACGCGGTGCCTGGACTGGTCCTGGTGACATCAGCAGAGAGCGGACTTTAGACCTCTCTCTGCTGAAAATGGGTCACAGGAGTACAAAACAAATTGCACTCCTGTGACCCAGAGGAGAAGCCCACCTTAAGACTCTTGCACATTAATATACAGTGTATATATATATATATATATATATATTTATTTTATATTTTTTTTATATAGATATATATTTTTTATATTTTTTTTATATAGATATATATAATTTTTTCTTCCTATTGTATAAAGGTCTATTTATTTTAATCACATAAAAAGCAGTACAGCGCATATATTAAATAATAAAAGAAATAAATAAAAGTCCATATATCAATGGTGAAATGCAGACAAATCCAAGCGGAGTGCGGGTGACGTCACGATCCAGTCACGTTCGAATGCCGTTCATTCGAACGTGACTGGATCGTGACGTCACCCACGCTCCGCTTGTCTATCCTATGTGGATCATCCACCCACACTCACGCTCGCATCCTTCGCACTGGGGCACAGTGCATCATATTGTAAGTGTTTCCGCTACTTTTTAATAAAGGTTTTAGCAGTATTCAGAGAGCACTAGATTTTTTCATATCTCTTTCATGTGACTACTGCCCACGTACCCGCTGTTGATGTCTGATCAAATCCTGTATGCATCTCCTCCTGCCATTATCCCTGTGAAGGAATTGCTGTTTTGACCTGACTGATTGACTCAGGGGTCCATCTATAGAGGTGAGCGGCTTGTGTCACTGAGGGTGGAGGTCCATTTTTCACTACAGTCACTCTGCAAGCTTTTTTCATGTCACCTGTGTCACCGGAGGAATTGCTGGATTTGTCTGCATTTCACCATTCATATACGGACTTTTATTGATTTCTTTTATTATTTAATATATGCGCTGTACTGCTTTTTATGTGTATCTTTTTGGGATTTGATAAATTTACCCTCAGTACCACAGCTGCTTTCAGTTAGGGTTTATGGTCCGTCCTGGTTGATTCTGGTGTGTGTATTGCTGCTGTCTGTTGGTGTGTGTATTGCTGCTGTCTGTTGGTGTGTGTTTGCTGCTGTCTGTTGGTGTTTGCTGGGTTGCATTTTGGGGACTTTTCCTTTTAGTTTTTAATTTGCCTTTTGCTGTCACTTTTTAAATAGCTTTTTTTTTTTTTTTTTTTTTCTGTTTCATCAGTCTATCAATTAAGGGGTGTGGTTAATTGCTCACAGGTGCCCAGGTGCCTATTTAACTTGTTGTAGGACTCAGTCTGAGCGTGCTCAGTTTGAAGCGGTGGAGCTTGGTGTAAGTGGAGCTGGATTAAGTGGGAGTTAAAAACAAGAGTTTAAAACAGGAGGTTATAACAGGGGTCATAGTACCTGTGTAGGGTGAGTATCTGAGTGTTGTCTGAGTAGTGTGTGTGGATCCTTAGTACTTGTGTATTGTGTACCTGTGTATTGTCTTGTCGTGTACCTGTGTATTGTCTTGAGTATTAGTGCCAGGAAGCTAGTTGTTAGGTAATTTGGACAGGGTAAAATCCCCAAATCCTCACTAAATTTAATAGGTACGATGCCCGGCGGGTGTGGAGAGGCGACTCTTTGTACATCTTGCCGCATGTATGCGTTCCTTGATCATCCGATCGAGGGCGAATACTGCTGTGCAAAATGTAAGCACATTGTTTCCCTGGAAGCCCAGGTTCTGAATCTGGGGAAGCAACAGTCAGCACTGAGAAGTCCCTCCATACTAAAGGTGAGCCAGGAATGTACACGGCAGGTGCCGGCAGGGGCCAGCACAGAGGCGGGTGGAGACAAAGAGGTGCAGGCACTAGCAAAGAGTAGATGGGTGACAGTCAGGAGGGGTAGAGGGGGAAGTGCCAGGGAGTCCGATCCAGGACTGGAGCATCCCAATAAGTACGCTCCATTGAGTGACATTGGTGCGGAGAAGTTATTGCCCTGCTTAGCTTAGTATCGTCTGCAAATACAAAGATGGAACTGTTTATCCCATCCTCCAGGTCGTTTATGAACAAATTAAATAGGATTGGTCCCAGCACAGAACCCTGGGGGACCCCACTACCCACCCCTGACCATTCTGAGTACTCCCCATTTATCACCACCCTCTGAACACGCCCTTGTAGCCAGTTTTCAATCCATGTACTCACCCTATGGTCCATGCCAACGCACCTTATTTTGTATAGTAAACGTTTATGGGGAACTGTGTCAAATGCTTTTGCAAAATCCAGATACACCACGTCTACGGGCCTTCCTTTATCTAGATGGCAACTCACCTCCTTTCATATTGGTGAGAGGACCCTGATAGTTATGTTGAGCGCCTGTTACTGCATGCAATCAATAAAACTGTGATATTGACAATAAATACTTGTGGACTGCCACTACCCTCCCCTGCTGTGAATCTGAGGGGATAATGTACGGCGTAATATGGCTTTCCTTCCCTCCATATCAATACTGACATGGCGGATAAGGTACATGGGCACAGTGAGGCTTGCAATGAGCACAGTGAGGTGGCAGTAGCTGCTACATTCTCACCCTCGGCTTATACTCGAGTCAATAGGTTTTCCCAGTTTTTTGTGGTAAAATTAGGTGCCTCGGCTTATATTCGGGTCGGCTTATACTCGAGTATATACGGTATAGGTTTTGACTTCTATGGATGAAGCACTGTCGAATTACATTACATTCATTTTTTTTAGCCCTGAGGGAGGGAGCCTCTTGAAACTCTTGAAACTGTAAAATGTTCGATTTCTATTCTATGATATATAATTTTTACTGGACATAATACAATAATACAGTGTGTTTGGGTGCTTTCACTTACTAAGGCAAGAGCCAGACTTTCCCTGTTCTTCAGAGAGCTGGCTAAAAAAACTCATCACGCCAAATTAGATACCTTATCAGGATTCTTAAAGTGGTTCTAAAGGCACAAGTTTTTTTTTACCTTCTCTGTGCAGCAGCCCCCCAATACTTACCTCAGCCCCCTCTCAATCCAGTAATGTCCAGGAGAGCCTTGGCTCTCCGAGGACTCGTACTCCTGATTGGCTTTTGGCAGCAGTGGGAGCCATGGGCTGTACCAGAACCATTGCACAGAGCAGGGAAAGGAAAGACAGATTCTGGTGGTAGGGGACTCAATTCTTAGAAGGACAGAGAGGGCAATCTGTAACCAAGACCTGAAGCGCCGAACAGTATGTTGTCTACCGGGCGCTCGGGTTGGGCACATCACGGATCTTGTGGACAGATTACTGGGAGGGACTGGGGAAGACCCGGCTGTCATGGTGCACGTTGGCACCAATGACAAAGTCAGAGGCAGATGGAGTGTCCTAAAGAACGATTTTAGGGACTTAGGAGCTAAATTGAGGAAAAGGACCTCCAAGGTAGTGTTCTCAGGAATACTACCGGTACATCGAGCCACACCAGAGAGGCAGAGGGAGATTAGGGAAGTAAACAAGTGGCTGAAGAGCTGGTGTAGTAAGGAGGGGTTTGGGTTCCTGGAGGACTGGGCTGACTTCTCAGTCGGTAACCGGTACTATAGAAGGGACGGACTGCACCTAAATGAGGAGGGTGCAGATCTGCTGGGAATGAAGATGGCCAAAAAGTTAGAGGGGTTTTTAAACTAGGCGATGTGGGGGAGGGTCCAGAGACAGTGATAGCCAGCGCGGAAGATATTCCAGAGGGTAGTATTGGGGGCATTAGTGGTAGGTTAACCAAAGCACAAAAACACAAGGTGAGTATAGTAGCAAGTCCAAGTTGCAATCTTGAAACACCCAATACGAGGACAATATGCGACCGGTCTAAACTATGTGGCATGTTCACCAATGCCAGGAGCCTGGCAGACAAGATGGGTGAACTAGAGATACTGTTGTACAAGGAGGATTTGGATTTTGTGGGAATTTCAGAGACCTGGTTCAACAGCTCTCATGATTGGCTGGCAAACATTCAAGGGTATACCCTATACCGCAAGGATAGAGAGGGTAAAAAAGGGGGAGGGGTATGCCTATATATCAAGAATAATGTACAAGTGAATGTGAGAGATGACATCACTGAGGGGGCTAGGGAGGAGGTGGAATCTTTATGGGTAGAGCTCCAAAGGGATGAAGCTAAGGGGAAAATAATACTGGGAGTATGCTATAGGCCCCCTAACCTGAGGGAGGAAGTGGAGACGGATCTCCTATCACAAATTGGATTAGCAGCAAGGATGGGAAGTGTTATCATAATGGGGGATTTTAATTATCCAGACATAGACTGGGCGGAGGGAACCGCGCATTCATTTAAGGCTCGCCAGTTCCTTAATGTCTTGCAGGACAATTTTATGGGTCAGATGGTAGACGCACCAACTAGAAATAAAACATTACTAGATCTACTGATTACCAACAATACAGACCTGATAACAGATGTGGAAATACGGGGCAATTTAGGTAACAGCGATCACAGGTCAATTAGTTTCAGTATAAATCACACAAATAGGAGACATGAAGGGAACACAAAGACACTGAATTTCAAAAGAGCCAACTTCCCTAAACTACAAACCTTGCTAAAAGGCATAAATTGGGATAAAATATTAGGAACAAAGAATAAGGAGGAGAGATGGGTTTGCTTTAAGAGCATATTAAATAAGGGCATTAGCCAATGTATCCCATTGGGTAATAAATTTAAAAGAGCGAACAAACATCCTGGATGGCTTAACTCCAATGTAAAAATGCATATAAAAGCAAAGGAGAAGGCCTTCAAAAAATACAAGGTTGAGGGATCATCCACAGCATTCAGAATTTATAAAGAATGCAATAAGAAATGTAAGGGTGCAATTAGGATGGCTAAGATAGAACATGAAAGACACATAGCGGAGGAGAGCAAAAAAAATCCCAAGAAATTCTTTAAGTATGTAAACAGTAAAAAAGGGAGGACAGACCATATTGGCCCCATAAAGAATGAGGAAGGACATCTGGTTACAAAGGATGGGGAGATGGCAGAGGTATTGAATTTATTCTTCTCCTCAGTCTTCACGAGTGAATCGGGGGGCTTCAGTAACCAAAACTGCAGTGTTTATCCTCATGACACAACACAGGAAGCACCTACATGGTTAACAGAGGATGGAATTAAAATTAGACTTGAGAAACTTAACATTAATAAATCACCGGGACCAGATGGCTTGCATCCGAGGGTACTTAGGGAACTCAGTCAGGTGATTGCCAGACCGTTGTTCCTAATTTTTACAGACAGTCTATTGACTGGAATGGTTCCAGCTGATTGGAGAAAAGCCAATGTAGCACCAATATTTAAAAAGGGCCCAAAAAACATCCCTGGAAATTACAGATCAGTTAGCCTAACATCAATAGTATGTAAACTCTTGGAGGGGATAATAAGGGACTATATACAAGATTTTAGTAATAAGAATGATATCATTAGCAGTAATCAGCATGGATTCATGAAGAATCGTTCTTGCCAAACCAATCTATTAACCTTCTATGAGGAGGTGAGTTGCCATCTAGATAAAGGAAGGCCCGTAGACGTGGTGTATCTGGATTTTGCAAAAGCATTTGACACAGTTCCCCATAAACGTTTACTGTACAAAATAAGGTGCGTTGGCATGGACCATAGGGTGAGTACATGGATTGAAAACTGGCTACAAGGGCGTGTTCAGAGGGTGGTGATAAATGGGGAGTACTCAGAATGGTCAGGGGTGGGTAGCGGGGTCCCCCAGGGTTCTGTGCTGGGACCAATCCTATTTAATTTGTTCATAAACGACCTGGAGGATGGGATAAACAGTTCCATCTCTGTATTTGCAGACGATACTAAGCTAAGCAGGGCAATAACTTCTCCGCAGGATGTGGAAACATTGCAAAAAGACCTGAACAAATTAATGGGGTGGGCGACTACATGGCAAATGAGGTTCAATGTAGAAAAATGTAAAATAATGCATTTGGGTGGCAAAAATATGAATGCAATCTATACACTGGGGGGAGAACCTCTGGGGGAATCTAGGATGGAAAAGGACTTGGGGGTCCTAGTGGATGATAGGCTCAGCAATGGCATGCAATGCCAAGCTGCTGCTAATAAAGCAAACAGAATATTGGCATGCATTAAAAGGGGGATCAACTGCAGAGATAAAACGATAATTCTCCCGCTCTACAAGACTCTGGTCCGGCCGCACCTGGAGTATGCTGTCCAGTTCTGGGCACCAGTCCTCAGGAGGGACGTACTGGAAATGGAGCGAGTACAAAGAAGGGCAACAAAACTAATAAAGGGTCTGGAGGATCTTAGTTATGAGGAAAGGTTGCGAGCACTGAACTTATTCTCTCTGGAGAAGAGACGCTTGAGAGGGGATATGATTTCAATTTACAAATACTGTACTGGTGACCCCACAATAGGGATAAAACTTTTTCGCAGAAGAGAGTTTAATAAGACTCGTGGCCACTCATTACAATTAGAAGAAAAGAGGTTTAACCTTAAACTACGTAGAGGGTTCTTTACTGTAAGAGCGGCAAGGATGTGGAATTCCCTTCCACAGGCGGTGGTCTCAGCGGGGAGCATTGATAGCTTCAAGAAACTATTAGATAATCACCTGAATGACCGCAATATACAGGGATATGTAATGTAATACTGACACATAATCACACACATAGGTTGGACTTGATGGACTTGTGTCTTTTTTCAACCTCACCTACTATGTAACTATGTAACTATTTATTCTAATGTTATGTTACTTACCGTAAATACTCGAGTATAAGTCGAGTTTTTCAGGACATTTTTTTGTGCTAAAAATGCCCCCCTTGGCTTATACTTGAGGCAGGTTATCAGGTGTCGGTATTGATGCGGAGGGAAGCAAAGCCATATTACGCCATACATTGTCCCCTCCGATTCACAGCAGGGCTGTGTGTATAGGAAGTCTGCACCGTCCATGCTGTCCTGCCTCCTCCTCCTCCTTGTCCGTCAGTGACGAGGAGGAGGCGGAGCTTTGTTACAGTGGATGGCGCGGTTCTGGTGACCAGGAGGGAAGGAAATTGGACGGCACGGTTCTGGTGACCAAGAGGGAAGGAAAGCCATATTACGCCATACATTGTCCCCTCCGATTCACAGCAGGGCTGTGTGTATAAGAACCCTCAGAAGATATCTCCAAAGCTGATAGCAGATGTTGGGCGACAGGCCAGAGGCTAGCACCCACTCACATCTGCAGCTTGGCCACGCCCCCCACTTTTTAGAGTTTAGATATTCTTTGATTAAGTTCTGTTATTACAAGTGTATACATACCTCTGATGCTACAATGTAGAACCAGTTACAGAAGTCTGTTCAGAGCGGCACATTAGCATTGTGAACTCTCCTTGAAGCTGTTTTGATGCTATAATATGAATTAATGGGATAATTCTGGAAGTCAGTTGATCTCCTGGTGCTTTTTATTGTTGGACTTCATTTTCATATTGGTGAGAGGACCCTGATAGTTATGTTGAGCGCCTGTTACTGCATGCAATCAATAAAACTGTGATATTGACAATAAATACTTGTGGACTGCCACTACCCTCCCCTGCTGTGAATCTGAGGGGATAATGTACGGCGTAATATGGCTTTCCTTCCCTCCATATCAATACTGACATGGCGGATAAGGTACATGGGCACAGTGAGGCTTGCAATGAGCACAGTGAGGTGGCAGTAGCTGCTACATTCTCACCCTCGGCTTATACTCGAGTCAATAGGTTTTCCCAGTTTTTTGTGGTAAAATTAGGTGCCTCGGCTTATATTCGGGTCGGCTTATACTCGAGTATATACGGTATAGGTTTTGACTTCTATGGATGAAGCACTGTCGAATTACATTACATTCATTTTTTTTAGCCCTGAGGGAGGGAGCCTCTTGAAACTCTTGAAACTGTAAAATGTTCGATTTCTATTCTATGATATATAATTTTTACTGGACATAATACAATAATACAGTGTGTTTGGGTGCTTTCACTTACTAAGGCAAGAGCCAGACTTTCCCTGTTCTTCAGAGAGCTGGCTAAAAAAACTCATCACGCCAAATTAGATACCTTATCAGGATTCTTAAAGTGGTTCTAAAGGCACAAGTTTTTTTTTACCTTCTCTGTGCAGCAGCCCCCCAATACTTACCTCAGCCCCCTCTCAATCCAGTAATGTCCAGGAGAGCCTTGGCTCTCCGAGGACTCGTACTCCTGATTGGCTTTTGGCAGCAGTGGGAGCCATGGGCTGTACCAGAACCATTGCACAGAGCAGGTTAGTATGACACATTTGTTTTTAACCACTTCAGCCCCGGAAGGATTTGCCCCCTTCCTGACCAGGCTATTTTTGCGCTAGGGCACTGCGTCTCTTTAACTGACAATTGTGCGGTCGTGCGATGTTGTACCCAAACAAAATTTACATCCTTTTTTCCCATAAATAGAGCTTTCATTTGGTGGTATTTGATCACCTCTGCATTTTTTATTTTTTTGTGCTAAAAAAGAGCGAAAATTTTGAAAATAAAAACAATATTTTTTACTTTTTGCTATAATAAATATCCTCAATGTTTTTTAACCACTTGACGACCGCCTCACGCCGATGTACGTCGGCAAAGTGGCACGGACAGGCAAAATCACGTACAGGGTACGTGATTTGCCTTCCGCGGGTGGGGGGTCCGATCGGACCCCCCCCCGGTGCCCGAGGCGGTCGTCTTTTGTCCAGCGGCGATCGGTGATGAGGGGGAGACCATCCGTTCGTGGCCCCCCCCTCGCGATCGCCGCCGGCCAATGAAAACACTCCTTTGCTGCTGTATGCTAAACAGCAGCAAAGGAAGTGATGTCATCTCCCCTCGGGTCGGTATTTTCCGTTCCGGCCCGAGGAGAGAAGACATCTATGTGAGTGCACCAACACACACACACACAGTAGAACATGCCAGGCACACAAAACACCCCGATCCCCCCCCCGATCGCCCCCCGATCCCCCCCCAATCACCCCCCCCCCCTGTCACAAACTGACACCAGCAGTTTTTTTTTTTTTTTTTTCTGATTACTGCATAGTGTCAGTTTGTGACAGTTACAGTGTTGGGACAGTTAGTATTACCCCTCTTTAGGTCTAGGGTACCCCCCTAACCCCCCCTAATAAAGTTTTAACCCCTTGATCACCCCCTGTCACCAGTGTCACTAAGCGATCATTTTTCTGATCGCTGTATTAGTGTCGCTGGTGACGCTAGTTAGTGAGGTAAATATTTAGGTTCGCCGTCAGCGTTTTATAGTGACAGGGACCCCCATATACTACCTAATAAATGTTTTAACCCCTTGATTGCCCCCTAGTTAACCCTTTCACCACTGATCACCGTATAACCGTTACGGATGACGCTGGTTAGTTCGTTTATTTTTTATAGTGTCAGGGCACCCGCCGTTTATTACCAAATAAAGGTTTAGCCCCCCGATCGCCCGGCGGTGATATGCGTCGCCCCAGGCAGCGTCAGATTAGCGCCAGTACCGCTAACACCCACGCACGCAGCATACGCCTCCCTTAGTGGTATAGTATCTGAACGGATCAATATCTGATCCGATCAGATCTATACTAGCGTCCCCAGCAGTTTAGGGTTCCCAAAAACGCAGTGTTAGCGGGATCAGCCCAGATACCTGCTAGCACCTGCGTTTTGCCCCTCCGCCCAGCCCACCTAAGTGCAGTATCGATCGATCACTGTCACTTACAAAACACTAAACGCATAACTGCAGCGTTCGCAGAGTCAGGCCTGATCCCTGCGATCGCTAACAGTTTTTTTGGTAGCATTTTGGTGAACTGGCAAGCACCAGCCCCAGGCGTCAGGTTAGCGCCAGTACCGCTAACACCCACGCACGCAGCATACGCCTCCCTTAGTGGTATAGTATCTGAACGGATCAATATCTGATCCGATCAGATCTATACTAGCGTCCCCAGCAG
The DNA here is from genome assembly GCF_042186555.1 of Aquarana catesbeiana. NCBI lineage: Eukaryota > Metazoa > Chordata > Amphibia > Anura > Ranidae > Aquarana > Aquarana catesbeiana. The sequence continues at coordinate 110,144,880 of NC_133325.1, read as the reverse complement.
TTTAGGGTTCCCAAAAACGCAGTGTTAGCGGAATCAGCCCAGATACCTGCTAGCACCTGCGTTTTGCCCCTCCGCCCGGCCCAGCCCAGCCCACCCAAGTGCAGTATCGATCGATCACTGACACTTACAAAACACTAAACGCATAACTGCAGCGTTCGCAGAGTCAGGCCTGATCCCTGCGATCGCTAACAGTTTTTTTTGTAGCGTTTTGGTGAACTGGCAAGCACCAGCCCCAGGCAGCGTCAGATTAGCGCCAGTACCGCTAACACCCACGCACGCACCGTACACCTCCCTTAGTGGTATAGTATCTGATCGCATCAATATCTGATCCGATCAGATCTATACTAGCGTCACCAGCAGTTTAGGGTTCCCAAAAACGCAGTGTTAGCGGGATCAGCCCAGATACCTGCTAGCACCTGCGTTTTGCCCCTCCGCCCGGCCCGGCCCAGCCCACCCAAGTGCAGTATCGATCGATCACTGACACTTACAAAACACTAAACGCATAACTGCAGCGTTCGCAGAGTCAGGCCTGATCCCTGCGATCGCTAACGTTTTTTGGTAGCGTTTTGGTGAACTGGCAAGCGCCAGCGGCCTAGTACACCCCGGTCGTAGTCAAACCAGCACTGCAGTAACACGTGGTGACGTGGCGAGTCCCATAAGTGCAGTTGAAGCTGGTGAGGTGGCAAGCACAAGTAGTGTCCCGCTGCCACCAAAAAGACAAACACAGGCCCGTCCTGCCCATAGTGCCCTTCCTGCTGCATTCGCCAATCCTAATTGGGAACCCACCGCTTCTGCAGCGCCCGTACTTCCCCCATTCACATCCCCAACCAAATGCAGTCGGCTGCATGAGAGGCATTTTTATGTCCTCCCGAGTACCCCTACCCAACGAACCCCCCCAAAAAAGATGTCGTGTCTGCAGCAAGCGCGGATATAGGCGTGACACCCGCTATTATTGTCCCTCCTGTCCTGACAATCCTGGTCTTTGCATTGGTGAATGTTTTGAACGCTACCATGCACTAGTTGAGTATTAGCGTAGGGTACAGCATTGCACAGACTAGGCACACTTTCACAGGGTCTCCCAAGATGCCATCGCATTTTGAGAGACCCGAACCTGGAACCGGTTACCGTTATAAAAGTTAGTTACAAAAAAAGTGTAAAAAAAAAAAAAAATATGAAATAAAAAAAAATAGTTGTTGTTTTATTGTTCTCTCTCTCTCTATTCTCTCTCTCTATTGTTCTGCTCTTTTTTACTGTATTCTATTCTGCAATGTTTTATTGTTATTGTTATTGTTATTATGTTTTATCATGTTTGTTTTTCAGGTGTGTAATTATTTACACTTTACTGTGCTTTATTGTTAACCATTGTTAACCATTTTTTTGTCTTCAGGTACGCCATTCACGACTTTGAGTGGTTATACCAGAATGATGCCTGCAGGTTTAGGTATCATCTTGGTATCATTCTTTTCAGCCAGCGGTCGGCTTTCATGTAAAAGCAATCCTAGCGGCTAATTAGCCTCTAGACTGCTTTTACAAGCCGTGGGAGGGAATGCCCCCCCCCCCCACCGTCTTCCGTGTTTTTCTCTGGCTCTCCTGTCTCAACAGGGAACCTGAGAATGCAGCCGGTGATTCAGCCAGCTGACCATAGAGCTGATCAGAGACCAGAGTGGCTCCAAACATCTCTATGGCCTAAGAAACCGGAAGCTACGAGTATTTCATGACTTAGATTTCGCCGGATGTAAATAGCGCCATTGGGAAATTGGGGAAGCATTTTATCACACCGATCTTGGTGTGGTCAGATGCTTTGAGGGCAGAGGAGAGATCTAGGGTCTAATAGACCACAATTTTTTCAAAAAAGAGTACCTGTCACTACCTATTGCTATCATAGGGGATATTTACATTCCCCGAGATAACAATAAAAATGATTAAAAAAAAAAATATGAAAGGAACAGTTTAAAAGTAAGATTAAAAAAGCAAAAAAATAATAAAGAAAAAAAAAAAAAAAAAAAAAAACACCCCTGTCGCCCCCTGCTCTCGCGCTAAGGCGAACGCAAGCGGCGGTCTGTCGTCAAACATAAACAGCAATTGCACCATGCATGTGAGGTATCACCGCAAAGGCCAGATCGAGTGCAGTAATTTTTCCAGTAGACCTCCTCTGTAAATCTAAAGTGGTAACCTGTAAAGGCTTTTGAAGGCTTTTAAACATGTATTTATTTTGTTGCCACTGCACGTTTGTGCGCAATTTTAAAGCATGTCATGTTTGGTATCCATGTACTCGGCCTAAGATCATCTTTTTTATTTCATCAAACATTTGGGCAATATAGCGTGTTTTAGTGCATTAAAATTAAAAAAAGTGTGTTTTTTCCCCAAAAAATGCGTTTGAAAAATCGCTGCGCAATTACTGTGTGAAAAAAAAAAATGAAACACCCACCATTTTAATCTGTAGGGCATTTGCTTTAAAAAAATATATAATGTTTGGGGGTTCAAAGTAATTTTTTTGCAAAAAAAAAAAACTTTTTCATGTAAACAATAAGTGTCAGAAAGGGCTTTGTCTTCAAGTGGTTAGAAGAGTGGGTGATGTGTGACATAAGCTTCTAAATGTTGTGCATAAAATGCCAGGACAGTTCAAAACCCCCCCAAATGACCCCATTTTGGAAAGTAGACACCCCAAGCTATTTGCTGAGAGGCATGTCGAGTCCATGGAATATTTTATATTGCGACACAAGTTGCGGGAAAGAGACAAATTTTTTTTTTTTTTTTTTTTTTTTTTGCACAAAGTTGTCACTAAATGATATATTGCTCAAACATGCCAAGGAAATATGTGAAATTACACCCCAAAATACATTCTGCTGCTTCTCCTGAGTACGGGGATACCACATGTGTGAGACTTTTTGGGAGCCTAGCCGCGTACGGGACCCCGAAAACCAAGCACCGCCTTCAGGCTTTCTAAGGGCGTGAATTTTTGATTTCACTCTTCACTGCCTATCACAGTTTCGGAGGCCATGGAATGCCCAGGTGGCACAAAACCCCCCCAAATGACCCCATTTTGGAAAGTAGACACCCCAAGCTATTTGCTGAGAGGTATAGTGAGTATTTTGCAGACCTCACTTTTTGTCACAAAGTTTTGAAAATTGAAAAAAGAAAAAAAAAAAATGTTTTTTCTTGTCTTTCTTCATTTTCAAAAACAAATGAGAGCTGCAAAATACTCACCATGCCTTTCAGCAAATAGCTTGGGGTGTCTACTTTCCAAAATGGGGTCATTTGGGGGGGTTTTGTGCCACCTGGGCATTCCATGGCCTCCGAAACTGTGATAGGCAGTAAAGAGTGAAATCAAAAATTTTCACCCTTAGAAATCCTGAAGGCAGTGATTGGTTTTCGGGGTCCAGTACGCGGCTAGGCTCCCAAAAAGTCCCACACATGTGGTATCCCCATACTCAGGAGAAGCAGCTAAATGTATTTTGGGGTGCAATTCCACATATGCCCATGGCCTGTGTGAGCAATATATCATTTAGTGACAACTTTATGAAAAAAAAAAAAAAAAAAAAAAAAAAGTGTCACTTTCCCGCAACTTGTGTCAAAATATAAAATATTCCATGGACTCAATATGCCTCTCAGCAAATAGCTTGGGGTGTCTACTTTCCAAAATGGGGTCATTTTGGGGGGTTTTGTGCCACCTGGGCATTCCATGGCCTCCGAAACTGTGATAGGCAGTGAAGAGTGAAAGCAAAAATTTACACCCTTAGAAATCCTGAAGGCGGTGATTGGTTTTCGGGGCCCCGTACGCGGCTAGGCTCCCAAAAAGTCCCACACATGTGGTATCCCCATACTCAGGAGAAGCAGCTAAATGTATTTTGGGGTGCAATTCCACATAGGCCCATGGCCTGTGTGAGCAATATATCATTTAGTGACGACTTTTTGTAAATATATTTTTTTTTTTTTTTTTTTGTCATTTTTCAATCACTTGGGACAAAAAAAATAAATATTCAATGGGTTCAACATGCCTCTCAGCAATTTCCTTGGGGTGTCTACTTTCCAAAATGGGGTCATTTGGGGGGGTTTTGTACTGCCCTGCCATTTTAGCACCTCAAGAAATGACATAGGCAGTCATAAACTAAAAGCTGTGTAAATGCCAGAAAATGTACCCTAGTTTGTAGACGCTATAACTTTTGCGCAAACCAATAAATATACGCTTATTGACATTTTTTTTACCAAAGACATGTGGCCGAATACATTTTGGCCTAAATGTATGACTAAAATTTAGTTTATTGGATTTTTTTTATAACAAAAAGTAGAAAATATCATTTTTTTTCAAAATTTTCGGTCTTTTTCCGTTTATAGCGCAAAAAATAAAAACCGCAGAGGTGATCAAATACCATCAAAAGAAAGCTCTATTTGTGGGAAGAAAAGGACGCAAATTTCGTTTGGGTACAGCATTGCATGACCGCGCAATTAGCAGTTAAAGCGACGCAGTGCCAAATTGGAAAAAGACCTCTGGTCCTTAGGCAGCATAATGGTCCGGGGCTCAAGTGGTTAAAAGACAAATTTCTTCATCAGTTTAGGCTGATATGTATTCTTCTACATATTTTTGACAAAAAAAATCGCAATAAGCGTATATTGATTGGTTTGCGCAAAAGTTATAGAGTCTACAAACTATGGGAAAAATTTATGGCATTTTTATCTTTTTTTTTTTTTTTTACTAGTAATGGCAGTGATCAGCGCTTTTTAGCGGTACTGCAACATTGCGGCGGACAGATTGGACACTTTTGATATATTTTTGGGACCATTGACATTTATACAGCGATCAGTGCTATAAAAATGCACTGATTACTGTGTAAATGTCACTGGTAGGGAAGGGATTAACACTAGGGGGTGATCAAGGGGTTAAATGTGTTCCCTCATGTGTGTTATTAACTGTATGGGGATGTGACTGACTAGGGGAGGAGACATATCGCTGTTCCTACTTAGTAGGAGCAGACAATCTGTCTCTCCTCTCCTGACAGAACAGGGATTTGTGTGTTTACACACAAATCCCTGTTCTGTCTCTCGTGCTCAGGATCGTGTGTGGCCGGCGGTCAGCACGACCACCGGCCACGCGTATTGGGTCCCCCCGCGTGCGTGTCTGCTATAGCTGTTTAGATCACCCGACACACACCTACGGCGCTTTGTGGGAGAGAGCCAACCTGCCTCAGTATAATGATGCCGGCTGGTCAGTTAGTGGTTAAAGAAAAAAAAAACAAGACTTTAATACCACTTCAACAGTAAGGGTGATGCAGCCCTTCACACACTTACCTTATAACCTGTATGTTTAGTCCAAAAAAGTTGATGAAATATTTTTTAGTTTCGTATTTGAACACCTCACAAATAGTACAGAAAAGTATTAAAAACAAAGATATATTACAGCACATTCCTTCCCATTAAATGTGTTTTTCGCACCAGTAGAAAATAATTTTTTTACAAAAGAGAATGACTTACAACTTGTAAAAAATGATGTTATGTCATTTTGCACATGTTTTATTTTATGCTGGGATTCACTTCTTACCTTTTTACCCATTTAAATATAACGTTAAAATGTTATGAAAATAACTTAATAAAAAAAGAACATTTCTTGCCAAGCGCATACACTATTCGTTGATTTTATATAAGCATTGTGAGAGCTGTCATCAATAGAAAACACGGTTGTTCATGCAAAGGGACCTCTGAGGTTTCAAGTGTTTTGTATATTGGACAAATTAATCATTTATATTTATTTTCTCATGCAAACAAAACGAGTATTGAAAAATTGAGCATGATGTCAGTGTTGTTAAGTAATCATAGTTTAAAACCAGTACTTTAAAAAGTTTGTGCCAGAATACACCATTTGAACTTGGGATTTTATCAGATGGAAATGTTAGTGAGTAAGAAGCCTTGGCCTTGGCAGAAGGAGAGCGTGATGTATAAGTATGTCACACATACAGTATCTATCATGAAAAATGTCAGCTTTTAAATGATCTATTTCCTTCTCTAAATTTTTTTTCCAAATAAACCTCTCTCGTAAAGCTCTCTAAAGATGAAAACAAAGGGGGGGATTTAATAAAATTGTCGCACTCAGAATCTGGTGCAGTTGTGCATAGTAGCCAATCAGACACAGCTTGTTCAATTAAGCTTTGACAATAAAACCTGGAAGCTGATTGGTTTCTGTGCAGACCTGCACCAGATTATGCTCTCTCCAGTTTTAGTAAATCCCCCGCAAAGTGACTCCGTACCAGTAAACTGACTGCTCCTGTAAGGCCCCTTTCACACATGCGGACCGTATGTCCGTATTTCATCCATCCGTTTTCGGATGAAATACGGACATACATGCATCCCTATGGGATAGCGGGTGTCAGCGGATGTACAGCCGCTGACACCCGATGTTGTCCGGCTCCGCTCTCGTCCAATTCTGCGGACGGAAGAAAATCCTATTTTTCTATCCGTCTGCAGAGCGGATCGGATGAACACGGACAGACGGTCCGTGTTCCTCCGATCCCCCATAGGGGAGAGCGGAGATCTGACAGGGCGGTCCCTGCACAGTGTGCGGGTCCCGCCCTGTCATCTGCCGGCTCAGCTGGGGAAAGCGGAGCGATCCCCGCTGAGCAGCGGATAAACACGGGGCGGATCAACACGGATCCGTCCCGTGTGAAAGGGGCCTTACGATAATCTTCATAGCTGCCTAGATGATGGTAACTTCATACAGACATATAGACCATTTTGTTACATCATTAAGTTCTATAGAAAGGTAGCGGTAAACCGCAGTGGGTACATGCAGTTAAGAATAAACTAAGACCCCTTTCACACTGGAGGCGTTTTTCAGGCGCTACAGAAAAAAATAGCGCCTGCATAGTGCCTGAAAAAAGCCTTAGCTGCAAACCCAGTGTGAAAGCCTGAGAGCTTTCACACTGGAGCGGTGCGCTAGCAGGGCATCACAAAAAGTCCTGCAAGCAGCTTCTTTGGAGCGCATTAGGAGCATTGAACTCACCGCTCCTAAATCGCCCCTGCCCACTGAAAACAATGGGGCAGGGCTGCTATACCGCCGGCAAAGCGCCGCTGCAGTGGCATTTTGTTGGCGGATGTAACCCCTTTTCGGCCGCTAGTGGGGGTTAAAACCGCCCCGCTAGCGGCCAAATAGCGCTGCTAAAACGACGGTAAAGCGGCGCTAAAAATAGCGCCGCTTTACCGCTGACACCCGCAGCGGCTTGGTGTAAAAGGGCTCTAAATGGAATGAACAACTAAAGATTTGCTTTTCAAGCTATCGAGGCTGATAAAAAAGACACAAATTAATGCAGCTCTGTAATCATTAATACATCAATAAATGTAGCCTAGAATAAAGAGGAAGGCAAGGATCTTACCAGGCAAGCTGCAATCAGGGGTGTGGGGGATTCATTAAAGGAAAACTGTATTAAAGACACAACTGTCATTTAAAGTGGCACACTAAAATACAGCCACATTTTTTGGCGGAAAGGGCTAGAAGTTCTGTAAAGTTTTTTACTTAGTGCTGCTCACCGAGTGCAAACTTTAATTGCTCTTAAAGGACACCTTACTAATTCAATAGATATCAATCTAATGCTTTAAAAGCAATTAGTCCGCACACAAACTCAGTTTAAAAAAAAAAGGCTGCTACTACCTAGCTTGTTAGCAGGTGCAGTTAGCTAGTCCTCCACTAGGTGGCTCTGTTTCCAGTTTATTTTGGTTAAGGGAAATATGTAATTGGGTGTTAGGCCACTTTAAGAGGAAACCTTCCTTCAGTGGGGGGAGTTAGTGCCTATATACAGTATCTCACAAAAGTAAGTACACCCCTCACATTTTTGTAAATATTTTACTATATATTTTCTATACTTTACTATATATTTTCATGTGACAACACTGAAGAAATGACACTTTGCTACAATGTAAAGTAGTGAGTGTACAGCTTGTATAACAGTGTAAATTTTCTGTCCCCTCAAAATAGCTCAACACACAGCCATTAATGTCTAAACCACTGGCAACAAAAGTGAGTACACCCCTAAGGGAAGATGTCCAAATTGGGCCCAATTAGCCATTTTCCCTCCCTGGTGTCATGTGATTCGTTAGTATTACAAGGTCTCAGGTGTGAATGGGAAACAGGTGTGTTAAATTTGGTGTTATCGCTCTCACTCTCTCATACTGGTCACTGGAAGTTCAACATGGCACCTCATGGCAATGAACTCTCTGAGGATCTGAAAAAAGAATTGTTGCTCTACATAAAGATGGCCTAGGCTATAGGAAGATTGCCAAGACCCTACAGCTGAGCTGCAGCAGGGTGGCCAAGACCATACAGCGGTTTAACAGGACAGGTTCCACTCAGAAAAGGCCTCGCCATGGTCGACCAAAAAAAAAAGCTGAGTGCACGTGCAAACAACTAACAGTATTTGGGTGGCTGTCCTATTCAAGAGGAAGTGGTTCAGGGACTTGAGCAGTTTGGTGCCAAAAACCAGCCAATCACATGCCAAGCAAATTTTCAGAAGCTGCAGGTAGACTCCAAACTGTCATCATGAATTGGTGTTTGTATGCCAAGCTCCTCTTTCATATTAGCAAGACCTATAAAAGTTTAATACCATACAGTATATGCAACAGCACGTCCATTTAGATGTCCATGAGGTAGTGCAACTCTGAAAAGTGTGACAGCAACAGTAAATCAGGACCATTGTGATTTCTACAGTCTTTTAATGCAGGCTATCCTGCATTGACAACCCATCAAACATATATCAATATATTGTTGATCCCATAGATTTTTTTTCATCATATATACTATATAGTATAAAAATATAAATAGACATTTATATGATTTGAAGAATCTGTGAGATAAAATATTTATATATTGTATACAGGGCTGCGGATAAGGCAGTACAACTGGTCCTGTTGTACTGGGCCCAGGCCTCATCAGCTAAACAGGGAGGCCCAGGGCAGCTTTATTGTTCATTTCTGCCTAAATGAATACATTAAATTTATTACAGCACATCCCCGCACCTTCTTGCTTACCGGAGCTTAAATTACATTTCCCTGTGCCCCATCACGTCAACAGAGGGGCCCGGGAGGTGAGAGCGTAGGTGGATAAAGTGAGTGCTGCTGTTCCACTGCACCCCAGGGGGTGGCCCCATCAGGAAGGCTGTACAGGGCCCCATGATGTTTAACAGCAGTCCTGATATATATATATACATATTTCATCTTATAGATTCTTCAAATTATATAAATGTTTATTTAGATTTTTATGTCTTGACTCCAATGAATTAACTACTGTTAGCCCTGAGGAAGGGGGCCCCTTGGAACCCCCCAAAACATGTGGGATTTGTATTCTGTGAGACTATAATAAAAATATACTGTATATATTTTTTGTTCTGACATAATATAACGTCCACATACATCTATGACTTATTGAGAAACTCAAATAACTTTAGTCCCTTCTCTCCAAAGAGCTGTCTAACAAAAACTCATCACACTGAATGAGACACCTTATCAGGACCCTTAACAGTAACAGAGATGCATTTTGGCCAGAAGAGACATCCCAATCCAGCAGCTGTATGCTCTCAGCCCCCCTCACACCTGTATGTTCTCAGCCCCCCTCAAACCTGTACGTTCTCAGCCCCCTTCACACCTGTAAGGTCTCAGCCCCCCTCACACCTGTATACTCGCAGCCCCCCTCACACCTGTATGCTCTCAGCATCAGCCCCCCTCACACCTGTACACTCTCAGCTCCCCTCACACCTGTATGTTCTCAGCCCTCCTCAAACCTGTATGTTCTCAGCCACCCTCAAACCTGTATGTTCTCAGCCCCCCTCACACCTGTACGCTCTCAGCATCAGCCCCCCTCACACCTGTACACTCTCAGCTCCCCTCACACCTGTATGTTCTCAGCCCCCCTCAAACATGTACGCTCACAGCCCCCCTTACATCTGTACGCTCGCAGAACCCCAACACCTGTATGGTCTTAGCCCCTTCACATGTGTATATATGACACACACACACAGACAGACATGTACACAAACATGTACACAGACACACACATATGTACACAGACACAGACAAACATGTACACCATATGCCCTGAGTCTGTTGCCGCTCCTAGATCCAGTTTATAAACATATCAATATATACACATATATACTTTGATTACCCATTGACAATATGACATGTTTTTTCAAAGGTGACTCCCCTTCTCTACTTGCGGACCTGGCTCCATGTGTGTGGCTCCGGGTTCTGGGGGTGGCGGTTCGTTTCCCCCGGGAGCTGCGATGCACAAATGGGGTTTACTTTCCCCTGCTGTCTCCGCCTCTCCATTCCGGAAGGGGCGGAGCCATCAGTGCATCGGCGTCATGCCGTGTGCCCCGGTGGGAGACTTCCGCGTTGGCGGTGTCTCCACTTCCTGGGCACTGTTGGCATCCGGACGATGGGCGGGTGCCTCTGCTGTGTCCCGCCGCACGCTGGCGGGCGCGGTGTGTGCGGCTTCCCCCCACGACGTTTGTATGACGTTGGGGGCGGAGGCTACGGCGGACGTCCGGGTATTTAGGCGGGGGTTCTGGCATGGTCAGTCTTCTCTTCATTTGGCTCCTTCCACACACTGGTGAGAGATCATACTGGTAGGCATCACCATTATACCCTTATTTATACATGTTACCCCACCAATGCACCTATTATTCATATAGTACACCTTGGAAATATCACTTGCAACTTTTTGACTTTTATTTCTGCTCACTCATTATTTCTTACTTACCTGTTTGGTTGTACCCCCCTCTTCTTCACTTCTGCAGTTTTTCTTGTCCTTTTTCTTTGCTAACTTCCTTCATTTCTTCTTTCTCTTCTCTTTTTTTATCCCTTTTTTTCTGTTTCCTTTTTTCCTTCCCCTTCAATATCCCCCCCCACTTTTTCTTTTTCACTTCCCTTCCTGTCACATCACACCTCCCCATGTTCTGCAGGACACTCCTGTATTTCTTGTACCCCAGTCTACTACCTTATACTTTCATTACAATGGGATATGAACCATTTAAGTTTTATAAATACACATATTCATGTACTTTACTATGGTGTACATGCTACGTAGGACTTTTAGATGATTGAGTATACCTCAATAAATATATTTACATCTATACATTCTATTATAGAGAGTATGCCCTGCTAGACCCATGGGTTACACTTGGGCTGACATCCTTTTTACCTTTTTTCTGTTTTCTGTTCTGCTTTTACTTTCTTTTTCATGCACTGCTGGACACCCTGCACCCACCATACTCAAGCATACTATTGTATATATTTTTGGATATGGCTACTGCCACTACCTTAGATACAGATACATTTTTGTTATACTTTATTACAGCGAGTACGCTCTTCAACTATTATGGGTGACAGTCGGGTCCATTTCTCTTTTCTCCATCCACTCGCCATGCCTGCCCTGTGCCTGATCCTGGACCTCCGCGTCGTGGTCTCCTCCCCCTCAGCTCCCGGGGGAGATGCATTCCCGCCGCCCCCTGCCTGGGGCCGCCCTCTTTGGGGTCAAGTGCCTGACAAGTAGGTATCGGATTACTAGCTCTGACTTCATGTTGTTGTCCTACTACAAACCATACTTCAATACATTTTTTCTTGTTATTACAGACATCAGATATACACATCAGCCCCTGATGAAGCGAGGAGAGCTTGCGAAACGCGTCGGGTTAGAGATGTATCATGTATATCTGTACTTTTTATACTTTGATGTTATGTCATGATGGTTATGTCTTTAGGACCATTTTATCATGTTGCTGTTCTTATGTAACTGTCACCTATGTTTATGACCTGTACTGGATGATATTTATTCCAATAAATCTTGTTACTTATATACTCTTTCTATTTATATGTGATCACCATGGACACTTCATTTAAAGTCCCACGGGCAAAAATTCTTTGTTTCTTTATGCAATATAGGGATGGAGGTGTCTCATGTTAGGGAGCAGCTCTCAGACTTTCTCCTTTTTCTATTGAACCCAGGTGGAAGACACCATATGCCCTGAGTCTGTTGCCGCTCCTAGATCCAGTTTATAAACATATCAATATATACACATATATACTTTGATTACCCATTGACAATATGACATGTTTTTTTAAAGGTGACTCCCCTTCTCTACTTGCGGACCTGGCTCCATGTGTGTGGCTCCGGGTTCTGGGGGTGGCGGTTCGTTTCCCCCGGGAGCTGCGATGCACAAATGGGGTTTACTTTCCCCTGCTGTCTCCGCCTCTCCATTCCGGAAGGGGCGGAGCCATCAGTGCATCGGCGTCATGCCGTGTGCCCCGGTGGGAGACTTCCGCGTTGGCGGTGTCTCCACTTCCTGGGCACTGTTGGCATCCGGACGATGGGCGGGTGCCTCTGCTGTGTCCCGCCGCACGCTGGCGGGTGCGGTGTGTGCGGCTTCCCCCCACCGACATTTGTATGACGTTGGGGGCGGAGGCTACGGCGGACGTCCGGGTATTTAGGCGGGGGTTCTGGCATGGTCAGTCTTCTCTTCATTTGGCTCCTTCCACACACTGGTGAGAGATCATACTGGTAGGCATCACCATTATACCCTTATTTATACATGTTACCCCACCAATGCACCTATTATTCATATAGTACACCTTGGAAATATCACTTGCAACTTTTTGACTTTTATTTCTGCTCACTCATTATTTCTTACTTACCTGTTTGGTTGTACCCCCCTCTTCTTCACTTCTGCAGTTTTTCTTGTCCTTTTTCTTTGCTAACTTCCTTCATTTCTTCTTTCTCTTCTCTTTTTTTATCCCTTTTTTTCTGTTTCCTTTTTTCCTTCCCCTTCAATATCCCCCCCCACTTTTTCTTTTTCACTTCCCTTCCTGTCACATCACACCTCCCCATGTTCTGCAGGACACTCCTGTATTTCTTGTACCCCAGTCTACTACCTTATACTTTCATTACAATGGGATATGAACCATTTAAGTTTTATAAATACACATATTCATGTACTTTACTATGGTGTACATGCTACGTAGGACTTTTAGATGATTGAGTATACCTCAATAAATATATTTACATCTATACATTCTATTATAGAGAGTATGCCCTGCTAGACCCATGGGTTACACTTGGGCTGACATCCTTTTTACCTTTTTTCTGTTTTCTGTTCTGCTTTTACTTTCTTTTTCATGCTCTGCTGGACACCCTGCACCCACCATACTCAAGCATACTATTGTATATATTTTTGGATATGGCTACTGCCACTACCTTAGATACAGATACATTTTTGTTATACTTTATTACAGCGAGTACGCTCTTCAACTATTATGGGTGACAGTCGGGTCCATTTCTCTTTTCTCCATTCACTCGCCATGCCTGCCCTGTGCCTGATCCTGGACCTCCGCGTCATGGTCTCCTCCCCCTCAGCTCCCGGGGGAGATGCATTCCCGCCGCCCCCTGCCTGGGGCCGCCCTCTTTGGGGTCAAGTGCCTGACAAGTAGGTATCGGATTACTAGCTCTGACTTCATGTTGTTGTCCTACTACAAACCATACTTCAATACATTTTTTCTTGTTATTACAGACATCAGATATACACATCAGCCCCTGATGAAGCGAGGAGAGCTCGCGAAACGCGTCGGGTTAGAGATGTATCATGTATATCTGTACTTTTTATACTTTGATGTTATGTCATGATGGTTATGTCTTTAGGACCATTTTATCATGTTGCTGTTCTTATGTAACTGTCACCTATGTTTATGACCTGTACTGGATGATATTTATTCCAATAAATCTTGTTACTTATATACTCTTTCTATTTATATGTGATCACCATGGACACTTCATTTAAAGTCCCACGGGCAAAAATTCTTTGTTTTTTTTTTTCTATGTACACAGACACATGTACACAGACACACATGTACAACAGCCCTTACTTGTAAGGTGGTGTTCCTTCCTGGTCCCAGCTCTTGTGCAGAACACACAAAGAGTGCACATGCAGAAATTTGCCAAAGGTGGCAGCAAAGAGCCCGATGCCAGCTCAATGACACAAAGCAGCACTCAAACAGAAAGCCAGCTCAGCCAAAGAGCTCTCCTGCACCCGCCCCTGCCTTCTCCCATCTGGCCAGGCCCGTCCAGACGCCCTGGCCTCTTACAGGTGTATGGGCTGTAACCCCCTGATGGCAGCCCTGGGAGATCCCTTCCAAATGTATTTTGTCTCACAAAAGTCGCATTTATGTGGTTTCTATTCGAGAAGAGATAAAAAACTGACTGTGTAAGCTTTCCTTGCTTTCTGAGGAAGAAGCCATCTATTATTCTGCAGCTAGGCAGCTTGCACTGACTCCGAAACCTCAACACACGCTACAACCCAGAACCTGTCATCCAGATTAACCAAGCTCATCTTTTGCTCACAATATGGACTCAGGTATTATTGGATGAATATATTTCATATTTGTGATTGTCTTGTATTTCTTGTATATCTTTCCATCCAACGACGGTTTATCTAATGAGCAGCAACACAGTACTTAAAGAGTACTATTTTCTTACTGCTAATAGGGACCCATCACATTTTCTGGTCTCTCCTATTGTTGTTTTTTAATGTTTTATTACTTACTGTTACTTACTGTTATGTATTTCGGGTGTATACCTCATTTACGGGCCACTTGACATGTCTACCATTGTAATTCTCTTTTTTATTGCGTTTATTGCTCCATTTCCTAAACCAGATTACTCTACCTTATGGGCGATTTTCTACTACCAAGTTTACCTATTATTGACTTATGTTCCCCCTTGAGTTGCATAAATTGCCCAAACTAGCAAACAACCTGGTCCTGATGGCTTCAACCTTTATTAAATAATGATATTTGAAGCGCTTCACAATGTGCATGAAAATGAATATATAAGAATAAATATAAATATAAATAGTCAAATAAATCCAGCGGTGAGTAAAAGTTCCTAAAAAATCCAGCAATCAAAATAGTGTAAAATTATAAAAAATTAGTGACACCAAATGTGTAAAAAAATTCACATAAAAAATCCACATAAAAATAAATATATAGGGATGTATTCAGAAGGTTCAATTATACAGGTGTAGAATCCTGATTGGTATAGAGCTTTTGATCACTAGCAAAGCTGTTTAAAAACACTTGCTTAATCAAGGTGCTCATTGACCTTCATAGAACCCCTGGCAAAAATTATGGAATCACCAGTCCCTGAGGATGTTCCTTCAGTTGTTTATTGTTGTAGAAAAAAAGCAGATCACAGACATGGCCAAAAACTAAAGGCATTTCAAATGGCAACTTTCTGGCTTTAAGAAACACTAAAAGAAATCAAGAAAAATAATTGTGGTGACCAGTAAGAGTTAGATTTATAGAACAAGCACAGGGAATAAATTATGGAATCACTCAATTCTGAGGAAAAAATTATGGAATCACCCTGTAAATTTTCATTACAAACACTAACACCTGCATCAGATTAAATCTGCTTGTTAGTATGTAGGTAAAGAGGGTAAATCATCACGCAGTGTTGCACAAGATGTTGGTTGTT
Source organism: Aquarana catesbeiana (assembly GCF_042186555.1). Lineage (NCBI taxonomy): Eukaryota > Metazoa > Chordata > Amphibia > Anura > Ranidae > Aquarana > Aquarana catesbeiana. The sequence continues at coordinate 110,129,378 of NC_133325.1, read as the reverse complement.
CACAGTCCGCTGTGTCTAAAACATGGACCAAATACAAACAACATGGGAAGGTGGTTAAAGGCAAGCATACTGGTAGACCAAGGAAGACATCAAAGCGTCAAGGCAGAAAACTTAAAGCAATATGCCTTGAAAACAGAAAATGTACAACAAAACAAATGAGGAACAAATGGGAGGAAACTGGAGTCAACATCTGTGACCGAACTGTAAGAAACCGCCTAAAGGAAATGGGATTTACATACAGAAAAGCTAAAATAAAGCCATCTCTAACACCTAAACACAAAATGACAAGGTTACAATGGGCTAAGGTTACAATGGGCTAAGGAAAGGCAATCGTGGACTGTGGATGATTGGATGAAAGTCATATTCAGTGATGAATCTCGAATCTGCATTGGGCAAGGTGATGATGCTGGAACTTTTGTTTGGTGCCGTTCCAATGAGATTTATGCAGACGACTGTCTGAAGAAAACATGCAAATTTCCACAGTCAATTATGATATGGGGCTGCATGTCAGGTAAAGGCACTGGGGAAATGGCTGTCATTAAATCTTCAATAAATGCACAGGTTTACATTGAAATTTTGGACACTTTTCTTATCCCATCTATTGAAGGATGTTTGGGGATGATGAAATCATTTATCAAGATGATAATGCATCTTGCCTTAGAGCAAAAACTGTGAAAAAATTCCTTGAAGAAAGACACATAAGGTCAATGTCATGGCCTGCAAACAGTCCGGATCTCAATCCAATTGAAAATCTGTGGTGGAAGTTAAAGAAAATGGTCCAGGACAAGGCTCCAACCTGCAAAGATGATTTGGCAACAGCAATCAGAGAAGGCTGGAGCCAGATTGATGAAGAGTACTGTTTATCACTCATTAAGTCAATGCCTCAGAGACTGCAAGCAGTTATAAAAGCCAGAGGTGGTGCAACAAAGTACTAGTGATGTTTTGGAGTGTTATTTTGTTTGTTTTTCATGATTCCATAATTTTTTCCTCAGAATTTAGTGATTCCATAATTTATTCCCTGTGCTTGTTCTATAAATCTAACTCTTACTGGCCACCACAATTATTTTTCTTGATTTCTTTTAGTGTTTCTTAAAGCCAGAAAGTTGCCATTTGAAATGCCTTTAGTTTTTGGCCATGTCTGTGATCTGCTTTTTTTCTACAACAATAAACAACCGAAGGAACATCCTCAGGGACTGGTGATTCCATAATTTTTGCCAGGGGTTGTAGTAACAATGTGCTTTTTACTTCTATTCACAACCAATGTGAGAATCATAAACAGGCAGATAAGAGAAAAAAACAATCATTGTGCAATAGTTAGGATACCAAGGTACACAGGCAAACTTCAATCCACTCACGTGTGCCTTATAATGATAAGGCATATGCAGGTTTTACTATAGCAGTCAGCCGCCTTTTTGCTCCTGTCTAAAGGCGGCTGACTGCTATAGTAAAACCTGCATATGCCTTATCATTATAAGGCACACGTGAGTGGATTGAAGTTTGCCTGTGTACCTTGGTATCCTAACTATTGCACAATGATTGTTTTTTTCTCTTATCTGCCTGTTTATGATTCTCACATTGGTTGTGAATAGAAGCAAAAAGCACATTGTTACTATGAAGGTCAATGAGCACCTTGATTAAGCAAGTGTTTTTAAACAGCTTTGCTAGTGATCAAAAGCTCTATACCAATCAGGATTCTACACCTGTATAATTGAACCTTCTGAATACATCCCTATATATTTATTTGTATGTGGATTTTTTATGTGAATTTTTTTACACATTTGGTGTCACTAATTTTTTATAATTTTACACTATTTTGATTGCTGGATTTTTTAGGAATTTTTTCTCACCGCTGGATTTATTTGACTATTTATATTTATATTTATTCTTATATATTCATTTTCATGCACATTGTGAAGCGCTTCAAATATCATTATTTATTCTTTTTAAGTGACTCTGAAAACACTCTCTTTTGATAGCAGCCTCACTTGGTTTTATGTGTAATTATCAGCTATTTAGCATCACAGCGCTTTGTGTTTTATATATATTTTTTTCAACCTTTATTAGTCTTCTTGGTGTAGCACTGCCCCCTTGAGGGTTGCTTAGAATTGCATGTTCATCTGCGCCACTTTGACCCTGTAAACTTTCCAGCCCTCCTGACACTCTAGGTTCAGACATGTTGTATGTACCTTTAAATAACATAAGTCATCATCCCCACTGGTTAAAAAATGGAATACCAGTTGGGCAGTTTTTATGCATCAAAAGGAACTGTACAAAGGCAAGTGACTACAGACATGAAAGCCTTGATTTGTATATGAGGTCTGCGAACGCGGTTACTCACATAGACAGATCAAGAGAGCCAAAAAGAAAGCAGCAAGTAGAGGCCGTGAAAGCCTCCTAGCAATTGAGCCATCTAAACCAGAGGCAGAATTCACTCCAAAAATAAATGATCCAATTCGGATCATAACAGCTTTTGGTTCTCAGTGGAATAACGTTAGGTCTATCTTGTAGAGACACTGGGGAATCCTGACCAATTCCCCAGAGCTAGCCAAAATTGTGGGTACTTTCCCCAAACTAGTGGCATGTCGAGCCAAAAGCCTGGGAGATGTGCTCATTCAGTCAGAATTCACTAAAGAGCAAGATCTTATCTGGCTAACAGACTATCCAAGAAGCACAGGCCTGTTTCCATGTAATAAATGCCAGGTTTGTCCTTTGGTGCATAGAACCTCCACCTTCATGGATGCTTTGGCTAAAGAAACTTATGAAATTCGTGACCTAATCAATTGCTCTACATCGCGAGTAATTTACATGATAACCTGTCCCTGCCCCAAAATTTATGTGGGAAAAACAAAAAGAAAACTAAAGGTTCCAATCGGTGAGCACTTACGTGAAATTAATGAAAAAGGAAAAATCCCAGAAAAGCCCCTTGCTAAACACTTTGCACTCTGCCATGGAGGGAGCTCCCTGGGCATGAAGGTGAAGGGAATCTATGCTTTAAAATTGCCCACCAGAAGAGGTGACTTCGATCGCATACTCTTGCAAAAAGAGAAGTGGTGGGTGTATCAATCGAAGTCCCTCGTACCCGTAGGGTTAAACACGGAACTAAATTTACAGGCCTTTTTGGAGACCTATGGATTTTATTTCCTAAAAATACTCTTTACTAAAAATCCTTAATACAATGGATACAGTAGTGATACATATTTCTGATGACCGCTTGGCCACCATCTAGTTATCCATTACAATACATCTTAATCCTCATGCGCAATTAATTTTGATATTTATCTACATGGTTGTCCTTCCTGTTATGTAAAATGTTAAATCTCCAGTTGTTGTCTTGTCTCTTCTTTTTATTCTCCCCTTCGTTTCCCCTTTTCTGTTCTTTTCTCTTCCACAGCCCCTTAATATATAATAGTGAAGTCTACAAAGAATTCCCTAAGTGCATAATTAACATTAAAGTGATAATGGATATCTATTCTACTTTTAGTTTACCCTATTTAATTTATGTACTTTTTAGGTAATTAGCCTAGGAGAATTGCCAGGATAAATCTTTTTCTTACAAATGAGATACCTGTCCCTTTAAATCTAAAACACTCATTGGCGGCAAATATACAGAAACATTATGTTTAAAAGGGAGTACGGCCGCCAGCCCAATACACGTCCAAGATGAATCTACGCCATTAGACACAGCGAAACGCGTTGACGTCATCCACAATGCTGCCTTGTCCCATGACGCTGTTTGAGTGGGTTGAGCTAAGAATGCCGGGATACGGTCTTTTGTGAGCTTCGGCCGCAGTAATGGAATACCATTGCGAGAGACAATATACCATAGCTAAGGGCTATATGAACTTGGCAATGGTCATGCAAGTCGTTGATTATCTCTCGGCCTACACCTCGGTGACCAGGAGAGATCTGTGATTTTAATCCATCGCCACTCTAATTGATGGAGATAGCTGATTCAAAGCTCCCTACTAGCAGAGCAGTAACTTATGGAGAGATCCGTGACTTTAATCCATCTCCACTCTAATTGACGGAGACAGCTGATTCAAAGCTCCCTACTAGCAGAGCGATAACATATGGATAACTTCTAAATGTAAGCATTACATAACATCGTTTGAAGTTGTCACCTACAACCTGACTGGTTCAGGTTATACTCTTGCCTTGTATTCACAATATCCCTGACATAGGAGATCTTTACAATGCTGATGCTTCCCTAAACTTGATAAATTGCTTTGAGATTTGAGCATTGAATGTTAAAGGAAATCTTGTTATGCTAAAAAATTTCTTTTGGGATATGATGGAAAGAATATGAACTTTGAAATTACTGCAGTACAATAATCATTACCAATTACTGGATCCTTCGGGTATAATAAGTGTGCATCTTAAGGACTGTCTGTTTTTCGAATTATTCTCAGTATCAGTACATCAGTTTTTCTTTCAGAGACAAGGATCAACATAGCGTTTCAATATTTTTTCCTTGCATTTATTGACCTACCAGCATAATAAGCTAAGTTATTACCCCTATTGGCCCGCTACTCACCCCTCACGTCCTACCTTTCTCAATTGATTAGCCTGATGTCAGCCATAAACAATTGGTGAGAATAGGGGATCATGTTTGACCCCATTTTATTAAACTACACTCTAATGATTGAAATTTTTGACTGACGTGCGGCTAATACAATGCGTCCGGACAGTGTTTAGTGTTTTGTACTGTTATATGTTGGTCTTGTTTGTTGATTGTTGATATCCATGGTAATTCTTTGTATTATTAGACTTAATCAGCTTTTATGAACACTGCATTTATCTTTAGTATAACCTTTTGATATTTAATATTTTATATATAAAATATATATTTTATATATTAATATATAATCATTTTTATATAATATTATATTATTTTAAAATTAATACATTACATTTTTTGATAAATCATAGTTTGATCTAATTATTGCTGCTGAAAGTAACCCCTTACCCAGTACTCTCTACCATAGGGTACCATCCTCCCCCTCTCCCTTTTTTTCTTTATATGCTATAAGGTTACAGCAACAAAGGGCGAAAGATCAAAATCAGTCATTTATTGTACTTGACCGGCAACTACCATATATACTCGAGTATAGGTCGACCCGAATATAAGCCGAGGCACCTAATTTTACCACAAAAAACTGGGAAAAAATATTGACTCGAGTATAAGCTGAGAGTGGGAAAATGCAGCAGCTACCGGTAAACAATGCCCATCTGAAGCCTCACTGTGCCCATCTGCAGCCTCACTGTGCCCATCTGCAGCCTCACTGTGCCCATCTGCAGCCTCACTGTGATCATCCGCAGCCTCACTGTGCCAGGTTGCAGTCTCACTGTGCCCAGTTGCAGTCTCACTGTGCCCAGTTGCAGCCGTACCTTTTATTATTAAAACAGCGTGTGTCTCCCGCTGTGTAATGCATTCTGTTCAGCCGTTCATTGAAACAAAGCCTGCCCCGCCTCCTCCTCATCTGTGATAGGCGGAACACTGATACAGTTTCCCAGCATTGTATCACTGTTCCTCTATCATGGACGGAGGAGGAGGAGGCGGGGCGGGCTTTGTTTCAATGGACGGCTAAACAGAATGCATTACACAGTGGGAGACACGTGCTGTTTTAGTAATAAAAAGTATGGCTCACTCGAGTATAAGCCAAGGGGGAGTTTTTCAGCCTAAAAAATGGGCTGAAAAACTCGGCTTATACTCGAGTATATACGGTAGTGGAAAGCTTGCCACATTCCCTTCCCCCTACCCTTTTTCCCTCCCTCTTTTTTGTTTACCTTTAAATAACACACCAACACAATGCAGAGTGATTAGCTCTCTCTTAATTTAACCTGTTCAAAGGGAGAGTCTTGTAACAGGGTATTAGTCATCTAAGTCCTGGGTAAATAGCCAAAACTCCGTTGAAAAGGTCCCCTGAGGCAATTTAAATAACAACTTTGAATCACAGATGTAAAATAGCAATGTACATAGGGAACAGACATAAATAGAATGAATATCTAAGGAAAGTTAATAACTGCTGTATATACTATCACTGCTAAAAGGGGACCCCGGGGTGGCCTATTATACCTTTAATCCTAATGAGAGACTGGGTATTCTAGATCTTAGGGGTATGTCCCTTTAAATTAGACATGTGCATTCGTTTTCGTCCGAATGCATTTTCGTCAGAATTTCAGGTATTTTCGTTATCGTTTTAACAAACGATAACGAAAGTGCAGAATCCGAAAAACGAAAGATCCGACATAAACAAATGCATTATTTTCGTTTTAGTTGCTACAACAGTTCGATATAGATAGGAGATTCGACATGATGATGACAATAACAATCTGTGTCCATCAAACCTGTGGTTGAATGTGCCTAACCTTAACTCTATTAGTCCAAGATTATTCTACATAGAGAGAAAAGATTCGACGTAGGGGAGAAAGATTCGACGTAGGGGAGAAAAGATTCGACGTAGGGGAGAAAAGATAAATAAAAATAATGATGATGATGAATGTTATTGGCTGATTTTAACCAAAGAGGAGGAGCAGTAAAATAGCTAGAACTAAGTACACACGTACTTTGGCTTATGGTGTCTGTTGAAAGTTCTAAGAAGATTCGACGGAGCAGGTAAACTAAACGGCGGTGTACAGTTTAGCTGCTCCGTCAAATATTCTTTGAACATTCGACAGACACCATAAGCCTTCAATGACAGATTTGACCTTAATTTGGATTTTCGGACGAATGCAATTTTTAACGAAAAACTAAATAAATAAAAACGAATTTCGGGAGTAACTAAATAAATTTATTTTTCAGACGAAATTCCGAAACGAAATATTTCAGTGTGCACATGTCTACTTTAAATAGCAATAGGATAACAGTGTCCAGGATGCAAGGCCTCACAATGATCTTCACCAGCAAATTGGAGCTCATATAACAAGAATCCTGAGTGTAGCACAGTGATGTGTAATCAAAGCAAACAGCCTGGCTAGTTGTAATCCTCAGCATAATTCCAGTTGTAAGGCGCCTGTATACAGTGTTCTGAGAGATAACTTATGGCAATTCCAGGTGAGAGATGTCTATATACAGTGTTCTGTGAACTAGGATAAAGCAGAGATTGTATTGGCAGGTGGAACTGAAGAACAGCATAGGAACCTCCTGAAAAGCAATCCAAGTTGATGCATCCTGCTGCAGAACGGATGGGGATGCCGGGCATTGAACCCGCCTGGGTCGGAGCTGGGATCGCCGTTTTGCCGTGTGGTAGGCCGCAGTCCTCTAGCACAGCAGTGGGGGGGGGGGGTTACTTGGACCCCGGAAGCATGAGGCTTGGGCCTAGTCTGCTGACCTTTTTTAAAGCCTCTCCCAGAGTTCTCTTTCTGAAACAAATGGCATGCTGGGATGTGTAGTCCAGGGATAGTTCTGCAGGTCCAGGATGTCTGTTCAGGAGACTACAATCCCCACACTGCTCTCTGCTGGGCTCAGGAAGATGATGCAAGTACCTTAAAGCCCAGCACTAGAGGAACACAGAGACAGTCTAAGAAAGGAGAGGGGAAGTCTGCAGTGCCAGATAACTGTGGTATGCTGTCGGCTACACCGGTATGGAACACTTTCATTCAAAATCTCTCACAGCAACTACCAGTATGCTTCCTAAATCATCTGCAGACTTCCTTGATTAATACTGACATCACATTATTGGCAAAAATCTTAGCCTACCGCTTGAACTTGTACAGCTAGCCTTGTCTCCTCAGACCAGGTAGGCTTCGTTCCTGGAGGCCAAGCAGGAGATAATATCTATCACTCTCTTGATCCCCAGGTTACAAACAAGATAATTCTGAAAATTTGTTCTTAAGTTGAATTTTGTATGTAAGTTGGAACAGGTACAATTTTTAAATGTAACTCCACCCAAAAAAAAAAAAGTTTTATATTTTTTGGATAGCATAGGGAAGGTTTAACACCCCTGTAATGTTTGTTTTGCTGTCTGTGCCCCTGTTAAGAAGATTCACCTCACTTTCTGTCCCTGTGACACAAGGATTGGTGATAAAACTTCAGTGGAGACACCTTTTTCCCATGATAACTATTACAGGAATGAATTTCCCTTCCTAGGGGTAGATCTCCTCTCACTTCCTGTTGCCTCCCTCCCTTTGTAACTATGAGGCATATGTAAAGTCTGATGTATGTAACTTGTGGAGTGCCTGTACATGGTGGCAGAATGTGAATTTGACTAGGTTATAAGATCTCCTGTGTCCTTCTGGTTTAAAGTCCTTTGAACCTCTCAAAGAATTGCATAACATACCACCCACTCTTCAAATTAAAAGTTGTGTATCTTCTATGCTTTGTAATTCTGGTACCCCTCTACAAATTATGTCCTTTTGAATACTTCTGTAACCATCTACCCACTACTGTTAAAGGAAAAGTACAGCCAAAGCTCGTTTGGCTGTACTTCTCCTGTGGATCACAGGAGTGCAGTTCATTCTGCACTCCTGTGACCCATTTTCAGCTGACAGTAGGCTGACATCACAGAGCCGGTCCAGGCTTAGGTAAGATCACGATAATGAAGTTGGGATCCTGCCCACATGCCTTGACCAGCACCCGGCTCAGCCTCTCAGTGAGCCGCTAAGAGCCTGAGCCAGCCGCTCCTGCCCCCTCCACAACCTAACACTCAAGTAAATGCAGGGGGGAGAGCAGAGAGCCAGTAACAGACAGTTACCAGCTCTCTGCTCACAGAGCTCTGAGAACCCGAGCAATCAGCGGTGTATGATCGCTCGGTTTTCAGTGTTAGAGACGGCAGGGGGACAGATGCAGCATCGGCATCCACTTAGGTAAGTATGATTCTGGGGGAAAAAAAGGTCCATACTTCTCTTTTAATGTCCTGTTTATTTATTCTCCACCTAGTTATATGTCTAGTTGGGCCTATGACTTTTAAATTGACATCTCTCAGAAAGACTGGTGAGATACAGTATATGATATAACACGAGTTTGATTAGGATTCTTGCAACAGAGACTAACTATAAAGTACTAATATGTTGGTATCTAATTCCCTATCGTCTATCTTGCATATTCCCGAATTACCCCTCTAAGTTCTTTAGAGGTTGCTGAAAATCTGGTACATTTAGATATATATGTTGGGACTGTCCTAACAGCCATCACTTCTGGTCCTGAATTTATCAACTCATTTAGATTATCCTAGATAGAGCCTTATGGAAACAACCACTTGAAGCCCTGCTGGGTAAAAAAAACAGATAACTATTCTAAACAGAATTACACTTACTTTCCTCTATTTTACTGCAGCGAAGCAAGCCATTGCAAATGCCTGGAGAAAACTTGCTATCTGTTTTAAAGAACGTATAAAGCACATTAATCTTTGTATGGTTCATATTATTCCAGAAGTTTTTGGAAATTGTGGATAAAAAATGAAAACGCATTTATTTTACACAAAGTTGTCCATTTATAAGACATTTCCAACACATAGCATGTACATAGCAAAAATGACACCCCAAAATACATTCTGCTACTCCTCCTGAGTATGGTGATACAACATGTGTGAGACTTTTACACAGCCTAGCCACATACAGAAGCCCAACATCCAAGGAGCACCCTCCAACATCCAAGGAGTCAGGTTTTGTAGGGACATAAATTACGCATCCAATTTCCTGACAACCTATCACATTTTTGAAAGGCCTTCATATTTCTAACACATAGCATGTCCATACCAAGAATTACACACCAAAAAACATTCTGCTGAGCAGAGGGTAAACAATAGATTACCTGTGGTTTTAGTAGTGCAGTTGTCCACAGGAGGAGAGCACTGATCCAGGCAGCAGGCAGGGACGTGGTCAGTGACAGCGAACAGAATTGTCCAGGCAGCAGGCAGGAATATTGTCCATAGTCAGTAGAGGCAGGGACGCTGTCCATATACAGTCCAGGGTCAGTACAGGTAAAGATATTGCCAAGGTCAGCACCAGAGCAGGCGGAGGTATGTTCAGTGTTAGGCAGAAGCGTGGTCGTATAACAGGCCAGGGTCAGTTCCGGAGAAGGCAGTGGTATGCACAGTTTAGTGCCGTGGCATAAGGGGTGTGGAGGAAAATGACGGGAAATGAGAATTCCGTTTACAATACTTCACTAATAATGTAGAGAAGTATGGTAACGGCGGAACCAGGTCACCTATACAGAGGCCTGGTTGGGAAGAACATTGGGGACAATAATACGCAGTATCTTTTCTAAATTCTCCTCTGGGACACATCAGGTATTTCTTTTGACGTCTTTGGCCTGTTTCACGGGGGGTTTCTCTCTGGAAAGTGGCGTTCGTGGAGTCTGCTCACTGAATCGGAGTGAATGCTTACTGGTGGGCCTTCAGGGTACATCAGGGCGGTGATAATTTCTTATTGGTAATGAAGATAGGATACGGGGGTCTCGGTAGATTTTTGGTAAATAACATAAGTATTATACATGGCCAAACTGAAAATAAATAGAGAGTTTTTTACACCAATGGCGGCTTTTTCTTGTGGGAAGGTGGCGTTCGATTATCTGATCATTGAAGTCGACTCTGACACCCATGAACAAATTAGTCATTGACACAAGCTGGTTTCTAAATTGGGCCATTTCTTCTGGGGATTTCCATGTAGGTGTCATCATGGATCGATGAGAACATGTCCCTCCATCTGACAGCCAATATCTCATTGTTCTGCAAAGAAGCCATCTCCCCTTATCGTAGCCTTTCATTAATGAGCTTTTGCAGGAAGCCCTTTCTATTGGCTCTCACTGTACCGCATGCTGGAGTCTTCCTCTGGTGAAAATTGCAGAAGAGGGGCATATAGAAATGATCCACATATAAATGGTATCGCTTTTCAAGGAGTGGATAGACAAGCTCCCAGACAACTTTTCTGCTGGCTCCAACGTACTTTGGGCATTCAGGGGGATGCAGCTGGGTGTCCTTCCCTTCATACACCAGGAAGGCATAGATGTACCCCATGGCTCGGTCACAAAGTTTGTAGAGCCCAACCCCATATCAGGCCCTTTTGCTGGGGATAAACTGTTTGAAGCTCAGCCTGCTTGTGGATTTGACTAGTGACTCATCCACGGAGATATTTTGCTCAGGGGTATATAACTGGGGGAATTTTTCAGACAAAAACATTTAGAAGTGGCCGAATTTTAAATAATTTGTCATAAGATGGGTCATTTCGGGGAGGGCACTGGGTGTTGTCATTATAATGGAGGAACCGCACAATCATTAGGTATCTTGACCTTGGCTTAGGTATCTTGACCTTGGCATAATGGATGAGAAGATTGGCATGTGGTGGACCAATAGGAGTATAATTCTTTTTTTTTTGGGAGTCCCATGTTGAAAGTTAGGCCTAAAAAATGCTTTAATTCCTTCATGGAAAGTTCTCTCCACTCAAAGGGATGGGCGTAACTAGAACCAGGGTTGCTTGCTATGAACTGTTGTGCATAGAGGTTCCACTGAGCCATGATGGAAGATAGTAGGTCTTCAGTAAAAATTAAATAAAACAAATCAATAAGGGAAAAATTATCGGTGTTCAGTGGGACACCTGGCTGGGCAGTGAAAGGAGGGATGTTTGCTGCTCCTGAATTGGGGGGAAGCTACTGTACAGAGGGTTTTGAAGGGCATAGAGATGGCTGGCATGGGTCCTAACCCTTTGGGGCTGATATGACACCCAACTAGTGCTTGGGCTTTGTTGCAGTGGTTTCTTGTGGATGGCACTGCGCTAGAGGTGGATGGCACTGCGCTAGAGGTGGATGGCACTGCACTAGAAGTGGATGGCACTGTGCTTGAGGTGGATGGCACTGAGCTGCTGGTTGATGCCACTGCTCTACTTGTAGTAGGCTGCTGCTCCTCGCAAGAATGCCTTCTTTTCATGGGCACACATTCCTCTTCCTCCAATTCTGTAGCAGACCCACTGCTTAAAACAGGTTCATATGCCGAATCAGAGAGCTCCCCGCTGCTCTTGTCACTCAGGCTAAGAAGCTGGTATGTCTCCTCGCTGGTGACTGTGGGCTGTGGCATGATAGGGACACTAGGACAGATGTGGCTGCACTGATGGGTTCTAATGAAGCTGGTCTCAAGAGGCTGCACTGCTGGGTGCTGAAGAGGCTGCACTGATGGGTGCTGGTGAGGGTGCACTGATGGGTGCTGATGAGGGTGCACTGATGGATGCTGAAGAGGGTGCACTGATGGGTACAGATGAGGGTGCACTGATGGGTGCTGATGAGGGTGCACTGATGGGTGCTGATGAGGGTGCACTGATGGATGCTGAAGAGGGTGCACTGATGGGTGCTGATGAGGGTGCACTAATGAGGGCTGATGAGGATGCACTTATGTGCACTGGTGAGGTTGCACTGATGCACTGTGGCTGCACTGATTAGCTGGCACTGATGTGCACTGATTAAGTGGCAGAGACCGGCACTGATGGGTATCCACTGATAGGATGGCACTGATGGGCACTGTAATGGCACTGTAGGGCACAGAAGAGCACTGTAGTTGTACTAATGTAGCACTGATAGGCAGTGTTGTAGCATAAGCGGCACAGATGAGCTCTGTGCTGGCACATGTGTGGCACTGTAGTGGCACAGGTGTGGTACTGATGGGCACTGTAGTGGCACTGATGGCACAGATGAGTACTGTAGTGCCACTAATGGCACAGATAAGCACTGTAGTGGCACTGATGGGCACTGTAGTGGCACTGGTGGGCACTGTAGTGGCATTAATGTGGCACTGATGGCACAGATGAGCGCTGTAGTGGCACAGGTGGCACTGATGTGGCACTGTAGAGGCACTGATTGCACTGTAGGGCACTGATGTGGTACTGTTGTGGCACTGATTTGGCACTGTAGTGCCACATGTGGCACTGTAGTGGCACTTATTTGGCACTGTAGTAGCACTGATGTGGCACAGGTGGTGCTGTAGGGCACTGCTGGGCATAGCTGGGCACAGAAATAACAATTAAAACTTACAGTTGGCACTCGATCTCTCTCCTCTCCACACATGCTGTATCGGTGTGAGGAGAGAGTCCAACCCTTGTATGACCCGGCGTGTTTACATTCTGATCGTTCCATCAATGGACGAAGCGATCACGTGGTAAAGGACCGCTGCCATTGGCCCTTTTACCGCGATCCATCACACACCGCCCGTGAACCCGGGGAGCACAGAGGGTCCCATGTGCACTCCCCAGGGGGCACGCAGGAGTGCAATTCTGGGAGGCCATCATATGACGGCCTCCCAGAGTTATCCGACCGTGCTGTAGCCTTCATTCGGCTATGGCCCAGTCGGCAACTGGTTAATATATGTTTTACTGAAGATCTTCCATCTACACAAAACTCCATCACTTCCCTACTCCTTCACGTTTATTTTTTTATTCATTTTTTTTTTTTTAACTGTTGTTATGCTCTTTGCACATTGTGTGATGAACTACACAAGCTTTGATTCCATACTGTTTTTGTAAAACTTTAAACATTGAAAAAAGGAAAAACTATATTTTGCCATTTTGCATTTTTTTTGTTTTTTGCGGGGATTCATTCATAACCTTTTACCCATCTATAAACAACTTGTAGAAAATCGGAACACTTCTTGGCAAAGTCATATACTATTCGTGTTGAAGGAAATATCAAAGTGGTTGTAAACACAAACCACCATTTTTACAAACTGAGGTTGGGAACTGACTCTCAAACCAAATGATAAAGCAAAATGTTTAATAAAGCTTCCAAAATTCATTGTTTTTTTTCCCTTTATTTCCAGGTTGCATGACTGGCCTGGGTGATAAGTAATACCAGTATGCCCTGCAGGGTAATATCCATATGCCCTAAGACAATGACTGTAGGAGCTACTATCATGCGCTCTTACACAACCTGTTAGGGTGGATGACCCTGCAGATTATGGCCACCACTAACAGCAATAAGAGGTCACTGGCAGGTTCAAAGTGTATTTTTATCCAAAATCGATTAGAAAAAAAATAAGAAAAGGCAGCAAATAAAATAGAAATGCATGTGTTTTTGGTTTACTGACACCCATACAATTCCAGGAGAGAAGCCTTAGATGTGGAAGAAGAAGAGTGTGATATATAGTTATGTCACACATACCTTTCATTGTCAGCTTTTAAATTATCCACTGTTTTGTCTAAAATGTTTACCCAAGCAAAAGGCTCAGATGAGTGCAAAGTGAATAAACTCCATGTCAGTAAACTGGCTGTTCTTGTTACCATAATATTCATATTGTCGGGGTCTCCAAACTTTGGCCCTCCATTTGTTCAGGAACTACAATTCCCATCATGCCTAGTCATGTCTGTGAATGTCAGAGTTTTATAATGCCTTATGGGACGTGTAGTTCCGCAACAGTTGAAGGGCAGTAGTTTGGAGATCCCTAGATGATGAAAACTTTGTGCACAAATGTAGAACCATTTGTAGCATCATACAAAAAGTAGAGCTAAACCTCAGAGGGCACATGTAGTTTATAATAATGTCAATGGAATGAACTGCTGATCAAATTTTCTTTTCAACTGTGTTAAAGCTCAACTCTAGGCAGATATAAGAGACACAAATTAATGCAACTCTGTAATCATTAATACATCAATAAATGTAGCCTAGAACTTAAAGGAAGGCAAGGATCTTGCCAGGCAAGCTGCAATCAGGGGTGTAAGGGATTCATTAAATGACAGCTGTACTAAAGACGCAGATTTTGCTTAAAGTAGCACATTAAAATACAGACCATTTTTTTTTGGGGGGGGGGGGAGCAATGGGCTAGAAATTCTATAAAGTTTTACTGTTGCTCAGGGCTTGGGAACACTGTTGATCAGAGTAATGTCGGGCGGACATGCTAGGCCACAACCTGGCCCGCTACGTTGTGTGCACAGGGTACTTTAACCCTTTCTGCAGCAAGTAGAAAAGAATATGCAGCTTATTTTTGTAATGTACATAAAGCATGACTGCATTAAATTAATAAATACAAAGGGTTCAATTGGGTTTTAAAGAAGTACCCAGGCTGCTAGTATATTTGCAACTTTGTTATGGGTCTTGTACTGACAACATACATAACATTATCAGCAAGCAGTGTGCCTTGTTCTGACAAATTAGCAGAGTAATGCCCTGCACACACGGTCGGATTTTCCGACGGAAAATGTGTGATAGGACCTTGTTGTCGGAAATTCCGACCGTGTGTGGGCTCCATCACACATTTTCCATCGGAATTTCCGACACACAAAGTTTGAGAGCTTGCTATAAAATTTTCCGACAACAAAATCCGTTGTCGGAAATTCCGATCGTGTGTACACAAATCAGACGCACAAAGTGCCATGCATGTTTAGAATAAATTAAGAGACGAAAGCTATTGGCTACTGCCCCGTTTATAGTCCCGACGTACATGTTTTACGTCACCGTGTTTAGAACGATTGGATTTTCTGACAACTTTGTGTCACCGTGTGTATGCAAGACA
This sequence comes from Aquarana catesbeiana, assembly GCF_042186555.1. Lineage (NCBI taxonomy): Eukaryota > Metazoa > Chordata > Amphibia > Anura > Ranidae > Aquarana > Aquarana catesbeiana. The sequence continues at coordinate 110,113,953 of NC_133325.1, read as the reverse complement.
AGTTTGAGCCAACATCCGTCAGAAAAAATCCATGGATTTTGTTGTCGGAATGTCCGATCAATGTCCAACCGTGTGTACAGGGCATAAGTGTTATGCCGCGTACACACGGTCGGACTTTTCGTCTACAAAAGTCCGACAGCCTGTCCGACAGACTTCCGGCGGACTTTCGGCGGACTTGCAGCAGACTTTCTAACGAACGGACTTGCCTACACACGACCACACAAAAGTCCGACGGATTCGTACGTGATGACGTACACCGGACTAAAATAAGGAAGTTCATAGCCAGTAGCCAATAGCTGCCCTAGCGTGGGTTTTTGTCCGTCGGACTAGCACACAGACGAGCGGATTTCGCGGTCCGTCGTAGTTACGACGTAAAGATTTGAAGCATGTTTCAAATCTAAAGTCCGTCGGATTTGAGGCTGAAAAAGTCTGCTGAAAGTCCGGAGAAGCCCACACACGATCGGATTACCAGCCAGCTTTAGTCCGTCGGCGTCCGTTGGACTTTTGTAGATGAAAAGTCAGACCGTGTGTACGCCCCATTACCTGTTACATAGATACATAGTTGGAAAGGCTGAATGAAGACACAGGCTTGTGTGTGTGTTTATGTTCATACTATTTTCAATATCTCTGAACATTGTGTCCTCTAAAAAAGACATCTAAAAATTTTATTGAACTTATCTACACTCCCCACTGACACCACCAACTGCGGTAGGGAGTTCCACATCCTTTCCACTCAAACAGTAAAGAACTCCTAAGGCAGTTTAAGATTCAACTGCTTTTCGTCCAACTTAATTGTGCAACCACAAGTCATCTTTAGAGACCTTAGATTAAATCAACTTTAAAAAGATTTGTATATTGCAACCATATCCTCTGTTAAGTGCTTCTTCTCCAGGGAGGATAAGTTTAATTTTTGTAATCATTCCTCATAACTGAGGTCCTCCACCCCCCTTATTAGCTTTGTTACCCTTCTCTGTATTCTCTGTCAGGGAAAGCTTGTCCATAGTACAGACAATGCTCCAAGGCAGATACGTGTGCGCAGGCCCAGACTGGCAACTATCTGGGCAGATGTGCTCAGGCATGCGCATATGCTCGCATGCCTGTCACCAATATTGGTTCCAAACGGACTATTAAAACAGGGCTTCAGCACCGGCTCATTTCTGTTTGGTCTACAGCATTCAGTGTTCTTCATTGCCTGAAAAGTAATGAAGTGAGAATAAACTCCCACTTTAACAAAAAATTACCAAAAAAATAAATACATAAATAATGTGGCATCGGTAGCCTGTCACCAGCCAGCCAAGCACCTGCTAGTCTGCTACCAGCCAGCTCTCTGCATGCTGCATCTGTCTGCTGTCAGCTACCCCTGTCTCCTGGGTCCCTCCTGGAAAGGCACCGACTACTACCTGCGCAGACTACTGGACTAATTACAGGCACTCATACATCACTGTGCTCTTACGGCCACTGTTCCACTTCCAATGGTGCCTGAGTCGGAGCTGTAAGAGAGGCCTTCTTTTTCACATCAGGCTCAGTAACCAGATACATGACAGAATCCTTCCTGAGAATTAGAGACCAAAACTGGGTGGCATACTCAAGATGTGACTGAACCAGGGTTTTGTAAAGTGGTAGAATTATAGTTTTATCGCTTCAGTAAATACCCTTTTTAATGCATGCTGATAGTCTGCTAGCCTTGCTAGCTGCAGCTTGACATTGCATATTATTTCTTAGTCTATGATCTACAATGACCACCTGATCCTTTTCCATCCTCGATTCCCCGAGAGTTTCTAACCCTAGCAAGTAACTTTCATGAATATTTTTAGCTCCCAAGTGTATTACTTTACATTTTTCAATATTAAACCACATCTACAATATAACCTCTTACCCTTCTTCTAACTAGGTCTTCTTGTAAAATTGCTATATCCTGTTGTGACAATATTAACCTGCCTAGCTTTATATTATCAGCAAACACTGGGATCAAACAATTTTAATCCAACCTCTATATTGTTTTTGAACAAGTTTAATAGAACTGGTCTCAGGACAAAGCCCTGGGGAACAATGCTCAAAACTTCAGACCATTCAGAAAATATGCCATTAACCACTTGCCGACCAGCCACCGTACTTATACTGTGGCAGGTCAGCTCTCCTCCACGAACCGATGTACCTGTATTTGTAGATTGTAGACGCGATAATTTTTGTGCAAACCAATCAATATACGCCAATTGCAATTTTTTTATACCAAAAATAAGTAGAAGAATACATATTGGCTTAAACTGATGAATAAATTATTTTATATATATATATATATATATATATATATATATATATATTTTTTTTTTTTTGGATATATATTATAGCAGAAAGTAAAAAAATGTTTTTTTTTTCAAAATTGTCAGTCTTTTTTTGTTTATAGCACAAAAAATAAAAACCGCAGAGGTGATCAAATACCACTGAAAGAAAGCTCTATTTGTGGGGAAAAAAAGGACATCAATTTTGTTTGGGTACAACGTCGCATGACCGTGCAATTGTTGGTTAAAGCGATTCAGGGCTGAAGTGGTTAATCACCACCTTTTGGACACGCTACTGCAACCAGTTTTCTATCCAAATAAATACAATGTCATCAATCTCAAAAGATCTTAAAGTGGTTCTAAAGGCTTAAGGTTTTTTACCCTCATGCATTCTATGTATGAAGTTAAAAAACCTTCTCTGTGCAGCAGCTCCCCCAGCCCCCCTAATACTCACCTGAGCCCCATCGCAAACCAGCAATGTGCACGAGAGCTTCGGCTCTCTGGGGACTCTCCCTCCTCATTGGCTGAGACAGCAGCTAGAGCCATTGGCTACCACTGCTGTCAGTCACAGTCAGTGAGCCAATGAGGAGAGGGGGGCCGGACTGAGCCTATCCACAGCTCTGTGTGTGAATGAACATGTAGAGCAGTGGCTTGGGAACTGTTTGCTCTGGGGGCACTCGGCAAGAGGGAGGTGCCAGGAGCGCCGGCAGGGGACCCCAGAAGAGGGGGATCTGGGCTGCTCTATGCAAGACCACTGCACAGAGCAGGTAAGAATTTAACTTGCCTTTTATTTTCACTTTAATTTATAAAATAAGCAATTATTTGGGTACTTTATCAAATGCCTTAGCAAAATCTAGCTATACTACATCCACAGGCCTTCCTCCAAATTACAACTTACCTGCTCATAGAATGTTAAGAGATTTTTTTCATAAACCTATGTTGGTTACAACTAATGATACTATTTTCATCAACAAATTCTTTGATATGGTCACTTATCATTCCTTCCAATAGTTTACATATTATTGATGATATGCTAAGCAGTAATAAACATTTATAATGCTTACCAGTACTAATAATCACTATAAGAAGATTTGCAACATGGTCTAAGGCAGGGACCAGCATCCCATATATTGCAATCTACCTGGCAGTTGCAGGCAGGAGACTGGTAGACTGTGTGCTTACCCTCCATCTAAAGTGCTCAAGTAAGCTTGCAGTACCACCAGTTGTTCTGCCTTCATGGGGAACTTCTCATAAATCATTGCCACTTTTATTAAAACTTACTATAATCTAAAATAAAGTTGTTAGTTTTCACTGCATACAGTAAATATGCCCTGGAGACCCTAATATCTGGGGCTTCTCTGTGTTCTGGTATACAAATGGTCCTTTCCCCCTCAACACTACAAAACTTTATATTTACCGTATTTTTTGCTCCATAAGAGGCACCTGACCATAAGACGCACCTACGTTTTAGAGGAGGAAAACAAGAAAAAAAATATTCTGACCCATACAGAAGCCTGGCAAATAAAATGTAAATTAGCCAGTGGACAGTACGTTAGCCAGTGGTATATATTCCTCTAATAAATAAAGATACACCAGTGTTTATGTGAGTATAATCTGATGAGTGAGAAATTGGACTTTATAAGGCCATACAGTGTAGATCTTTAGCAGGATGTCTTCCATGTTCCTATAGATATATAGTAAGGTATGCACACACCACTGTCATAATACAAGCAAAGATATTGCAATAGTAAGAAAAGAATGTGAGAAGCAGTGTAGTTAGCCATATCTTGTTTCATCTATCTAAGCACCTAGCATGATCTCCACATAAATGCTCCCATAATATACATACCATATTCTTCAGCATTATAAACACACACCGCTTGATGCTCTCGTCCCCCATATTACTTTGACAGCCAGGCAGCTACTTCTCTATCTCACCGCCAATCCCACTCATTCTGGCAGTTGGCCCTGCCTCCCTCTGCCCCCATTGGCTCGCAGCAGCCCGGGAGGAAGGCGAGATCGCCAAGCACCCATGGGGGGTTTGGATGTCTGTCCCCCACTCTCCTGCCTCTCTTCCGGTGGTGGCGGCGGGAGGCGGTGCTGGTGATGGCAGGGGCGGTGCCAGCAGTGATGGGGAGCAGTGCCTGACGTATATTGGCACCATAAGACACAGAGGCATTTTCCCCCATATTTCTGGGGGAAAAAAGTGCGTCTTATGGTCCGAAAAATACGGTATATTAGGCCTCAAAGGAGAAGAAACAGAATACTTGTGATATTGCCAGTGAGATTTTATTGTCATCAACCAACTTGTCAATTTTTGATAGTGTAGCCATAGCGCCATAGCAATAGTCGGTTTCCAGAAAACAAAGGTTCAGCTTTGCCAACTTAACTTTATTAATAGCTTCTTTAAAAATTACATTTAGATTATTTGAGCTATAAATGTGGCTTTCTGGCTGAAGAGACAGAAAACTCTATTAGCAGAGAATACAAATATATTCTTGATAGATTTGACTCTGTTTTCATTGAACCAATAGCTCTTCACAGTCACTATTCAAAGTATTTAATCTTGCAGTCGTGTTTAGCTCCTGAAATGTTGTATATGGTACACACACACACTGCCTCCCTAACTCTATCTGTTACTTTTCTTGTATATATCCATCTTACAGAACCATTTCTTAGCATGTTTATAATTTGTAAATTCTACCTATGACTCATTTTCACCCCCTAAATAAATATTTTATATACTCAGCTTAAAAATGTTCACTCCCTCGCCGCTCATTGGACTAGGTAAAACTCCACAGCACCTCTCTAATAATTTATTGTTACACATTTAATAGGTGATGTGCACCAGCCCTGCCTCTATATTGCCACTCAACACAACCAACCCACAACAGGCTGAGTGTTGGAATGATAATGTGTTTGAGAACTAACAAAGTGCACACGAATATACAAACAGCACTGGAGCTTAAAGAACAACTGTAGGCAAAGCTTTTTTTTGTATTTTTAATAGAGCAAGTGAGGGTTATAACCCCTGTCAGATTTTATTTTTCGCCATCTGTGTCCCATTGCGGAGATTTCCCTTCACCACATGCCCCATAGCAAACAGGAAAATTAAGGGAATCCCTTGGGGACCCCCAGGTCACCAGAACTAGTGCCCCCATTGAAAGATTTCCCCTCTATATTTTCTGGGAACAACCCAAAATTTGAGACTTTCTTTTACTTTAATTTTTAATGATAATGATAAACAGGACAGATAGTTGGTGAATTTCCTTAACAGGGGCACAGACAGCAACAAAAACTGACAAGCATTCTAATCCCCCTCCACTCTAAAACTAAAACTCAAATCTAAAACTAAAAAAAAAAAGTTTTGCCCTTAGTTATACTTTAATAGGATCCACATGCATGGCCAGTTAGGAAAACTCATACGGCAAGCCAAAAGGGCCCTTACATAATGAAAAAAAAAAAAAAAAGAAGAAAATATTAATATAGATATAATAACATCAAATGTATGTGTTAAATAAGGTAAGCACACTGATAAAAATGATTCAGTTGGCTTGTAATTTTAACATAAAAATGTTATAATTTTCAACATAAAAATAAATGTTAATTAATTTACTTTGATATTTTAAGTACTTTCCCTAATTTTCATTAGTTCTTAAAACACACCTTTTACATTTACGAAAATAATGTATAATATTGTGTAATCTAGACAAAACGTTTAAGTTGTGTGCATTTCCATATAGCAATTGAGTTACATTTACTTAAAAAATTATCTTTTCATTTGACTGAAATCGACTGGACGCATTATTTGCCAAGCGTGCAACCGCATGAGTTTTGATTCTGTATATTTTAGAGAGTTCGACGTCTTTTGGAACTTTGAAAGCCTGCACAAGGCAGTTCCCATATGTTTGAGGCCCATCAGGACAAAAGAGCACCACCAGTGACAAGAATTTGGTCTATGGTCTATAAACTGGAAAATTGAGTTGGCTTTACTTAAAAATATAGTTCCAGACAAGTTAAGAAATGTATTCCTAACTTAATGCACTATGGTTTATAAACTGAAAAAAAATTAGTTGGCTTTACTTAAAACAACTACCGTGTATACTCGAGTATAAGTCGTTCCGAGTATAAGTCAAGGCCCTAATTTACCACAAAAAAATGGGAAAAACTTAGTGACCCGAGCACAAGACGAGGGTGAGAAATGCACAGCTACTGTAAGTGGAAAAGAGGGTCAACAATGCCCATTTGCAGCCTCACTATGCCCATTTGCAGCCATAGGTCCCCCCAAAACTTCAAAGTTAAGGGTTCCTAGATGCAGCCAAAATTTGGGGTCTCTGAACCCAAAGGGTCCTGAAATGACATTGCTGCAGATGGACACAGTTGACCCATATCTTGGGGCCACTTAGTGTTAGGAACCCCAAATTTGGTGTGCAAACCCAGTGGAACTAGCACCATAAAATATACAAAGCTGGGGTTTCTAGCACCACGTGGCCCTGAGATACGGGGCCCCAAAGTCGGTTCAGAAAATGTCAAGCACTTTTCTGCAGCAGAGAATGACATTTTCCGAACCGATTTTGGGGCCCCGTATCTCGGGGCCACTTAGTGCTAGGAACCCCAGCTTTGGATATGGTACCAGTTCCACTGGGTTTGCGCACCAAATTTGGGGTTCCTAGCATAAAGTGGCCCTGAGATACGGGGCCCCAAAATCGGTTTGGAAAATGAATTTTTTTGCTGCAGAAAAGTGCTTGACTCGAGTGTAAGCCGAGGGGGGCACTTTCAGCACAAAAAAATGTGCTGAAAAACTCGACTTATACTCGAGTATATACGGTAAGTTGAAAACATGAAAAGTCTACTGAGTCAGACAAAAATACGTTTAGTTGACAGTACTTTAAAATCTGATGCAAATAGTTGCCTCATTTTTTTTGTTTAGACCCAGCACAATATTTTTTACAGTGCAAGAAATTCATTTGTAGCCAGTACTTCACCAATTTTGCAAAACTGCAATTAAGAAATAATACCAGAGTATACAATTTATTTCACTCCTAACTAAATTCTGATTTAATACAATAAAATCTATTCAACCATATATTCCTAATTTTAAAAAGCACCTTTTATTACTCCCAGCCTCCTCCAAATTCCTTTTTTTTTTATTGCTGCTGTGATCTGACTTCCTGTTAGAGGGTGGCTACTTTTCATTCTCCATGGTCCCACTGTCTGAATGTAGAAACATAGAAAAGTGATGGCAGAAAAAGACAGAGTAGTCCATCGAGTCTGCCCACTCACTCTTGCTTGCTCCCGAGATGGATTGAGCAAATAATGAAAAATAATCCAGCAACTTCAGAAATCTCTGCCCTTTTATATATTCAACACATGAGGTGCTAAAAAAGGTTTAACCACATGTGAACTTTTACATATTCATAGCAAACTCTTTTTTAAAAAACGGGATTCTTAGTTCACATGTATTGCAATACATGTCCAAACAGTCCAACTGCATCAAAGTGATCCCTCTCTCAGCCAGTCTCTATTTTTTTTTTTTTTTAGGTTTTTTTCTGGTTTTAAAGCCTAAACATTTTTTCCTTGTAGTTGTAAACTCATATATATACACATTGCATACTAGCTCATTATGAAATACTTACCTTAGATCTACCTGTTGCAGTGGCCCCCGTACACCGCTGTGACCGTCGACATGTCTCCTGGAGTTGTTTCCGGGTTCACAGGCTCCAGAGCTGTGACTGGCTGGAGCCGGGATGACGTAACTCCCCTGCGCATGCACGCAGGAGGTGCCAGTCACGGCACAGGCCCTTTAGAAACGGCACGATGGAGCCATTTCTTCAGTGTGCATGCGCCAATGCGGTCGGCGCAAGCATATATGGTAAATATCTCCTAAACCATGCAGGTTTAGGAAATATTTACAGTACCTACAGGTAAGCCTTATTATAGGCTTACCTATAGGTAAAAGTGGTGTAACAGAGTTTACAACCACTTTAATGCATTCCTTGTATTAAGGTAAAGAAAAAAATTAGGTGCCAGCATCCCCCCTCACCCTCCCCCCTCACCCTAATCTATGATTAGCGGAGTCTCACAGACTCGGCGATCATTGAGCGTGCCGCTGGGGTGCGGGGGAACCGCGAGAGTTGGAGGACATTTATGGATGCCCTCCCAGCAATTTAGGTCTGCTCTTTCGGCTATAGCGTGGGCGGCAAGTGGTTAATTCATTTTTATTCAAAATAAACTCGCCCATCTTTCCATGTCTTTGTGCTCTATTTTGTTGAAAAATCACTTTGTTAAACACACCCTAGTATTTCTAGCTGTGGCCATCTTGACGAAGGGGAGATGATTCATGTAGCTTTTACCTTCTGGAAAGCTCCTCCTCCTAGCCTCCAGAAGAAAAAAAAAATGTTCATGAAGACTCCAGGATGTATGACTTTGTTTGGGCCTAGGCCAGAAAAAAAAAAAAAAGTTTAGAAGGAGTAAATCTAATATGCCATCCTGGCTGTTTACTAGCAGCATAGGGAATAAAATAGTTAATGTCGTTTGAGAAAGTTTAGTTTTACTTTAATAAACTAAGAAAGGGTACTCTGGTCACTAAATTGTTAGAAAAATAGTCAGATATTATGAAAAAAGTTATCATAAATAAACGCTTCCCAACCCAATCTACTCCAAAGAGAAAAGAAACTAACTGAGCACATAAGGAAAGGTGTTCATAATATAAGGGTCCACTGTAATTGTTCAGATCAGTTGGACTTCAAGAATGAGGCATGAAACTTACATCAGAGATTCCTAGAACGTGGATACAAGAACAAATGTTTAAGTACCGCCTACCATAAGGCAAGAGATTCTCAAGAGATATTTAAAAGTAAGAAACCTGATTTGATTTTTCAGGATTCCGTAAAACTTAGTTTACAATATACTGAGTTGACAGATGACAAGACAAAGATCTGTGCCAAATATTAGCACTTGTTAAACGAGGATTCCGTAATAAGAAAACTAGTTATAAAGTGCCCCCAATATATTCATAGGAGGGCTCACTCACTGGGCGAATTGCTTGTACACAGTGATGTGACATGGAGTCCTCCCAAGTTTTCAACAAGGGTAGGCATGTTCAGATGTGGTTTTTGCGAGTATTGTCCCTATATTATTGAGGGGATATCCTCACTTTGCTGAGTGGAAAAACCTTCAAATGCAAACAGAGAGTGATACCATGGTCGTTAACTACATAATTTTATGCTCCTGTGGGTCCTTCTATGTCGGCAATACAATTTGTACAGTGCGTAGGAGATTACTAGATAATATGTATGCGATCTCCATGTACCACCTAAAAGCCCCCCTAGCTAGACATGTTTGTCTGGAACATGACAGGGACTCTTGCTGTTTAAAGTGCTGGGTATTGGTGGTTGTTCCATGTAGCCCTGGAGATTGTGATTTTGACCGACTGGTGCTACAACACGAGACCAGGTAGATCTGGTAGCTGAAAGCAACCAGATCCCCATATTTTAATGATAGTTTGAATATTCCTCCATTTCTTAAGAATTAAAGTATACTTTAGTCTCCTTCAAAGTTCCAAAATACAACAGTAGTTTATTAAGTTTGTTTCTGGCCTAATATAATAACAGAAGGCTGATAAGGATTATAGTTGAAATTTTTTAAAACAACTTTCTGAGAAAGAATTTGTTGGAAAAGTTTTACTGTGTGACTATTTTATCTAAAATGGAGACTGATAATTCTAAAATGGCATCTAAGGACACGTTGCTTTTAGGGCTCTTTCACATGGGACGGATTCGTGATGATCCGCCCGGTGAACATCCGGTTGCTCAGCGGGGATTGCTCTGCCGATCCCCGCTGAGCAGGAAGATGACAGGTCCGTCGCTGCACAGTGTGCAACGATGGACCTGTCAGAGCGCCGCTCTCCCCTATGGGGGATCGGATGATGACGGACTCTAGAGTCCGTTGTCACCCTATCCGATCCGAAAACGGATGGAAAAGAAGGTTTTTCCTCCGCTACACTTTTTCGGATCGGAGCGGGTCGGATGTCAGCGCACATGTCACCGCTGACATCCGACGCTCCATAGAGGTCTATGGAGGGTCCGTTCAGGTCCGCCTAAAAAACTGACAGGCGGACCTGATCGGATCGTTCATGTGAAAGGACCCTAACTTGTTTTCTTATCTATTGTTTTAACTAACTGCCTAAGGCCAGAAAACCACAGGCTTTTCTGTATAAGGGAATAAGATTGTAAGAAGCCCACTGTGAATTGGCAAATAAAGCTGTTATGCGTCATGAGCCACCAGTGAGCTTCTAGCCAATAGGATTCTTTTTGTTGATCTCACAAAAGAAAGTTACATCCTGTATTCTGGGTGACTTCTGCATTTTAACTCAAACATGTAAGAAGCTCATCCTTTTGTGTCACACATTTGAAATAAATTGTATTCTTTTCATTACATCTGGAGTTCGACTGATCACAGGAGAAGAATATTCCTAACAGAATCCTTGAAAAAAATCTTTGAAATAGACAAAACTATTTTTTGTCTCACTTAACCAGCACACCATTGTAATGTACAGTTGTATGCCAAAGTTTAGGAACCCCTGACAATTTCCATGATCGTCATTTATAAATATTTGGGTGTTTGGATCAGCAATTTCATTTTGATCTATCAAATAACTGAAGGACACAATAATATTTCAGTAGTGAAATGAGGTTTATTGGATTAACAGAAAATACGCAATATTCATCAAAACAAAATTAGACAGGTGCATAAATTTGGGCACCCTTGTCATTTTTTTTATTTAAATACTTGTAACTACTTAGCACTGATTAATTGGAACACACAATTGGTTTGGTGAGCTCATTAAGCCTTGAACTTCATAGACAGGTGCATCCTCTGAAGAGTGGCAACATGGGGGCCTCAAAACAACTCTCAAATGACCTGAAAACAAAGATTGTTCTACATTATGGTTTAGGGGAAGGCTACAAAAAGATATCGCAGAGATATAAGCTGTCAGTGTCCACTGTGAGGAACATAGTGAGGATATGGAAGACCACAGGCACAGTTCTTGTTAAGACCAGAAGTGGCAGGCCACATAAAATATTGTTGAGGCAAAGGCAAAGGATGGTGAGAACGGTCAAAAACAGCCCACGGACCACCTCCAAAGGCCTACAACATCAACTTGCTGCAGATGGTGTCACTGTGCATTCTTCAACAATTCAGCGCACTTTGCACAGGGAGAAACTGTATGGGAGAGTGATGCGAAAGAAGCCTTTTCTGCACACACGCCACAAACTGAGTCGCTTGAGGTATGCAAACACACATTTGGACAAGCCATCTTCATTTTGGAATAAGGTGCTGTGGACTGATGAAACAAAGATTGAGTTATTTGGTCATAACAAGGGGCGTTATGCATGGCGGCAAAAGAACACAGCATTCCAAGAAAAACACTTGCTACCTACAGTAAGATTTGGTGGAGGTTCCATCATGCTGTGGGGCTGTGTGGCCAGTGCCGCTACTGGGAATCGGGTTAAAGTTGAGGGTCACATGGATTCCACTCAATATCAGCAGATTCTTGAGAATAATGTTGAGGAATTAGTCACAAAGTTGAAGTTACGACGGGGCTGGATATTTCAAAAAGGCAACGACCCAAAACACTGCTTAAAATCTACTCGAGCATTTATGCAGAGGAACAAGTACAATGTTCTGGAATGGCTATCCCAGTCCCCAGACCTGAATATCATTGAACATCTGTAGGTTGATTTGAAGTGGGCTGTCCATGCTCGGCAACCATCATACCTAACTGAACTGGAGATGTTTTGTAAGGAGGAGTGGTCCAAAATACATTCATCCAGAATCTAGACACTCATTACAGGCTATAGGAAGCGTCTAGAGGCTGTTATTTCTGCTAAAGGAGGTTCTACTAAATATTGATGTGATTTTTCTGTTGGGGTGCCAAAATTTATGCACCTGTCTAATTTCCTTTTGATGCATATTGCGCATTTTTTGTTAATCCAATAAACCTCATTTCACTACTGAAATATTACTGTGTCCTTCAGTTATTTGACAGATCAAAATGAAATTGCTGATCCAAACACCCAAATATTTATAAATGACAATCATGGAAATTGTCAGGGGTTCCTAAACTTTTGCATACAACTGTATCTAAAGTGTTCACTATCTATTAGGTGACCCCAGAACACACTTGGAAAGTTACCATATATTTTTTGTTCATTTTTGTTCTGTGTTTTAATTTTTTTTTCATGCTTGGCATCCAGTTTTTCTGGCAATTTAATATTTATAATGGCATTTATTATGTACTTTATATATATTCAAATGTTTTGGCAACTTTGCTGGGACATTTCGTGGAACTATTAGAAGTTGTTTTTATTACTCTCATCCACGGAAAGCTGTTTTTTGAGTTCTCATTATTTTTAATGATTTTTTGTTTTCCAGGTGTGCTCTGGTGTGCAGTCATGTCGGAACAGGAAGCAGCATGAAATTGTCCAAAATGTCTTGGTATGCTGATGCCTTAAGAGTTCCCTTCACTGGAATTAAGGGGCCAAGCCCACACCATAATCTCCCCTCCACCAAATGATTTGGACCAGTGGAAAAAGCAAGGTCTATAAAGACATGGATGAGCGAGTTTGGGGTGGAGGAACTTGACTGGCCTGCACAGAGTCCTGTCCTCAACCTGATAGAACACCTTTGGGATGACGTAGAGCGGAGACTGAGAGCCAGGCCTTCTCATCCACATCAGTGCCCGACCTCACAAATGCGCTTCTGGAAGAATAGTCAAACATTCCCATAGACACACTCCTAAACCTTGTGGACAACCTTCCCCAAAAGAGTTGAAGCTGTTATAGCTGCAAAGGGTGGGCAACTCAATATTGAACCCTATGGACTAAGACTGGGATGTCATTAAAGTTCATGTGCGTGTCAAGGCAGTTGTCCCAATACTTTTGGTAATATAGTGTATTTTACTAGTGACCCCCAACACCCCCCTTTATGTGTACTCATTAAGTGATTCAGTGTTTATGTGTGTTTTGGACCTTGGGGGACTTTTGAGTGTTGTTATTGTTCATAATACAACTATTTGGATGTACAGAGTACAACATTTTTTATTTTTATTTCTAAGATTCATTATTAGTGCTAATTCTTAAGAACACATCATCTGCTGAAGCTCACAGGGCCAATTACACTGCGGATATGAGACCAGTGCTAGATGAGGATGATTGGTTGTTATTGGTTACAGCACCAACAAATGTATTGGATACGACTGTAAATTTCCAGAGGTAGAAACTATACTACTGAAGGAATTGTGACAAATGAACATTCGCACCTAATTTTTATTTTAATATCACTATGCTCTAAAATGAAACCAGCCCGAAGCCGCATGACTGCCAAATGTTCTAAAAATCAAACTATCTGTATAATTTATATATTACAATATTAAAAAATGATAAAGTTCAATAACTTGTTCATTTTGATACTCTGGATAGGTAACTGCACTGTAGTTAGAATAGATGTCTTGGAGCATCTCGTCTTAGAACTTCAAGCACAACTCTGGGAGAACTAACTCCTTTCCAGTGGGTCTGTGCCCACACTGCAAGGGTTAACTGCTTGGTTTTTTTTTGTCTAGGCAACAAAAAAAGCCCTTTTAATTACTGTAGAGGAGCGTGGAGGAGCATGCAGTAGTGGAGGATCGGATAAGTTAAAGTGCTGTACCCAGTCCCCCTAGACATAAATAAGCAGTTAACCCTTGCAGCATAGACACAACACCACTGAAAGGGAGGACTTTTTAGTTTTTCTGAAGTTTAGCTTTAATGACATAAGCAGTCGGTTACACTCAGCACCAATAACTATTAGACCCCATTCACACTGGGGCGTTTTTCAGGCGTTTTTCAGGCGCTTTAGCTTTAAAAAAAGCGTCTGAAAGACGCCTCATCTGCAATCCCAATGTGAAAGCCCGAGTGCTTTCACACTGGGGAGCTGCGCTGGCAGAGTGTCAAAAAAAAGTCCTGCAAGCAGCTTCTTTGCAGCACTTTCGTGTTTTTGTCACCGGGCTGGGTGTGCCGATGGTCCGAACCCTTTCACACTGCCAGCGTCCGAAAAACACCAACAGTGTGAAAGGGGTCTTAAGCGGCGCTTTACCAGCGTTTTTCGGGCGCTGGCAGTGTGAAAGGGCTCAGGCTTTCACATTGGGATTGCAGATGAGGCTTCTTTCAGGCGCTTTACAGGCGCTTTTTTTAACGCTAAAGCGCCTGAAAAACGCCCCAGTGTGAAAGGGGTCTTAAAATGCAGTAGCATCGTAGGAAAATAGGTCATTGCCACAAGCAGGTTGCTACTAGTGCTGCCATACAGACAGTTCACATACAACACTGGCTGGAGGCACTCTGCCCCAGTAGTGCACCATCACGATGATGCTCATTACATAGATACATAATCACTAGTAATGTACTGGCATATACAGTATATATGATGGTTATTGTTTGTCTTGTGATGGAAGACACATACCACAGGTCATGTTCAATGATATCCTTGCACACCACAAAATGTTGATTCCAGTACCTACATATTGGCTCTGCCAACCAACCCAGACCAATTGCAACTATGCTACCTAATGTTGTCAGATAGTAGTGATTGGGTAACGTATTGTCCCAGTCTGTGTCAACCATTGCTGCCTTTGCATGGTTAAATTTGAGGCAGTGGAGAGGTCTTCTGTTGGAAAATTTGAATTTATTTAGCACTTTTAATGACACTGACTCTGGCACTTTTAGTACTGATAAGCAAAGACAGGAAGAGTCTTTTTAAGTATATTCTAATATAAGTTAAAAGACAAAATTCCATTTTACACTCTGTAAGTGCCCTTGGTAATGGAGATTGATAACCTACACAACAACCCTCTTTCTTCACTTGTCAAGTACCCAGCTATGTGAATTGCATGGAAGCATTGTCCCAGTTCTCACAAGAAGACCCAGGAACTTTAGTGAGAAATATCTCAATGTGAATGTTTTAATTTAAAGTAGTAAATTATAGCTGAATGACATTTTGTTTGACAAATCACTATGTATCATACACAATTGCTGTTATTTTTCTTTTAGAAAATACTGTTTTCATGTTTTTCTTTATCATTTTTTGCATCCTAGTGCTGCTGATCTATACCAGCCTCTTTGCAGCCACTTCCATGTCCTGCCCACATTTACGGGTACATCTCAAAAAATTTGAATATCATCAAAAAGTTAATTTATTTCAGTAATTCAATTCAAAAAGTGAAACTCATATATTATATACAGTGCCTTGAAAAACTGTTCATACCCCTTGAAATTTTCCACATTTTGTCATATTACAACCAAAAACGTGTAGCACTAACTCTCGGTGGAGCTGCTGGTTTAAGCGGGCTGTTACCTTCACTCTCGATACCTCTGTTTCACCAGCATCGGGTCTAGGGTTCCGTTGAGTTTACCTCTGGACGATATAAGCACCAACACTTGAGTACCTTTTCAATGAACCAAGTAACGAAGGAAGTAGCAGGAAAGAGGCAGGAGGAAAACTGCAGGGAAGCCCAAATACCTTTCTTTAGGTTTCTTTAGAACATCCTTTAAAGTTGAATACTGTAATTGAATGCAATCCCCTTTTTGTGGGACACGATCTTTGCTCACCTGGATAGGCCTCTCTCACTTGCCTAGCAGCCAGTACGTAGCACGAACAAAAGTCTCTGCCACAGACTTGCTTGAAATAAACCCGTACGATCCTCTGCCACAGGATGTATTGGTTCGTGATGAATGTCAGACACAGTACTTGGACCTTTAAGCCAACCCGGCAGTACCATGCAATAAGACTACTTCAGGATACGTCCTCCAACCGAGTCACCAGGCCCCTCTCCAGACCAGCACTTTGCATGATCCTTCCATGACGGGTCCACCCCTGGGATCTCCTCAGTTGTCCAGGTTCTTCACTCTGGATAGACAGCTCAGGTCCATTCCTTGCCTGCTGTGGTAGGCTCCAGACAGGCTTCTGGGCCCACCCACGTGCCACAGCGACGCGGGCCTCCGGAACTGAGGACCATGAGGTGGTACTCTAACACATAACTGTCGGCCAGGAGGGCCAGCAGGTGGCTGAAAACGAACCCCTAAACATGGTGTCTGTCCCATAAATACCCTCTCCCAGAATGCAACTCGGAGGACCACCTCCACCGAGTTGTCTCCAGGACAGAGGAGCACTCATCCGCTTTAACAAGTTGCTTTTCTAACACCCGCCGATGGTGACAACGACACCCACCAGCACAATGTGGAACCACACGCAACGTCAGCCAAGCTGGAACAGAGGCAAATCTAACTTCCTATAACGAGCAATTCACTAAATCTACCAGCGCTACAAACGTATGTGATATGTGATAGACCAACACAAAGTGGCACATAATTGTGAAGCGGAAGGAAAATTATAAATAGTTTTGAAAGTTTTTTTTTTACAAATAAATATATGAAAAGTGTGGGGTACATTTGTATTCAGCCCCCCTGAGTCAATACTTTGTAGAATCCCCTTTCACTGCAATTACTCCTGCAAGTCTTTTTGGGGATGTCTCTACCAGCTTTGTACATCTAGAGTGTGACATTTTTGCCCATTTGTCTTTGGAAAATAGCTCGAGCTCTGTCAGATTGGATGGAGAGCGTCTGTGAACCGCAATTTTCAGTCTTGCCACAGATTCTCAAGTGGATTGGACTTTGACTGGGCCATTCTAACACATGAATATGCTTCTATCCAATCCTTTTCATTGTAGCTCTGATTGTATGTTTGTCCTGCTGGAAGGTGAACCTCCACCCCAGTTTCAAGACTTTTGCAGACCCTTATTCCACATATACATGATCGGAAATGCCACCAGCAAAACTCAGATGAGAGCTTTTTGTCGGACAATGCGACCATGTGTATGCTCCATCGGTCTTTTGCTGGCGGAATTCCAGCCAGCAAAAGGCTGAGAGCAGGTTCTCTATTTTTCGGTTGGGAAAAGTTCCTGTCCGAAAATGCGATTGTCTGTATGCAATTCGGACGCGCAAAAAAACGACGCATGCTCGGAAACAATTCGATGCATGCTCGGAAGCATTGAACTTCATTTTCTTGGGTCGTCGTAGTGTTGTACATCACCGCGTTCTTGACAGTCGAAAGTTCAGAGAACTTTTGTGTGACCATGTGTATGCAAGACCAGCTTGAGCGGAATTCCGTCAGAAAAACCATCCAAGTTTTTTCTGACGGAAATTCTGATTGTGTCTACGTGGCATAACAGGTTTTCTTCTAAAATTGCCCTGTATTTGAATGCATCCCTTTTTTAGCATCAACTCTGACTAGCTTCCCTGTCCCTGCTGAAGAAATGCATCCCCACAACATGATGGTGCCACCACCATGTTTCACTGTGGGAATGGCGTGTTCAGGGTGATGTGCAGTGTTAGTTTTCCGCCACACATGGAGTTTTGCTTTTAGGCCAAAAAGTTCAATTTTGGTCTCATCTGACCAGAGCACCTTCTTCCACATGTTTGCTGTGTCCCCCACATGGCTTCTCACAAACTGCAAATGGGACTTCTTATTGCTTTCTTTCAACAATGAATTTCTTCTTGCCACTCTTCCATAAAGGCCAGATCTGTGGAGACAACTATAAGTTGTCCTGTGGACAGATTCTCCCAATTGAGCTGTGGATCTCTGCAGCTCCTCAAGAGTTACTATGGGCCTTTGTCCATGGCGGAAGGCCATGTCTTGGTAGGTTTGCAATTGTGCCATACTCTTTCCATTTTCGGATGATGAATTGAACAGTGCTCCGTGAGATGTTCAAAGCTTGGGATATTTTTTTATAACCTAACCCTGCTTTAAACTTCTCCACAACTTTATCCCTGACCTGTCTGGTGTGTTCCCTGGCCTTCGTGATGCTGTTTGTTCACTAAGATTCTCTAACAAACCTCTGAGGGCTTCACAGAACAGCTGTATTTATGCTGAGATTAAATTACACACAGGTGAACTCTATTTACTAATTAGGTGACTTCTGAAGGCAACTGGTTCCACTAGATTTTAGTTAGGGGTATCAGAGTAAAGGGGGCTGAATACAAATGCACGCCACACTTTTTATATATTTATCTGTAAAAAAAATTTGAAAACCATTTATCATTTTCCTTCCACTTCACAATGATGTGCCACTTTGTGTTGGTCTGTCACATAAAATCCCAATTAAATACATTTACGCTTTTGATTGTAACATAACAAAATGTGGAACCTTTCAAGGGGTATGAATACTTTTTTCAAGGCACTGTCGGTATCTATTTACTCGGAGTAACACAATTTTTTATATTTTAACAAACAAGTGGGTATTATATGGTGTTATTGTGCATTGAAATTCATTAAAGTGTATTTCTTCCAAATAATTTGTGTTTGGAAAAACTGCTGTGCAAATATCTTGTGACATAAATAAAGCAACACCCACCATTGTATTCTCTAGGACCTCTGTTTTTTAAAAAATGTGATGTTTGGGGGTGTTTAAGTAGTTTTCTAGCAAACAAATACATTATTCTACAAGTAAAAATACAAATATTTTTGCATGTAGAATAAAATTGGCCTGGACTGGAACTGAGTAAACACATCTATATCTATTTTACTGATCACTGCGCAGGAACTTTTCTCCTAGAAAATATGTGCAATGACATCAGTAAATTTTTCATGGCCGTGTGATGGAAGCCTAATAATTGGCAGGCTCCAGGGCACTCCAGTGTTGCTTGTTCTGATAATAGTTATGGCAGTTTTTGATAACCCTCGCTGCACAACCTACATAACTGACACCTTCAGTCAGAGTATGCTCAAAGGAATACAATCTTGTTCTCTTTTTTCAGAGTACAAATATAGAGGAAAACTGCCATGAGAGAAATACATGGTGTGTCATTGCTGGACTCTTTCAGAAAAGTAGTAGCTGCTCAGGTATCATGCTGATACTTTAGTTTCATTTCTTTTATAAGCCACTGACCTAGAACATTTGTCTGGGCTTCTGTAAAAAATAACATTTATAGCTGTGAAAGACTCTTCTGCCTTTCTTTTGATTGATTGTGAGACAAATTTCTGAATTGTATGATTGAGTCAGCTTGCATCAAACCGTGTGATTTATTTCCACACAAAAATTACAAAAATACTTACAAAAGGTTGTACATTCACATTCAAAATAAATGTTGTTTCAAATAAGATAAAAGATCTGCTGGGAATGAAGATGGCCAAAAAGTTAGAGGGGTTTTTAAACTAGGCGATGGGGGGGAGGGTCCAGAGACAGTGATAGCCAGCGCGGAAGATATTACAGAGGGTAGTATTGGGGGCATTAGTGGTAGGTTAACCAAAGCACAAAAACACAAGGTGAGTATAGTAGCAAGTTCTAGTTGCAATCTTGAAACACCCAATACGAGGACAATATGCGACCGCTCTAAACTATGTGGCATGTTCACTAATGCCAGGAGCATGGCAGACAAGATGGGTGAACTAGAGATACTGTTGTACAAGGAGCATTTGGATTTTGTGGGAATTTCAGAGACCTGGTTCAACAGCTCTCATGATTGGCTGGCAAACATTCAAGGGTATACCCTATACCGCAAGGATAGAAAGGGTAAAAAAGGGGGAGGGTATGCCTATATATCAAGAATAATGTACAAGTGAATGTGAGAGATGACATCACTGAGGGGGCTAGGGAGGAGGTGGAATCTTTATGGGTAGAGCTCCAAAGGGATGAAGCTAAGGGGAAAATAATACTGGGAGTATGCTATAGGCCCCCTAACCTGAGGGAGGAAGTGGAGACGGATCTCCTATCACAAATTGGATTAGCAGCAAGGATGGGAAGTGTTATCATAATGGGGGATTTTTATTATCCAGACATAGACTGAGCGGAGGGAACCGCGCATTTATTTAAGGCTCGCCAGTTCCTTAATGTCTTGCAGGACAATTTTATGGGTCAGATGGTAGACACACCAACTAGAAATAAAACATTACTGGATCTACTGATTACCAACAATACAGACCTGATCACAGATGTGGAAATACGGGGCAATTTAGGTAACAGCGATCACAGGTCAATTAGTTTCAGTATAAATCACACAAATAGGAAACATGAAGGGAACACAAAGACACTGAATTTCAAAAGAGCCAACTTCCCTAAACTACAAACCTTGCTAAAAGGCATAAATTGGGATAAAATATTAGGAACAAAGAATACGGAGGAGAGATGGGTTTGCTTTAAGAGCATATTAAATAAGGGCATTAGCCAATGTATCTCGTTGGGTAATAAATTTAAAAGAGCGAACAAACATCCTGGATGGCTTAACTCCAATGTAAAAATGCGTATAAAAGCAAAGGAGAAGGCCTTCAAAAAATACAAGGTTGAGGGATCATCCTCAGCATTCAGAATTTATAAATAATGCAATAAGAAATGTAAGGGTGAAAATAGGACGGTTAAGATAGAACATGAAAGACACATAGCGAAGGAGAGCAAAAAAAATCCCAAGAAATTCTTTAAGTATGTAAACAGTAAAAAAGGGAGGACAGACCATATTGGCCCCATAAAGAATGAGGAAGGACATCTGGTTACAAAGGATGGGGAGATGGCAAAGGTATTGAATTTATTCTTCTCCTCAGTCTTCACGAGTGAATCGGGGGGCTTCAGTAACCAAAACTGCAGTGTTTATCCTCATGACACAACACAGGAAGCACCTACATGGTTAACAGAGGACGGAATTAAAATTAGACTTGAGAAACTTAACATTAATAAATCACCGGGACCAGATGGCTTGCATCCGAGGGTACTTAGGGAACTCAGTCAGGTGATTGCCAGACCATTGTTCCTAATTTTTACAGACAGTCTATTGACTGGAATGGTACCAGCTGATTGGAGAAAAGCCAATGTAGCACCAATATTTAAAAAGGGCCCAAAAAACATCCCTGGGAATTACAGACCAGTTAGCCTAACATCAATAGTATGTAAACACTTGGAGGGGATGATAAGGGACTATATACAAGATTTTAGTAATAAGAATGATATCATTAGCAGTAATCAGCATGGATTCATGAAGAATCGTTCTTGCCAAACCAATCTATTAACCTTCTATGAGGAGGTGAGTTGCCATCTAGATAAAGGAAGGCCCGTAGACGTGGTGTATCTGGATTTTGCAAAAGCATTTGACACAGTTCCCCATAAACATTTACTGTACAAAATAAGGTGCGTTGGCATGGACCATAGGGTGAGTACATGGATTGAAAACTGGCTACAAGGGCGTGTTCAGAGGGTGGTGATAAATGGGGAGTACTCAGAATGGTCAGGGGTGGGTAGTGGGGTTCCCCAGGGTTCTGTGCTGGGACCAATCCTATTTAATTTGTTCATAAACGACCTGGAGGATGGGATAAACAATTCAATCTCTGTATTTGCAGATGATACTAAGCTAAGCAGGGCAATAACTTCTCCGCAGGATGTGGAAATCTTGCAAAAAGACCTGAACAAATTAATGGGGTGGGCGACTACATGGCAAATGAGGTTCAATGTAGAAAAATGTAAAATAATGCATTTGGGTGGCAAAAATATGAATGCAATCTATACACTGGGGGGAGAACCTCTGGGGGAATCTAGGATGGAAAAGGACCTGGGGGTCCTAGTAGATGATAGGCTCAGCAATGGCATGCAATGCCAAGCTGCTGCTAATAAAGCAAACAGAATATTGGCATGCATTAAAAGGGGGATCAACTCCAGAGATAAAACAATAATTCCCCCACTCTACAAGGCTCTGGTCCGGCCGCACCTGGAGTATGCTGTCCAGTTCTGGGCACCAGTCCTCAGGAGGGATGTACTGGAAATGGAGCGAGTACAAAGAAGGGCAACAAAGCTAATAAAGGGTCTGGAGGATCTTAGTTATGAGGAAAGGTTGCGAGCGCTGAACTTATTCTCTCTGGAGAAGAGACGCTTGAGAGGGGATATGATTTCAATTTACAAATACTGTACTGGTGACCCCACAATAGGGATAAAACTTTTTCGCAGAAGAGAGTTTAATAAGACTCGTGGCCACTCATTACAATTAGAAGAAAAGAGGTTTAACCTTAAACTACGTAGAGGGTTCTTTACTGTAAGAGCAGCAAGGATGTGGAATTCCCTTCCACAGGCGGTGGTCTCAGCGGGGAGCATTGATAGCTTCAAGAAACTATTAGATAATCACCTGAATGACCGCAACATACAGGGATATACAATGTAATACTGACATATAATCACACACATAGGTTGGACTTGATGGACTTGTGTCTTTTTTCAACCTCACCTACTATGTAACTATATATGAAGGACCGGGGGCGGAGCCAGCGAGCGGCATGTGAGGAGCCTGAGAACGGAGCTCCGTTAGCAGACAGCAGATCCTGCAGTGATCCTGGGCTAAAGACACCCGCTTTTTTATCAGGAGGTGGGGGATGAGTTCGGGGACACCCCGGGAGTCTCCGGGGATGGTGAAATACGGCCCCCCCTGGCCAAAATCGACCGGAGAACGGCTGGCGAAATATGCCTGGGGCTCTCAAAATGGCGCCGGAACACAGGAGGAGGAGGATGAATGGCTGCTGCTCCACAGGCCTGATGATCCTTTACAGCAGGCGCCTCCTCAGCAAGACAGGGTGAGTCCTAAACCCCAGCGGGCTGATGTGCTGAAGAGGGGGAGATCCCTAGACAGGCTGAGAGACTCTAGGGCCAGTGCTGATAGAGCGGTGGAGGGGGGAGAGGAGCCATCCCTAACACAAATCATGGATGCCATACAGGGATGTCAGAGCAAGTTAATAAACCACTTTGAGGAGCTAAAGGTAGAATTTTCTTTCATGAAGCATGACATGCAAAAACTAAGAGAAAAGGCAGAGATCACGGATCGCCGCCTTACTACATTGGAAGATGTATTCAGACCATTAGAGACTGCAGCACAAATGACTAAGAAGACACAGTCTGAACATACATTAAAGATGGCGGATATGGAAGATCGTATGAGAAGGAACAATATTAGGCTGGTGGGGTTCCCGGAAGGGGTGGAAGGGAGGCATCCTGAAGAATTCCTTGAGAAGTGGTTGATGGAACATATGCCTTCTAATACCTTTACAAGTATGTTTGCCATTGAAAGGGCACACCGCATTCCAGGACGAGCACCTCCAAAGGGAGCCCCCCCTAGATTAATGATTGCAAAAGTACTGCACTTCCATGATCGGGAAAATATTCTGCGGGGAGCCCGAACAGGCCCTGAGTTAACGATCGATGGATGCCGGATATCAATATACCCTGATTTTTCTGCAACTACACAGAAGCAGAGGGCCTCCTTTCATCCTGTAAAGAAGAGATTAAGGGATCTTAGCCTGATATACAGCATGCTCTACCCTGCCAAATTGAGGGTGGTGGATAATGGGAAAGTATATTTCTTCAACAATCCTACTGAGGCCTCAGAGTGGTTGGATACACGTGGTCGCCAACGAAATAGAGTCTCTCCCAGCCGACCATGAGTGAGTCCTGTAGAGACATTACTAGATTGGGGGCCCAAAGAAGAAATGTCAGCAGAACCTTGGTGTTTTTTTTTTGAAAAAAGGGGGGGGGGGTCTTGTGTTTTTTTTTTCGATCGTTTCCTTCAGACCAACCTAAACTGATGGTCAGGTTTCTCCTACAAACCTTTTTTGCATACATGCTGGGAAACATGGGAGGAAAAGGTTATTTTACCCCTGCATTATTCCCTCAAGAATGATATTTAGAGTTGTGCTTGATATTACACAGTTATGGAAGATGCACTTACATTGGCACGGATATACCAGTTTGCTGATCCTCCCATGGGACACATAATTTGGGGAACTGAACGTTTTTTTTTATTTAAATTTTTTTTTCTTTCCCCCTTTTTTTGTCATTACCTCCTAATATTGTTTTGTAAAAATAAAGAGAGAGGGCAAGGGGATGTTCAGGTTTCTCCTACAAGGTTTTTTTGCATACATGCTGGGAGGAAAAGGAAGGGCATGTGCATTAAAAATGGGAGGAAAGAGTTTTTTTACCCCTGCATTACTCTCTCAAGGCTGACATTTAGAGTCGTGTTTGATATTGCACAATATGGAAGATACACCTATACTGGCACGGATATACCAGTTTGCTGATTCTCCTATGGGACACATAATTTAGGGAACTGAATGTTTTTTTTTGTTTTAATTTTTTATCATTACCTCCTTGTATTGTTTTGAGAGGGGGGAAAGGGGAAAAGGAAAGGAAAGGGAAAAAAGTTTTTTACTGATAGTGGGACTGTTTATGTCGTTTGCCAGCAATATATGCCAAGTCTGCAAGATGCTCTAGGCAATATATTTTTCTATTAGTAGACTTTGTCTATTGTTCTTGCCCTTTTTGTTCAATAGCAGGTGAACGGTTCTTGAACTATACGGGTAGAACTGGCCGCCCTTTTGGCGACTGGTCTCATGTGACGGTTTTTTGAGTCGCATCTCTGTTACCTACTTAAATTCAGGTTATGGGAAAAAAGTGCCTGGCATGTTGGGGCTGGGTGCGGGGAGGGGGGTGGGGGCAGTTGGGATGTTCTTTGGGGCAAGGGGGCTATGTTAATGTACAGATGGGATTATCTTTACTTGTGGATTCTGCATTAGGTACTGCTCAAGGTATGGAGTGCAGTGGAGTGTGTGTGAGGGGAGAAGCCTGGAAGCCCGACTTTACAGAGGACCATACCCAGGGGTGGAGGGACCACCTCCACTCGACTCTTTTCTTTGCTTTTTCATATCTGCCATGGAGGTAAATTTGAGGGTTGTGGCCTGGAATGTCAGAGGCCTAAATGCTAAGTTTAAACGCTCTTTGGTGTTTGAGTATATAAAAAAATACAAACCTCACTTGATACTCCTACAGGAGACTCATCTGCAGGGCTCCAGGCTTCTCTCTTTAAAAAGGGCTCACATTGCTGGGGCCTATCATTCCAGCTATTCCTCGTATGCGAGGGGAGTTTCTACTTTGGTCACCAAGACCATGCCCATATCCATTCAAACAGTAAGAACAGATGTTAAAGGGCGATATGTGATACTTGTTTTGAAAGCGATGAACAGGACATTGACATTTGTGAATCTCTATGTTCCTCCTCCCTTTGCGCTAACTCATCTGGATGATATGATGAAGGATACATATGAGGTAGCGGAGGGGAGGATCTTCATATTGGGGGACTTTAATTCAGTCTCTGATCGAGTGTTGGACAGGTTGGGAGGGACGGTTGGTGCTCCTGCCCCACTGGCGGGATGGATGTCTGCTCATGGCTTTAGAGATGTCTGGCGTTTTCACCATCCTGATACTAGGGAATACTCCTGCTACTCCGAAACGCACAAGACACTCTCCAGAATAGACGCTATCCTAACAGAGGGGGAGGGCATGCCATTAGTTCAGAAGATGTCTTACCTGCCCAGGGCTCTCTCTGATCATTCCCCTATGCTATTGAAGCTTAATCTGGGACCGAGGCCTGGGTTGCGACTCTGGCGGATGGAGGCTAGTTGGCTTCA
Organism: Aquarana catesbeiana; assembly: GCF_042186555.1. Taxonomy (NCBI): domain Eukaryota; kingdom Metazoa; phylum Chordata; class Amphibia; order Anura; family Ranidae; genus Aquarana; species Aquarana catesbeiana. The sequence continues at coordinate 110,088,160 of NC_133325.1, read as the reverse complement.
GGAAGAATATATAACAATTAAGTGCACAGAGGCCATCAAACATTACTGGGTTGATAATGCCGGCTCCGGGTCCTTTTTGCTTCAGTGGGAGGCCTTTTAGGCCACGTTGAGAGGGGTGTTCATGGCGGAAGTAAAGGGATTTAAGAAGCAGTTGGCCTCCACACTACAGCATAGGGAAACAGAGGTCTCTCTGGCGGAGGCAGAATATGTTAGGGATCCCACTGAGGAGAGGCTGTTGACATTGCGGATGGCAACACGGGAGTACAAGACAGCACTAACAGACCATACTACGAAGCTTGGCCTCGCTCAACGTTGGCGTTTGTTTGAATTTGGTGACAAGAATGGCAGATTGCTGGCATACTTGGCAAGGCCGGAATATGTTCCGGTACATATTAAATCAGTTTTTGACGATTGTAAGTTGGAGGTCTGTGACTCGGCGGATATTTTGAACACTTTTGTCCTTTTTTATAAAGAATTATACAAGTCTTGTGCTCCTCTGGGGTCAGAAGCAGTGGAAACGTATATAGCAGGCATTGATCTCCCTAAATTGGCGGAGGATGACAGCACTGCTTTGGAGGCCGGCATTACAGTAGAGGAGGTGGAGGAGGCGATTGCCTCCTTCCCCCCTAGAAAATCCCCTGGGTTAGATGGCTTCCCATCAGAGTGGTATTGCACCTATCGCTATGGATTAGCTCCCCGCTTGCTTAGAGTGTTTAATGCGGCCAGGATGGGCGGTGGGTTGCCCCCTTCTATGAGGGAAGCCTTGGTAGTCCTGATACCTAAAGGGGGGAAAGACCCTCGGGAATGTGATTCTTACCGCCCGATCTCGCTGATGAATGTTGATACAAAGATACTGGCCAAAGTAATTGCAAGCAGGCTGCAGTCAGTCATTCCTAAGCTGGTGGACGCAGACCAAACAGGATTTATTCAGGGTAGGTGCACTCAGATGAATATCAGGAGGCTTTTCTTGAATCTTCAGACTGTTCATGACAACTCCGGGACTAGGGTGGTGGCCTCTTTGGATACAAAGAAGGCCTTTGACTCGGTTGAGTGGCCGTATTTGTTTCAATTGCTGAAGTCTTATGGTTTTGGCCCAGTGTTCATCTCATGGGTCCGGCTGTTGTATACAGACCCATTGATTAGAATACGGGTCAATGGTATTATATCAGATCCCTTTCCTATTTTTTGGGGCACCAGGCAGGGGTGTCCACTTTCACCCCTACTGTTTGCCCTGGCCATAGAGCCCTTAGCGGTACAGCTGAGGTCTAGTTCACAGTTGACTGGATTGAGGATCGGGGATTTTGAGGAGCGAGTGTCACTCTATGCAGATGACATGTTGCTATATCTGCAGGATCCAGGACCCTCGCTTCTGGAGGCTTTCCGACTGATACAGAAGTTTGGAGATTACTCTGGATTCCGTATAAATTGGAAAAAATCTTCTCTTTTCCCTATCGATGAGGGGTTGACTGTCCCACCGGGGTGCCCCATTCCACTATCTGCATCTTTTAGATACCTGGGAATTGAGATTCAACTCCCCATTTCTAAGTTCCTGGAGGCCAATTTGTCACCAATTGTGGGGAAGTTTCGGGAAAAAGTTCAAAGGTGGCAGAACTTACCGATCACCTTGATGGGAAGGATAAATCTATTTAAGATGATCTTCCTGCCCAAGTTTCTATATATCCTTTCGAACTCCCCGGTTTTCGTGACATTGCAGGTCTTTAGGAATATTGACTCCATTATTGTAGGTTTCTTGTGGGGATCTAAAGCTCCCAGGGTCTCTTTAAAGGTTTTGAAACTACCAGTTACATTGGGGGGGCTAGCCCTTCCAGATCTGCGCTCCTATTTTTTGGCCTCACAGCTCTCTTTCCTGCACTGGCGGTTGTCCCCACAGACACCTAATGCCACTGCCTTGTTGGAGGCTGCAATTGCCACATCACGGGAGACCCTGCAGAATGTCTTATATAGGAGGGGGGTTCCGGGTAGAAAGATGGGTTCGGTGATGGCGTTACCGGGAAAGGTTTTTCACCTGTGTTCTCAGCGACGGGGTGATGAACCCCTATGGCTATCTCCTAACAGTCCTTTATGGTACAATCGATCATTGGGGGAGTTTATGAAACTTTCTGATGGCCCAGGGTCATGGGCAAAATACGGTATTAAATATCTACACCAAATTTGTAGTGATGGTCGTTTGTGTACGTTTACCCAGCTGCGTGAGCAATTTGGAGTGCCGAGGTCTTGGCTCTTCCGATATGCACAATTGAGGCATGCAGCATACACTCAGTTTGGAGGGTCTGAGATTCGTGTCCAGAATACAGACTTTGAAAGGGTACTGATTGACCCGCATGAGTCAAAGAGGATTTCCAGATATTACGGGGCGGTGGGTCCGGGTCAGGTAGCTTTGACCTCCAAGGCCAGGGGGAGATGGGAGGTGATCGTCCCGGAGTTGTCGGAGGAACTGTGGCAGGAGGTACTGGACACATTTTTGGTGTCTGTTATCTCCTCCACGGACAGAATGATTCAATATCGATATCTACATCAACAGTACTATACACCGACCAGATTACATCGAATGCATAGGAGGGATTCTGCTATATGTCATAAATGTGGGAAGGAGGAGGGCACATTTGCACATATGGTGTGGGAATGCATGAAGGTGAGACCGCTATGGTCTCAGGTCACTGAATTTATATCAGATAAGTTTGCTTTACCGAATATTTGCTCTCCTATGCGGTGTTTACTTGGGATTTTTGATCAAGAGGAGTTGAATGCCCACACTAAACTGTTCCTAAGGATCCTGTATTTTGGTGTTAAAAAACTCATAGCAAGGAGATGGATACATGAGGAACAATTGACGCTAGGGATGTGGATTAAAATAATAAATGCAGATTTAATGATGTATAAAATGACTTACGAGGCTAGAGGGGCTACCAAGAAGTTTAGGAAAGTTTGGTCTCGGTGGATAGACTCTGAGAATACTCTGGATGAGGAGACGCCCTAGTATGTTGTATTAGTGATAGATTAAAAATTCTGGAGAGATGGAAATAGACTGTTTGCTTCCCTTTCCTAGATGGGCCAGATATGTTTTGTTTTTTTAAGAATGGGCAGAAAAAAAATACTGAAATGCAGACATCCCGGGGGAAGAAGGTGGGAGGGGAGGGGGGGGGTGTATTGTTATTGGGGTTTCTGTTATGGAAAAAATGCACGTGTATACTATCATAGGACAGAATTGATGATGGAAAGAGCATATGTTAAGCCAGCAATATGATTGTTATGTTTATGGAATTTCTATGCTAATGGAACATATGGAATATGTGTAAGATGAGTGATATGTATACATGTTGTGCATAATAAAAACATTTTTCAAAAAAAAAAAAAAAAACTATATATGAAGAGTTGTTTGTTTCAAAAAAATAATTCATGACGTGTTCAAAGATGGCTGCTGTGTCCTTTGTTCTGAAAGCAGCTGTAACAAAACTCTGTATGCTGTCTTCTCTAGATATGTTTGCTGTGTGTTGGAAGAAGTGTGTAATGCCGCGTACACAAGAGCGGACTTTTCGACTGGACTGGTCCGACAGACTATCCGATGGACTTTCGGCGGACTTCCAACGGACTTTCCCAACAAACGCACTTGGCTACACACAATCACACCAAAGTCCGACGGATTCGTACGTGAAGACATATGACCGGACTAAAATAAGGAAGTTGATAGCAAGCAGCCAATAGCTGCCCTAGCGTCGGTTTTTGTCCATCAGACTAGCACACAGACGAGCGGACTTTTCTATTGGAACTGGGTCCGGTGGAGTTCCGATGTTCCAAATCTAAAGTCCGTCAGATTTTCGACCGAATGAAGGTCCGATGAAGCCCACACACAGTCAAATTGTCTGCCGGATTCGGTCCTTCGGACCAGTCCAGTTGAAAAGTCCACTCATGTGTACGCGGCATAAGAGACCTTTCTTCATGCTGTTCTTCCCTTATATAAAATTGCTCTCTTTGTTAGATTTTGCGCTGAAAACAAAACCCTCCCATATTACCCCCTTTCCTCTCCCTTCCCCTCCCCTCTAATGTCGCGTACACATGATCGCACATTCCGACAACAGGCTTCCATCGAACATTTCCCGTCGGAAAATCCGACCGTGTGTACGCGGCATTAGGGTGGGGGCTAAGAATAGTAATGTAATATGAACAGCATTTCTAATTAACTCCAGACACAGGAAGTGGGGGATGTTAATGTCTGCCACAAACTGACTATACCCATAGTTTCTTAAGATATCAGTAACATAAGAATTCCTTAATGAAAATATATTCAGTTATATCAATCAAAAATGATTTGACAGCTTCTTGAAATTGAGCAACTCAATGTGTGTGTGTATGGGGGGGTACACCATCCTTGCTCCTCAGTTTTGACCGTCTGGTTTTTAAGTGCGTAAGCTTGCATATTTTTTGATCATTAAGCAATGTGTCATATCCATATGTATTTGCTATATTGCAATGGACTTGCTTGTATTTTCTATATGTAACTCTCCCTCTTCTTTAATTAAAGGCTCCTTGGTTACATGTTCAAGTTGTTTCTGAAGAAGCTATCTTGTGAAACGGGTCAACCATCTTGTTTTCACATATATTGTAACCTATGTTGTTAGACCTTTAGACAGTATTTAATTGTTTTTATAGTGTTTATATTTATGAATTTTCGTAATAAATTTCTATCAAATAATATATGTCTATATTCCTCTGTGGTACTGTGATAATCCGTCATGTTGTTCTTGTTTTTTATATACTTTGTCTAGGATGAGGTACCCCCTTTAGCTTCTTTTGTCCATAATTTTATACCAGTTATTGGGCTGAAGAGGCCCCTTTTAGGCTAAGGGGTTTTGATTCACTATGAGTGGTTTACCCTTGGTGAAGAGGAAGATTCAAATCATATTAATAACATTTTGTTACTTTCTTTTTTTAGCTGCTCACTATTTTTGGTTGGTGCATCTTTTGGCATAGAACAGGATGACGGATTATACAGGATCAGAGTGGGATGGTCTGATGTCTAAAATTCAAAAAGAATGTGGGGATGATCATGGTATCGAATTGGAGATTGAGGTATTGTTAGCTAAACAGAGACAGGCTTTGGAACGTAAATCCATTCTTTTCTGGCAAGTCAAATTTTTGGAAAGGTATATCAAAGAAGACATAAATCCACAGGGACTCAGGATTCAGGTATTCCCGAATCTCTGGGAAACCAACAACGAGTTTAAAGCACAATGGGAGGATAATTTACAAGACTGTACGTCAAGAATGATGACTTTATTGATTGAACATTATGAAAAGGATATCAAGGATCTCGATAATGAGATCATTGAGTTCCAAAAACAAAATGTATCCCTATGTGCCCATCCAAAATTTTTGGAAAAGGATAAGCAATTGAAAGACTATTTAGAGAAGTACAATAAAGATCTGATCTATAAAAAAGATATTAAGTTCATTCGGGACAAAATGGCTTTTAATGGAAAGTATGCATATAAGTGGCCTCAGCAAGGAGGAGGGGGGAAAGGGAAAAACAATCTAAGGAAAAATAAGAATCAAAATAAAAATGGAAATATAAGAGATGGATTGTATTCTGATTCATCTACTGTTTCACATTCTTCTTATTTTTCCCAATTTTCATAGCCCCCAAAGGAAGAGGGAGACAAAGAGGCTCCAGGAAAAGACAAACAATGGGAGGGAGTCCCAATAAACGTGGTAAGGATAAAAAGAGCAAAGAACACCTTGATGATAGAAGCTATGAGTTAGATCAGCCCATAGGAATTACTCCGAGGGATGACCCCTCATGGGCTTAGGTAATAGGGTGGGAGGTAATAGGGTACCGATACTCTCACCAGCATCCACCCATATGCCTCCCAATACCCCTCGTAATGTGGGTACTATCCCCAAAGTGGCTAAAGACAAGGATTTTCATTTCCTTCAACCCAGGATCCTCCCAACAAACAAGCCATCTCCCAAAACCTGGAAAAGTTTGAGTACAGAACCAGGTAGGGGTCAGCTACAAGTTTTAAATTTGTCAAGCAAAACGTTGTCTCAGGATGAGACAGAAGTACAGTAGGTGACCGCGATATTGTGTCAATCTCGCCGCACTTCTCGGCGAGATTTGACACCTACGAGCCCCGTCGCAGGAGCCAGCGCCGAGATGGCTCACTCATCGGGAAAGGAAAACTTTGTTTTCCTTCCGCGATGAGTGACAGGCAGTGCTGACAGCTGTCTAGTATGAATCCTGAGGCGGGAACACCGCGCCAAATTTTAAATGAAAAAAACGGCGTGGGTTCCCCCCTCGGGGGCATACCAGGCCCTTAGGTCTGGCATGGATTGTAAGGGGAACCCCCTATGCCAAAAAATCGGCGTGGGGGTCCCCCCCAAATCTATACCAGACCCTTATCCGAGCACGCAGCCCGGCCAGCCAGGAAAGGGGATGGGGACGAGCGAGCCCCCCCCTCCCTCCTGAGCCGTACCAGGCCGCATGCCCTCAACATGGGGGGGTGGGTGCATAGGGGGTTCCCCTTACAATCCATGCCAGACCTAAGGGCCTGGTATGCCCCCGAGGGGGGAACCCACGCCGGTTTTTTCATTTAAAATTTGGCGCGGTGTTCCTGCCTCAGGATTCATACTAGACAGCTGTCAGCACTGCCTGTCACTCATCGCGGAAGGAAAACAAAGTTTTCCTTTCCCGATGAGCGAGCCAGCGTGACATTCACAGTACCCTGTCGCCGAGACCATCGCGCTGGAAACACAATCTCGCGGTCAGGTACTGTATTTGGTTTGGGTTTAAGCTTTTGTCCATCAGTTAACACTGATAGTTTTGAGGTGGTTAAGGATTTTAATTTATTTGCCAGACGTCTCACTTATAAATACATGTTTGATGATGAAAGGAAAAAAAGGAAACAGGAACTGGTTGAACGAGAACAGTGGAAGGGGTTTACAGTTAGGGACTTTATGGCCTTAAAGGACTTAATGGATTTACTAGAGGAGAATGAGGATTCTCTGGGTGGTCCTGTGGAGGAGGGATCCCCGCTATACACGGGGGTCTCTTCTCGAACGGCTCCCCACAAGGAGGCATCTAAACTCTGTAAAAAATCTACAAACTTTCTCTCCCTAAAAACCAACCCTAACATATGGACATATGCAGCAGGTTACAATGGATGTTAAAAAGCTAGATTTTAAGTCTGAGAAAGATACAAATATATCTTTTCAACAACATCGGGCTATTATCCAACTGCAAAATAATAGGGAGATTACCATCAAGATGGCCGATAAAGGTGGAAACGTGGTAGTAATGGATACTGACAAATATCAAGAAATGTGTCTCGATATTTTGTCAAACAAAGAGTGGTACTGTTTAATCTCTTTGGAAAATATCCAGACTTTTAACAATGGCTATGATATAGTCATTACTGAGGCTTACAATAATGGGATTATTGACAAAGAGGTCTTTGAAGCACTACGTACTACCCACCCTAGAATTTCATCGTTCTTATTGCTGCCAAAGACACATAAGAATTTATTTAAACCACCAGGACGCCCCATTATATCGGGTATTGGAGCCAAAAGCGAAAAAGGCAGTTGTCTAGTCGATGCCTTCCTTCGACCCCATGTTACCTCTCTCCCTTCCTTCTTGCAGGACACTACAGCTCTGTTGAGAATTTTGCATGACAAAAAAACACATACACACACACAAAGGGCAGGGGGGAGCGTAGAGACAGGGAGACGCTGGACCTGTACCCAATTTTTCACCAGTCACTTTAGTATTTTTCCAATGCTTTAATGAAAGAACTTGAAAGAAGTAGCAGTGAAGAGGTAGAAAGGGAGTTGCAGGAAAATTCAAATACCTTTTTAGATCATTGAGGGATTGAAGATCTTAGGAACGATTATACCTTCAGTCCAAAGATCTTTTGCCCACCCGGATAGGTCTCTCTCACTGACCTAGCAGCCAGAATGGCGCACGAACAAAAAGTCTCTGCCACAGACTTTGAAGGAACAAAATTGCTGTACGATCCTCTGCCACAGGATGTAGTATTAGATGAATAGTCCTCTGCCACAGGACGTAATAGTTTTAGATGAACAGCGACACAGTACAAGAACCTTTAAGCCGACCCGGCAGTACTGTGCGGTAAGTTAGGTTAGGATGCATCCTCCAATTGCGTCACCAGGCCCCTCTTGAGACCAGCCTTCCGCACGGTCCTCTCCAAGATGAGTCCTCCCCTGGATCTTCCAATTGCTTGGCTTCTTCCCGCAGGACAGACAGCATAGGACCACCTCTGGGCCCACTTATAGCAACGCAGCCTCGGGCCAGCATGGTCCCGAGACTGAAAGGAAGCCTTCACATACCTCTAGGCCAGGAGGGCCAGCAGGTAAAAGAGAACCAAAAATGGCGTCTGCCCCTAGGTACTCTCTCCCAGAACGCATAGCAGTGGACCACCTCTGCCGAGTTGCTTCTGAGAAAGAAGAGCACTCAATACACTTCAGCTTGTTGCTTTTCAACACTGGCCTGTGGTGACAACGATACCTACAGGCGACAGTGTGAAACTGCACACAACACAGCCCATGCTGAAACAGAGGCTAATTTAGCCATAGATTAAATCTGAACTATGTACTGAACAGATAACCCATTACGTTTACATATAAGCGCCTGATCAACAGGAGCAGGGTGCTACATAGGCTTTTATTAATTGGTTTGCGCAAAATTTATAGCATCTACAAAATAGGGGATAGTTTTTGGCATTTTTTATTTTTTATTTTTTACTAGTAATGGCGGCGATCAGTGATTTTTATCATGACTGCAACATTATGGTGGACAGATCGGGCACTTTTGGCATGATTTTGGGACCATTCACATTTTTACAGCGATCAGTGCAATTAAAAATGCATTGATTACTGTGTAAATGTGACTGGCAGTGAAGAGGTTAACCACTAGGGGGCAGTGAAGGGGTTAAGTGTGTCCTAGGGAGTGATTCCAACTGTGGGGGGGGCGTGGCTATGTGTGACACGACACTGATCACTGCTCTCGATTACAGGGAGCTGTGATCAGTGTCCTGCCACTAGGCAGAACAGGGAAATGCTTGTTTACATCAGCATTTCCCCGTTCTTCCTCTCCATGAGTCTATCGCGAGCATTCCCACAGATACCGGGTCCGCGGGACCCGCAATCACACTCACGGGGAACGCGCTGGGAGTGAGCGCACCGCTGGCGGCGTCCGCGTGCCCGGAAATCGCTTCTTAAAGGGCAGCGTACAGGTACGTTAATCTGCCTGTATGTGCCCTTCTGCCGACGTATATCAGCGTGAGCCGGTCAGCAAGCAGTTAATGTAATGTGAGCTGACTCACACAGGCTATTCTGTTCCTCCCTGTATCCTCCCTGTATTCCTATTGGCAGGAGGAAGAAAGCCAATTAAAGGAGCAGTTACAGGAATCAATCGATGGGGCTTTAACAATCAGCTGATGCAAAGACACTGGGGGTGTCTATAGTATGCCTGTAAAGTGGCACAGTTTTCCCTTAGAACAGTACCACAGCAAAATGACATTTCTAAAGGAAAAAAATCATTTAAAAGTGATCGCGTCTGTTATGAATTGTTGGATCCATTCAATATAGCTAAAACTCATTAAAAATAGAGCTTAGGTCTGGTATGCATATTAAGCAAAATTGCAAAATTAAAAAAAAAAACTGCATGGGGGTCCCCCCAAAATCCATACCAGCCCATTCAGGTCTGGTATGGATTTGAGGGGAACCCTGCACCAAAAAAAAAAAAAAAGGCATAGGGTCCCCCCAAAATCCATACCAGACCCTTATCTGAGCATGCAACCTAGCAGGCCGCTGGAGAAGAGAGGGGACGAGGGAGTGCCCCCCCTTAACCGTACCAGACCACATGCCTTCAGCATGGGGAGGATGCTTTGGAGTCACCCCCAAAGCATGTTGATGGGGACAAGGGCCTCATCCCCACAAACCTTGCCCAGTGGTTGTGGGGGTCTGTGGGCTTATCGGAATCTGGAAGCCCCCTTTAACAAGGGGACCCCCAGATCCCACCCCCCATGTGAATTGGTAGCAGGTACATTGTACCCCTACCGATTCACAAAAAAAAGTGTGTTCAGTATAAATCACACAAATAGATAACATAAAGGGAATACAAAGACACTGAATTTCAATAGAACCAACTTCCCTAAACTACAAACCCTGCTAAAAGGCATAAATTGGGATAAAATATTAGGAACAAAGAACACGGAGGAGAGATGGGTTTGCTTTAAGAGCATATTAAATAAAGGCATTAGCCAATGTATCCCATTGGGTAATAAATTCAAAAGAGCGAGCAAAAGTCCTGGATGGCTTAACTCCAATGTAAAAATGCATATAAAAGCAAAGGAGAAGGCCTTCAAAAAATACAAGGTTGAGGGATTCTTTATAAAGCATTCAGACTTTATAAAGAATGCAACAAGAAATGTAAGGGTGCAATTAGGACGGCTAAGATAGAACATGAAAGACACATAGCGGAGGAGAGCAAAAAAATCTCAAGAAATTCTTTAAGTATGTAAACAGTAAAAAAGAGAGGACAGACCATATTGGCCCCATAAAGAATGAGGAAGGACATCTGGTTACAAAGGATGGGGAGATGGGTATTGAATTTATTCTTCTCCTCAGTCTTCATGAGTGAATCGGGGGGCTTCAGTAACCAAAATTGCAGTGTTTATCCGCATGACACATCACAGGAAGCACCTCCATGGTTAACAGAGGACAGAATTAAAATTAGACTTGAGAAACTTAACATTAATAAATCACCAGGACCAGATGGCTTGCATCCGAGGGTACTTAGGGAACTCAGTCAAGTGATTGCCAGACCGCTGTTCCTAATTTTTACAGGCAGTCTACTGACTGGAATGATACCAGCTGATTGGAGAAAAGCCAATGTAGCACCAATATTTAAAAAGGACCCAAAATACATCCCTGGGAATTACAGACCAGTTAGCCTAACATCAATAGTATGTAAACTCTTGGAGGGGATGATAAGGGACTATATACAAGATTTTAGTAATGAGAACGGTATCATTAGCAGTAATCAGCATGGATTCATGAAGAATCGTTCTTGCCAAACCAATCTACTAACCTTCTATGAGGAGGTGAGTTGCCAGCTAGATAAAGGAAGGCCCGTAGACATGGTGTATCTGGATTTTGCAAAAGCATTTGACACAGTTCCCCATAAACCTTTACTGTACAAAATAAGTTCCATTGACATGGACCATAGGGTGAGTACATGGCTACAAGGGCGAGTTCAGAGGGTGGTGATAAATGGGGAGTACTCGGAATGGTCAGAGGTGGGTAGTGGGGTTCCCCAGGGTTCTGTGCTGGGACCAATCCTGTTTAATTTGTTCATAAACGACCTGGAGGATGGGATAAACAGTTCAATCTCTGCATTTGCAGACGATACTAAGCTAAGCAGCGCAATAACTTCTCCGCAGGATGTGTAAACTTTGCAAAAAGATCTGAACAAATTAATGGGGTGGGCAACTACATGGCAAATGAGGTTCAATGTAGAAAAATGTAAAATAATGCATTTGGGTGGCAAAAATATGAATGCAATCTATACACTGGGGGGAGAACCTCTGGGGGAATCTAGGATGGAAAAGGACCTGGGGGTCCTAGTAGATGATAGGCTCAGCAATGGCATGCAATGCCAAGCTGCTGCTAACAAAGCAAACAGAATATTGGCATGCATTAAAAAGGGGATCAACTCCAGAGATAAAACGATAATTCTCCCGCTCTACAAGACTCTGGTCCGGTCGCACCTAGAGTATGCTGTCCAGTTCTGGGCACCAGTCCTCAGGAAGGATGTACTGGAAATGGAGCGAGTACAAAGAAGGGCAACAAAGCTAATAAAGGGCCTGGAGGATCTTAGTTCTGAAGAAAGGTTGCAAGCACTGAACTTATTCTCTCTGGAGAAGAGACGCTTGAAAGGGGATATGATTTCAATATACAAATACCGTACTGGTGAACCCACAATAGGAATAAAACGTTTTCGCAGAAGAGAGTTTAACAAGACTCGTGGCCACTCATTAAAATTAGAAGAAAAGAGGTTTAACCTTAAACTACGTAGAGGGTTCTTTACTGTAAGAGCGGCAAGGATGTGGAATTCCCTTCCATAGGCTGTGGTCTCAGTGGGGAGCATCGATAGCTTCAAGAAACTATTAGATAAGCACCTGAATGACCGCAACATACAGGGATATTCAATGTAATACTGACATATAATCACACACATAGGTTGGACTTGATGGACTTGCGTCTTTTTTCAACCTCACCTACTATGTAACTATGTAAAAATAAACGTGGTGTCAGAGGAGGGCAGGGTCACCCGTTTACATCACAGGGTGGCTCCGCCCTCAGCTATGTAACAGCTGTCATCGAGAAGAAGCGTGCAATGTGCAGGAGCCTCCCATGAAGGCGGAGCTGTTGCGTTTTTTTTTCTTTTTATCGGTTCGTCAGGTGGCGTGAGATGGAACATTTTTTGTGTTATTATTTTTTAATAAATGACTTGTCCCAAAGTGTCTCCTGTCATTTTTACTATTTTCGACACTTTTTTTGTGAATTGGTAGGAAACAATGTACCCGTTACCAATTCACATGGAGGGGCCGGATCTGGGGGTCCCCTTGTTAAATGGGGCTCCCAGATTCCAATAAACCCCCCTTCCGCAGACCCCCACAACCACCGGGCAAGGGTTGTGGGGATGAGGCCCTTGTCCCCATCAACATGGGGACAAGGTGCTTTGGGGGCGACTCCAAAGCATCCTCCCCATGTTGAGGGCATGTGGCCTGGTATGGTTCAGGAGGGGGGACGCTCTCTAGTCCCCCCTCTTTTTCTGGGGCCTGCCAGGTTTCATGCTCAGATAAGGGTCTGGTATGGATTTTGGGGGGACCCCTATGCCTTTTTTTAAATTTTGGTGCAGGGTTCCCCTTAAAATCCATACCAGACCTGAAGGGCCTGGTATAGATCTTGGGAGGACCCCCACACATTTTTTATTTTAATTTTGGTTTGGGGTTCCCCTTAATATTCATACCAACCCAAAGGGCCTGGTAATGAACTGGGGGAGGGGGACCCATGCCATTTTTTTCAATGAGTTGGATCTATATTGAAGGGAGTCGACAATTCATTACAGCTGCAATCAGTTGTAAATTACTTTTTTCCCTTAGAAATGTAATTTTGCTGTGGTATTGTTCTAAACACTGGGAAACAGCGCCACTTTATAGGCATACTATAGACACCCCCAGGCACAATATTTAAAGGAATACTTCACTTTTATTGTTTCACTTTAAGCATCATTAAAATCACTGCTCCTGAAAAAACATCCATTTTTGAAACTTTTTTTGAGTCGATACATGTCCCCTGGGGCAGGACCTGGGTCCCCAAAAACTTTTTATGACAATAACTTGCATATAAGCCTTTAAAAATAGCACTTTTGGTTTTTCATGTTAGTGTCCCATAGACTTTAACAGGGTTCCGCGGCTTTCAAATTTGCCATGAACATTACATAATGTTCGTGGTTCGCTGAAGAACTGTTCGCCCATCCCTAGTTCTGATCTGGGTTTGACTAATAATGCTAGTGGTGAAGATTTTTCTTTTCCCTTTAGTACGTCTCTGGTGTGGTTGTTGGACAATAATAAACTCTGTTCTTGTGAACATTATGTTATATATTCATTAGAGGCCCTGCTGCAATGTAATAATGTGTTAGACAAGGGAATTGTAAGTTAAGTTTTGTTCAATCGCTACACCAAACTTGGTCATTCCCAACTGTAGCTAATTTATCTCTGCCTCTTTTCTATTCCTGCCTGCAGGCACCAGCATTCCCATATGCTGTGATCTCTGTTACTTAAATATATTGCAGTTGCTACTCAGTGGACCTTACTCCAAACCATCTTACAGTACCCCATTCCACAGCTTTCTGTTTCTGTTCACACTCATTATAAAAATCCTGTAACTATTCACTGTCTCTTTTCAAAGCCAATCCTGTAGATACTATATCCTATCACTAATAACAAGCGCTTTCGATATTTCAACTATTCTGCCCACAAAACAGCATGATTGATTTTCTGCACTTGCCAATAAAAGTTCAGTGACCAAACCAAAAAAGATGAGGTATTTTTTTCAACCACCACCACTCTGTAACTGTCCACTGCTGCCTCAGTCAACATTTAGCCAGATCCTGTGTCAGTTAAAGTCTCAATATCATCTAACTTTAATTCTTGCTTCAGACCAGCATGTTACTGCACCAGCCTCTGCTCAGCATAGCTCCCAACTGTCACTGACTTCGAGGGACTGTCCCTGATTTGGAGCAATCTCCCTCTGTCCCTCTTTTATCCTCATTTGTCCCTCATTTTGGTCTGATCTCTATAGTTGTATATAAAATGCACATTTTATCTTTCAAAAAGTGTTTCCCAGTGCTAAACCTTTCATCCAAATTCTAAATTGCTGCATCTGTAAATTTTAAAAGCCAATATAAAGGAAAAGTAGTGGTAAAAAAAGCCCTTTTTTTTGGTTAATACTCCTATAAGGGGGTGTGGCAGGGGGCAGGTACTATGCCTACATACATTTGCTAGTAGGTGTTCCTCATTACCATCTCAAAATGTTGGGAGGTATGGATCAGTCTAGTCAACATTAACTTTTGTCTAGCCTGTGTCATCACCAGCCTTCAACCAGCCTGGCTGCCTAACTCCTGTCTCCAATCAATCTGTTCCAGTCTAGCCTGCCTCTGTCCCAGCAGTTCCAGTCCAGCCTGCCTCTGTGCTAGCTGTTCCCATCCAGCATGTCTCTATGCCAGTTGTACTCATCTAGCCTGTCTCTGTGCCAGCTACACCCATCCAGTCTGTCTTTGTTCCAGCTGTTGCATCCAATCTGTCTCTGTGCCAGCTTGTACACTGGCTGCTGCCACTTAACGTCTGGAAGTCTCAATACCCCACTCTTCCCTATCTGCAATACATTTTCCTCACTTCTTCCTAAAAGGTATGACTTATGGACAGGCTCACTCATTCAGCTAAGTGGGGTCCTTAAATAGTTCTCCCTAATTCTGCTCCAATGACCTGATCCTGTCTTTATTTCTGCAATCCTGCACCATGATTCTGCTTCAGAAGACCAGTTCTTTGACTATGTTCTAGAAACCACACACCCTGTCTTTGCTCCAGTGGTTTTATATCCTGACTTTGCTCCAAAGTTTTTGCATCCGGTCTCCCTGCCTTCTGCTCAGCTTGACTCTGCTGATTATCTGCCTACTGCCCTGCTTGACTCCAGTTTTAATTTTGAGCTTGCGTAAGCTGACTGGTCTGACATTACTAAGACCTCATTCTAGTCACCTGCCTGGCATTAGTAGCTCGTCTGGTCTGAGACTTGCCCAAGTTGCTTCTGCAGCTTGTTACTCCCATTGCACCAAAGCCTGCCGGTCCAGACACTCACTCTGAAACCAGTAGTTATATCTACAGTGACAGTCCTAGAAGTAGCGATCCTTTGGAAATACTGTATAAAAGTTCAGTTTGAGCTTATATGGCACCCAGATGGAATCACTGTGACGCCAGGTGTGTTAGGTTACCCAGGTTGGTACCAATGCCTGGAAAGACCTAAGTGGCTGTCAATGTGCAGAGCAGGTTCTAGGAAGGTAGAATGTCCTGTATGTTGAAGCACCCTGCTGTCAAGGTTCAGGCGTTGTTGAAAAGTCCAGTGCCAAATTCCCCAATGACTAATGGTACCTCGGAGTTGGAATACCTGTGGACTTGATGGACTTGGGAAAACAAGTTTTATATGTTATGTCTCTTCATATGGTCACCAGGGAATCCAACCTGTCACTAAATCCCATCAACAGGGGACGTAGCCTGTCACCACACCCCGGGAGCAGGAGCACTTTGCCTGTTACCAGACACTGGTGGTACATAGCTTGCTTGTTATCAGAACCAGATGGCAAGGAGTTTCCCTGTTACCAGATCCCAGTAGTGAGGCACCTAGCCTGTTACTGGACCTCGGAGGTGTGGCAGCTCCTTAGCAAACATGTTCATGAAACAAGATGTCACACCAACTGGTACTGTGAAAATAATGGCTCCTGGTAACTTTAGGCTGACCTCTGATTACTGTGTTCATCTATATGCCACCAAGTTCCTCCTTCTGAACTGAATACAGTTTTTCTGCTTCTGCTCCACCACTGCTAGCAGCCTGCGTTCAGAACATGCTTCTGCATGATAATTGTGCATTTCACTTTCATTTCCTGTCAGGTTGATCAGCTGTCACTGATAGTCTAGCCATCATCTGATAGTGCCATGCCATTATTTTATATAAGGGTCCATAGATGAGAATAGGCAGTTCTTAGGACTTTGTGCCTAGGTGGGTGTCTGATCTACCAATGGTATAGTCACCATTTGAGACAATGCATTTATTTGGTCTTGAGTACAACTACAAGGTATTACTGTATATGTTAAGATGGGGTTCCCCCCTCATTCCATCTCATAAAACTAAACACATATGAAAAAACTTTTATTGCAGTTATCTTTTAATAGTGCCTACAAAGTCTTGTACTGTTGTAGCTATTCCAAAAACTTTACTGTGCTACTGGCTGAACCATTGTATGCTTTGATTGTCCTTTGCTTGGTGACAGATAGAGGAGTGGGCTAAAAAGGCCAGGTAGGAGAAATTGCTGCATGTCCCGCCTGTGGGGATGCAAATCCACATGTGTTTTCACTCAAAAGTGAAAGAGAGAGTAGACAAGAAGAGGAGGCAGATTAATTAAGGATGTAGAAAAGTGGTGAGACTGGATACCAGGAGGTAGCCCAGGAGACTGTATACGCAGGGGGCAGACTGAAGCAGAGAAAGCTAGTTTAAGCAAAAAATGATTTAAAAAAACCCTATAGAGGAAGCAAAGCAATGTGTGGGTGCTGAAACATAGAATTACTGTCTGCAGAAAAACTAAAGAGGGGAAAGCCTGATCAAAGACAGTTAAGAGAAATGTAATATTTTGTTATGTTTGTAAAATGCTGCAAAAAAAATACCGTAAAAAACAACCACTTCTACAGTTGTTGTGTAGCATATATCTGCTCTAAATGGAACATTAACTGCCACATTAAGTATTGCAAGCTCTGATTTTAAAGTACATTTACGGTGCCTTGAAAAAGTATTCATACCCCTTGACATTTTCCACATTTTGTCATGTTACAACCAAAAACATTAATGTATTTTTGGGGGATTTTATGTGATAGACCAACACATAGTGGCACATAATTGTGAAGTGGAAGTAAAATGATAAATGGTTTTCAAATTCTTTTACAAATAAATATCTGAAAAGTGTGGCAAGCATTTGTATTCAGCCCTCTTTACTCTGATACCCCTAACTGAAATCTAGTAGAACCAATTGCCTTCAGAAGTCGCTTAACCACTTGCCGACCGCCTCACGCTGATATACGTCAGCAGAATGGCACGGGCAGGCAGAATCACGTACCCATACATGATCTGCCTCCCGCGGGTGGGGGATCCGATCGAACCCCCCCCCGGTGCCAGAGGCGGTCGGCTTTGGTCTGGGAGCGTTCAGAGATGAAGGGGAGGCCATCCATTCGTGGTAATCCCCTCGCGATCGCTCCCAGCCAATGAGAATCCTCCCCTTCCTGTGTGTACTATGTGGATGTGATGTCATCTCTCCTCGGCTCGGCAGTTTCCGTTTCGGCGCCGAGGAGAGAAGACATTTGAGTGAGTGCACAAACACACACACACAGTAGAACATGCCAGGCACACTTTACACCCCCAACCCCCCCGATCGCCCCCCCCGATCACCCCCCAATCACCCCTCCCTCCCCCCTGTCACACTGACACCAAGCAGATTTTTTATTTTTTTTCTGATTACTGCGTGGTGTCAGTTTGTGACAGTTAGAAGTGGTAGAGCAGTTAGTGTTAGCCCCCTTTAGGTCTAGGATACCCCCCTAACCCCCCCTAATAAAGTTTTAACCCCTTGATCACCCCCCGTCACCAGTGTCGCTAAGCGATCATTTTTCTGATTGCTGTATTAGCGTCGCTGGTGACGCTAGTTAGGGACGTAAATATTTAGGTTCACCGTCAGCGTTTTATAGCGACAGGGACCCCCATATACTACCTAATAAATGCTTTAACCCCTTGATTGCCCCCTAGTTAACCCTTTCACCACTGATCACGGTATAACTGTTACGGGTGACGCTGGTTAGTTTGTTTATTTTTTATAGTGTCAGGGCACCCACCGTTTATTACCGAATAAAGGTTTAGCCCCCTGATCGCCCGGCGGTGATATGCGTCGCCCCAGGCAGCGTCAGATTAGCGCCAGTACTGCTAACACCCACGCACGCAGCATACGCCTGCCTTAGTGGTATAGTATCTGAACGGATCAATATCTGATCCGATCAGATCTATACTAGCGTCCGCAGCAGTTTAGGGTTCTCAAAAATGCAGTGTTAGCGGGATCAGCCCAGATACCTGCTAGCACCTGCGTTTTGCCCCTCCGCCCGGCCCAGCCCAGCCCACCCAAGTGCAGTATCGATCGATCACTGACACTTACAAAACACTAAACGCATAACTGCAGCGTTCGCAGAGACAGGCCTGATCCCTGCGATCGCTAACAGTTTTTTTGGTAGCGTTTTGGTGAACTGGCAAGCACCAGAGGCCTAGTACACCCCGGTCGTAGTCAAACCAGCACTGCAGTAACACGTAGTGACGTGGCGAGTCCCATAAGTGCAGTTCAAGCTGGTGAGGTGGCAAGCACAAGTAGTGTCCCGCTGCCACCAAGAAGAAGACAATCACAGGCCCGTCGTGCCCATAGTGCCCTTCCTGCTGCATTCGCCAATCCTAATTGGGAACCCACCGCTTCTGCAGCACCCGTACTTCCCCCATTCACATCCCCAACCAAATGCAGTCGGCTGCATGAGAGGCATTTTCTTTATGTCCTCCCGAGTACCCCTACCCAACGAACCCCCCCAAAAAAGATGTTGTGTCTGCAGCAAGCGCGGATATAGGCGTGACACCCGCTATTATTGTCCCTCCTGTCCTGACAATCCTGGTCTTTGCATTGGTGAATGTTTTGAACGCTACCATACACTAGTTGAGTATTAGCGTAGGGTACAGCATTCCACAGACTAGGTGCCATTTCACAGGGTCTCCCAAGATGCCATCGCATTTTGAGAGACCCGAACCTGAAACCGGTTACAGTTATAAAAGTGTAAAAAAAAAAAAAAAAACACAAACAAAGATATAAAAAAAAAAAAAAAAAATAGTTGTCGTTTTATTGTTCTCTCTCTTTCTATTCTCTCTCTATTGTTCTGCTCTTTTTTACTGTATTCTATTCTGCAATGTTTTATTGTTATTATGTTTTATCATGTTTGCTTTTCAGGTATGCAATTTTTTATACTTTACCGTTTACTGTGTTTTATTGTTAACCATTTTTTTGTCTTCAGGTACGCCATTCACGACTTTGAGTGGTTATACCAGAATGATGCCTGCAGGTTTAAGTATCATCTTGGTATCATTCTTTTCAGCCAGCGGTCGGCTTTCATGTAAAAGCAATCCTAGCGGCTAATTAGCCTCTAGACTGCTTTTACAAGCAGTGGGATGGAATGCCCCCCCCACTGTCTTCCGTGTTTTTCTCTGGCTCTCCTGTCTCAACAGGGAACCTGAGAATGCAGCCGGTGATTCAGCCAGCTGACCATAGAGCTGATCAGAGACCAGAGTGGCTCCAAACATCTCTATGGCCTAAGAAACCGGAAGCTACGAGCATTTTATGACTTCGATTTCGCCGGATGTAAACAGCGCCATTGGGAAATTGGGGAAGCACTTTATCACACCGATCTTGGTGTGGTCAGATGCTTTGAGGGCAGAGGAGAAATCTAGGGTCTAATAGACCTCAATTTTTTCAAAAAAGAGTACCTGTCACTACCTATTGCTATCATAGGGGATATTTACATTCCCTGAGATAACAATAAAAATGATTTAAAAAAAAAAAAAATGAAAGGAACAGTTTAAAAATAAGATAAAAAAGCAAAAAAAATAATAAAGAAAAAAAAAAAAAAAAAAAAAAAAAAAGCACCCCTGTCCCCCCTGCTCTCGTGCTAAGGCGAACGCAAGCGTCGGTCTGGCGTCAAATGTAAACAGCAATTGCACCATGCATGTGAGGTATCACCGTGAAGGTCAGATCGAGGGCAGTAATTTTAGCAGTAGACCTCCTCTGTAAATCTAAAGTGTGAACCTGTAAAGGCTTTTAAAGGCTTTTAAAAATGTATTAATTTTGTTGCCACTGCACGTTTGTGCGCAATTTTAAAGCATGTCATGTTTGGTATCCATGTACTCAGCCTAAGATCATCTTTTTTATTTCATCAAACATTTGGGCAATATAGTGTGTTTTAGTGCATTAAAATTTAAAAAAGTGTGTTTTTTCCCCAAAAAATGCGTTTGAAAAATCGCTGCGCAAATACTGTGTGAAAAAAAAAATGAAACACCCACCATTTTAATCTGTAGGGCATTTGCTTTAAAAAAATATATAATGTTTGGGGGTTCAAAGTAATTTTCTTGCAAAAAAAAATAATTTTTTCATGTAATCAAAAAGTGTCAGAAAGGGCTTTGTCTTCAAGTGGTTAGAAGAGTGGGTGATGTGTGACATAAGCTTCTAAATGTTGTGCATAAAATGCCAGGACAGTTCAAAACCCCCCCAAATGACCCCATTTTGGAAAGTAGACACCCCAAGCTATTTGCTGAGAGGCATGTCGAGTCCATGGAATATTTTATATTGTGACACAAGTTGCGGGAAAGAGACAAATCTTTTTTTTTTGCACAAAGTTGTCACTAAATGATATATTGCTCAAACATGCCATGGGAATATGTGAAATTACACCCCAAAATACATTCTGTTGCTTCTCCTGAGTATGGGGATACCACATGTGTGGGACTTTTTGGGAGCCTAGCCGCGCACGGGACCCCGAAAACCAAGCACCGCCTTCAGGCTTTCTAAGGGCGTAAATTTTTTATTCCACTCTTCACTGCCTATCACAGTTTCGGAGGCCATGGAATGCCCAGGTGGCAACCCCCCCCCCCCCCCAAATGACCCCATTTTGGAAAGTAGACACCCCGAGCTATTTTTGCTGAGAGGTATAGTGAGTATTTTGCAGACCTCATTTTTTGTCACAAAGTTTTGAAAATTGAAAAAAGAAAAAAAAAATGTTTTTCTTGTCTTTCTTCATTTTCAAAAACAAATGAGAGCTGCAAAATACTCACCATGCCTCTCAGCAAATAGCTTGGGGTGTCTACTTTCCAAAATGGGGTCAATTGGGGGGGTTGTGCCACCTGGGCATTCCATGGCCTCCGAAACTGTGATAGGCAGTGAAGAGTGAAATCAAAAATTTACACCCTTAGAAATCCTGAAGGCGGTGATTGGTTTTCGGGGCCCCGTACGCAGCTAGGCTCCTAAAAAGTCCCACACATGTGGTATCCCCATACTCAGGAGAAGCAGCTAAATGTATTTTGGGGTGCAATTCCACATATGCCCATGGCCTGTGTGAGCAATATATCATTTAGTGACAACTTTGTGCAAAAAAAAAAAAAAAAATTTGTCACATTCCCGCAACTTGTGTCAAAATATAAAATATTCCATGGACTCAACATGCCTCAAAGCAAATAGCTTGGGGTGTCTACTTTCCAAAATGGGGTCATTTGGGGGGGGGTTTATGCCATCTGGGCATTTTATAGCCTTCAAAACTGTGATAGGTAGTGAGGAGTAAAATCAAAAATTTACGCCCTTAGAAATCCTGAAGGCAGTGATTGGTTTTCGGGGCCCCGTACGCGGCTAGGCTCCCAAAAAGTCCCACACATGTGGTATCCCCATACTCAGGAGAAGCAGCTAAATGTATTTTGGGGTGCAATTCCACATACGCCCATGGCCTGTGTGAGCAATATATCATTTAGTGACAACTTTTTGTAATTTATTTTTTTTTTGTCATTATTCAATCACTTGGGACAAAAAAATGAATATTTAATGGGCTCAACATGCCTCTCAGCAATTTCCTTGGGGTGTCTACTTTCCAAAATGGGGTCATTTGTGGGGGTTTTGTACTGCCCTGCCATTTTAGCACCTCAAGAAACAACATAGGCAGTCATAAATTAAAGGCTGTGTAAATTCCAGAAAATGTACCCTAGTTTGTAGGCGCTATAACTTTTGCGCAAACCAATAAATATACACTTATTGACATTCTTTTTACCAAAGACATGTGGTCGAATACATTTTGGCCTAAATGTATGACTAAAATTGAGTTTATTGGATTTTTTTTAGAACAAAAAGTAGAAAATATCATTTTTTTTCAAAATTTTCGGTCTTTTTCCATTTATAGCGCAAAAAATAAGAACGGCAGAGGTGATCAAATACCATCAAAAGAAAGCTCTATTTGTGGGAAGAAAAGGACGCAAATTTCGTTTGGGTACAGCATTGCATGACCGCGCAATTAGCAGTTAAAGCGACGCAGTGCCAAATTGTAAAAGGTGCTCTGGTCAGGAAGGGGGTAAATCCTTCCGGGGCTGAAGTGGTTAATTCATAAATAAACTCCACCTGTGTGTAATTTAATCTCAGTATAAATGCAGTTGTTCTGTGAAGCCTTCAGAGGTTTGCTAGAGAACCTTACTGGACAAACAGCATCACGAAGGCCAGGGAACACACCAGACAGTTCAGGGATAAAGTTGTGGAGAAGTTTAAAACAGGGTTAGGTAAATAATATCTATTAAAAAAGTATCCCAAGCTTTGAACATCTTACAGAGCACTGTTCAATTCATCATCCGAAAATGGAAAGAGTATGGCACAACTGCAAACCTACCAAGACATTGCCGTCCACCTAAACTGACAGGCCAGGCAAGGAGAGCATTAATCAGAGAGGCAGCCAAGAGGCCCATGGTAACTCTGGAGGAGCTGCAGCGATCCACAGCTCAGGTGGGAGAATCTGTCTACAGGACAACTATTAGTCGTGCACTCCACAAATCTGGCCTTTATGGAAGTGTAGCAAGAAGAAAGCCATAAGAAGTCCCGTTTGCAGTTTGGGAGAAGCCATGTGGGGGACACTGCAAACATATGTAAGAAGGTGCTCTGGTCAGATGAGACCAAAATTGAACTTTTTGGCCTAAAAGCAAAACGCTATGCGTGTTAGAAAACTAATACTGCACATCACCCTGAACACACCATCCCCACCATGAAACATGGTGGTGGCAGCATCATATTATGGTAATGCTTTCCTTCAGCAGGGGCAGGGAAGCTGGTCAGAGTTGATAGGAAGATGGATGGAGACAAACACAGGGCAATCGTAGAAGAGATATAAACAACAATTGCCGCACTAAATACAAAAATATTAATATAACATGTGAAATGAAATAAAGTAACAGTGGTCAGTCCATAAGATTTCCATATAAGTCCATACAGAAATAAAATGATATATTGTTGCAACACATGTCCAAATGATAGTGAGCGACTGTACACCAAGTGAGCCTTTCACCATATAGATACAAGATGTGTCCTTACCAGATAGCTAGAAACCACATTATAGGAATCTAATCACTCATGGAATCACACATCATAAAGGATCCATCCACTGGAGGTAGAGAAGGGAAGCGTCATGGCCATTGTTGCTGGTTAATCACTCTTTCTCATGGAGGTGTATGTAAAAAAGGCACAAAGTCACCACATAGTGTAAAACCGGGGTGGTTTTATTGAAAAAAATGCTATTAAAAGTCACCACAGGTCCAATACAATGTAACAAGTGGATAAAAAGGCACATCTTGTATCTATATGGTGGAAGGCGCACTTGTTATATTATTATTTTTGTATTTAGCGTGGCAATTGTTGTTTATATGTATTTTGACACAATTTGTTTTTCATGTTTCCATTTTCACCTGCAATCACAACCCCTCCCAGAATCTTAGAAGAAGGCTTGCTAGAGTCTGCAAAAGACTTGAGACTGGGGCAGAGGTTCACCTTCCAGCAGGACAATGACCCTAAACATACAGTCAGAGCTACAATGGAATGGTTTAAATCAAAGTATATTCATGTGCTAGAATGGCCCAGTCAAAGTCCAGACCTAAATCCAATTGAGAATCAGTGGCAAGACATGAAATTTGGTGTTCACAGATGCTCTCCATCCAATCCGACAGAGCTTGAGCTATTTTGCAAAGAAGAATGGGCAAAAATCTCACTCTCTAGATGTGCAAAGCTGGTAGAGACATACTCAAAAAGACTTGCAGCTGTGATTGCAGCGAAAGGCAGTTACACAAAGTATTGACTCAAGGGGGCTGAATAAATGCACACCACACTTTTTACATATTTATTTGCAAAACATTTTGAAAACCATTTATCGTTTTCTTTCCACTTCACAATTATGTGCCACTTTGTGTTGATCTATCACATAACACCCCAATAAAACACATTTACGTTTTTGGTTGTAACATGACAAAATGTTGAAAATGTAAAGGGTTATGAATACTTTTTCAAGGCACTGTATGAGCCCACTGATTTGATTTGATGCTGTTCCAAGTTGTTTATGTGTTTATATCAGAGTGCCTTTGATGTTTTAGTGTATCAGTTACAGTTGCTGAATCTTCTACAATTGATGTTTTTGGGTGTTCATGTTATAAAAAAGCAGTCCCAGAAGGGGCAGACATATTAAGTACATAAATCATAGTATAGAAAGAAAGGGCTCACACAGTCACATGAGATTAGTATTCCACCGATGGTCTCTTCCAAACCTCTACTATGTTCTCTGGCACCACTTGTCTCACTTTCTGTAGTGGCTTATCTTGCAGGTCTCCCCCAGATTTCAGCACTACACCCTGATTATGTCTGTACCTGTTTATATTGATTTGAGCTCCAATGCCCAACACATTAATTCCCTGTTCTTTGTATGTTACCTTAACTCAGTTAGAGCAGAGCAGTTTGGTCATTTAACCACCATGATACCTTGCCTTTGTATATTGTCTTTGAACACTGCCCACACTGTTGAATAAACTGGACACAAACTCCCAAGCAGATATTAAAGTCCTTTTACTAGAGCTAACCCATTTTTGAAGATTTCACCATGACTTTATAACACATCAAGAGAAAGGGTTTGGCCTGCCATCTCACCCCCTCCAGTTCATTAGTGGGCCCTCCTCTGCATCCTTTGCAAGTGGAAAAAAAATCAGTTCCCACTCCTTTTTCCCACTATGGGGGTTATTTACTAAAGGAAAATCCACTTTGCACTGCAAGTGCACTTGAAAGTAAAGTCGATGTAGATCCGAGGGGAACATGCAAGGAAAATAAAAAAACAGCATTTTAGCTTGCACATGATTGGATGATAAAATTAGCAGAGCTTCCCCTCATTTCAGATCTCCCCCTTAGATTTAGAGCAACTGCACTTCCAAGTTGTAGAATAATTATATTAATTTGGCTTTATAATCAAGATCTGTATTTATGCAGTCTGAGTTCCCTTTTATGCTTTGACATTGAAAAAGCTCACTCAGCTCAGCATAAGACGAATCTTGAAATAGCTAGGTTGTGTGCATGTCATTTTTGTACCAGTTGTTCTCCATGTACAGAGTTAATGACTAAAGGTCAGTAGGTCAGTGGTTTCACAGATAAGAATATACTCAGAGTATCTGTCATAGACTTTATTGTAAAGATCTTTTTAAAAGTAAAAGCATATATTATCTATAATATAGTAAGTTATTTGATATAGTTATTTAATTAGTTAGCTAGATTGAGTTTGTGTGAAGTAATATATATTTATATATATTAAATTATAATTTAATATGCATTTGTAAGGTTTGGTACAAAATTGCATTTCTGTAGCTTAAAGTATATCCATTACAAGAATTCGGCCATTTGGAAAGGTCATTCACCTTGAGTTTTTTATAAGAATCTGTTGTGTGTTACTGACAATCAAAGAAGCTTAGGAGACTGTCAGCTGTTGGCAAAGAGAATATTTAGAATAATCACGAATATGATCATTTCATTTTTAGTTCTAGCTATATATGGTTATGGCTATAGCTTGCTGACTAGTAGATTTGAGATAGTATAAAAACAGACGACACGACACAACACGACACAACACAACACATGTCCTTCACTTACACACAGAAGGACTTCACTACTTTTTCACACACACAAGGAAGGACACACGCATCCTTACACTACAGAAGACATTTTGTTTACATTAGGCCTATACACAGCCTACCTCACAAACAGCTGCTAGAGCAGACATCTCTCTGACATAGAGAAGCACAGACGAAGCTGAAAAATCTCTTGAACTTTCTTGATACAAGTTTTTGTTCTTATTATCTTTTGTTTTACTACATAAAGCTGTAAGAAGAATTTAACTTTGTATATATTTTCAAGTTGTTGCCAAGTGTGACCAAATAAACTCACACTTTGTTTTAAGACAGTCTGGCTACTGAACTTTTGAACAAAACGCCTAAGACACTGTTGACATAACACGTGTCTGGGAGAAGAGAAGTTTTTTTACATTCTCTACATTTTACACAAGTGCACTTTCAGTGTACTTTCAAGTGCACTTGCTGTGCAAAGTGGATTTGCCTTTCGTAAATAACCCCCTATGTATCAGCAACAATCAGTTTTGCTCTGCACTTCATTAAACTCCCATTTTCTCTCCCTAGCCACAACCATATTCCCCTCTACCCCTCTTAACTTATTCTCCTACTGATCAGATCTTGCTTAACCTCCTCTATCCCTTGTCCATGATCAGATTCCACTGCACCCCCTGCCTTCCCACAATTCAAAATGTTGTCCCCTGTGCTTCCACTCTTTCACTTTCCTCAGTCCC
Organism: Aquarana catesbeiana; assembly: GCF_042186555.1. Taxonomy (NCBI): domain Eukaryota; kingdom Metazoa; phylum Chordata; class Amphibia; order Anura; family Ranidae; genus Aquarana; species Aquarana catesbeiana. The sequence continues at coordinate 110,061,323 of NC_133325.1, read as the reverse complement.
ACATTAAGTGCATGGCCTGCCTACTCTCTCTTCTTCTTCCATGATCATCTACCTTTTGCCTTTACTCACACTACCTGTTACTTTATCTGCCCACATTTTGCATCCTGTCACTTTTTTTCCTGGTCATATCCCACTCTACATTTAACCATGGTCCCTGGTAAATTATTGCTCATCTCCTCGCTGCCATGATACACTTTCACTCTGCCTCAGTTACTATTCTGCCATCTTAATTCTTTGCCCATTATAGATGTTCTGCAATTATTTGGTCTCCCTCCTCTTAGTCCCTTTATGGTCCATAATACGTTTCCTCTCTGCCTCTTCTTCTAGTGATCTATGATCATCTCTCTCTCTTTGCCTCTTCACCAAGTGGTCTATAATCAGATCCCATTTTGCCTTCTACATTATATTCCCTGACTACCTCTATTTACACTTTGGCTTCCCTATTATAAATTGTAGTGAGATGGCACATTTGACCTAAAGATATATAGTATATCCAGCTAACATGGTGTCTAAATGAGCAGCAGAGATGGATTGAATAGAACTGGAGCCCTAGTTGAGATAGTAACTTTGGCCACAATCCCCCATCCCTTAAAATTGCTAAGGATTGCAATAGTCATAGAGAAGCTGCCCCATTATCAGTTTTTGTACTGGCATTGCCCATCAGACGTGAACTGCATACAAGTACATCTTCCTTCGTGAAGTGACAGGCAGGTACACAACATTGACTGTGCTAATAATGCCTTAATACCTCTACCTTAGTTGCCTTACAGAAGATTTGGCTCTGATGAGAACTATTGTATTTCACCGTTTTTTGTAAAGTTTTCTAAAGAGATTGTGAGCAGGATGGTCATGGCACTTATCACACTTTCATAACATTAAATAAAAGTTACTATAATGGTAAGTGAATCAACCTTGTATAATTGAGTACAGTTCATAAGAAATAAGTACCACATAGCAGACAGTTTAATGTAACCAAAAATAGAGTAACGAGGAGTGCCTAATGGTTCATTAATTCATTGATTCATTAATTACTTAACTGTTTATACGTAATCAACACCTACAAAGTGATTTGTAAATAAGAAGACTTTATGTTAATTGATCTTCACTAATGGGAAAACGACATTAACAGAGTATAATGAGTTTTTTCAAGATAAATAAACACTCTTCTGAAAACTGTGAGGCATTAATAAATAATGCACAAGGAAACCTGCACCACTGAGTCTGCAGAAAAAAAAGAGATTAACCACACATGCACAACAAAAGAGGCACATGAGAAAACATGAGAAACACGAGAAATAATTAAATTGCACAAGTTCAAGATGGTTATGTAGATGGTCCCGTAATATTTGTCCTGAAATATTTGTTAAATATATTAAAATGAAAAAATGTAGGCTGACATACCATATACTTTTGCTTAAAACCCAACTTTAGTTCCAACACAGGGGTGTCAAGCTCAAATTCATTGCAGGACACCTCAGCAGCATGGTTGTCCTCAAAGGGCCAGCTGTGCATAGAGTGCAGGGTTCAGGATTACGCTACAAACAGAGTGCAGAGTTCAGGAGTGCACTACATACAGAATGCAGAGTTCATGAGTGCGTTATGTACAGAGTGCAGGGCTCAGGGGTGCGCTATGTACAGAGTGGAGTTCCAGGGGTTTCCCTGTGCACAGAGTGCAGAGTTCAGGGATGTGCCATGCACAGAGTGCAGGGTTTAGGGGTGCGCTATGTACAGAGTTCAGAGTTCAGGAGTGCATTATGTAGAGAGTGCAGAGTTTGGGGGTGCACTATGTACAGAGTGCTAGGTTTAGGGGTGCGCTATGTACAGAGTGAAGGGTTCGGGAGTGCATTACGTACAGAAAGCAGAATTCAGGGGTGTGAATTATACATAGTGCAGGAGTTGGGGGTGGTCTAGGCACAGTATGTAATCCCAACAAAGCTTCCTTGCATTACTTTCTCCTATCTGGCCCAGCTCCAGTACCTCCCTGTGTACGTGGCTCTGCCTTGCCTTGTCTTGCCTTGCCTTGCAGGGAGATGATTCTCTATCACGGATTCTGGAGATCTGTCTCCACTGTGCCTAGTTGTGACTGCATGCAGGGTTCTGAGAGCCAAGCTGTCCCTTGCAAACACAGAAGGCATCAGTGTTTACAAGTGACAGGGGAGGGTGAGAGTCGGAGGTGGCAGAATGGAGTTTCAGCGGCAAAACTGGGTGCAAGGTCCACATGACAAGGCCCTGTGTTTGACATATGTGCGCTAACAAAAACAAATTAACCCCTTCCCGACCAGCCGCCGCAGTTATACAGCAGGAGGTTGGCTCCCCTGGGCGAACCGTCGTAGCCACTTTGACCACTAGGGGGCCGATGCGCGTGCCCGGTGGTCGCAATGAACTCCCTGGGCTCCCGCGATCGCTCCACACAGAGACGGAATGGAGATCTGTCAATGTAACAGATCTCCATGCTGTCAGGGGTGAGGAGATCGATCTGTTGTTCATAAGTATGAACATTGATCGGTCTTCTCACCCAAGCAGTCCCATCCCCCCACAGTTAGAATTACTCCCTAACAGTTAACCCCTTGATCGCCCCCTGTTAACCCCTTCCCTGCCAGTGACATTTACACAGTAATCAGTGCATTTTTATAGCACTGATTGCTATATAGATGCAAATGGTCCCAAAAATGTGTCAAAAGTGTCCGATCTGTCCGCCATAATATTGCAGTCCCGATAAACTTCGCTGATCACCGCCATTACTAGTAAAAAAAAAAAAAAAATTATAAAAATGCCATAAATCTTTCCCCTATTTTGTAGACGCTTTAACTTTTGCACAAACCAATCAATATATGCTTATTGCTATTTTTTTACCAAAAATATGTAGAAGAATACATATCGGCCTAAACTGAGGAAAAAATTAGCTTTTTTAAAAATTGGGGGTATTTATTATAGCAAAAAGTACAAAATGTTGTGTTTTTTTCAAAATTGTCACTCTTTTTTTGTTTATAGCGCAAAAAATAAAAAACGCAGAGATGATCAAATACCATCAAAAGAAAGCTCTATTTGTGGGAAAAAAAGGATATCAATTTTGTTTGAGTACAACGTCACACGACCACGCAATTGTCAGTTAAAGCGATGAAGTGCAGTATCGCAAAAAATGGCCTGGTCACTGAGCAGCCAAATCTTTCGGGGCCGAAGTGGTTAAATATAATGTATTTAATGCATTGTGGTAGTTAATATAAGAAAGCATTTCTTGCTGTAACACTGAGGAGGTCTTGGGCTTGCTGAAGTTGTCAGTGCTCAGTGACCAGACACTCTCACAGCAAAGAGGCTTGGTCTGTAAAAAAGGTTCTTGACCCACTAATAGACTTACCTCTCCATCGCTCCCTTGCTGCTCCTTGTTCTTGTGTCAGCTGTCAACTGATTTGGCAACCTCTCCATCATGTTACAGCACTTGAGCTTGGAGCAGGGGCATTTTTTGAATGCACCGGGCCTGTATACAAGATCATAAGTTGGGCTGCCTGTGAGCCAGGGGAGAGCCATGCCAACAAGGGAAAGCTATGCCATGCTCCAGCCACCTACACATTTACATTTTTATAACACCCCCATACATTATATGATAGTAAGCAGTAAAGCTGACACACTGAACAGTGAGAGTAGCCCAATTCACCTGCTGTTTATTTCATTAGCTACACATCAAGTCCCAGCGCAGCCAGGCCACTGTCTTTGTAGCTTAAGGAGAAGCAGTCGGGGTGGTAAAAACATGACTTAACCACTTGTTTTTTTTACTTAGTGCTTAAGCACAGGGAAGACGGAGCATGTGTAACCTGGACTGCAGCTGATAACTGCTGTGGAACTTCTCCTTTGTTGCTGCTGTATTATCTCTCTGCAGCGTGGACAGGGTTAAATGGAATATTTATTATAGCAGAAGTGCAGCAGCCTAAAGGAGACCACATTGCTACTAAAGGACCACTGGCTACTACTGCTGGGTCCTAACTTGCAAAAGGACCTTTTTGTGAACCTACATGGAAATGCCTGGAGTTCAGAGAGTGCCTACTGTGGTGAGAGGTGTCTTCGCCACTGACTTTTCTTGTTTCCTGGTTTCTTGAAATAGTTCTGCCCCAAGTGGGGCTGCATTAACTCCCCTTTAAAAAGTACTCCCTCTAATTGTAAGGAAGAAAAATAGGGATTGTCTCAGCAGGATTAAAAGAGAGAGATCCCTCTGACTTGAACTTGACTTTTATTGAATTAAAACACGTGTCTAGAGACTCCGGAGAGGGTGCTCTGGAACTAATAAGAGACTAACATCATACAAGTTAGTTTGTTGTCTGCTGGGAACTGTTGTGCTTTCTTCAGTTGCCCCATATTCACCAACCAACAGTTTTTTTCCATCAATCACTGGCCAGTAGGATAACATTTGGACTGTTATAGCAAGTTAGGACTGTCTTTATATACTGTTTATATACTCTTGCTAGGTAAATGCAATTTAATTCTGTTAAATACTGTTAGCCAGAATACTGCAGGTGTTAACCACCTCCCGCCCACTGTATTGTAAATTGACAGGTGCACGGCAGCTCTCTCATTCTGGGACGACATCATATGACCTCACCCATGGGGGCGTGCAGCACGGCAATCGGTGGTGCACTCTGTCCCCAGGACACGGGGCATCACCGATCTCGGTAAAGAGCCGATGACGAGGCTCTTTACTCATGTGATCAGCTGTCCAATCACAGCTGATCACATGTACACAAGGAAATGCCGGTTATCGGCATTCCTCTCCTCACATTGACAGCATGTTAGGAAAGGAGAGCCAGCCAGTGGCATTTCCTCACAGGGGAGATCTGCACAGATAATTAGGGCACTGATCATCAGTGCTCATCGGTGTTGCATATTAGTGTCTCCTCATCAGTGCCACCTCATCAGTGCCCTTCCATGCCATCTCATCAGTGCCCATTAGTACAGCCTATCAGTACCCATCGGTACAGTCTCATCAGCGCACATCAGTGAAGGAGAAAAATGACTAATTTACAAAATTGTATAACAGAAACTAAGAATAACTTTTTTTTTTTCAAAATTTTCAATCTACCGTATTTTCGTTTTTTTTTTGCACAGAATAAAAACTCAGTGGTAATTAAATACCACCAAAAGAAAGCTTTATCTGTATAAGATAAAAGATAAATATTTTATTTGAGTACAGTTTTGCATGACTGCGCAATTGTCATTCAAAGTGCAACAGCGCTGAAAGCTAAAAATTGGCCTGGGCAGGAAGGGGGTAAAAGCGCCCAGTAGGCAAGTAGTTTAACCATAGCTCTCCAAATAACATTGTTGTCTTATTGATTGCTTATATCAGTACACTTGATTATCCTTTCTTCTTTTAGGCTATGCTTGGCCTATTAAATTTTTTGAAATACTTTAAGATGTGACGGTAAGCGCTGGGTGAGTGAGGTGTGTCATCTTTGAGTGTGCAGAGAAATCACAAAACAATTGAGCGGCTCTTCTGGGGATAGCACTACATGCACAGGAAAGATTACCCCATGTATTTATCAACTCCCCCAGCTTACACCTCTGGGCTAACTCTTCAGGGCATAGCTGGGATGATAAATAATCATAACTTAGTTTATTAACCCTTCTCACTCAAACTACTGGAGCTTACTCAGCAGCAACTGGTAAAAACAATAAAAACCTGAGTTTGAAGACTTATATAAAGAAGCTTGGCTATAATCTGTTTTCTGCAGACACAAAACCTGAAACCTACTGTTTAAAGTAGAAGTAAATCCCAACTTAATAAAATTGCTTGCTAAAGTTCTGTGGTATCATAAATATTTGCTAGTTTTTTCTTAAAATGTTGCTGATCTTTTGCAGTCTTTTTGAAAGCATAGTACATGTCTATAGTACATGCATGCACTTCAGCGATGGCTGAATGGCATTTCTCAAAGTGGGTTTCCACTGTGGTGACAATGGTGAAACATGCATGTATAAGGTGTGTGAATGGTCACTACATCGGGAGCCTATGTGACAGGCTAACAAACAAGAGAACAACTGGGAGACAGGAACAAAGTGTTTTCACCCTATAACAGAAAGTGCCCAGACAAGGACCTTCATGGATCGCTAAGTATTATTTTAGTGAAAGATTTAAATTTAAAATGATTGACAATTATATTTAAAATTGCATATGCAATTGCAATATGCTAAAGATTATATGAAATTTTGGCGATTGAGTTTACAAATACTTTAAGACAAAGCACTTTTAATAATAAAAAAAGAAGTCAGTTTTTTTTGTTAGTAAATACACACATTAATTATTATTATTATTTTTTTTTTAACTGCCTGTAGCTGTAGTGTAGCTTCAAGAAACACTTTTTCTGGGATATAGAGAACCTAATAATTTTAACACTGCAAAGTCCTAATCTTATACAAAGATACAAAAGTACATTGAGCTTCCCCTATGTCAGTTTCATGTAATTTTAAGCTCTCAATTTCTTCCTACCAGAGGAGCAATTTGAAATAAATTGCAGTATTACATATGGCTTGATGTTATCATTCTGGTTCGTTTGGACTAGCCAGAAGCAAAGCTATTTCATTTATGAGCATTTAAAAGCTTTCTGCAGACATACTCACATTTTGACTACTGTGTGTATTGGACCCAGGCTTGCCATTGTTGCTCAGGTAAAATAAGGGACAGAGGGTGGCATAGAGCGTAGAATAGTGGTAAGGCCATTAGTGCACAATACAGCCATGGCCAAACGTTTTGAGAATGACACAAATATTAAGTTTCACAAAGTCTGCTGCTTCAGTGTTTTTAGATGTTTTTGTCAGATGTTACTATGGTATACTGAAGTATAATTACAAGCATTTCATAAGTGTCAAAGGCTTTTATTGACAATTACGTGAAGTTTATGCAAAGAGTCAACATTTGGAGCGTTGGACCTTCTTTTTCAAGACCTCTGCAATTCGCCCTGGCATGCTGTCAATCATTTTTTGGGCCACCTCCTGACTTATGGCAGCCCACGGGACTGTAGACATTAGGCTAAAATTACAACCTGCAAACATGCATAATAAAAAAAATCACACATAGATAACTTGGATAAAATTAGGCCACGGCCTGGTTTATTGGTTTACAACAAAATTATATCACGTCATAAACTTTATTGCTTAAATAATTTTTTCAAACAAAATTCATCTTCAGAATTCACCAAAACTCAACCCAGCCACTAAGACTCGGTTGACCATCATCTCTTCTTTAAACATATTCTCACATATTCCGTTTGCTTTTTTGAACAAAGGGACCCTACCACATAAACTTCCCACGACAGGAGGGTGGTTGGGAGAGAAGCTCTTCTGACGACTCTTCTCTGGTGGCTGGCTAAATTTCAGTCAGAGGGGTTCTATAAATAGCTCCCCAAACAGCTTTCAGAAGATTCCAAGGTAACCTGGCCCTAACTGACGAATCCCCTTCCGCCTTCTCACCTCCTGGTAGCTTCTCTGCCCCGTGACCAATAGAATGAGCCCCTTTATTTATTTTTTTATTTAAATTAATAGCCAACGGTCCCATGAGGCAAGGGGGGCCTAAATGGGCTGCCTCCCTTTTACCCCACATGGGATCGTAGACGTCAGGCTAAAACTACAACCTGCAAACATGCATAATAAAATACAAACCACACCACACATAGATAACTTGGATAAAATTAGGCCACGACCTGGTTTATTGGTTTACAGCAAAATTACATATCACTTATATATAAATCATTTTTTCAAACAAAATTCATCTTCAGAATTCACCAAAACTCAACCCAGCCACTAAGACTCGGTTTGAACATCATCTCTTCTTTAAACATATTCTTACATATCCCCTTTGCTATTTTTGACCAAAGGGACCTTACCACATAAACCGGCCGTGACAGGAGGGGGGTTTGGGAGGGAAGCTCTTCTGACGACTCTTCTCTGGTGACTGGCTTAATTTCAGTCAGAGAGGTTCTATAAATAGCCCACCAAACAGCTTTCAGAAGGTTCCAAGGTCACCTGGCCCTAACTGACCAATCCCTTCCGCCTTCTCACTTCCTGGTAGCTTCTCTGCCCTGTGACCAATAGAATGAGCCCCTTTATTTATTTTTTTATTTAAATTAATAGCCGACAGTCCCATGAGACAAGGGGGGCCTAAATGGGCTGCCCCCCTTTTACCCAACATGGGATCGTAGACGTCAGGCTAAAATTACAACCTGCAAACATGCATAATAAAATACAAACCACACCACACATAGATAACTTGGATAAAATTAGGTCACAGCTTGGTTTATTGGTTTACAACAAAATAATATATCACGTCATAACCTTTATTACTTAAATATTATTTTCAAACAAAATTCATCTTCAGAATTCACCAAAACTCAACCCAGCCACTAAGACTCGGGTTGACCAGCATCTCTTCTTTAAACATATTCTCACATATACCAACCAACAGGAGGGCTGTTTATAAAACAGCCTTCCTGTCACCACCCTCCCAAACCGCTGCCTTTTCTATGCATGTTTGCAGGTTGAGGTTCAGGATGTCCAAACCTACATCTGATAAATGTATGCCATCAAACCGATACATACCTTGGATGCCACATTCCAATTCAACATGACGAAATGAGAAACCTAAATCCTGAACTAGGAATCTTTCCATAGCTCTGTTAACTCGCTGGTGAACTTTCTGTAATGGTTTAAATGCAATTGATTCCAACCATCCCAATCTGAGTATTTGTCAGGGCTGGGCTCAGCCCTTCCTTCTCTGAGCTGGCCACTGCTGTCGGCTAATTGCCTGCTCCCATCTCTCTCCACAGTTACCCAGCTGTTGTTGATCCTGCTAGTCAGTCCTGCCTACTTAAGCCGTCCAGTCCAGAGGAGCTCTGCCTTCGCCTTGGTCACATCACAAGAAACTATCTCCTACATTCCTGTTTAAAGACTGGCTTTGCTGACATCCCTTTAGGCTACAGATCCTGCTTGCTGTTCCATTACTTTGATACCTGACTCCTGGCTTGGCTGACGATCCGTTGGCTATTTTTTGACTATGTTTGTTCTTTTTACTTTTATTATTAAAGTGTGATTTAACTGTACTTCTGTCTTGGTCTGATTTAATGGTTTCTGTCAGTATTATTTCCGAGAATACCAACACTGTGTTTGGAGAAACTAACTTCAAAAACCTAAAAGTATCCTTCATAGTTAACATTAATTTGAATGTCTTCATTTTCCCAATATCATTTCCCCCCAAGTGAACTATAAGAATGTCAGGTGGGGGGAAAATAGCATAAAGTCTACCTAACTCATATACTAAATCTCTCCAAATCATTCTACTTCTACCATACCAATTAATACAAACTGAGGATGGATCCAATCCCAAATTTTCGGAATAAATTCTTGCAGCTGCTCTTTTCTGAGCCCAGAAGACAAAAGAATGTCCCACTAACCACAACAAGCGACGATTACCTGAAACAAAGTAAGCAATTAATAAGGACGAATATACAATTTATAAGAGTCAGAGCTCCACCTACCTATTTTCTTAATGCTATTAGGCTTTAACCCAATTCAAGCAGCCTCTGTGGCTGCTCCGATTCTAAAGGAGTGTATTGTTATTCTTAAATGGTTCAAATCTAAATGATACAAGCGCCGTTGTAATACCACTCTAAATTGATAAGCTGCTAAAGGTGAATTGTCACTGTGAATGAATAATACATTGGATGAACCCGACCTCAAATTCATATATGACCTCAATGCCTTAACTTGACAAATACTTTTATCCTGGCACCTCTTTAAATATATTCAGGAACCCAGACCCAAAGAGTCCGTCTTGCTAAATTTTAGAAATATTCTTACACTTTCTTCCAATAACTGTACGTTTGATAACAAAATACTAGGGCTGTTACCGATTAAAATTTTCGTGCTTGATTAATTGATTTTTTTTTTAATCAGTTAACTGATTGATTTCGATTAATTATAATGCAGATACAGATCCAACTACTTTTAGCTGATTTAGCACCGTTGTTATGGCAACGGCCAAAGCCGGACATAGCGGAGCATGGCTAGGACGTCACACGTCATAAACTCAGCCTCACCGTGCCCATAATCGCAGCCTCAACCGTGCCCATAATCGCAGCCTTACCATGCCCATAATGCAGTCTCACCTTGCCCATAATCTCAGACTTACCGTGCCCATAATCTCAGCCTCACCGTTCACATAATGCAGTCTCACCGTGCCCATAATCGCAGCCTCACCATGCCCATAATCGCAGCCCCACCGTGCCCATAATGCTGTCTCACCGTGCCCATGATGCTGCAAAAAATGCCAACGAAAAAACTGCATTGAACAAAATAGTTTCATATTCCGATGAACATATTATGGTTGTTACTCTACATAACCTTGATAAAATCTCAGGTGTAATAGGAGATCTATTATCAGTAATCAAATTTGTTTTTCTATATCCTTTCATGGCCTGTTTTATTGAAAAGAAGCTTTGAAAAGCAGGTAGCTTGCAAAAACGTAGAAAAAATTATACACCAGCTAGGGTTTTGTTAATGTGTGACCAAGAATAATTCCTCTCCATCATTGAATGCAGGAAAATTAACACTAAATGTTCAGAGTATTCAGAAATGGTCAATTTTAATGAAGATAAAAAGGATAACCACAGCAACCATGAAGCAGAATAATTTTTCCAAGTCGATACTGCCATTGAATTCTTAATATTTACAAAAAATCAGATCCTATAAATGGGGCGGGCATGAAGCTCCGATTAGATCTGCCTCCAGAGGCAGGGAGAAAAAGCGGTCCATCTGCAGGTGAGAGAGAGTGTCAGCTATTATATTAACCTTACCTTGAATCTATTTAGCCTTCAACCAGATGTTCAATTTTAGACAAAGAAAAACTAAATGTCGCAATAAAGAAACCACCTGCAGAGACTTGGAGGAAAGACAATTTACAGCAAAACAAACCCCTTTATTGTCTGTACTCAATAATATTCTCATATTTGAAAATTGAAAACCCTATAACTATAATGAAACGACAACTGGGAATAATTCCAAAAGAACTATATTCCTACAAAAACCATTTGCAAACCACCTGCTCGGCCAGGCAGATGCACACAAATGCCCCCCCCCCCCCCCCCCCCCAGATTGCCTTGAAACCAATTTATCATCCAATCATGTGCAAGCTAAAATGCTGTTTTTTTTTTCCTTGCATGTCCCCCTCGGATTTACAGCGACTGCACTTCCAAGTGCACTTGCAGTGCACTTGTAGTGCAAAGTGGATTTGCCTTTTGTAAATTACCTCCATATGCTGGAATAGAGATGAACTCTTCTTGGGATATTTCTCACACAATACGCTTGCATAAATGCAGAATGCTTAGAGCCAGCTATAAAAAGATTTTAAAACTGGCTTAGGTTTATCCTCATCCATTCTTTCTTGCTTCTTATCATATCTGTGAGACAAATCCCTTAAAGGAAGAATTTTCACTAAATCTATATAATCTCCTTGCCAAATTTTTTCTCTTCATACACCCAGCGCTGATTTATTTTGTGATCGAATGGACACTGCTACTTTATTTGATTTTTTGTAAATCTCATTTCATATTGTATATATGGGAATTGTGAATTTATGGATAGGGCTATTTTATGATATATAGTTTATAGGCTGCGCAACTCCATTAACACTGTTTTTATACCTCAAGGAAGAGTTGTGATTTGGACAGGGCAGAAAAAAATAGTTTTCTATATGCCCTCATGATGAGCATTCATTGATCTGTACAGAGTAACTAAGGTCATTGCACATGGAGTGAACAGGGGAAAGAGAGGGGAATGAGAAAAAACACAAGGGGTGAAGAAAGAGAACAAGTGGGAGAGAGGGAGAATTAGAGGGGGAAGAGAGAAAGGGCCAGGGGGGAAAGAATGAGAGGAGGAAGAGACAATGCGGGTTATTTACGAAAGTCAAATCCACTTTGCACTGCAAGTGTACTTAAAAGTGCACTTGGAAGTGCAATCTCTCTAAATCTAAGGGGTAGATCTGAAATGAGTGGAAGCTCTGCTGATTTTATCATCCAATCATGTGCAAGCTAAAATGCTGTTTTTAATTTTCCTTGCATATCACCCTCGGATCTACAGCGACTTTACTTCCAAGTGCACTTGCAGTGCAAAGTGGATTTTCCTTTAGCAAATAACCCCCAATGGGGTTGATTTCCTAAAAACAAATAGACTCTGCACTCTGCAAGAACAGTTGCTCCAGAGCTTAGTAAATGAGCAAAAGCTCTGCTGACTTCCATCATCCAAACATGTGCAAGCAAAAATGCATTTTCTTTTAGGGCTCTTTCACACTGGAGCGTTTTGCAGGCGCTATTGCGCTAATAATAGCGCCTGCAAACCGACCCGAAAGTGCCGCTGCTGTCTCTCCAGTGTGAAAGCCCTCGGGGCTTTTACACTGGAGCGGTGCACTAGCAGGACGGTAAAAAAGTCCTGCTAGCAGCATCTTCGGAGCGGTGAAGGAGCGGAGTGTATACTGCTCCTTCACCGCTCCTGCCCATTGAAATCAATGGGACAGCGCAGCTATACCGCCGGCAAAGCGCCTCTGCAGAGGCGCTTTGTGGTGGTTTTTAACCCTTTCTCAGCCGCTAGCGGGGGTAAAACTGCCCCGCTAGCGGCCAAATACCGAGGGTAAAGCACAGCTTAAAATAGCAGCGCTTTACTGCCGATGCCGCCCCCGCCCCAGTGTGAAAGGGCCCTTAAATTTACCTTGGACGCGATTGGGTACTTTTTGCAAAGTGAAGCTTTACCTAATTTACCAAACGCGGGAGCAACTGCACTTGCAGAGTGTAACTGCACTTTGCAAAGTGCACAGTCTATTTGCCTTTAGTAAATTAACCCCAGAGTTGGGGGGGGGGGGAGCAGGAAAAGGGGTAAGAGAGAGAGACAGGTTTATGTCCACAAGTGGGTTTTTGGGGCTATTAAGCTCATTGTAATGGTAGGTATTGATAGCAATAATAATGTATTATTCAGGTGCTCCCATCAGCTGTGACTTGCACAAGTGCTTACTCATGGAAATTGTTCATAAAGAGTCTTGGGGGTTATTTACAAAAGGCAAATCCACTTTGCACTACAAGTGCACTTGGAAGTGCAGTCGCTGTAGATCACTGTAGATCTGAGGGAAAGCTCTGAAATGAGGTGAAGCTCTGCTGATTTTATCATCCAATCATGTGCAAGCAAAAATGCTGTATTTTATTTTCCTTGCATGTCCCCCTCAGATCTACAACGACTGCACTTCCAAGTACACTTCCAAGTGCACTTGTAGTGCAAAGTGGATTTGCCTTTCATAAATCACCTCCTTTGGTGTCTTTATTGAGGCAAGGTTAATGTTATGCATATGCATTTTAGCAGCCATGTAAATAAACAATAATACTGTAATCTAAAGCATTTACTGCATACAGTAACAAAAATGCACATTTATGTCACTGAATGAAAATACGGTATTTGTGTATTGCACTCTTCCTGTTACTAGAAAAGCATATAAAATATTGCATATGGTATTTAAAGTAATTTATTTTGCCAAATTGTTTTATTTATTTTTCTATCTTTAAATATACCTGCCTCTAACAATTCTAAGCAACTGTGCAAATTAAGATTAAACTCTCACTTATATTTAGATTGACCCACCAGTTCACCCTTAAATATTCGGAACCCTCATTATCTGGCTGAACCTGACCTCAACAAACCCAAACACTATAATGTGATGTTCTAAGAAGAACATCAGGTATGAATTAATTGTGCACCCTGGAAGAGAAAATCTTTACTCAGGGTAAAGATACATTTTTATTCCCCATGGCTGACATGAGGATTGGAAGCGGCCATTATCCAAGTCTTGCTTTCTTAGAAAACCAAAGGCTAACAGTCATGTGTTATGGTTTTAAAATAAAAACATATTTTAAATAGCTAAAAGTAAACTTTAACAGTAAGCAAGCTTTAAAACTACAGTGAATGTGAACAGGTTCTCTACGTGATTTTAAACATATAACTTAGTGTGCAGGATAAACCAATGGATGGAAGATTTCAAGATTAAACAAAGCCCTTATTGCTCTCTGTATCCATGAGTATTGTGAAGAAATGCATTTTTAAAGTTCACAACACAGCAGGTATTTCTAAGCTGCCCTATAACCTAAACCAACTCTAGAGTATTTGTTGTGAGCTTTAGGCTCTTTGAAAGGTAATAACTTCACAATAAAAGCACCCCTTCCTGCCCAGGCCAATTTCCAGCTTTCATTGCTTTCACACTTTGGATGACAATTGCACTGTACCAATATGAAATCTTTTTAATTTTTTTCACACAAATAAAGCTTTCTTTGGTGATATTTAGTCACCACTAGGTTTTTAATTTTTTGCTAAACAAACAAAAAAAGACTGAAAATTTTGAAAAAACAAACAAAAAGTTTTTCATATTTTGTTAGAAAATATTGCAAACAAGTAATTTTTCTCTTTCTCTGATGTGCACTGATGAGGCGGCACTGGTGGACACTGATAGGCTGCACTTATGGGCAATGATAGGTGGCACTAATGAGGTGGCACTGATATGTGACACTGATGGGCACTGATAGGTGGCACTGATGGGCACTGATAGCACTGATAAACAGCACGGGTGGGCACTGATCAGGAGGCACCAATAGGTGGCACTGGTTGACTCTGCATAGCAGTACTGGTGGGCACTGATAGATGGCATTGGTGGGCATGGATTTGCAGAGCTGGAGGGCACTGATTAGCGATAAACGCCTTCTGTTTACTTCCATGATCAGCTGTAATTGGCTAACAGCTGATCACGTGGTAACCGACCCGCTGTGATTGGCCCTTTACCCTGCTCTGTGATCAGCTGAGTCCGAAGAACTCGGCGATCACAGAGCGTGCAGCGAAAACGGGATGACATTCATGGACACCCTCCCTACATTTGAGTTCCATGCTGTAGCCATCTTTCGGCTATAGCGCAGATGGCAAGTGGTTAACCACTTAAGGACTGGAAGGATTTGCCCCTTAATGACTAGGCCATTTTTTGTGATATGGCACCGCGTCTTTTTAACTGACAATTGCATGGTCGTGCGACATTGTACCCAAATAAAATTGACGTCCTTTTTTCCCCACAAATAGAGCTTTCTTTTGGCGCTATAAACAAAAAAAGACAGACAATTTTGAAACAAAACTAATATTTGTTACTTTTTGCTATAATAGATATAAAAAAAAGTAAAATAACTAATTTCTTCATCAGTTTAAGCCGATATATATTCTTCTACATAGTTTTGTAAAAAAAAGCCCGCAATAAGTGTATATTGATTGGTTTGCGCAAAAGTTATAGCATCTACAAATGGAAGGCTGACCACAGATCAGCCTGATTTTGTAGGAGGAGTCGGGATGTATTTAAACCCACCCTCTATCCACCTTGCCTGTCGACGGTTTCTCTCGTGTGCGACACTTCTTACGCTACGTGTCTTTTCCGGTGCAACTATCGGACGTCATTTCCGGTTTCAGTTCGGCAAGATGGACGTGCGGCGGTAGATGTGGTCGTTCTTTCCATTTCTCATGGGTGGACACAGGTATCAATGGGGGGGCATCGGCGGAGAAGGGGTAAACTGGTCCGGGTGTTCTTTTGCTGCAGTGATGGCTTTGGGGTTCCTCAGGCGCCACGGTAGGTTTTTCATTACAGACGGAGGTAAGGGTGAAACGCTCTCTCCCATCTGATGGTCCACTAGGTGCTCTTTGGGGGTTCTTCCATGGTGTGGAGGTTTGTTGGCAAGGGGGTGTGGGTCACTCAAGGAGCTGGGGCCCGGCGGCGTGTGCTTGTTGCGGGGATCCCCCGTGTCTTCACTCATCTTGGTTCAGGGAAGGAGGGTGCAACCAGCGCACGCTTCCCCCACCGTGGCTCTTGGTAGCTGGGGGGCTTGGTTGAGTGGTTGTAGGGGATCTCCCGGTCGGGGGGAGTACGGGCGGGGGGGCAGTTTGAGGTCCGGCCGTTTTCTTGGTGTGACTTAGGGGGCGGGGGGGCAGAGCAACGTCTGCTCCGCATGGCGTCAGGGGCAAGGGGTGGGATCTGTTGTTGCTAGGATGCTCACCTGCCAGGTTTTTGTCATTATGACATTAAACGCATGGAAGGCATATTTCTGTACTGTGCTTTTTGGTGGAGTCAAGCCTAACCCTAACTGAGCCTGCGTGGCAACCCCGCTGCTATATGACACGTTACCCAATTCATGTAACTTTTTACTGTTTTAACCTACTCCTCAATGTTGGTACCCTTAGGTTGGGTACCTGGCTACCCCAGTCCAAAGTTCTCTTGTCTTATGGTCCCCTAACTGCATTTTGTTCTACAACCACGCCACCATCCGTCATGCCCCTTCCCCTAATTGCGAATGCAGACTTGTTCCATGGTAAAAAAAAAAAAAAAAAAGGGAATCAGACCCACCTCCAAGAAACGTGCTGTTCCATTCCTGCAGGTTATCCATTATGTCTATGGGTGTTTCAAACAGATTGAGGTGATAGTTTTTAATTGGCTTGTTCAGTGGCAAGTCTTATCTGTTCTTGCGCAGCTTTCGTATCTTGTACATACTCACGTTTTCCCATGCAATTTATGTTTCTCGTGCAAGTTATGTTTCTCATGCAATTTGTTTCTCATGCAATTTTTCGTTTCTTGCACAACTTTCTTTTCTCAGGCCAACTCACATTTTCCCATATTACTCACATTTTCCCATGTTTTTCATGTTTTCCTGTGTTACTTATGTTTCCCATGATTCTCACGCTGCTCATACAATTTACATGCGCGTGCAACCTACGTTTCTCATGCAGTTGGCGTTTCTCATGTAGCCTCGGTTCTCATGCTGCTCACGGTTCTCATTCAGTTACGTTCCTTCAAGCAGCTTACATTCCTGTCACAGGTTGCTTTTCTCGGTCTGCTCACGTTTCTCACACAGTTTATGTTCCTCACCCAGTTGCGTGTTTTTCACTCAGTTTGTGGTTGTTATTTTTATCATTGGGCTGGGTACCGTTCATATGTTTTCGTCATTTTGAGTTTACATCTTCACGGTTAAATCATGGCATTCTCCACTGCCATGTTTCGTTTTCAGGTTCGCACGGATTTAGTTAAGTGTTTTTAATTGGCTTGTGCGGTGGAACGTCTCTTCATCCGTGTTACACACGTTACATCTACACGTTTTCAGGTTCATAGGCCTGAGTTTACATTTTTAATTTGCCTGATGGGCCTCAGGTAACTTGGCCTTGCTAGTTTCTTGAGACTGGTACGTTTTCAGTCCTGCACAATGTACATTTCTTTATTGTCATCTTGTTCATGAGTCAGGTTCATCTACACGTTAGATCCCTCGGCAACACTCTACTGCAGGGTTACCTATCACGTTATGGGTGCCAAAGAATTGAAATATCGTTTCTAATTGGCTTGTACAGTGACAAGTCTCCTCATCCGTTTCTCCCATGACCACGTCACGAGTTTCATACGTCATGACATCTCACTACTAATATCACTTGCCTGACACGTCTTCAGGTTGCATAGGGCTGAGTTTACGTTTTTAATTTGCCTGATATGCCTCAGGTAACCCGGCTTGGCTAGTTTCTTGAGACTGGTATGTTTTCAGTCTGGCACAACGTACGGATCTTTTATTGTCATTTCATTCACGAGTCAGGTTCATATCTACATGCTTAGATCTCATGGCAACGCTCCACTGCAGGGATACTTATCACGTTCATGGGTTCAAAAGGTTTGAGATAATCGTTTCTAACTGGCTGGTGCAGTGGCAAGTCTCCTCATCCGTTTCGCACATGTCTTTCGTCATGAGTTCATACGTCATGACTTCGCACTGCTCATGTCACTTGCCTGACACATCTTCAGGTTGCATAGGCCTGAGTTTACGTTTTTAATTTGCCCCACATGCCTCAGGTAACTTGGCCTTGCTAGTTTCTGGAGACCGACGCTTTTTCAGTCCTGCACAACGTTTACTTTGTCTTTTATTCACAGTCACCTTTATATGAATAGTGGTAAGGGAAGTAAGAGATTTTCCTTTTTCTTAGGGTAGGTTGGGTTAACTCGTTTATGACAGTGTCGTTCTCGTTTGCAAAGGTCATGTCACAGGCAGCAGATATCAAAGACTTTGCCTCCATCCATCCTGCTCCGGTTAGGGGTTCTGAACATGGTAGCACGGCCTCCTTGAAACCTCCCAGTTCAGCCGGCACTCTGGCAGTGGCATAGGATCAGGTGGAGGGGTCTGTGTTATTTTGCTACTAAACTATCCTTTGGGTCCTAAAGCAGCCATTGGCCTTTGGATACTTCCGCACTGGCACTCAGCTGGATACGTTCACATGTAGTATGCTGTCATGTAGTCGTCCACTATCTGGGCAATTTCGTCCTCATCAAAGTTTCCAAACAGGGTCCCACCGATCTACGGAAACTAACGTCACTTTTCTCTGTGCTCACGTCCCTCTGACGGCAAGGGAAATGGTAGGCCCAGTGATTGCACAGATAATCAGTCTACCTCAGGTGTTGTTCTAAAGCAGATCCAGGTCTTTACGCTTTGTTGTATGTAGGCTGATTTGGCTGCCCTTTCAGTTCCATTTTTACATTCACTATAGGTTCAGTGGGGTAGAGAATACAGCAGCAGATGCTCTGTCCCGTTTTAGTTACCCGTCTTTTCCCAGCAGGTCCCAGTCACTTACGCCTGTGTTACACCGTCCCAGCTTTTCCTGCTACAGATGAAGCTTGATCAACAAGTCATTGTCAGTTTAAGCCTAGGAAGGCTGGTGACACGGCCTGAGATACCTTCCAGGCTTTTTCGTCTCGGTATCCTAGGTTCTATTGTAACAAACATTCAATATCTACTTGCTTTCGTTGCCTTTTTTTTTGCCACTCGCAGCTCAAGCTTTCCACAAGCTGTTGCCCGGTCACAGTCCTAGACCGACTCATGGTGGCAACAGCGGAAGTACCCAGGGATAGGCCACTTTGCCTTTCCCTAGTGCTCCCTTCTTTAATAGCGCAGTGCATGAAACAACGCTATACCCTGCTGCAATACCTAGGCTTGGTCATTCTTTTAGGATAGGTGCGGTTTCTGCTGCTTCTCACCAAGGGGTCCGTGTTTCACGTTTTGGGGAAGTTAGGTAGGTTGAATTCAGCATGCATCCCCGGATACATCCCACATTCACATGTTGAGATGTCATGGGCTTTCATGCGTTTGGCTGCTCAATGTCACATACGGTTACGTTCAATTACCGTATTTATCGGCGTATAACACGCACCGGCGTATAACACGCACCCCAATTTAGGAGGGAATTTTAAGGAAAAAAAAACTTTTAGGAGGGAAGTTGAAGGGAAAAAAACTTACATTTAAATGCCCATCATTGCAGCCTTCTCAGTGCAGCCTTGCCCCAGTGCAGCCATGTCAGTGCAGCCATGTCAGTGCAGCCTTGTCAGTGCAGCCATGTCAGTGCAGCCTTCTCAGTGCAGTCATGTCAGTGCAGCCTTGTCAGTGCAGCCTTCCCCAGTGCAGCCTTGTCAGTGCAGCCTTCCCCAGTGCAGCCTTCCCCAGTGCAGCCTTGTCAGTGCAGCCTTCCCCAGTGCAGCCTTGTCAGTGCAGCCTTCCCCAGTGCAGCCTTGTCAGTGCAGCTTTCCCCAGTGCAGCCTTGCCCCAGTGCAGCCTTCAATCCTCTGTCCCTGCCATTCTGGGCTTCAAAATCGCCGACCGCGATTTGAAAATGGCTCTCGTTCACTTTCGGCTCCACTCGTAGTCCAGAGCGGAGCTATCCGCAGGGGATCGGCGTATAACACGCACCTGCAATTTTCCCCTGATTTTAAGGGGAAAAAAGTGCGTGTTATACGCCGATAAATACGGTAAATCTTTTGCTAGCTCGTCTTACTGTCTTATTTTTGCCCCCTTTTAGGCATACTGACCATGTGACTTTTGGCACACCCCAGGTCATTTTTCCGGTTTCCCCTCAGACCTTTCCTAATACAGTTACTAGGGACTCCGAGTACAAATGGAAGGCTGACCGCAGGTCAGCAACCATGTGCATTGGCTGCAGCGTCACAGGTCTTAAAGTGGCCGACGTTTCTATGACGGCGATTCGCCAGGGGAGCCAACCTGCCGCTGTGCAGCTGGTCCTTAACTGGTTAAAGTGTATTCCACTTTTACAGCCAAATTGGGATAGTACTTACTTTATTTGTTATGGGGGAGGTTGTTTACCATAAAAAAAAAATCTGTACTGTGATGGCAGATCTCATTGATTGTAAACTAGATTTGAACACTGCTTATCCTAACAAAGGGGTAGCTGTTTAGAAGCTGGACTTCTCCATTGTATGAATGAGAGGAAGCAGAGCCTGTCCTAAGCCTTTTTTTAGGGACAGATTTTCTCTGAACTTGTTTAGAAAAGCTTGCAGTCTGTCATGAACCCTTATCATAAGAAACATCTAAAAGGTAAAATATATTTCTTGAAAATGTTTGTTTTAGCCATCCTATGTGAATGGAAACGCATAACAAACATTTAGCCCTCGTTCACATTGACTGCGGCCTTGAAATTGTGTGACTTCAATTGAAATTACACAATTTCAAAGCTGCATGTCAGTACGACTTTGGGTGCAACTTGGGAGACATCTGTGCGGCTTTGTGCACAGATGTCTAAGCACGTCACACCCGAAACCACCAAAAGTAGTGCAGGAACTACTTTTTCAAATCAATGCTGCACTGCAAAGTCAGCGTTGCACCAATTTGAATAGTGCGATTGTCGTTGTGAACAAGGGCTTAGTGATGTTTTCAAATATGTATATATTTATGTTCTTGATGAATAAACTAATGTTTTTACTAATGAAAATGAGTGTCTGCCTAGATCTGATGGTCCATGAAGCGCATTATTATCTGACCCTTGCAGCTATGCTGATATGAGAACAAAATCACATACGAATAAAAACACTCTTAATGTGGTTCTAAAGCCTAAACTTTTTTACCTTGATGGATTCCTTGCATTAATGTAGTTGTAAACCCCATCCATGAAATTTGAACTAAGCACATATATCTATAGTGTTTACTTATCTCTCTCTAAAGCTCTCAGTGCTGTTTCTCTCTGGTGCTTCGTTCTTTGGTTATCAGCATGAATCACTTCTGACAAGTTCTTGGACACATGAGATAACATGAGCTGAAAATTTGTGTTGGGGAGGTAGGTTGGAGGCTCTCACACAGTGTAAGTCCAGTCTCCCCACCCACCCCTATGAGCTGCTAAAAGATGAAGAAAGATTTCTAACACGATATGCACTTTTCAAAGAGTGTAGAAAGGGGCAGACAGCAGATATACATGCTCTTCTCTCCCCTCACTACCCACACTATCTTACTGGCTTTGGTAGGGCTTTGGTAGGGCACCAGCAGCCATTGGCTGTCAATCAAAGCCAGTGGCAAGGGAGCAGGGGCAGGGCCAAGTCCCACTGTCTGTGTTAATGGACACAGCAGCAGGGCTCAGGAGCGAGCACGCACGAGTGCCCCCATGGGAGGTGGCTTCCCGTGGGGGCACTGGACAGAGCAGAGGAGGCAAGAAGAGGAAGTAAGTATAGAGAGTACAGAGAAAATAAGTATAGAGGTGTTCGTTATTTTTTTTATTGTTTTTTTTTAAATGTTTCCTTAACAATAGCTTTAACCACTTGACCCTGGAAGATTTACCCCCCTGCAAGACCAGGCCATTTTTTGCAATATGGCACTGCGATACTTTAACTGACAACTGCACTGTCATGCAACGCTGTACCCAAATAAAATGTATGTCCCTTTTCCCCACAAATAGAGCTTTCTTTTGGTGGTATTTGATCACCACTGCATTTTTTTATATTTTTTTGCGCTATAAACAGAACAAGACCGACAATTTTGATAAATTGTGATATCCAATAAAAACAAAAACAAAAAAAAAAACAATATTTCTTCATAAAATTCAGGCCAATATGTATTCTGTTACATATTTTTGGTTAAAAAAATCCCAATAGGCGTATATTGATTGGTTTGCTCAAAAGTTATAGCATCTATAAACTACGGGATATATACTGGAATTTTTATTTATTTAATTTTCTTACTAGTAATGATGGCAATCAGTGACTTATAGTGGGACTGCAATATTGCGGTGGACAATCAGACACTAACTGACACTTTTGACACTTTTTGGGAACCAATGACACTATTACATGATCTAAAATATGCACTGTCACTGTAATGACACTGGCTGGGAAGGGGTTAAACATCTAGGGAGATCAAAATGTTAAATGTGTGCCCAACCAGAGTTTTGGTGTACTGTGTGTGGTACTTTTACTAAGGGAAGTCATGAATTTCCTTTCCCTGCTTTGCGGGACCCTGGGGCACGATCCCGCGGCACGAGGCGGGCATGTGCGCCCGATAGGTGGCAAATTCAAATGGACGTACAAGTATGCCCATTTGCCTGCCTGTGCCATTCTGCCGACGTATATGTGTGTGTGGCAGTCGGCAAGTGGTTAAAGACATGTATTTTTAATGTTGCCCTTTAAGCTGCATGAAAGACCCTCTCCCCGCTGAAAGGCTGTTTGTTTTGTTTTGATACATGATCTATGGTCACCCATAACAGTGCCTAACTCCTTATGCCATTATTTTAACAATAGCATGCCTATTAGTTTTGCAATGGGCCAGAAAAAAATAGCTAGGTCCAACTCCCATAGACTTTAATGGGGTTGGTGTTAAGAGTTCATGGACTTCCCGCTGGGTTTGGAAAACCGAGCTCAGTCGAGGCCCCTAGTTTTAAGTAATGATTTTTAACATATGCAGTGGGGCAAAAAAGTATTTAGTCAGCCACTGTTAAAAAAGGGGCAGAAAAATAGGGCCTTGGGTGGTGGTGGTGGTGCCACAACACTGTAACCCCTCACAGATACTCTTGTTGGGTGCAGGAACGGGCCCTGCTGTGAAATATTAGATCAAAAACTGTAATTACATGCCCCTGTTAAACAGGGGCAGACAAATTGGGCCATGGGTGGTGGTGCCCTAAACCAAAAATATTGTTGGAAGCTAGCATCATCAAGATTATGGAGGGATAGGATAGTCAGCATAGGCAGTCTTCAAGGTATCCCATATTCATAGCAAATTCAATAAGTTACATCAGCATTAGGTGCTTGATAGCTGCTGATCCAAGACCAATTCATTTTTATGAATGTGAGCCTATCAACGGAGCCTATGGACAGGCGCACTCTTTGATCCATTACAAAGCCTCCAGCAGCACTGATTGTGCGTTCAGAAAGCACGCTGGATGCAGGACAGGCCAGTAGCTCAATTGTATATTGAGTTAGTTCTGGCCAGTGGTCCATCCTCAAGACCCAGTAACCCAGTGTATGCTCTGTTGGAAAGGTCTCAAAGGCTGCTCTTGCCCCTAGATATTCCTGCACCATGTAATGCAGACATTGGCAATGGTTGCTTGAATCAATCAGCTCTTGGCACTGAGGACTGAAAAATTGTTCAAAGGCATCGGTCAGCCGGCCACCATCTCCACCGCTCTTCCTCTGACTGAACGAAGCCTCAGCAACACGCTGTCCAGCACCAGGAAATTGTAACCTCCCAGGATCTGGAAATGCGTTGCACAAACCTTTCTTCAAGGCCTCCTGAAGATGTTTCATCCTCTGCTCCCTCTGCGTATGCAGGATGAGTTCTGCAACCTTACCCTTGTAACGTGGATCAAGAAGGGTTGCCAGCCAGTAATGATCCCTCTCCTTGATACCACGAATCCTAGTGTCCTTTCACAGGCTTTACAGAATCAGGGAGGCCATGTAGCATAAGTTTGCAGAGGCATTGGATTCTGAGTCCTTTGGGTCACTAAGGATCACATGTTCCGTAACTATCTCCTCCCAGCCACGTACGACTCCTTGGGTTTCTGGGGACTGAAAACCATCCATTGAAGACTGCTGCTGAGTGTTATCCTCTACATCCATGCTGACACAATCCACCTCCTCCTCCTCTTCTTCCAGTGTGTTTGGCGGGCCCGCAGGAATGCTATCTGGATAAAGGGGCCCTTGAGAGGTAAGGAAGTCCTCCTCTTCCTTCCGGTGTTCTGCCTCAAGTGCCCTGTCCATGATTCCACTAAGCAGGAAGACTAGAGGGACAGTGTCACTGATACATGCATTGTCGCTGCTCACCATCCTTGTGGCCTCCTCAAATGGTGACAGGACAGTGCATGCATCCTTGATCAGTAGCCACTGGCGTGGCAAAAAGAAGCCAAGCTCCCCTGACCCTGTCCTGGTGCCATACTCGCACAGGTACTCATTGATGGCCCTCTGCTGTGTGTGCAGCCGCTGCAGCATTTCCAACATTGAGTTCCACCGAGTGGGCATGTCACAAATGAGGCGGTTGGTGAGCAGATTGCATTCCCTTTGAATGTTAGCCAGCCAAGCACTGGCATTGTATGACCAGCGGAAAAGACCACAGACTTTACCTCAAGAACTGCTGCACCACCAAATTCAGGACATGTGCCAAAAATGGAACATGGGTCAAGTGTACCTGTCGGAGGGTGGAGAGAAAGTTGGTGTCATTGTCGCATACAACCATTCCTGGCTGAAGCTAGCCTAGGGTCAACCGGTCAACCACCTTTGAGCTTGCCCCTGCAGGGCTGACAGAATCTCTGCCCCAGTGTGGCTCATGTCCCCTAGGCAGACCAACTCAAACACTGCATGGTATCTTTTAGCCTGACTGCTTGCGTAGCCCCTTGAACATTTATGGAGGACAATTCTGCAGAAGAGGCCATAGAGGAAGAAGAAGAGGAGAGGATGGAGGAGAGAGCTGTGGCAGAATCACCACTAACATTTTAGAGGCATGGTGGTGGAACAAGCTCCAATAACACTGAACCCTATCCTGCATCCTTCCCAATTGCAAGCAGAGTTACCCAGTGTGCCGTAAAGAAAAGGTGACAACCCTGCTCATGCCTGCTGGACCATGAGTCAGCTGTAATATGAACCTTACTGCTGACCGCCCTGTCCAACAAGGCCAAAACATTGCCTTTCACATGCCGGTAGAGAGTCGGAATGGCCTTCCGTGAAAAGAAATGGCATTTTGGAACCTGCCACTGAGGTACAGCACATTCCGCAAATTCATGAAAGGGGGCAGAGTCTACCAGCTGAAAAGGCAGCAGTTGCAGTGCTAGCAATTTGACCAAGCTAGCATTTAGACGCTGAGCATGTGGATGGCTGGGACCAAATTTCTTTTTACGGTTCAGCAACTGGGGTAGGGAAATTTGCCTACTAAAATCAGATGGTGGTGTACTGCTAGCAGATTGGCTGCAAGTACTTGGGACACCTATTGCTATACCTTTATTCCTCTCAGTGCAAGTTTTTGAGAGGACTGGAGGTATAGTAGGGTTGGAGATCCCAGATGAGGAGCAAGGAGAAGTTCGCCTTTTTCTTTGATGTGGGTCTTTCAAGTGCTGTTGCCAACGGACTGCATGGTCAAGCATGTGGTGCCCAAGCGGCTGCTGTTCTTGCCATGCTTGGTTCCCTTTAGAAATAGGTTGCAAACAGCAATGGAGCTATCTGCTGCACACGTTTCGAAAAGGCCCACACCAAGCAACTTTTAAAAGTCAGCGGGGAGCTCTGCGGTGTGATGCAATAGGGTGGCTGTCCTTAAGCTGCCTCCTACAGGACATCCTGCCTTATTGCAGTTGTGCCTCCTCCTCTCTTCCCTCAGGCACCCAAGTACAGTCAGTGACCTTATCATCCCCTCCCTCCTCATCACTGGAGCAAACTTGGCAGTATGCTGCAGCTGGGGGAACATGACTGCCAGTTTCTTGTCCTTCTGTGGCACCTCTTCTCTCTAGGCTCACGTTACTCCCTTCCTCAACCTGTGAACCAACATCGGAGCCTTCAAATCGCTGTGCATCCTCCAGTAGCATATAATCAACACTGTGGTTGAATAATTCTGGGGACTCTTCCGTGCATGATGGTGGGACTACGGGAAGAGTGACTGTGGACAAGGAGCCGGTGGAATAGGCCGCTTGGGCAGCTGAGTTGGAAGGCAAACTACTCTGAGCCTGAGTGACAGAGGATGAGGAAGATGAGGATGGATTCATTATCCACTCCACCAACTCTGCATGTTGTGGCTCAATAACATGGCCAGCAGCAGAAAAAAAGGACAAGTGTGCCCCACGACCACCTGTAGAGGATGCACCATGTCCATGACCACCACTGTTGAGTGTAGACACAGAGGCTGCTTGCCCTCTTTTAGTAGCCTGTGAGCATCTGGCTCTCCTTGGTGGCCTTCCGAACATGATGTAGTTTTTGTTTTGCAACACCACACCACACTACACTGTATTATACACTGTGTACACCTCCTGAAGTGTATTAGAAACTATATACCACCGAATGCACTGTATATATAGGCTACACTGAATGTGGAGGTATATATTATATTATATATATATATATACACATATACTAGACTGTATATATATATATTAATACATGACCTGAAGCGTATTAGAAACAGAAACAATGCACTGTAGTTATAGGCTACACTGGATGCAGAGTATATACAGTGGGGACGGAAAGTATTCAGACCCCCTTAAATTTTTCACTCTATGTTATATTGCAGCCATTTGCTAAAATCATTTAAGTTCATTTTTTTCCTCATTAATGTACACGCAGCACCGCATATTGACAGAAAAACACAGAATTGTTGACATTTTTGCAGATTTATTAAAATAGAAAAACTGAAATATCACATGGTCCTAAGTATTCAGACCCTTTGCTCAGTATTTAGTAGAAGCACTCTTTTGATCTAATACAGCCATGAGTCTTTTTGGGAAAGATGCAACAAGTTTTTCACACCTGGATTTGGGGATCCTCTGCCATTCCGCCTTGCAGATCCTCTCCAGTTCTGTCAGGTTGGATGGTAAACGTTGGTGGACAGCCATTTTTAGGTCTCTCCAGAGATGCTCAATTGAGTTTAAGTCAGGGCTTTGGTTGGGCCATTCAAGAACAGTCATGGAGTTGTGAAGCCACTCCTTCTTTATTTTAGCTGTGTGCTTAGGGTCATTGTCTGGTTGGAAGGTAAACTTTCGGCCCAGTCTGAGGTCCTGAGCACTCTGGAGAAGGTTTTCATCCAGGATATCCCTGTACTTGGTCGCATTCATCTTTCCCTCGAATTCAACCAGTTGTCCTGTCTCTGCAGCTGAAAAATACCCCTACAGCATGATGCTGCCACCACCATGCTTCACTGTTGGGACTGTATTGGACAGGTGATGAGCAGTGCTTGGTTTTCTCCACGCATACCGCTTAGAATTAAGGCCAAAAAGTTCTATCTTAGTCTCATCAGACCAAAGAATCTTATTTCTCACCATCTTAGAGTCCTTCAGGTGTTTTTTTAGCAAACTCCATGCGGGCTTTCATGTGTCTTGCACTAAGGAGAGGCTTCCGTCGGGCCACTCTGCCATAAAGCCCCGATTGGTGGAGGGCTGCAGTGATGGTTGACTTTCTACAACTTTCTTCTATCTCCCGACTGCATCTCTGGAGCTCAGCCACAGTGATCTTTGGGTTCTTATTTACCTCTCTCACCAAGCCTCTTCCCCCCCAATAGCTCAGTTTGGCCGGACGGAAGGGTTCTGGTCATCCCAAACGTCTTCCATTTAAGGATTATGGAGGCAACTGTGCTCTTAGGAACCTTAAGTGCAGCAGAAATTTTTTGCAACCTTGGCCAGATCTGTGCCTTCTCACAATTCTGTCACTGAGCTCTTCAGGCAGTTCCTTTGACCTCATGATTCTCATTTGCTCTGACATGCACTGTGAGCTGTAAGGTCTTATATAGACAGGTGTGTGGCTTTCCTAATCAAGTCCATCAGTATATAATAACGTGTGTACAGTTTCTAATACACTTCAGGCGGTGTACACAGTATAATACAGTGCAGCTGGCGTACAGTTTCTAATACAGCGCAGGCGGTGTACACAGTATATAATACAGTGTGTACAGATTCTAATACTCTTCAGGAGGTGTACACAGTATATACTACAGTGCAGCCGGTGTACAGTTTCTAATACAGCTCAGGCGGTGTACACAGTATATAATAACAGTGTGTAGAGTTTCTAATACACTTTAGGCGGTGTACACATTATATAATACAGTGCAACAGGTGTATAGTTTCTAATACAGTGCAGGCGGTGTACACAGCAAATAATACAGTGTGTACAGTTTCTAATACACTTCAGACGGCATACACAGTATATAATACAGTGTGCATAGTTTCTAATACACTTCAGGTGGTGTACACAATATATAATACAGTGCAGCCGGTCCATCCTCATCTTCCTCATCCTCTGTCACTCAGGCTCAGAGTAGTTTGCCTTCCAACGCAGCTGCCAAAGCGGCCTATTCCACCGGCTCCTTGTCCACAGTCACTCCTTCCGTAACCCCACCATCATGCACTGAGGAGTCCCCCGAATTATTCAACCACAGTGTCGGTTACATGCTGCTGCTGTTCCCAGGTTGAGGAAGGGAGTAACGTGAGCCTAGAGAGAGGGGGTGCCACAGAAGGACAAAAAACTGTCAGTCATGTTTCCCCAGCTGCAGAATACTGCCAAGTTTGCTCCAGTGATGAGGTGGGCAGAGATGAGGTCACTCTCTGTCTGAGAGAAGACAGGAGGAAAGTGAGGAGGAGGCACAACTCCAACGAGGCAGAATGTCCTCCAGGGGTCAGATTAAGGGCAGCCACCCTATTGCATCACACCACAGAGCTCCGCAGCTGACTCCCCGCTGACTTGCAAAAATTCCTTGGTGTGGGCTTTTTTCAACACGTGTGCAGTAGATCTCACCATTACTGTTTGCAACCTATATCTGAAGCAGATCAAGCATGGCCAGAACAGCAGCCGCTTGGGCATTACATGCTTGACAAGACATATGAAGACCTGCCATGCAGACCGTTGGCAACAGCACCTGAAAGACCCACATCATAGAAAAAGGCGAACTTCTCCTTGCTCCTCATCTGGGATCTCAAACCCTACTATACCTCCAGTCCTCTCAAAAACCTGCACTGAGAGGAATGAAGGTATAGCAATAGGTGCCACAAGTACTTACAGCCAATTTGCTAGCAGTACATCACCAGTTGATTTCAGCAGGCAAATTTCTCTACCCCAGTTGCTGAATTGTAAAAAAAAAAACTCTGTCCCAGCCATCCACATGCTCAGCATCTAAATGCTAGCCTGGCCAAATTTCTAGCACGGCAACTGCTGCTTTTTCAGCTGGTAGACTCTGCCCCATTTTGTGAATTTGTGGAATGTGCTTTACCACAGTGGCAGGTTCCAAAACAACATTTTTTTTTTCATGTAAGGCCATTCCAGTTCTCTACATTCATGTGGAAGGCAATGTTTGGGCCTCGTTAGACAGGGTGGTCAGCAGCAAGGTTCATATTACCGCTGACTCATGGTCCAGCATGCTTGGGCAGAGACGTTACCTTTCCTTCATGGCACACTGGATAACTCTGCTGGCAGCTGGGGAGTAGACAGGGTTCAGTGTTGGAGCTTGTTCCGCCACCGCGCCTCCAAAAGGCTGATGGTTGTTCTGCCACAATATCTGTATTCTTCCCTCTTCTTCTTCCTCTATGTCCTCTTCTGCAGAATTGTTCTCTGAACCAGCAGTGCTCCGTAAGTGCTCAAGGGGCTGCGCAAGCAGTCAGGCTAAAAGATGCCATGCGATGCTTCAGTTGGTCTGGCAAGGGGACAGGAGCCACACTGGGGCAGAGATTCTGTCAGCTCTGCAGGGGCAGGCTCAGAGGTGGTTGGCGCTACAGCAGCTTGAGCCTGGAATGGTTATATGTGACAATGGCACCAACCTTCTCTCTGCCCTCCGACAGTGACACTTGACCCATGTTCCATGCTGGGCACACATCCTGAATTTGGTGCAGCGTTTCTTGACCAGATACCCAGGCTTACAAGATCACCTGCGGCAGGCCACAAAAGTCTGTGGTCATTTCCGTCTGTCATACAATGCCAGTGCTTGGCTGGCTGACATTCAAAGGGAATGCAACCTGCCCACCAACCGCCTCATTTTTGACATGCCCATCAGGTGGAACTCAACATTGGCAATGCTGCAGCAGCTGCACACACAGCAAGAGAGCAAGGGCCTTGTATGGACTGAGGTGGGGGGGGGGACCCATGCCAATTTGTTAATTGATTTTTATCTGTATTGCTAGGCTCCAGCAATACATTACAGCTGCAAGCAATTTTAAATGACATTTTTTCCTTTAGAAATGTCATTTTGCTGCGGCACAGTAAAACACATCAGAAAGATGCGCCACTTTACAGGAAGTCTAAGGGGACCCCCAGGCACGATATTTAAAGGAATTTTTCATTTTTATTGTTTCACTTTAAGCATTATTAAAATCACTGCTCCTAAAAAAACGGCCTTTTAAAAACTTTGTTTTGCACTGATACATGTCCCCTGGGACAGTTCCTGGGTCCCAAAACACTTTTTATGGCAATAACTTGCATATAAGCCTTTAAAATGGACACTTTTGATTTTTCATGTTCATGTCCCATAGACTTTAATCACTTGCTGCCCGCCCACCATCATATGATGGCGGGACGGTGCAGCTGTTATCCTGGGCCGCCGTCATATGACGTGACGGCCTTCCAGGCCCTCCAGGGAGCGCACGCACGCACCCGCCGCGTCACTCAGGTCCTGGGGAGCGTGCCCGCGATGTCCACCGGGCACCTGCGATTGCCGGTAACTGAGCAGGACCGTGGATCTGTGTGTGTAAACACACAGATCCACGTCCTGTCAGAGGAGAGGAGACCGATGGTGTGTTCCTTGTACAGAGGAACACCGATCGGTCTCCTCCCCTTGTGAGTCCCCTCCCCCATAGTTAGAATCACTCCTTAGGAACATAATTAACCCCTACAGCGCCCCCTCCTGGTTAACCCCTTCATTGCCAGTCACATTTATACAGTAATCAATGCATTTTTATAGCATGGATCGCTGTATAAATGTGAATGGTCCCAAAAATGTGTCAAAAGTGTCCGATGTGTCCGCCGCAATATCGCAGTCAGGATAAAAATCACAGATCGATGCCATTACCAGTAAAAAAATAAATAAAAATGCTATAAATCTATCCCCTTTTTTGTAGATGCTATAACTTTTGCGCAAACCAATAAATATACGCTTATTGCAATATTTTTTACCAAAAATATGTAGAAGAATACATAGCGGCCTAAACTGAGGAAAAAATGTGTTTTAAAAAAAAAAAATTTGGATATTTATTATAGCAAAAAGTAAGAAATATTGTGTTTTTTTCAAACTTGTCACTCTTGTTTTGTTTATAGCGCAAGAAATAAAAATCACAGGGGTGATCAAATACCACCAAAAGAAAGCTCTATTAGTGGGGAAAAAATGATAAAAATTTCATTTGGGTACAGTGTTGCATGACTGCGCAATTGTTATTCAAAGTGTGACAGCGCTGAAAGCTGAAAATTGGCTTGGGCAGGAAGGGGGTGAAAATGCCCTGTATTGAAGTGGTTAATGGTGTTCGCACAAACTTTTTGCCTGTTCACATGTTGAGGTGCGAACCGAACCGGGGAGGGGGTGTTCGGCTCATCCCTACTAAAAATAGGTAAATCTGCTAGATTCAATTTTCCAAGGGTTTGGTGAATCTTGTTTGAAATCTTTTAAACCAAAAATAAGAGGTGAATCCCACTGAATTTTATAGTGGCCAAATCCTGCTAAATTGTGCCCATTTTTTAGGGCCAATAGACAAACTATAGTAAATAAAAAGTATATGGGAAGCTGGGCACTGTCATGGGGGATATGTACCAATGCAAAAAAAAAGCGGGTATATTTGCAGTGACCACTGCTTTTTCTTTGGTAATAAGTAAACTTTCATTATGAATTAAGAGACCACAGATGATTTAGCAGTGTAAAGTTGTCTAACAGCAGGACATTTTTGATAAGGGGAAATTGGCCAAAATGTGCAAGAGAAAAAGAATACACACAGGTATTTTACTACAACAATTTGGTGGCTACCTAAATCTTATAGTACATTTTTCCAGTGATGTAAAACTAGCCAGTAATTTTAAATAGCAAAACTAAGTCCGAATTTACTAAAGATGAAGAGCACATGATGAGACTTTACTACAAGAATTACAATACTTCAGAGGATACAGCAATGTAAAATTGACCTTTAGCATGTTAGTATATATAGGGGTCTATTTATATAAAATTTGCTGTGTGAATGTAGATAGGATTTAATAATAATCCCCTAGTTTGCCTAATATGTCTACTTCATATGATCATTAGCTTCAAATGGTGGCCATAGTGTGGTCTTTTCCTGAAACACTTCAGTCAGAAAAATACTGCAATATGGTCATTAAATAGAGCTGATAAGCATAGGAAATAACCATATTAGACCAAACACACGATTATGCATGACAGCTGAGTGAAGGCGTTTGCACAGTGAAATCTTTTTTTTTCAAATAGAACCCAAAGAGTACAGGCAGGTGATTTACTACAGCAATTAGGAGATCTCTGATGACACAGCAGTATAACTTTGCCCAGCAGCAGGACAATTTTAATAAGCAAATCCAAAATTGTCCAAATTTACTAGAGGCATGGAGGTTAATTTGCTAAAGGCATATATGCTGTTCACTTTGCAAGGGAAGTTGTTCTTTGCAAGATAATTTGCCCCAGAGTTTGGTGAACATAATAAACATTTCTCTTTGCAAAGAATACCCAATCACAAAAACAAAAATAAAAAAACACAGAATTTTTGTTCATGTATGAATAGAAGAGATTCACCTCATTCACTAAACTCTGGGTAAAATTCCTTAAAGTCCAAAGGACCACTATAGCAAAGTGAGCAGCATATTTGCCTTTTGTAAATCAATCCCATGGAGAATTGTTTAACTACAAATATTAAGATACTGCAGAGAAAAAAAAAAGCATACAGCTGAGTTGGACATTTTAATGATAGGCAACTCCTATCCTCATATTGATTAGTGGTTCCAAATTAATAATAACTACTGCAGTAGGGAACAGACACAAAAGATACGTTTGCATCTTTCCAAATAACTGTTCTGCTTTATTATGACGCAATTGAAGGTTTTTATGCCATGATTACGTAGGTATCATACTAATATTACAATTGTACGTTTATGGTAACAAGGGGCGTTACATAGGCAGGCTAATTCTAATCAGGACTCGGAAGAATGTAAACATGTACTGAAAACATTATTAGTGCCATGTGCAATACATACAAAATAGAATACAATTATATACAGAACTTACAAATTTCCATTACACAGCCATGGCCAAAAGTTTTGAGAATGACACAAATATTAATTTTCACAAAATCTGCTGCCTCATATTTTATGATGGCAATTTGCATATACTCCAGAATGTTATGAAGAGTGATCAGGTGAATTGCAATTAATTGCAATGTTCCTATTTGCCATGAACATTAACCTAATCCCATAAAAAAAAATTTCCACTGCATTGGTGAAAAAGGCTTCAGGGCGCCCAAGAAAGTCCAGCTAGCGCCAGGATCGTCTCCTACAGTTGATTCAGCTGCGGGATTGGGGCACCACCAGTGCAGAGCTTGCTCAGGAATGGCAGCAGCCAGGTGTGAGCGCATCTGCACGCACAGTGAGGAGAAGACTTTTATAGGATGGCCTGGTGTCAAGAAGGGCAGCAAAGAAGCTCATTTTTCTCCAGGAAAAGAATCAGGAACAAACTGATATTGTGCAAAAGGTACAAGGATTGGGCTGCTGAGGACTGGGTATTTTTTCCTGATGAATCTCCTTTCCCATTATTCGGAGAATACCTTGTCCCTTGACCCTTCATGTGTGGGGTTGCATCTTAGCCAAGGGAGTGGGCTCACTCAGAATTTTGCCTAAGAACATAGCCTTGAATAAAGAATTGTACAAAAACATCCTTTGAGAGTAACTTCTCCCAACCATCCAAGAACAGTTTGGTGATGAACAATGCCTTTTCCAGCATGATGGAGCACCTTGCCATAAGGCAAAAGTGATAACTAAATGGCTTGGGGAACAAAATATCAAAATTTTGGGTCCATGGCCAGGAAACTACCCAGACCTTAATTCCATTGAGAACTTGTGGTCAATCCCTAAGAGACCAGTGAACAAAGGATTATAGACCGAACTGGTGTATACCTAAATTTGTTCTATCTTTGGAGATGAGGGAGATGTTAAATGTGAGTGATATAATGTGGGGTGTTTTTTTTTGTGCCTCTCTTGTTTCACTTAGCTTATTCTCCCTTTCAAATAATGCAGTTGTGTGCTGTGCAATTGTAAACAAAAGGCAGCTTACAGAACAGATGATCAGCAACAAATGAATGCTCCGATTTAAGTAACAAAAGACCACGTTTTTTGACTTGCAGCAAAAAAAACAAAAACAAAAAAAAAACAAAAAGCTATTTACCATAAATCAACATATAATAAAAAATATACAGTACAATACAGTAGGATTTTAGACTTACCTGTAAGTTCCATATCTTGAAGTACAGTACAGGACTCACACCTGGGCGTATTGAATCACTGGCAGATTTGCCACAATTCTGCTCACGATTTCAAAGTGTGTGAATGACAAATAGAAGAACACACATTTAAGATGCCATTCATTTGAATGGCACCTTATATAGCGGTGCTGATTCTGCCCCAAATGTCGTGCGATAAATTGCGCTGCAATTGTGGCAGCCCGCATCGTGTGACGCTTGTTGCCCAAAAAAGTTCAGGAGCCACTTTTGGGCATCATGCTTCACAGGATGCGGTTTGCCACAATTGCAGCACGATTTATCGCAAGACAATTGAAGCAGAACCGCACCATTATTTTAGGTGCCATTCAAATGAATAGCATCTCAAATGTGCGTTCTGCAATTTGTCATTCACACCTCGGCGCTTTGAAATTGCAGACAGAATCGCGACAAATCTAAAGGTAAGGTTAAAACTGAAACTGTTCTATTAGCAATTAAAGCGGTTGTGTACTGTTGGACGTTTTTTTCTTCTTACTGCAAGGTAACGTCATAATGTGCTAGCACATTATGTGATACTTATCTTAAAATGAAACTGTTCCAGCGCCGTGATGACAGCGATGCAGCCGCTTCCATTTTTACCCATCTTGCTTCCAGGTTCACGGGCTCTGGCAATGATCTCACCCCACACATGCACGCGGGAGCTGCCGTTCGTGGCACAGGGCTTGGAAGGGAAGTTTTTTCCGACGGATGTTGGCTCAAACTTGTCTTGCATACACACGGTCACACAAATGTTGTCGGAAATTCTGATCGGCAAGAACGTGCTGATGTACAACACGTACAATGGCACTAGAAAAAAGAGGTTCAATAGCCAGTGCGCCACCCTTTGGGCTCCTTCTGCTAATCTCGTGTTAGTGCCTTTGTTGCGGGAGATCCAGGAGAATAATCCTGATGATTTTTGCCCTTCATGCATATTTGCCTTCACTAACCTCCCCAGCAGGCTATCCTGGGCCCATATACACCTATAGCCTAGTCACTTAACAATGTATTTTGTCAGCTCCATTCTAGTGCTTTACCCTAAACACCCCCTAAAATGTGTACAAATGTTATTTTGTCCTTAAATTCATGCATATTGCAAGAGGCTTTTTTTTGAGCCCAAACTCATTTGGAACCCTCCCCCCCAACTGCTAACCCCCCCCGGTTCGGTTTGCACCAGAACCTGCGAACGGACCGAAAATTCGCACGAACTTTAGAACCCCATTGACGTCTATGGGACTCGAACGTTTGAAATCAAAAGTGCTCATTTTAAAGGCTAATTTGCATGGTATTGTCCTAAAAAGGGTTTGGGGACCCGGGTCCTGTCCCAGGGGACATGTATCAATGCAAAAAAAGTTTTAAAAACGGCTGTTTTTTTTCGGGAGCAGTGATTTTAATGATGCTTAAAGTAAAGAAAAAAAGTGAAATATTCCTTTAAATATCGTACCTGGGGGGTGTCTATAGTATGCCTGTAAAGTGGCGCGTGCTTCCCGTGCTTAGAACAGTCCCTGCACAAAATGTCATTTTTAAAGGAAAAAAAAGTCATTTAAAACTGCTTGCGGCTTTAATGTAATGTCGGGTCCTGGTAATATGGATGAAAATCAGTGAGACAAACGGCATGGGTACCCCCAAGTCCATTACCAGGCCCTTTGGGTCTTGTATGGATATTAAGAGGAACCCCGCACCCAAATTAAAAAAGGAAAGGTGTGGAGCCCCCAGGCCCTATATACTCTGAACAGCAGTATACAGGCCGTGCAAACAAGACAGGGACTGTAGGTTTGTTGTTAAGTAGAATCTCTTTGTAATTTTGAACTGGTACATTTTTAATGTGTTTAGCTCCAGCCAAAAAATCTATTTTAAACTTTTTGGAAAACCTAGGGAAGGGTTATCACCCCTGCGACATTTGTTTTGCTGTCTGTGCTCTGCTTCAGAAGATTTTACCTCACTTTTTGTCCCAATGACAAATGTTTTTTGAAAATTTGGGTTTTTTGTGAAACAAGGATTGGTGATAAAGCATCAGTGGAAAGGAGAAAAGTTTTTCCCATATTAACTCTTACAGGAGAGAATTTCCCTTCCTAGGGGTAGATTTCATCTCACTTCCTGTTGTCTCCTTCCGTTTGCAAGTAGGAGTCGTTTGTAAGTTGGATGTTTGAAAGTAGGGGCCTGCCCTATATACTCAGCAGAAATTTGGGCCTTAGGTGTTGTTGTGGCCACAACACTGTAAGCCCTCACAGGGCCCTGCTGTGAAATATTAGATCAAGAATTGTAAATACATGCCCCTGTTGAACAGGGGCAGAAAAATTGGGCCTTTGGTGGTGGTGGTGGTGGTGGTGGTGGTGCTGATGCCACAACACTGCAAGTCCTCACAGATACTCTTGGTGGGCGCAGAAACAGGCCCTGCTGTGAAATATTAGATCAAGAATTCTAATTACATGTCCCTGTTGAACAGTGGCTGAAAAATTGGGCCTTAGGCACTGGTGCTGGTGCCACAACACTGGAACCCCTCACAGATACTCTAGTTGGAGCACAGGAACTAGCCCTGCTGCAAAGAATTGCATCAGAAAATTGTAATTACATGCTCCTGTTAAACAGGGGCTGAAAAATTGGGCCTTAGGCACTGGTGGCGGGACTGGCAGTGCCCAGAACCAAAAATGTTCTTACAAGCTATCATCATGATCATTGAGGAGGAAGAGGATAATTACTCAGTATAACAGGATAGTCACTCAGCATCAGCATAGGCAGTCTTTGAAGGGAAGGGATCTGACATTTCAAAAAAATGTATTCGGTTACATCAGCATCAGGTACTTGGTAGCTGGTGGTGATCCAAGACTGATTAATTTTTATGTCGGTGGACAGACGCACCCTGTGATCGGTTACAAAGCCTCCAGCAGCACTGAATGTGCGCTCCGAAAGAACGCTGGATGCAGAACAGGCCAGTAGCTCAATTGCATACTGTGCAAGCTCTGGCCAGTGATCCATCCTCAAGACCCAGCAACTCAGAGGATTTTCGGTGGGAAAGGTGTCCAAGTCAGATCTTGCCCCTAGGTATTCCTGCACCATGTAAAACAGAAGCTGGCGATGGTTGCTGGAACCGATCATACCTTGGGGCTGCTGACTAAAAAATTGTCTGAACGCATCGGTCAGACGACCACCTTCTCCACCGCTCCTTTTTTAACTGACCGAAGCCTCAGCAACACGTCCAGAAACAGGAGTTTGTAACCTCCCAGTCTCTGGGAACGCGTTGCACAGACCTTTCTGCAAGGCCTCCCGAAGATGTTTCATCCTCTGCTCCCTCTGCGACGGCAAGACAAGGTCCGCAACCTTACCCTTGTAACGTGGATCAAGGAGGGTTGCCAGCCAGTATTGTTCCTTCTCCTTGATACCACGAATACGAGGATCCTTCCGCAGGCTTTGCAGGATCACGGAGGCTATGCAGCGTAAGTTTTCTGAGGCATTCGGTCCGGAGTCCTATGGGTCACCAAGGACGACATGATCCGCAGCCACCTCCCCCCAGCCACGTACAAGTCCATGTGTTTCTTGGGACTGTAAATGATCCCTTAAAGACTGCTGCTGATGCTGAGTGCCAGGCTCCACCTCCATACTGACACAATCCTCCTCCTCCTCCTCCTCCTCCCCCTCCTCTTCCTGTGTGATCGGCAGGCACGCAGGAATATAGGGGGCCTTGGGAGCTAAGAAAGTCCTCCTCTTCCTGCCTCTGTTCTGCCTCAAGTGCCCTGTGCCCTATTCCACGCAGCGTGTGCTCCAACAGGTGGACAAGGGGGACAGTGTCCCTGATGCATGCACTGTCACTGCTCACCATCCTCGTGGCTTCCTCAAATGGTGACAGGACAGTGCATGCACCCCTGATCATGGCCCACTGGTGTGAGGAAAAAAAAACTGTCCTGTCCTGGTGCCATGGTCGCACAGGTACTCATTGATGGCCCTCTGCTGCTTGTGCAGCCGCTGCAGGATGGCCAACAGTTCTTGGGCAGGTTAAATTTCTTTTGGAGGTCTGCCAGCCAAACACTAGCATTATACGACCGGCGGAAATGCACACAGACTTTCCTGGCCTGCCTCAGGACATCCTGTAAGCCCGGGTACCTGCCCAAAAACCGCTGCACCACCAAGTTAAGGACGTGCGCCAAACAGGGCACATGGGTCATTTGTCCCTGTCGGAGGGCGGAGAGGAGGTTGGTGCCATTATCGCAAACCACCATTCCTGCCTCAAGTTGGCGTGGAGTCAACCACCTCTGAACCTGCCCCTGCAGAGCTGACAGAACCTCTGCCCCAGTGTGGCTCCTGTCCCCCAAGCACACCAGCTCAAGCACCACATGGCATATTTTGGCCTGCATACTTGAGTAGCCCCTTGAATGCCTAAGGAGCACCGCTGGTTCAGAGGACAAAGCACAGGAAGAGGCCATGGAGGAAGAAGAAGAGGAGGGGGTGGAGGAGAGAGGTGTGTCAGAATCATTAGTAGTGGCATTTTGGAGGCGTGGGGGCGGAACAACCTCCAACACTATTGCACCTTGTCCTGCATCCTTCCCAGCTGCCAGCAGAGTCACCCAATGCGCCGTGAAACTTAGGTAACGTCCCTGTCCATGCCTGCTGGACCAAGAGTCAGTGGTAATATGCACCTTACCGCTGACCGCCCTGTCCGGCGAGGCATGGACATTGCCCTCCACAATGCCGGTAGAGAACCGGAATCGCCTTCCGTGAGAAAACGTGGCGTTTGGGTACCTGCCACTGAGGAACCGCACATTCCACAAACTCACGGAAGGGGGCAGAGTCTACCAACTGAAAAGGTAGCAGTTGAAGTGCTAGCAATTTTGCCAAGCTAGCATTCAACCGCTGGGCATGTGGATGGCTGGGAGCGAACTTCTTTCGGCGGTGCAGTAGCTGGGGCAGGGAAATTTGCCTGGTACAATCTGACGTCGGTGTACCGAAAGCAGATTGCCCACAAGTACTTGGATGTGACACACCTAATTCTACACCTTCATTCCTCTGTTATGGATGAGCATCGAGTTCGAGTCGAACTCATGTTCGACACGAACATCGGCTGTTCGCAAGTTCGCCGAACAGCGAACAATTTGGGGTGTTCGCGGCAAATTCGAATGCCACGGAACACCCTTTAAAAGTCTATGCGAGAAATCAAAAGTGCTAATTTTAAAGGCTTATATTTATGGTATTGTTATAAAAAGTGTTTGGGGACCTGGGTCCTGCTCCAAGGGACATGGATCAATGCAAATAAAAGTTTTAAAAACGACCGTTTTTTCGGGAGCAGTGATTTTAATACTGCTTAAAGTGAAACAATAAAAGTGTAATATCCCTTTAAATTTCGTACCTGGGGGTGTCTATAGTATGCCTGTAAAGGGGCGCATGTTTCCCATGTTTAGAAAAGTCTGACAGAAAAATGACATTTCAGAGGAAAAAAAGTCATTTAAACTACTCGCGACTATTAATGAATTGCCGGTCCGACAATACACATAAAAGTTCATTGATAAAAATGGCATGGGAATTCCCCACAGTGGAACCCCGAACCAAAATTTAAAAAAAAAATGACGTGGGGGGGTCCCCATAAATTCCATACCAGGCCCTTCAGGTCTGGTATGGATTTTAAGGGGAACCCCGTGCCAAAATTAAAAAAAACGTCGCAGGGTCCCCCCAAAAATCCATACCAGACCCTTATCCGAGCACGCAACCTGGCAGGCCGCAGGAAAAGAGGGGGGATCGAGAGAGCGGCCTTCCTCCTGAACTGTACCAGGCCACATGCCCTTAACATTGGGAGGGTGCTTTGGGGTAGCCCCCCAAAACACCTTGTCCCCATGTTGATGAGGGCAAGGGCCTCATCCCCACAACCCTGGCCGGTGGTTGTGGGGGTCTGCGGGCGGGGGGCTTATCGGAATCTGGAAGCCCCCTTTAACAAGGGGACCCCCAGATCCCGGCCCTCCTCCCTGTGTGAAATGGTAAGGGGGTACAAAAGTACCCCTACCATTTCACTAAAAAACTGTCAAAAATGTTAAAAATTACAAGAGACAGTTTTTGACAATTCCTTTATTTAAATGCTTCTTCTTTCTTCTATATTCTGTCTTCTATCTTCCTTCGGTTTCTTCCTCCATCTTCCTCTTCTTTTGGTTCTTCTGGTTCTTCCTCCAGTGTTCTCGTCCAGCATCTTCCTCCGCAGCGTCGGCGTGTTCTTCCCTACTTCTCCTCGGGCCGTTCCGCATCCATGATGGAATGGAGGGAGGCTCCCACTCTTCTCTTTATCTTCTTCTCTTCATCTTCTTCTCTTCATCTTCTTTTCTTCATCTTCTTTTCTTCATCTTCTTGTCTTCATCTTGCCAGCCATGATGCCACAGGGAAGTCCCGTCAAGTCAGAGGGGGGCGGGGTCACCAGGTGGCCCCGCCCCCCGTTATTTAAGAACCGTCAGAAGAGGAGAAGCGTCACACAGCGGGAGCCTCCCTCTATGCCATCATGGATGCGGAGCGGCCCGAAAAGAAGATGAAGAGAAGACGATGAAGAGAAGACAATGAAGAGAAGAAGATGAAGAGAAGAAGATGAAGAAAAGAGCGGGAGCCTCCCTCCATGCCATCATGGATGCGGAGCAGCCCAAGGAGAAGAAGGGAAGAAGCCGCCGAAGCCGCGGAGGAAGATGCCGGACGAGAACACCGGAGGAAGAACCAGAAGAAGAAGAAGATGGAAGAAACCGAAGGAAGATAGAAGATAGAAGAAAGAAGAAAGAAGAAGCATTTAAATAAAGGAATTGTCAAAAACTGTCTCTTGTCATTGTTAACATTTTTGACAGTTTTTTAGTGAAACGGTAGGACCATTTCACACAGGGGGGAGGCATATGGGGGTCCCCTTGTTAAAGGGGGCTTCCAGATTCTGATAAACCCCCCGCCCGCAGACCCCCACAACCACCGGTCAGGGTTGTGGGGATGAGGCCCTTGTCCTCATCAACATGGGGACAAAGTGTTTTGGGGGGCTACCCCAAAGCACCCTCCCAATGTTGAGGGCATGTGGCCTGGTATGGTTCAGGAGGGGGCCGCTCTTTCGTCCCCCCTCTTTTCCTGCGGCCTGCCAGGTTGCGTGCTCAGATAAAGGGTCTGGTATGGATTTTTAGGGGGACCCCAGGCCATTTTTTTTTAAATTTTGGCGCGGGGTTCCCCTTAAATGTGTATTGTCGGACCGGCAATGCATTAATAGCCGCGAGTAGGTTTAAATTACTTTTTTTTCCTTTGAAATGTCATTTTGCTGTTAGACTGTTCTAAACACGGGAAACATGCGCCCATTTACAGGCATACTATAGACACCCCCCAGGTACGAAATTTAAATGGATTTTACACTTTTATTGTTTCACTTTAAGCATTATTAAAATCACTGCTCCCGAAAAATCGGCCGTTTTTAAAACTTTTTTTGCATTGATCCATGTCCCCTGGGGCAGGACCCAGGTCCCCAAACAATTTTTATGACAATAACTTGCATATAAGCCTTTAAAATGAGCACTTTTGATTATTCATGTTCGTGTCCCATAGACTTTAACGGTGTTGGAACTAATTTTTTGCCTGTTCGCATGTTCTGGTGCGAACCGAACAGGGGGGTGTTCAGTTCATTCCTACTCTCAGTGCAGGTCTCAGAGAGGACAGAAAGTATAGTGGGGTTGGAGATCTCAGCTGATGAGGAGCAAGGAGAGGTCCTCTTTGCTCTTTGATGTCGGTCTTTTAGATACGCTTGCCAACAAACTGCATGGCAGGTCAACATATGTCTGGTCAAGCATGTGGTGCCCAAGCGGGAGATGGTTTGGCCACGCGAGATACGCTTAAGACATATGTTGCAAATAGCAGTGGTGCGATCTGATGCACTCATCTCAAAAAAGGCCCACACCAAAGAACTTTTGGAATAATGCACAGAGACAGCAGCGCCCTGCACATGCGGAGCTTTGTGGTGTGATGCAGTCAGTGTGCTGCCCTTAGGCTGGCTCCTGGAGGGCATCCTGCCTCATTGATGTGCCTCCTCCTCCTCCTCTCTCCTATCAGGCACCCACGTTGAGTCAGTGACCTCATCATCCCCTCCCTCCTCATCACTGGAGCAAACCTGGCAGTATGCTGCAGCAGGGGGAGCATGACTGCCAGATTGCTGTCCTTCTTGGGCACCCCCTCTGTCCGTGCTCACGTTACTGCCTTCATCTAGCTCAGTATCATCATCAGAGCCTTCTAAACACTGGGCATCCTCCTGGAGCATGTACCCAACACTGTGGTCAAACAGTTCGAGGAACTCCTCAGGAGGACATGGTGGGGCTAGGGAAGGAGTCACTGATGCCATTGAGCTGAGGGAAGAGGCCGCGTTGGCAGCTGCTTTGCCAGACAAAGTACCCTGAGCATGGGTGAGAGAGGATGAGGAGGATGAGGACGGCTTGGTCATCCACTCGACCAAGTCTTCCGCATGTTGAGGCTCAACGCGGCCAGCTGCTGAAAAAAAGGCCAAGCGTGTCCCATGGCCATGTGCTGATGAGGATGCACCGTCTCCACGACCAGCACTGTTGCCTCTAGACACAGAGCCTGCTTGCCCTCTTTTATTGGCTTGTGACTGTCTGCCTCTCCTTGTTGGCCTTCCAGACATACTAATGGCCTGCAGTGAGATGTAGCTGCACTAAGCTGGGATAAATATATATATATATATATATATATATATATATATATATATATATATATACACTGATACTGCAGCTAGCAAAATCAACTGCCTGCCTGTAGTATGAGAACACAACCAATGTTCTACAGGTAGCTTTAGATGAACACTGTGCAGAGGTCGCACTACACTAACTTGTAGCTTTAGCTGAACACTATGCAGAGGACACACTACACCAACGTTAAATTAATGTAGCTGCCTGCGGTAGTGATAGGATCAGGAAAACACCACCAACCTTCTACAGGTAGCTTTAGCTGAACACTGTGAAGAGGACGCACTACACTAATGTTAAAATAATGTAGCTGCCTGCGGTAGTGATAGGATCAGGAAAACACCACCAACCTTCTACAGGTAGTTTTAGCTGAACACTGTGCAGAGGACGCACTACACTAACGTGTAAATAATGTAGCTGCCTGCGGTAGTGATAGGATCAGGAAAACACCACCAACCTTCTACAGATAGCTTTAGCTGAACACTGTGCAGAGGACGCACTACACTAACGTATTAATAATGTAGCTGCCTGCGGTAGTGATAGGATCAGGAAAAGACCACCAACCTTCTACAGGTAGCTTTAGCTGAACACTGTGCAGAGGTCGCACTACACTAACTTGTAGCTTTAGCTGAACACTGTTCAGAGGACGCACTACACTAACTTGTAGCTTTAGCTGAACACTGTGCAGAGGTCGCACTACACTAACTTGTAGCTTTAGCTGAACACTGTTCAGAGGTCACACTACACTAACTTGTAGCTTTAGCTGAACACTGAGGAGGATGCACTACACTAACTTGTAGCTTTAGCTGAACACTGTGCAGAGGTCGCACTACACTAACTTGTAGCTTTAGCTGAACACTGTGAGGAGGACGCACTAC
Source organism: Aquarana catesbeiana (assembly GCF_042186555.1). Taxonomy (NCBI): domain Eukaryota; kingdom Metazoa; phylum Chordata; class Amphibia; order Anura; family Ranidae; genus Aquarana; species Aquarana catesbeiana. The sequence goes on along the minus strand of NC_133325.1, from coordinate 110,017,270 downwards.
ACTAACTTGTAGCTTTAGCTGAACACTGTGCACTACACTAACTTGTAGCTTTAGCTGAACACTGTTCAGAGGACGCACTACACTAACTTGTAGCTTTAGCTGAACACTGTGAGGAGGATTCACTACACTAACTGTAAATAGTCTAGCTGCCTGACTGTGGTACTAATAGGATCAGAAGAACACCAGCAATTTTCTTCAGGTAGCTGTAAATACTGTAACAACACAAGCCTGCCTGTCAGTAGGAAGATAATAACAGGAACGGATCTAGCTAAACTGAATACAGTGTGTATATATATATATATATATATATATATATATATATATATATATATATATATAAAGATAGATATATATACAAAACACCTGGGATGCATATATATGCACAGTACACTGTAAGTGCAGCTAACTGACTGACTGTCCTGCCTAATCTATCTAACTTAAATCAAATGACACTGTCTCTCTGTCTCTGTCTCCCAACGCCGCAACACACTACACAGGGCCGCCGTGCATATAGGGCAGTCTTATACCCACATAATTGCCTTCCTTTTTATTTTGTTATGACCCCTATTAAATGTCTAGGTTTTTTTCACAAATACTTGGCTACGTGTTTTTGTTCAAAAGGGCAGTTTATTTGTGAGTAGACAGGTACATTTCAAAAATACAATGTCAAATTAACAAGGGACACCAACACCAACCAATCTCCTTGAGGTTAAAAAATATAAGATAATAATGGTGTTGTGGTAACTTGACACACAAAAAACGACAAAAAATATTATGGAGATCACTAGAAAAAAAAAAAAAAAAAAAATCAGGACATCTTGATTAAAAAAAAAAAAAAGAGACCTCTTTAAAAAAAAATAGAAACATTATTCTGGAGATCTGGCGAAAAAAAAAAAAAAAAAGATTATTCAGGAGATCACGAGAAATAATAAAGAAAACAGTTTGTCAGAACTCTGTGTGAATAGCAGCAGCAAAACAACTTCATTATTCTAGCATTATAAAGAAGAAGAGAATGCGCTGCATTAAAAGATTAAAACATTTGCAGCGTGAAGAATGTGCTATCTCTATTACGAACGCTAGTTTTACCAGACCGAGTGCTTTCGTCTCGTACTTGATTCAGAGCATGCGTGGAATTTTGCGTGTCGGAATTGTCTACACACGCTCGGAAGTTATGATAACGGATTTTGTTATCGTAAAATTTGAGATCCAGCTCTCAAACATCTGTTGTCGGAAATTCTGACACGAAATGTGCGATGGAGCCTACACACGGTCGGAACTTCCGACAACGAGCTCACATCGAACATTTGTGGTTGGAAATTCTGATCGTGTGTACGCGGCATAAGGTGTTTATCAAGGACTAAAATGGCAGAATCTACTTCTGGAACAGCCCATGTTTTCTTAAAAAAAATTTTCATACAATAAATTTCAGCAAAAAGCTTAGACGGAGTGAACATTCTTTCAGGATTAGGCCACTTCTTGTGTCGTACACATTTGATAGGAAAAGTCTTCTTTGATTTACCAGGCTTTTAGTGACCAAAAGAGCTTGTCTCAGCTGTGGAGAATAAGATTCTGGGGGGGGGGGGGTTAAGTTTTTGGCCCCTTACTGGTGACCAAAGATTCTAGGAGTGCTGAAATTATTCAAAAGAATTCAGCTATAATAGCAGAGAGTTAGTATCATAAATGGACATTGCTCAGGGACAAGGGGACAGCTATCACCCTGAGCCAGTCTTCTAAGCTTCCTGTAGACCATCTGAATACAGCTAAACCCTATCTTATTTTATCTTATCCACTTTGCTGGGCTTGTCCAGAAGGTCATGCTGGGCGTACTCGAAGAGAGGTCTTAAGAGATGGTTAAAGTGGTTGTTTACCCAATTGCCCCCAATTAATCAGGTACACAGTACATGGTTCCCTAAGTATTGCAACATCATCATCTTTTTTTTTTTTTTTTGAGTAAATACCTTTTATTAGCCTTTTTTTTTTACCTCTGACAATTGTCCTATATCATCTCTATATCCGAGCCAAGGGAGCTGAGTAGGAGGGACACAGATTCCTTCTGACATTTGCAAGATAAATCAGAAGAGGAATCTTTTATCTTCCTCCCTGTGGTCTTCAATGCAGTGTGTACAGAGGAGAGGGGAGAGGGGAGAGGGGAGGGGGGATGAGAGGAGAGCAGAGGAGAGGGGTGGAGAGGGGCATGGCTGGGAGTGTAGGAGATTGTCCTTCCCACTCCAGACTACATGTTGACAAGAAGAGGAAGGGGGAGGAAGGGGGAGATAAAAATGGGCACAGACAGGAGAGCTGCGTGTGACGCATACATGCACAGACTACGATCTCTTGGCTCAGCAGACATGGTAATCGTGGTCAGTACTCAGGGGGGAGTCAGGACCTGGCATTATCAAACAGGTATTGTAGGAGATACAGAGGGATGATTTAAAAAGCAAAAGCACCATGCTACTAATTGCACATTAAAGGGACAGGGGCAGCAACTTTTTTTGGGGGGTAAACAAACGCTTTAAGAGGAAATATGATTTCAAATATCTAAATGATGATTCTAGCATAGGGAGGAAACTATTTAGTCTCAGGTCCCTCAAGAAAACACATGGTCACTCAATGAAGTTGCACAAGGAGCAGTTTGACCACTGTGGAGAAGCAGTTTAACTGCTAGCCGACCAGCAGTTATACTGCAGCAGGTTGGCACGGCTGCACAAATAGACGTAGGTATATGCCAGCTCTCTAAGACGATATTGCAGACGTGAATGTCCGATCTCTCCGCCGCAATATCAGTCCCGAAAAAATTGCAGACCGCCGCCATTACTAGTAAAAAAAATAATAATAATAAAAATTACATAAATATATCCCCTATTTTGTAGACGCTATAACTTTTGCGCAAATCACTCAATATATGCTTATTGCGACTTTTTTGCCAATAATATGTAGAAGAATACATAGCGGCCTAAACTGATGAAGACATTTTTTTGGGGTGATATTATTTTAGCAAAAAGTACAAAATATTGTGTTGTTTTCAAAATTGTCGCTCTTTTTTTTTTTTTTAGCGCAAAAACACAAAAACCGCAGAGGTGATCAAATGCCACCAATAGAAAGCTGTATTTGTGGGGAAAAAGGACATAAATTTTGTTTGGGTACAACGTCGCACGACCGCGTAAATGTCAGTTAAAGAGACGCAGTGCCGTATTGCAAAAAATGGCCTAGTCAGGAAGAGGGCAAATCCTTCCAGGGCGAAGTGGTTAACCACTGTGTAGGATTTTTTTTTACTGTTAGAACAGTAAGGATGTGGAGCTCCCGTCCACAATCGGTAGTTTCTGCGGGAAGTGTTGCTAATTTAAAAAAACTTTTAGATGGGCATCTGAACACAATTTACAGGGGTATAGAAAGGGATAGAGACATAAATACATACACCCTCACAGGTTGAACTGGATGCACTGGTGTCTTTATTCACCCTTACCAACTATGTACATTATATTGCCTTCATTTACCAACATATAACCCTGAAATTTCACTTTCATCACTGCAGAGTATGGATACACACAAATCAATGATGACGTACGACCAGACTAGAATAAGGAAGTTTTCATCCATCGGACTAGCATACAGACAAACGGATTTTTCTTCCGTCCGTCGGAAAGATTTGAAACATGTTCTAATACTTATACCATCAACCCAGATAACCACAGTGAGTTTAACCTTGACTCTCGAGGTTCTTTACTTTGCCCCAAACATTGTTTTTTCATCTCCATTTTCTTTCCTAAATACATTTTTATCATATGTTTCTATAGATCCTACACATGCTTGCTCCTGACGAGTGGTATTCAAGCCACGAAACGCGTAGAGCTACCGGTTGCCGTGTCCTCATCTATCTCACTAAGCTTATCAATTAGTACCCATTTTATTCCCCCTCAGGTCTAGTGAGGCCATAGGTTCTGCAGGCATTACCCTTTGAATTTTTGTTTTATGTCAATTCTCCTTGAGGTGAATGAGGGAATTACAGTGTTTTACTATAAATGATTACCTTCATTTTTATTGTTCATTACCTTGTGTATTGTATACCATTGATATCATCACATGTTATACGGACGATGTTTATGGTCTAATCATTATATGTATGTTACCTTGTATCAATGTTATTGTCTACAAACCTATTTGTCTAATAAATTCCTTTACATTCATCCAATTACTTCCTTGCTGTCATGTGTTTCATACAAAGTCCCACCTTCCCTTTTAACAAACCCCCTTCTCCTTCGATGTTCTAAATCTAAAGTCCGTCACATTTTCGACAGAAAAGGTCCGCTGCAGGTCCGATGAAGCCCACACACGGTCGAATTGTCCGACAGATTTGTTCCGTCGGACAAGTTTGGTCGAAAAGTCCGGCCGTGTGTACACAGCATAAGAGTATATTTATGCTACTAGGGGATGTTATTTGCTAATGGAACAATGTCAGTTTCAACCTACCTTTTAAATATCTTAAAATAATCTCTATCTTCCAGTTTTTTCAAGAGTTGATGATCGCTTTCCAGTTTCTTCTTTCATCTCTTGCAACCTTATTGGATGGCCCTGGCCAGTTGGATGCACACTGTTCTGATAATATGGCCTTACCATGACATCATCCAGACAATTGTAAGTGATCTGTTGTTGTGCTGTCTTGAACATATTATGATTGTGTTTGTTTATATGTACAGATATCCTTCATATTCTCCTGGAGAAGTGACAATATATGCTTGCGAAACAAATTTAGAAGGATTATCCTCATTGTTAACATTGAAGACTTTGGGGATTCTTTTTAATGGAAATTTATATTCGGTAATATATTGCAGGATAGGAGAATTTCTATAAGGTAGACTATATACTTAAAAAAACATTTTTTATTACACAAATATATATAAAATCATTGGTGCAATAACCAACCGAAAAAAGCTGCTAAAAACATACAGTATCTCACAAAAGTGAGTACACCCCTCCCATTTTTTAAAATATTTTATTTTATCTTTTCATGTGACAACACTGAAGAAATGACACTTTGCTACAATGTAAAGTAGTGAGTGTACAGCTTGTATAACAGTGTAAATTTGATATCCCCTCAAAATAACTGAACACACAGCCAATAATGTCTAAACCACTGCCAACAAAAGTGAGTTCACCCTTCAGTGAAAATGTCCAAATTGGGCCTAAAGTGCCAATATTTTGTGTGGCTACCATTATTTTCCAGCACTGCCTTAACCCTCTTGGGCATAGAGTTCACCAGAGCTTCACAGGTTGCCACTGGAGTCCTCTTCCACACCTCCATGACAACATCCCGAAGCTGGTGGATGTTAGAGACCTTGTGCTCCTCCACCTTCCATTGGAGGATGCCCCACAGATGCTCATTAGGGTTTAGGTCTGGAGACATGCTTGGTCAGCCCATCACCTTTACCCTCAGCTTCTTTAGCAAGGCAGTGGTTATCTTGGATGTGTGTTTGGGGTCATTATGTTGGAATACTGCCCTGCGGCCCAGTCTCTGAAGGGAGGGGATCATGCTCTGCTTCAGTATGTCACAGTACATGTTGGCATTCATTGTTCCCTCAATGAACTGTAGCTCCCCAGTGCCATTAGCACTCATGCAGCCCCAGACCACGACACTCCCATCACCATGCTTGACTGTAAGCAATAGACTTGCACACAACAGAAAATTTTGTTTAGTTTCGTTTCGTTGTCATTTGTAAAATACATCATTTCGTTCTGTTATGTTCGTTATGTTACGTTAATTCATTAATTTGTTTTCGGATAATTTGTTATTTCTGTAGAGTATCGATATTCATTATACTGAATCATGTTGATCATTCGTTATATCCACTATAATTCTTTCGTATTAGTTGAAATTCGATATTTATGTATGTATATATATTCGTGATAATGATTCGTAGTTTGGAAAGTCGTTTGTTGAATCTATTAACACACACAATGACAATATCTCTTCTCCTCTGCTCAAATACAATACAACACCCTTCTCACTCAGTTCTCAGGAATGCACTTTGCCAGTAATCCAACCTCCAGCACAAAATTAATCAGCTGATTGGACTGTAAGATTTACTTTAAGTTGACCTTTTGTTTCATTAGATCTTTAACGAATTACCGAATCATGTTGAATTCATTCATTATATTCGCTATAATTTCTTTCGCACTAGTTGAAATTCGTTATTTTCTAATTCGGAAATTCGGATGCATCCGAATGTCCGAAAGATGCAAAATTTGGCCGAATTTTGATTCGTTACGAAACTGATTGCACATGTCTAGTAGGCAAGACACATTTGTCTTTGTACCATATGTTTATCTTGGTATCATCAGACCACAGGACATGGTTCCAGTAATCCATGTACTGTTGTCAGCTTGTTGTCAAACTGTTTGCAAGCTTTCTTGTGCATCATCTTTAGAAGAGAATTCCTTCTGGGACAACAGCCATGACAGGCTGACCCCCCAACCCATCAACCTCTGCAGCAATGCTGCCCTTTTTTTTGTGTGTGTATGCTTCCTAAATGTTACTGTCGGTGAGAGCACCCTGATGCTCAAGAGGGGGGGGTGGGGTCCCTCCTATGATGAGCAGGATATCCCCATTTGTTTTTTGGGGATTACTTGCTCATTGTGGGTTGCAGGTTGCGACCCTTTACTTTTAAGTTGAGGTCTGGCAGAGCAAGCAAAAAGGGTGCTCATTGCCTTTCGCAAAACGGTTCTTTTTAGGTGCACTAAACAGATAGCAGATCCGGACAGTAGGTATCTGTTGCTACAAGGTACCATTCAGGATACGGAGATTACTAGCATAACTTATTATGCTCCTAATTCTACCCCAGGACCTTTTTTGACCCATGTCTGTTGATTACTGGCATCCCACAAAAAGGGTGCTCTCCTTCTTGCATGAGACTCGAATCTAGCTTTGAACCCTTCTTTGGACAAATATCTCTCGGAACGCGCCACGTCTCCTCCCCTGACGCCAAGAAATTTGTCCGCTCTTTAGGATCTCATGATCTGGTCGATCTCTGGAGGGAGTCTCATCCTCTGGTTAAAGATTACACGTATTATTCCCATTCCCATCATTCTCACTTTAGAACAGATCATATGATTATGTTAACCTCCCTGGCGGTTTTCCCGAGTGTGGCTCGGGGTTAAAAATCAGGACCATTAGCGGTAACCCCGAGCCACACTCGGGATTACATCGCAGGATCCTGGTGTGGCATTACTTACCTTGTCCCCGGGATCCTGCGATGTCCCCCGCAGTGTCCGCGGGCTGTGTCCTCTGCCCGAAGCCTCTCTGTGCCAGGCTCCGTTCCCTGCGAGCATCGCGACGCACGGGGGGCGGAGCCTGGCGGCAAATTAAAAAAAATGTCAAAATCATAACACATACAGTACTGTAATCTTACAGATTACAGTACTGTATGAAATAATTTCACATCCCTTTTGTCCCCAGTGCTTTGGCGAATGCCCTGCATGCAGTTTTATGTGATATATACTGTTCTTTCTGCCTGGAAACTGGAGATTGTCCATAGCAACCAAAAAGTGTCCCTTTACGTCAAAAATGGCTTTAGACCAGCTAGAAAACAGCGATAGTAAATTAGAACACTTGCAGAATTGAGCGATAGTGAATCATGGGGAAATTTATTTTATTACTATTTATTTTTATTTTTTTAATTATTTATTTTTATTTATTATATTATAATTTATGTTTTTGTGTTTCAAACTTTATCATACCCGGGATATCTACTAGACTCTTGTTTGGACAGATTTAAGTGTGTTATTGTTAAGAATTACAGACCTACAATATAAAACGCCAAATTTCCATGCAAAATAATTGTACCGCTTTCAGCACCTAAAATCCGAAATAATCATACCGCCAGGGAGGTTAAGGAAGCATCTCCCCTTAGTGGTATCTACTTCTATTCCTGCTACCTCATGGTCAGATCATGATCCTGTTCTGGTAGTTTGCCACTCTATTCTTGATAAACCTCAGCACTAGACATAAGCAAATCGTTTAGTTCCAAATTAGTTTTTTTAACAAATTTAGACAAATTCGTTAATTCGGAATTATCCGTATTTCCAAATTTTAGAATTTCCAAATTTTTCCTAATATTCGAAAATTCGGAAATTTGACATTCGGAATTCGAAAAGCCGAAAATTCTAAATTTAGGAAATATGGAAATTAAAAAAAATCGGTAATTCGGAAATCCAAAAATAAGAATGAAAATCAGAAAATTCAAAAGAACGAAAATCAGAGAATTCAAAAACCCCAAAACTCGAAAATCTGAAATAACTAATAATAATTTGACTATTACTAACTATTAAATTATAGGTATTGGAATTTCCTTTCAAATTTGGCTGTTAGTGAACATAACGGATACGAATTTATCTGAAGCTACGAATTATCCGTAATAACGAGTGCAATATCTAAACGAATGGAACGTAACAAATTGAAAATTATAAATAACAATAATAATAATAAATAATAAATGTATTATTATTATTATTTTGTTTCGTTCCATTTGTTTAGATGTGGCATTCTTCATTTTGGATAATTTGTAACTTCAGATAAATTTGTATTTGTTACGTTCACTAACAGCCAAATTTGAAAGGAAATTCCAATACCTATAATTTAATAGTTATTTATTATTAGTTAGTTATTATTTATAATTTTTGGATTTTCATTCTTTCTAATTTTCAGATTTTCTTTTCTTATTTTAGGATTTTCAAATTTCCGAATTTCTGAATTTTTTTGACTTTCCGAATTTACAAATTCCAATTTTTAGAATTTCCGAATTTTAGAATTTCTGAATTTCTGAATTTCGAATTTTTAGAATTGTAGAATTTCCGAGAAAAACAAAAAACGAATGAAATGAAAACAAATTGTTCGGCAGTGCACATGTCTACTCCCCCTGGGTAATGAATAACTCGCTTTTATCCCTCAAAGAGGTTCAGGCTGATATTCTGAAAGCCCCTGCGGACTATTTCTGCACTAATGTAGGTTCTGTTTCATCTTTTGTAACTCTCTGGGAGGCATACAAGGCGGTTCTCAGTGGCCACATTATACAGTTGGCTTTGAAGCATACACGGGAATGATGTCTAAGACAACGAGATTTAGAGCCCCTTCTGGAGGTACTCTAGGGGTGAATAAACAATCCCCCACTCCTGCTAATCGTAAACTCTTGGATCAACCCCCTTTAGAATTGGACCTCTGTCTCAGTGATGGAGCTGACAGTGTCTTATGTTGGTCCCGCCAGAAGTGGTACGCTAAAGCGAATTGCTGAATCAGATGTTTACTCCTAAATTCACTCCTATCACCTTGCGTATTCGAGATAACGTACTCACTGGTAACCCAGTGCGGGTTTTGGAGGAGTCCCATTTCCGTCTTACTAAACTGTATTCGGCCCCTAATCAGTCGGGCAGTCAGGACACTGATAGGTTTCTCAGTCATCTCTTGCTCCCCACACTAATTTGCAGGGTTACTACACTGCAGCAAGCATAGCTCCACTCTCCCATCTTCATGAAACGTATCAGCTGCCGTTATGGGTCACAATTGATATTGTTGATTCTGATCTTATACCTGTCTCGTCTCTACCCTTGTTCCCTCCTATTCATCGCCTGACTACAATAGGGCCATGTTTACTCCACTCTCTACGATTATGGAACTCAGTCAAATACTCCGTGGGTTTGATTTCCCCTCACTTTTCACTTTTACAATTTCTTCATTGTCCATTATTCCCTCCAGGTTGCGAAAACCCAGATCAATTTGTATGATGGGCCATGAATGCACTCATGCACGTCCATTCCCTGTTTACCCCTACTAAGATACCGACATTTATTGCCTTACGCTCTTCTTATGATATCCCCCTGCGAGAACACTATAGCTACCTACAACTTAGGCATTTTCTTCAACAACTCATTAAATTCCGCCCTACCCCATACACTCTGACTCCTTTTGAGAGCCTATGTAGAGCCAGACCCCACTCTCCGGGCCTGATATCTGCAAAAAATCCTCCATTAAGGCCTATCATCTTCAATAGGAAAAAGAACTGGGGAAATAGTTAGATCCAGAGGACTGGCAGATTATGACCATAACCCTTTCCAAGTGTTTGAGAAATGTTCTTATATTGGAGAATGCCTATAAAGTACTGTATAGGTGGTATTATACACTGGCTAGATTAGCCAGTTTTATCCCAACTTACTCTCCTCTCTGTTTTCGAGGATGCTCACAAAAAGGCTCCATGGCACATATTTGGTGGTCATGCCCGAGAGCATGCAGGCTATGGGTCAGGGTCTATACCCTTCTTTCGTAATTTATTCCATATTATCCTTAAGAGGGACCTCTATGAAGCCTTCCTTGGTAAACCAATTGTTGAGTTGCTACACCTGGAATGGCAGTTGGCCCAACATATTTTTACTGCAACTAAATTAACTATTGCAAGGGCATGGAAAAGTCCCGCGCTCAGCTTTGAGGCGGTCAAAATTTGTATGAATGATGTCAATGTGAATGAGAAGTTGATGGCTATCCTTTCAGACACGCATGACAAATTTCTAATGCCGTGTACACATGGGTGGACTTTTCGACCAGACTGGTCCAACGGAACGAATCCGTCGGACAATCCAACCATGTGTGGGCTTCATCGGACCTTCAGCGGACTTTTTCTGTCGAAAATCAGACGGACTTTAGATTTGGAACATGTTTCAATTCTTTCCGACGGACTTGAATCCAGTCGAAAAATCCATTTGTCTGTATGCTAGTCTGACGGACAAAAAAGAATGCAAGGGCAACTATTGGCTACTGGCTATGAACTTCCTTATTCTAGTCCCTTCGTAAGTCATCACGTTCATACCAACAGACTTTCAAACGGACTTTAGTCCGTTCATGTGTGGGCAAGTCCGGTCGTCCGAAAGTCCGTCGTAACTCCGTCGAAAGTCAGTCGGACGTTTGATGCTTAAAAGTCCACCCGTGTGCTTTAGATTTGGCTGCCATGGATTACACATATTCAGCCTTCTCGGTTTGAAATTACGCTTTCCTCAATTTAATGCTCCCGTGGCGCACACCCTGTGAACACACACCTCCTCTTTTCTTCTCCCTTCTTCTTCTCTTCTCCTCTACCAGATCTCCTCTTTTCTTTCTGGTTGCCTTGTTCTCCTCAGTCTGTTATGCTTTATGCATTTAATCCATAGGTTTATTAGGCCACCAGGTATTGCCCTGGTCGGAATGGTTATATTTAAAACATTATATTTGCTCCACTACGTTTCACTCCTGCATATATTCCTACTGCTCATGTCCCCTTTCTATTATTGTACATCTTGTGTTTTGCCTTTTGTTTGCCCATTAATAAATGTAACCATCTAAATGCTGAGCTGATATGTTGGATTACATGCTAATAAACCTTTGTAAAAGAAAAGTATAAACTGTATTTTGTAATTTCCTCCACTTCTAAAAACACTATGGCTGGGTTCACACTAGAGATCGCAGCAGCTCACAGCAGGAGTCCAGTGCATCTCCATTCACCGTTTCAGGACCGATTTCAACCCGAATATTGGGCTGAATTTGGACCTGAAACAGACCAAAATACGCACAGGACTCCTGTACAATTCACACCGGAGCCGCTGGGGAGATGTGTGAATCGGCTCCATAGAGAGCGGTCACAATCTCCTGCTATGCAAATTGGATACGGAGAAATCCGCATCCAGTTCGCAATAGTGTGAGCCCAGCCTAAAATTGTTATTTTGGTACAAAGCATTGCAAATCAATTTCCAGTTTAAATTAAGTGTTTCTTTATTTAAATTTTTTTATGTGACATGAAAAAAATTACCAAACAAAATGGATGCATTTGAAAAAAAAGCTTAAATATTAAATGATTAAAAATAAGAAATAGAAAATAAACAGAAAAATAGCTAAAAAGAGAAAGGGGGAGAAGGAGTTAATTAGGGCTGATTGTAGTTAACCAAGGATAAACTAATTCTCTGGCTGGTGATGTGAGTTCCATGTAACGCCAACCTAAATTAGTATCTTCACAGACAGTCATTACATAGGGATGAGCCAAACACCCCCCGCACCAGAACCTGCAAACGGACTGAAAGTTTGCGCAAACTTTAGAACCCCATTAAAGTCTATGGGACTCGAACGTTCAAAATCAAAAGTGCTAATTTTAAAGGCTAATATGCAAGTTATTGTCCTAAAAAGGGTTTAGGGACTCAGGTCCTGCCCCAGGGGACATGTATCAATGCAAAAAAGAGTTTCAAAAATGTCTGTTTTTTCGGGAGCAGTGATTTTAATGATGCTTAAAGTGAAAATATATCGTACTTGGGGGGTGTCTATAGTATGCCTGTAAAGTGTCGTGTATTTAAAACTGCTTGTGGCTTTAATGTAATGTCGGGTCCCAGCAATATGGATGAAAATCAATGAGACAAACGGCATGGGTACCCCTCCCCCAGTCCATTGTCAGGCCCTTTGGGTCTTGTATGAATATTAAGGGGAACCCCGTTCACAAATTAAAAAAAGGAAAGGCGTGGGGCCCCCAGGCCCTATATACTCTGAACAGCAGTATACAGGCGGTGCAAACAAGACAGGGAATGTAGGTTTGTTGTTAAGTAGAATCTGTTTGTAATTTTTAACTGGTACATTTTTAAAGTGTAGCTCCAGCCAAAAAATCTATTTTTAAGTTTTTTGGAAAACATAGGGAAGGGTTATCACCCCTGTAACATTTGTTTTGCTGTCTGTGCACCTCTTCAGAAGATTTCACCTCACTTTCTGTCCCAATGACAAATGTTTTTTGAAAATTTGGGGTTTTTAGTGAAACAAGGACTGGTGATAAAGCATCAGTGAAGAGGAAACACGTTTTTCCCATATTAACTCTTACAGGAGAGAATTTCCCTTCCTAGGGGTAGATTTCATCTCACTTCCTGTTGTCTCCTTCCGTTTGCAAGTAGGAGTCGTTTGTATGTTGAATGTTTGAAAGTAGGGGCCTGCCCTATATACTCTGCAGAAATTGGTGCCTTAGGTGTTGGTGTTTCCACAACACTGTAAGCCCTCACAGTTACTCTTGGTGGGCGCAGGAATGGGCCATGCTGTGAAATATTAGATCAAGAATTGTAATTACATGCCATTGTTAAACAGTGGTAGAAAAATTGGGCCTTTGGTGGTGGTAGTGTTGCCACAACACTGTAAGCCCTCACAGTTACTCTTGGTGGGCGCAGGAATGGGCCCTGCTGTGAAATATTAGATCAAGAATTGTAATTACATGTTCTTGTTGAACAGGGGCAGAAAAATTGGGCCTTAGCCACTGCTGCCACAACACTGCAACCCCTCACAGATGCTATAGTTGGAGCGCAGGAATGAGGCCTGCTGCAAAGTATTGCATCAAAAATTGTAATTATATGCCCCTGTTAAACAGGGGCTGAAAAATTGGGCCTTTGGCACTGGTGCCACAACACTGCAACCCCTCACAGATACTAAAGTTGGAGTGCGGGAATGAGCCCTGCTGCAAAGTATTGCATCAAAAATTGTAATTACATTAAACAGGGGCTGAAAAATTAGGCCTTGGCTATCAGCATGAAAATTGAGGAGGAAGAGGATTGTCACTCAGTATAACAGGATAGTCAATCAGCATCAGCATAGGCAGTCTTGAAGGGATCTCACATTAAAAAAAAAAAAAAAATCAATCAGTTACATTAGCATCAGGTGCTTGGTAGCTGGTGATCCAAGACTGATTCATTTTTATCAAGGTCAGCCGATCGACTGATTCGGTGGACAGGCGCACCCTGTGATCGGTTACAAAGCCTCCATCAGCACTGAATGTGCCTTCCTAAAGATCGCTGGATGCAGGACAGGCCAGTAGCTCAATTGCATACTGTGCAAGCTCTGGCCAGTGATCCATCCTCAAGACCCAGTAACCCAGAAGATTTTGGTGGGAAAGGTCTCCAAGTCTGATCTTGCCCCTAGGTAATCCTGCACCATGTGAATCAGACGCTGGTGATGGTTGCTGGAAAAGATCAGACCTTGGGGCTGCAGACTAAAAAATTGTCTGAACGCATCAGTCAGACGGCCACCTTCTCCACCGCTCCTTCTGTGACTGACCAAAGCCTCAGCAACAGGTTGTCCAGGAGGACCAGAAAATTTTAACCTCCCAGGCTCTGGAAACGGGTTGCACAACCCTTTTCTGCAAGGCAGATGTTTCATCCTCTGCTCCCTCTGCGATGACAAGATAAGGTCTGCAACCTTACCCTTGTAACGTGAATCAAGGAGGGTTGCCAGCCAGTAATCATCCCTCCCCTTGATACCACCAATACGAGGATTCTTCCGCAGGCTTTGCAGGATCAGGGAGGCCATGCAGCGTAGGTTTGCTGAGGGATTCGGTCCAGAGTCCTCTGGGTCACTAAAGATGACGTGATCCGCAGCCACCTCCTCCCAGCCACGTACAAGTCCATGGGTTTCTTCGGACTGTAAATGATCCCTTGAAGACTGCTGCTGATGCTGAGTGCCAGGCTCCACCTCCATGCTGACACAATCCTCCTCCTCCTCGTCCTCCTCCTGTGTTATCGGCGGGCACACAGGAACACTGTCTGGATAAAGGGGGCCTTGAGAGGTAAGGAAGTCCTCCTCTTCCTCCCTCTGTTCTGACTCAAGTGCCCTGTCCATTATTCCATGCAGTGTGTGCTCCAACAGGTGGACAAGAGGAACAGTGTCACTGATGCATGCACTGTCACTGCTCACCATCCTCGTGGCCTCCTCAAATGGTGACAGGACAGTGCATGCATCCCTGATCATAGCCCACTGGCGTGGGGAAAAAAAGTCCTCTGACCCTGTCCTGGTGCCATAGTCCCATAGGTACTCATTGATGGCCCTCTGCTGCATGTGCACCCGCTGCAGCATGGCCAACATTGAGTTCCACCTGGTGGGCATGTCACAGATTAGGCGGTTCTTGGACCGGTTAAATTCCTTTTGGAGGTCAGCCAGCCGAGCACTGGCATTATATGACCTGCGGAAATGCACACAGACTTTCCTGACCTGCCTCAGGACATCCTGTAAGCCCGGGTACCTGCCCAAGAACCGCTGCACCACCAAGTTAAGGACGTGAGCCAAACAGGGCACATGGGTCAGTTGTCCCTGTTGGAGGGCGGAGAGGAGGTTGGTGCCATTGTTGCAAACCACCATACCTGGCTTAAGCTGCCATGGCGTCAACCACCTCTGAACCTGCCCCTGCAGAGCTGACAGAGTCTCTGCCCCAGTGTGGCTCCTGTCCCCCAACCATACCAGCTCAAGCACCGCATGGCATCTTTTTGCCTGCGTGCTTGCGTAGCCCCTTGAACACCTACGGAGCACCACTGGTTCCGAGAACAAATCAGCACAGGAAGAGGCCATGGAGGAAGAAGAAGAGGAGGGGGTGGAGGAGAGAGCTGTGGCAGAATCACCACTAGTAGAATTTTGGAGGCGTGGTGATGGAACAACCTCCAACACTACCGCACCCTGTCCTGCATCTTTCCCAGCTGCCAGAAGAGTCACCCAGTGCGCGGTGAAAGATAGAGAAAGTCCCTGTCCATGCCTGCTGGAGCATGAGTCAGTGGTAATATGCACCTTACTGCTGACCGCCTGGTCCAGCGAGGTCAAGACATTGCCTTCCACATGCCAGTAGAGAGCCAGAATCGCCTTCCATGAGAAAAAGAGGCGTTTGGGAACCTGCCACTGAGGAACTGCACATTCCCCAAACTCACGGAAGGGGGCAGAGTCTACCAACTGAAAAGGCAGCAGTTGAAGTGCTAGCAATTTAGCCAAGCTAGCATTCAACCGCTGGGCATGTGGATGGCTGGGAGAGAACTTCTTTTGGCGGTGCAGCAGCTGGGGCAGGTTAATTTGCCTGGTACAATCTGATGTCAGTGTACCAATAGCAGATTGCCCGCAAGTACTTGGCTTGTGACACACCTAATTCTTCACCTTCATTCCTCTCAGTGCAGGTTTCAGAGAGGACTGAAGGTATAGTGGGGTTGGAGATCCCAGCTGATGAGGAGCAAGGAGAGGTCCGCTTTGTTCTTTGGTGTGGGTCTTTTAGGTACGCTTGCCAACGAACTGCATGGCAGGTCGACATATGTCTGGTCAAGCATGTGGGTGCCCAAGTGGGTGATGTTTTGGCCACGCGAGATACGCTTGAGACATATGTTGCAAATGGTAGCGGTGGGATATGATGCACTCGTCTCAAAAAAGGCCCACACCAAAGAACTTTTGGAATAAAGCTCAGAGACAGCAGCGCCCTGCACATGCTGTCAGTGTGCTGCCCTTAAGCTTGCCCCTGGAAGGCATCCTGCCTCATTGCAGATGTGCCTCCTCCTCCTCCTTTCTCCTACCAGGCACCCACATGGAGTCAGTGACCTCATCATCGCCTCCCTCCTTATCACTGGAGCAAACCTGACAGTATGCTGCAGATGGGGGGAACATGACTGCCAGATTGCTGTCCTTCTTGGGCACCCCCTCTCCCTGGGCTCACGTTACTGCCTTCCTCTAGCTGGGTACCATCATTGGAGCCTTCAAAATGCTGGACATCCTTCTGGAGCATGTACCCAACACTGTGGTCAAACAGTTCGGGGGACTCCTCAGGAGGACATGGTGGGGCTAGGGAAGGAGTGACTGATGCAATTGAGCCGAGGGAAAGGACGCGTTGGCAGCTGCTTTGCCAAAGTACCCTGAGCCTGGGCGAGAGGACAGTTTGGTCATCCACTCTACCAAGTCTTCCGCATGTTGCGGCTTAACATGGCCAGCTGCTGAAAAAAAGGACAAGCGTGTCCCATGGCCACGTGCTGATGAGGATGCACCTTCTCCACGACCAGCACTGTTGCCTCTAGACACAGAGCCTGCTTGCCCTCTTTTATTGGCTTGTGACAGTCTGCCTCTCTTTGTTGGCCTTCCAGACATGCTAATGGCCTGCAGTGAGATGTAGCTGCACAAAGCTGGGATGTGTATATATATATATATATATATATATATATATATATATATATATATATATATATATACACACACACACACACACACACACACATACATACATATACACATATACATATACATACATACATACACACATACACTGATACTGCAGCTAGCAGAATCAACTGCCTGCCTGTATTATTATTAGTATGAGAACACCAGCAATTGTCTTCAGATAGCTTTAGGTGCACACTGTGCAGAGGACACAGTACACTAACTGTAAATACTGTAGCTGCCTACCTGTGGTATTAATAGGATCAGAACAACAGCAATTGTCTTCAGGTAGCTTTAGGTGCACACTGTGCAGAGGACGCACTACACTAACTGTAAATACTGTAGCTGCCTACCTGTGGTATTAATAGGATCAGAACAACAGCAATTGTCTTCAGGTAGCTTTAGGTGCACACTGTGCATAGGACACACTACACTAACTGTAAATACTGCAGCTGCCTGCCTGTGGTATTAATAGGATCAGAACAACAGCAATTGTCTTCAGGTAGCTTTAGGTGCACACTGTGCAGAGGTCATAGTACACTAACTGTAAATACTGCAGCTGCCTGCCTGTGGTACTAATGGGATCAGAAGAACACCAGCAATTTTCTTCAGGTAGCTGTAAATACTGTAAAAACACCACCTACCTATCAGTAGGACAAGAATAACAGGAACGGATCTAGCTAAACTGAATACAGTGTGTATATCATAGGTGTGCGCAGCCTCTTGCATTAGGGTGTGCACCCCAAAGCTCAAATACATATGCATGTGTATATGTACTGATGGTGTCAGTAGGGCAGTGGACAGTGTCAGTAGTTTTATTTTTTTTATTTTTAAATTAATTTATTTTGTAACATTTTTTTTTGGGATGAAATATCAGTGCTCTAAACAGAGGGGAATATGCACCACACAAGGCGATTAGGGTGTGCAGGCACATCTGGCACACCCTGTGCGCACGCCTATGGTGTATATATGTATGTATATATATATATATATATATATATATATATATATATATATATATATATATATATATATATATACACATACATATATATACATATACACACACACACATACATACACACACACACACACATTAATATATATATATATATATATATATATATATATATATATATATATATATATATACATACACACACACACACACACACACACATACATACACACACACATACATACATACATACATACATACATATACACACACACACACACATACACACCACCTAGGATGCATATATATACACACACAATACACTGTAAGTGCAGCTAATTGACTCGCCTGCCTACTCTATCGAACTTAAATCAAATGACACTGTCTCTGTCTATCTCTCCGCCGCCGCAACACACTACACAAGGCCACCACGCAGGCAGCCTTATATAGTGTGGGGCGTGTACTAAACCCCCTGGCTTTGGCCAATTACGGCTCTCTGTACAGACGGCGCTGTGACTGGCCAAGTATGCGGGTCATAGTGCATGCTTGGCCAATCATCAACCAGCAATGCACTGTGATGCCACAGTGAATTATGGGCCATGATGCGCCACTCAAATTTGGTGCGAACGGCCTATAACGTTCGCAATTCGACAAATGGTCGAACAGGCGATGTTCGAGTCGAACATGGGTTTGACTCGAACTCGAGGCTCATCCCTATCATTAAACTGATTGGTTGTCATTAATCAGTACTGATTGTCTGGAGCTGTTTAAGTTAGTAAAGCGCATTATTTTAGCTGCAATGCACAATGTGGGTATAAAGATAAGTAGCTATACCACCTATCACATAAGTAATATATCTCTAAATACAGACTTTAAATATGAGAAAACTGTTAGAATGCCATCTTAATATGAAACATATTTTAGTTTGATTACCATCCATTTATTCTACTATTTGTATACAATTATGTTTGGTTAGATGTAGTCTTTTTTAAACTTACATATAACTGTGATTGCAAACAGCAGAACCATTACACTGATTTTAGAAAGATAAAATAAATATCTGCGCTATGGTAAAACAACAATATCATAAGCAGCTAAGCACTATAACCCAGATAGTAGGCACAAAACAGATACAGTGCCCTGGAAAAGTATTCACCCCCCTTGGCTTTGTACCCATTTTGTTACATTACAGCCTTTAGTGGAATGTTTTTTTTAACCTCTTGCCGACCGCCTCACGCCGATTTACGTCGGCAGAAGGAGCACATACAGACATAATATTGTACCTGTATGTTGCCCTTTAAGACGCGGCATTGTGGGCGCGCGCACCCACCGCAAGCTCCGTGAGTGTGATTGCGAGTCCCACGGACTCGATGTCCGCAGGGATACCAACAATCGGCTCACGGAGAGGAAGAATGGGGAAATGCTGATGTAAACAAGCATTTCCCCATTCTTCCTAGTGACAGGACACTGATCACAGCTCCCTGTGATCGGGAGCGGTGATCAGTGTCGTGTCACACGTAGCCCACCCCCCCTACAGTTAGAACACATTCCTAGGACACACTTAACCCCTGCAGCGCCCCCTAGTGGTTAACCCCTTTATTGCCAGTCACATTTACACAGTAATAAGTGAATTTTTAATCGCACTGATCGCTGTATAAATGTGAATGGTCCCAAAATAGCGCCAAAAGTGTCCAATCTGTCTGCCATAATGTTGCAGTCATGATAAACATCGTAGATCACCACCATTACTAGTAAAAAAAAATTTATATAAAAATGCCATAAAACTATCCCCTATTTTGTAGACGCTATAACTTTTGCGCAAACCAATCAAATGCTTATTGCGATTTTTTTTTACTAAAAATATGTAGAAGAATACATATCGGCCTAAACTGAGTAAATTTTTATATATATATATATATATATATATATATATATATATATATATATATATATTTTTTTTTGGGGGGGGGGATATTTATTATAGCAAAAAGTAAAAAAAAATATTGCATTTTTTTCAAAATTGTTGCTTTTTTTGTTTATAGCGCAAAAAATAAAAACCGCAGAGGTGATCAAATACCACCAAAAGAAAGCTCTATTTGTGAGGAAAAAAGGACGTCAATTTTGTTTGGGAGCCATGTCGCATGACCGCGCAACTGTCAGTTTAAGTGACGCAGTGCCGAATCGCAAAAAACGCTCTGGTCTTTGGCCAGCCAAATGGTCCGGGGCCGAAGTGGTTAATCTGAATTATATGTGATGGATCAGAACACAATAGTCTAAGTTGGTGAAGTAAAATTAGAAAAAATATACATAAAACTATTTTTCAGAAATTAAAAAAATGATAATTGGCATATGCGTATGTATTCACCCCCTTTGTTATGAAGCCCATAAAAAGCTCTGGTGCAACCAATTACCTTCAGAAGTCACATTAGTGAAATGATGTCCACCTGTGTGCAATATAAGTGTCACATGATCTGTGATTACATATACACACCTTTTTGAAAGGCCCCAGAGGCTGCAACCACTAACCAAACACTGCCATGAAGACCAAGGAACTCTACAAACAAGTAAGGGACAATGTTCTTGAGAAGTACAAGTCAGGGTTAGGTTCTAAAAGAATATCCAAATCTTTGATCATCCCTAGGAGCACGATCAAATCTATCATAACCAAATGGGAAGAATCTGGCACAACAGCAAACCTGCCAAGAGACGGCCGCACACCAAAACTCACTGACCGGGCAAGGAGGGCATCAGAGAGGCGGCACAGAGACCTAAGGTAAACCTGGAGGAGCTGCAGAGTTCCACAGCAGAGACTGGGATATCTGTACATAGGACAACAATAAGCCGTATGCTGCATAGAGTTGGGCTTTATGGCAGAGTGGCCAGAAGAAAGCCATTACTTTCAGCAAAAAACAAAATGGCACATTTTGAGTTTGCGAAAAGGCATGTGGGAGACTCCCAAAATGTATGGAGGAAGGTGCTCTGGTCTGATGAGACTAAACTTGAACTTTTTGGCCATCAAAGAAAACGCTATGTCTGGCGCAAACCGAACACATCACATCACCCAGAGAACACCATCCCCACAGTGAAACATGGTGGTGGCAGCATCATGCTGTGGGGATGTTTTTCAGCAGTTGGGACTGGGAATTTGGTCAAAGTTGAGGGAAAGATGGATGGTGCTAAATACAGGGATATTCTTGAGCAAAACCTGTACCACTCTGTGTGTGATTTGAGGTTCACCTTCCAGCAGGACAATGACCCCCAAACACACTACTAAAGCAACACTTGAGTGGTTTAAGGGTAAACATGTAAATATGTTGGAATGGCCCAGTCAAAGCCCAGACCTCAATCCAATAGAGAATCTGTGGTCAGACTTAAAGATTGCTTTTCACAAGTGCAAACCATCCAACTTGAAGGAGCTGGAGCAGTTTTGCAAGGAGGAATGGGCAAAAATCCCAGTAGTAAGATGTGGCAATCTCATAGAGACTTATCCAAAGCGACTTGGAGCTGATAGCCGCAAAAGTTGGCTCTACAAAGTATTGACTTTAGGGGGGTGAATAGTTATACACATTTACTTTTTCTGTTATTTTGTCCTATTTGTTGTTTGCTTCACAATAAAAAAAATCTTCAAAGTTGTGGGCATGTTCTGTAAATTAAATGATGCAAATCCTCAAACAATCCATGTTAACTCCAGGTTGTAAGGCAACAAAACATGAAAAATGCCAAGGGGGTGAATACTTTTGCAAGGCACCGTATATAACAGAAAAGTGCAGCACTATAAATAAAAATTGGTGATAGGTGATACAAATGTACACGTACCACAACTAAATATTAAAGTGCAAAAGTGCAAATATAACCGTGATTATAAACCACTGATCATAAAAAAACAGTACAGTGCATAGCAACAAAAAGTCCAATGCATCAAAAAGTGCACAAATTACACATATCCATATATTTATATAATTGGTAAGTGACTTGAGTTCATGAAAAGAGATCCTAGTGCAATGTGGGTTCATTAAGGTGGATCATTCATGAAGTATGGCACACAAAAAAATAGGTATAAACTTGACCACGTGAGACCCGTCACCATGGAGAGAAAGGAGGCTTACCTGAAAGCCTGCGACTGCCCTTACTCAGAGGGGGTCACACAAGGCTTGTTGGATCTGGGGTCCATTGGAAAGATGTCCTGGTGATTGAAACTTGAAGAGATATCCAGATGTATTAGGCTTTCTCCACCAGAAAATTTCCACAGATACTAAGCAGTGATCAGACCCAATCCCACAGCATTGATGCCAAAGTGCAAGTGAGTGAATATGTAAAAAAGGAAGGAAAAAACTTCAATAGTGCAACACTGCTGTAAAATGCTTTATTGGTGGGTGATGCAATGCTGCATATAACAAGATAACCCACAACCAAGTCACTCAATCAATAAGGTAAAAATTGGAATTCCAAACAAAGTAAAATCACATCAACATGTGAAGGCGATATATGGTATGTAATTACATCTAAAGGGAGAGAAATGTCTTCATGGCTATTCACTTGTATCTTGATTTTCTGTTCTTGTGACCACAGTGATGCGTATATTTGTTAGAAGGCAATTATGATGTCAGTATATCTTGCCAAAGGCTCTCTACAACTGCTGATCCATGAATTGTTATTATTTTCATTTCCCTAGGATGTCCAAACAGATAACATAAACTGCAATCTTTTGATCTTTGAAACAAAAAGTATGAATATGCATAAATCATAGGATTACACGCAGATAATTATTTTCCCAATATTTACCAGTGTAATGTCGCGTACGCATGGTCGGAATTTCTGACAACAAATGTTCGATGTGAGCTTGTTGTCAGAAATTCCGACTGTGTGTAGGCTCCATCCATTTGTTGTCAGAATTTCCAAAAACAAAAATTTGGGAGCTGGTTCTCAAATTTCGAGCATGTGTGGAATTTTGTGCATTGAAATTGTGTACACACGATCGGAATTTCCGACAAAGGATTTTGTTGTCGGAAATTCTGATCGGAATCAAGCAGTAGAGCTGCACTGGCTATTGAACTTAATTTTTCTCAGCTCGTCGCATGTGTTGTACGTCACCGCGTTCTTGATGTTCGGAATTTCCGACAACATTTGTCCGACCGTGTATATGCAAGACAAGTTTGAGCCAACATACGTCGAAAATAAATCCAGGATTTTGTTCTCGGAATGTCCGATCGTGTGTACGCGGCATTAGGCTGCAATAAAATAGGAACAAAATACTCTTTTGGAATGTAAACAAGCATTGTTCTTTTGAGCTCCTTTGAACTGCAGATTATATCAGGGCAACATTTCCCAAAATATGGCATAATTTACCACTGCTGACACTTCTTCTCACCCTGGGTGATTTTATACACATTATAACTGCACCCGTTCAAGGAGGACTGAATAAAACCCACAGAACAGTACTTATTTGCTCCACAAATGTAATCACTGTGCTCCCCATGGTGATAACCAGTTACCAGTAGACTGGTCAAATTTAAACAGACTGTAGGGTGAAAATACCCTTTAAAGCATTGCCTAATTTGCTGTGAAAAAATACCTCTCAACACCTGAACTGTATTTGGATGA
Organism: Aquarana catesbeiana; assembly: GCF_042186555.1. Classification (NCBI taxonomy): domain Eukaryota; kingdom Metazoa; phylum Chordata; class Amphibia; order Anura; family Ranidae; genus Aquarana; species Aquarana catesbeiana. The sequence continues at coordinate 109,993,733 of NC_133325.1, read as the reverse complement.
ATACCTTTATCATCATTCTACTATGTATTTCAGTAATGTTGGTAAGCATAACATTTTTTTACTTTTTCCTGTGGTACTATGTATTATGTTTGGTGGGAATGCCCTAAGTTATAGGGCCTCTGGAGCAAGGTGTTTACTCTAATTACCAGTACCAGTCCCTCAACTGCCTCGTAATGCTCTATTGAAGGAGCCCTTGGAGAATGTTTCCTGGTCCATGCAAAAACATATCTTATTTATGTTCTTGCCAGCCAAGCTCACCATAGCTCATGAAAGAAGCTCACAGCACCTGTTTCTAGATTTAAAGCGGAGTTCCACCCTAAAGTGGAACTTCCGCTCATCGGATTCCTCCCCCCCTCCGGTGTCACAATTGGCACCTTTCAGGGGGGAGGGGGGTGCAGATACCTGTATAATACAAGTATCTGCACCCACTTCCGGGTATAACTAGCCGCAGCTAGCCGCAGACTCCCCGCCCACCCCCATTGTGTTGTGGGAAATACACAGTTCCCACAACACAACGGGGACCAGTATAGACGCGCAGCGCGACTCGCGCATGCACAGTAGGGAACCGGGCAGTGAAGCCGCGACGCTTCACTTCCTGATTCCCTCAGTGAGAATGGCGGCGGCAGCACCCGAGGTCCGAGGGGCAGTCCAGTCTCGGGTGCCGACATCGCTGGACCCCGGGACAGGTAAGTGTCCTTATTTTAAAAGTCAGCAGCTGCAGTACTTGCAGCTGCTGACATCTAATTTTTTTTTTTTTTCGCAAACTCCGCTTTAATGAAAATCTTGCCAGTACCATTAATGACACTACTAAATGATTTTAAAAAGTTTGGAGCCTGTGGGCCAGCTATGTCCATATTGAGCTGTAATGACCATGGCCACCTTCTATGCTGTTTAGTCTGACTGACACATCTTGCTCTTTTTGCTCTGGGTTTTCTTCTTTCCTTTTGTTCCCTTCCTCTCCTCTTTTTTTTCATTTACTCCTCACTCTCCTCCTCCATGCCCTTACTTCTCTCTTCTTTTATTTTTGGAGCATTGACCTGAATTTTACACTCATGGAATTTTGAGTTGCAGTTTTTCCCGTAAACCCTTTAGTTATGTGTGGTGAACCTTTTGCAATGCTTTTGATACTAGTTTTGTATTGCGCTCCACATTGGGCTGATGTGATAGCAATTTGATTGTGGTCTGTATCCCACTGTTATGACGTTTCTGTTTTGCTCTTTATCCATGACCCACCAGTGCCTTGGCTATTGTTTGGGTAACTGTTTTGTACCTAATTTTCGATAATATTAATAAAAATATTAAAAGTAAAGTATTTACTTTTATGAGAGTATACTACCCCATTAGGCTGGGTTCACACTTATTCGACTTGTATGCAGGTTTCCTCGCATCCAATATGCATGACAGGAGACTGTGACCGGCTCTCAATTGAGCCAGTTCATACATCCCCGTGGCAGCTGCGGAGCGAATTGCACAGGAGTCCTGTGTTTGGCCCCTGAAATGGAGAACAGAGGACCTCAAACTTTGAACATCTCTATCAGGCAAATTTCCCCCCAAAACTAGAAAAAGACCTTCAAACTTGGTCCTTACACAACATATCCTGGATAGGTAAAATTAATTCCATTAAAATGACCCTATTACCTAGATTACTCTAGTTATTCCGATCCCTTCCAATTCCTATTAGGAAAGATCACCTTAAGTCATTCCACGGCAAGATAATTAAATTTATTTGGGGCAAAAAGGGATACAGACTAGCTAGAGGGATCCTTCACAGTCCCAAAACACGAGGAGGTCTGGGGCTTCCAGAACTATTTAAATATTACCAAGCAGCTAGACTGGCTCAACTTTCAATGATTTACTTTAGACACGAGATACCGGACTGGATCAATATAGAAAGACAGGCGGTTCCCTCATACACGTTAGATTTCCTTTTATGGACCCCCGGAAATCTAGACCACCTATCATGTCCCCCACTCTCTCACATTCCCTGCGATTATGGGATGGCTTGAAACACTTGCCTTCTCTTACATCAGAAACACAGCCGTTGGCTCACATCTTCCATAATCCCCTCTTCAGTCCAGGTATGAATATCAAATCCTTTCAATGGTGGTTGGATAAGGGGATATATCGGATCAGACATTTTTTCACTCAGTTGGGTCCGATCTCCCTGAAATTCTGTACAGATAAGCTGGACATACTCGATTCTGAGAAATTTAGGTACTACCAAATTTCCCATTTCCTTTCCTCAATTTGGAAAAACAAACCCGACCCCCCGGCCTTCGCAAATTACGAACGCTGGTGCGGCCAGGGAACAGGGCAAAAAGGGGGTATTTCCACAATCTACTTATCCTTATCAGAACCTACCTCCAAATTTTCATATATGGAAACCTGGGAGAAAGACTTACAGGAAACCTGGGACCTGGAGGAATGGCACAGAAGAGGAATAAGAGCGCATAAAGGTATTATGAACATTTCATTGGTAGAGGCTAATTGGAAAGTGATGTCTAGATGGTATCTGGTTCTGACAAGACTGGCTAAGATATTCCCCTCTTCCTCCCCTCTATGCTTTAGGGAGTGCCAAGCCCAGGGCTCTATGCTGCATATTTAATGGGATTGCCCGAGAATTAGAGTTTTCTGGAATACAATTTTTAATCTCATTCGTAGAGTCACAAGCCTTCCAATACCTAAGAATCCACAGATTGCTTTACTGAATGGGCATATCCCCAAAATCTCTAAGTATTCCCATCGATTGATAACTTTCATGTTGCTCGGAGCGAAAATCATGATCGCTAAAGCTTGGAAGACACTGAAAATTTCCTTTGTAGCCGCTAAAAAAAAAATTTCTTGGATTATGTCCCAGGAAAGATTAGTTAGCAAGATTTTGAACAACACCAAAGCATTTGAAGCAACTTGGGAACCCTGGGCAAGGCATTTAGGTATATCCCTTATACCAGGGATCACCACGGTTTGAAAGTTATACTTGATCTGAGTGTTGGCATCATTCCTCCCAACCCCCTCCTCTTACTCCTTTTCTTTTCCTCCTTTTCTTTTTAGTTGGTTTTTCGGTTAATGTCAGATTTAACCGATTACTAAGCAACCGAAAGATAATGTTCTTCATCCATCTTGTTTTATTTGAGATCATACATGTTATCTCCTCACAACTTTGAAATGTACAGTCACAGGGGACAGTGCTAGTTTCTCCGGATCATAACGGTGGTTCCAGAGGGGTAGCACAAGTCCCGCCCTTTGCAGAGCACTCACTTTCTGATTAAATAAGGGCCAGATTTGGACACAGTGTGATCCCATACGGGGTGTCTGGTCGGTTCCAAGTATATAGTGCTCTATTATGCATTAGATTTGGCATTGATGCATTTGTTTTTTTGTTTCATTTCATTTTTTTATTGCCCTTCTCTAACTAAAAGATCTCAGTTGATGTTATATATTTGGCAGTATACTGCGATGGATGTACTTTGTACTGTAAGATTTCTCAATAAACGACTTAAACTTGAAAAAAAAAAAAAAAAAAGAAATGGAGAACAGAGATGCACCAGACCCCTGCTGCTAGCTGTTTCCAGCATAAGTGTAAACCCAGCTTTAAGGGTGAATTCACACTCGTGAATGCACCTGCTCTGCGGTTAGCTGTTTTTAGGTGGCCCCATTGAAAACAATGGGATGCTGCTGGATCTTTAAACCCAGTTGCATGCAATTGCTCAAACAGCAACCACATGTCAGTGACCATCCCTGAACTACATCCAGGCCTGATCATTCGCATCTGATCACTGCATGAGAGATCGCATGCAAGTGGGCATGATTAGCTGCAAGAGTTGGCAGCCTACCATTGCTCTTGCTGTCTGTGTAACTGCTCAGCAGATTCACTCTCTATTTGTCCTGGTGACCATTCTCACCACGGCAGAAAATAGTTAGAAATACTTTAGCTAAGCCAAAATATGGTAAATTTACAGCCACTCTTTGGTCTACAATACTACTATTATTTTCTATAGTTAATATCAAATATTCTTAGATGAATTCTTTTGAAAGTATAAGTGAACAATTTTTTCCTGCATTTTTGTTATGACATAATTTCTTTTTGTTTGTTGGAAAATGTGATTTAGATTTTTTTAATGAAATGACTTCATAAAGATATATTGTACTATTATATATGTATATTGTATACTGAAGCATCTTGTATCATCCAATATCTTACCACAGAGAAAACTGGATATAGTAATCACTTCCTTCCAGTTCCTTTCTTTAGACCACTGTCACCCGCAGTGCTTTGTCCTTATAGTGGAACATCAAGAGAAAATTAAAAATATCCCACAGAGCCATTCATTTGCAACAGGCCTGGAATCATAGTATTCTGTACTCTATTTGATAAACCCAGTGAAAAACTCATTAAACTTCATTCTTGATTTGAGCCTGTTTTGTCTCCCCGGGGATTGAAATGATCTTTCCATCATGGTACAGTATTAATTTTTTTTCTTGTCCATTCACTAAATTTTTTTCCTAAACCAAAGGTCCCAAAGAGAATTTTGAATTGTGAGATGACAGTTGTGTTAATAGAGTTTTTACATAGTAACATTTAAAGGCTTCATGTATTATGTTATTTGTATTCATTCTGCTATTTATGTAATAGTCTGAGATCACTGTCACCCTACCCTAGAATAAATCATAGAATAAATATGCAGACATGTATTCGGCAAAAAAGTTGCCATTCACCAACCTTATACTACATAGAGGTTATTGGTTATATGAACATAAGGTTTTGCTATGTCAAACAATTGCACCTCACATAAACAAAGTATTAGGTTCACAGGAAATAAAATGTTTCTTTTGTTTGTTTAAATGCCAGATGCTTTGAGGATTATAAAAGCATTTTATGATACAATAATAATCTGACAAAGCAGTTTTTATCACCATAGCTGTAAAAACATTTGAACGATACCGTCTCCTCCAGCATTTTACAGCTAAACTGTAAAGTAGCAGTGTGATATATTCTCAATATACCATTAGCTCAGTTTTTATTAAATAAAATGTTAAGCAAGGCAGTGGCATAACTAGCATATCTGTCACAAGGGATAGATACATTTGTAACTTCTCATTGCACTGTAAAACAATAAAATAAAAATAAATAATAATGGATTTCAGAAAAAAAAAATACACAGGCAGAAAAATTGTCTCCAACTATATTCTACACACTCTAACTCACATCTTCAACCTCTCCCTCTCTTCCAACAGCTTCCCCAACTCTCTAAAACATGCGCTAGTCACCCCATCCTTAAAAAGCCCTCACTGGACCCCACCAATCTTCACAACCTACATCCCATCTCCTTATGGGGCGTACACACGGCCGGACTTTTCGGCTACAAATGTCCGGATGCCGACGGACCAAATCTGGCGGACAATCCGATCGTGTGTGGGCTTCCCCGGACTTTCAGCTGACTTTTCCAGTTGAAAATCTGACGGACTTTAGATTTGGAACATGCTTCAAATCTTTACGTCGTAACTCCGCCGGACCCAGAAATCCACTCGTCTGTATGCTAGTCCGATGGACAAAAACCCACGCTAGGACAGCTATTGGCTACTGGCTATCAACTTCCTTATTTTAGTCCGGTGTACGTCATCACGTACGAATCTGTCGGACTTTTGTGTGATCGTATGTAGGCAAGTCCATTCATTAGAAAGTCCGCTGCAAGTCCGCCAAAAGTCCGTCGAAAGTTTGTCGGACGGGCTGTCAGACTTTTGTAGCCGAAAAGTCCGACCGTGTGTACGCCCCATTACTCCTCTTCTCCTCCAAACTCCTTGAACGACTGGTCTACAACAGACTGAGTGACCATCTGACTAAGAACAAACTTCTTGATATCCTTCAGTCCGGATTTCATCCTCAACACTCCACAGAATCTGCTCTCCTTAAAAACTCACAAACGACCTACTAATGGCTAATACCAATGGACACTATTCTGTACTACTCCTCCTGGACCTCTCTGCTGCATTTGACACAGTGGACCACCGCCTCCTCCTCAAAAAATCCAGCGGTGAACAGTGGGTGTAGCCAATTGCATATAATGCAGGCATGTGTAATGTGCAATATAGTGTATATAGTGCAAGCGTGTGTAATGTGCAATATAGTGTATATAGTGCAGGCGTGTGTAATGTACAATATAGTGTATATTTCTTTAATCGTACATCACAGGACACAGAGCTATAGTAATTACTATGTGGGTTATAGTCCACTTTCAGGTGCTGGACACTGGCAAACCCTAAACAGGAAATTGTCTCCCTATATAACCCCTCCCATACCAGGAGCATCTCAGTTTTTTTGCCAGTGTCTAAGGTGTTGGTCACGAGTGAAGATGTGCTGTGCTGAGCTCCACTGGAGCAATCCTTCCTGGGGCTAGCTATGCAGCCGGATCCATTCAAAGTGTCTTTTAGGCCAAATTGAATGGTGCCTGGGCCTCGTATCCGAAGAATGAGGTTTTGCTTGTAAACGCGGGATCCAGTACTTTTGGTATTAAGGCCAAAAGTTTTACTGGCGGGGTGCTATTACAGGTCCAGCTTTCTGGGTTCCCGAGGGTCCCCGGTTCCTGAAGGCTTGTTAACGGAACCCACTGTGAAGGATGAAGATTGGGTCTGTTGGTTTTACCACAGAAAACCCTGCGGTGGGAAAGGTAAGTGGATTTTTCTGAGGAATTTTTTAAATTTTCTTATAAAATGTCTCCTTTAAAGTAAATGTTGTCATGCCTAAGTGTCACCACTGGGGGCTGTATGGAGCACATACCTTCTCATGCTTTGCTCAGAGATCACGCTGTGTCACAGAAGCAGTAGACTTTTTTTCTGCTAGCAGGCAGACCTCCAGTAAGTTTGGGGGGTTTTGCTTCCTCCAGACACCCCCACCTGGGCTGAACTCTTTCTCTCTTCATGAGGCTGAGTATAAGGAAGAACTAAAAAAAAATGCCATTTTCTTTCACCGCCCCTACTAGGCGGGGGCTTCCAGGTCTCCTCCACGCTATCCCTCCCTCACTCACAAGCTGATCCCGTCGGATCAGAGGCCTGTGCTTGAGCGGGAAAGCTCTTTTTTTGAAAGAGAAGGGGGGGGGCACGATACAAGGTAGGGGCGGGGCTTAGCGCGGCATTGGTGTCCTCCAACGCGGGAGTTGTACTGGCTGCAAAATTGTCAGAGAGACATAAGAGCAAAGAGGAGCATGAAAGAGGTTTTGGTGACACAGGCATTGCCTATTTGACACATTTACTATTTGCATCAGGCTTAGCATTAATAGCAGCGGCAGTGGCTGGACTATTGCTCAAGCAGTGGAAGCGATTTCTTCTGGTAGTACCTCTGCTTTGTGCATCGGGCTAAGGTCAGAAGGGGGGTTGAAACATCCCCAAAAAAGAGCTAAAAGGGTCTTCCTCAAAGCTCTGGAAAGCCTACTCATCTCTACAAATGGCATCCTCCCCTGAGAGGGAGTGGCTGGTCAAAGTGGGCATCAGGGCCATGAAATGTTTGCAACTGTTTTCAACACTGCAGCCCCTGTTTATTTTACTAAAAAAGATCTTTTTTTCTCAGCCATGATAGGTTTTTTAAAAAAAGTTTATCGACTTTAATTGCATCCCAGTGTGGGTCAAAATGCAACATTTTCTTTTCCATTACCCAGGACCCTCAAACTGAGGAACTAGGGGCGGGAGAAGACGAATTCCCTCAGGGGACCGTGGTGAGGCTGATGACTCTTCTGAGGTGTCAAATGTGGGAGAATCAGCTGTTTCAAACTTAAGATTGATGGTTCAATTTCTTGCTGAATGGTCCGCTCCACATTTATGTACCCTTAACTGAGTGTTTGGGTTCGCTAAAGCCTCCTCAAGCTGTGCATACCTTTTCCTGTCCATTCATTGTTGGAAAAGCTTTTTTGTATGTGAGAAGATCACCCAGATAAGCATTATTTTCCTTCCTAAAAAGTTTTCTCTTTATCCTATTGTGGAGGAAATTCACTAAGTAGGGTATACCAGCAATTAACACTGCTATATCCTATGTGAATAAGAGTTTGACTTGTCTGGCAGACAATGCTCAAATGCTTAGGGATCCAACGGATAAAAAGTTGGAATTCCTATTAAAAAAACAAAAAAAACCCCACTTTTTTCTCTGGCAGATTGAGTGTCTCAGCCTGTGCTACAGTAATTGCTTAATCGTTGAGAGACCAGTTTAAACAAGTGTTCAAGGTTGTCCTGCTCAGCAGGCCCAGGATCTGGCAGCTTTGTGTTTGCAATAGTTGCTATGAGAGATTCTATCCTTCAGGCCTTACACCCTTCGCTAAGCACCATGCAGAAGCTCCTGGCTAGTCTTCCTTTTTGTGGTGAAACAGCTACTTGGGGATGTTTTGGATAATACATCCAAAGAAATTCTAGTGGAAAAAGTACCCCTTTTGCCATTCAAGAACAGAAGTAAATTTATTTTCATTTTAAAGGGGTTGTAAAGGTAATTTTATTTTTTTTTAAAAATAACAAACATGTCATACTTACCTTCACTGTGCAGCTCGTTCTGCACAGAGTGGCCCCGAACCTGCTCTTCTGGGGTCCCTCGGCGGCTGTTTCAGCTCCTCCCCACAAGAAATAACCACCTTAATGCGAGCTCCCTCGCATGGTGGTTAGTTGTTGCGGGCGCGCTCCCGTGATACAGCCGGCGGCTATAGCCGCTCGCTGTATCACTCGGCCCCGCCCCCGGCGCGCCGCGTCATCGGATGTGATTGACAGCAGCGCGAGCCAATGGCTGCGCTGCTTTCAATCCATCCACTGCAGCCAATCAGCGACCAGGCTGAGCTGCAATGGAGATGACGAGAACGAGCAGCGGAGATTCGAGGTGTCAGGTAAGTAAAACGGGGGGGCTGGGGGCGGCGGTATTGTCAAAAGTTTTTTCACCTTAATGCATATAATGCATTAAGGTGAAAAAATTTTTACCTTTACAACCCCTTTAAAGGTTCTTCTGTGCCAGGAGCATCAGCCTCCAGGCAGTCACGACCGCTTCTGCCGTCAGGTTCAAAAAGTAATCCTCAGGAGTAAACCCAGGGACAAAAGAGGTCTTGGGGAGGAAACCTACAAGATACTGAAGCCTCCTTATGAGGCGCCCCCACTCACTCAATAGGGGGAATTCTTCTGCAGTTCTCAAGGATCTGGCAGGAAGAGTATCAGGACGAATGGGGGACTTCCTCAATAGCTCCAAGGTACAAGCTGGAGTTCCAAGAGTTCCCGTCTCCTAATTTTCTCAGATCAAACGTTACTAAGGTTTCAAAGAAAAAGAAGTCTCTCAAGCATTGGACCATCTTTTGGCAAAAGTGATCATGGTGGCCCCCATGTAAGAGCAGAGGTTGGGGTTTGGTTAAATCCAAATGGATATTCTGGATCTCAATCTGAATTTTATCTAAATTCAATTCCTGAATATAACCACGCTATTTTCGCACGTCAATCCCATCAGTTATCTCCATCCTACAAGAAGGAGAACTTCTGGCGTCAATCGACGTCAAAGATGCATACCTCCATAAGCCTATTTCCTCGCTCACTAGTTATATCTACTTTTCAAGGTGGAAAATCTTAATTTTCAGTGTGTAGCTCTGCTTTCCGGTCTAGCTACTGCACCTTGAGTGTTTACAAAGGGTCTGGCCCCTCTTCTAGCCAGATTAAGGGCCCAAGGTATAACAATTATGGTTTACCTGGATGATCTGTTCTTGATAGTCCAGTCGGTAGCCCGACTGGACAAGTAATCGTTCTAGCTTTTGGTTTAAAGAGGTAGTTTCCACCCTCTCAAATCAAAACCCACTCCTCTAGGGCTGTTAGTGCTTCGTGGGCAGTGCATCACCAAGCCTCCATGGCTCAAATCTGCAAGGCCGCAACTTGGTCTTCAATCCATACATTTACCAGATTCTATCAGGTGGATGTAAAAAGACATGAGGATGTCGCCTTTGGGCGCAGTGTACTGCAGGCAGCAGTATAAGTCCTCTGATCTCATGGTGCCCTACTTTTGTTGTGTCTCCCTCCCCTCAGTTGGCATCGCTCTGGGACATTCCACATAATTACTATGGCTCTGTGTCCCATGATGTACGATCAAAGAAAATAGGTTTTTTACAGCTTACCTGTAAAATCCTTTTCCTTTGAAGTACATCACGGGACACAAAGTTCCCGCCTCTCTTTCTAGTATACACGTGTATTGCTTTGCTACAAAACTGAGATGCTCCCAATATGGGAGGGGTTATATAGGGAGACAACTTCCTGTTTAGGGTGTGCCAGTGTTCAGCACCTGAAGGTGGACTTTAACCCACATAATAATTACTATGGCTCTGTATCCCGTGATGTACTTCAAAGGAAAAGGATTTTACAGGTAAGGTGTTATAAAAAACCTATTTAATGTGTAATGTACAATATTGTATATATAGTTCAGTAGTATGTAATGTACAATATAGTGTATATAGTGCAGGCGTGTGTAATGTACAATATAGTGTATATAGTTCAGGCATGTGTAATGTACAATATAGTGTATATGTAGTGTGTATGTTTGGTTGGGAGCCTCCCAGTGTAAATTTGGGGGGTGGGGGGAGGTCTCCTGGTGTAGTATGGGGGGGACAGGGGAGTGAAGGGGGGCTGACAGAGGGGAGGGGGGACAGGGGAGAGGAGGGGGGCTGACAGAGGGGAGGGGGGCTGACATATTAGCTTTGTTGCCTTCCCCTGGACTTTCTCTCTGGTTCACGGACATCCTTCCCAAGGGGTTGTGACCAAAACTGGACAGCATACTCAAGATTTGGGCGAACCAGAGTTTTGTAAAGTGGTAGTTATTATAGTTGTATTTCTTGATTAAAGACCCTTTTTTAGTGCATGGCAATAGTTTGCTAGCCTTGCATGTGGCAGTATGGCATTGCATTATATAGCCCAGTATTTTATCTACTAGGACCCCCAGATTCTTTTCCATCCTTGATTACCCCAGAGGTTCTCCCCCTATTGAGTAACATTCATATATATTTATAGCTCCCAAGTGCATTTGTTTACATTTTTCAATAATAATCACTTGTTGACTTGTTTTGTGTTTCAGAGCTGTCATTTCCTGGCTGTTACAACCAGAGAAGCATCTAACCAAGCAGGATCTGTGCTTGGTTAGTTACTTTGGAGGGTAGTGGAGACCTGCAAAGCAGCTGTGCCCACTACAGTTATATTAGGATATTACACCAACAAGAAACAGACAATCATAGTGAGTTGCAGTTCATTTGATCCTTATCATTTACCATCAGGACTTATGCCCTGTATACACGATCGGATTGTATTGTCGGCAATTCCGATCGTGTGTGGGCTCCATCTGACTTTTTCCGTCGGAACTTCCGATACACAAAGTTTGAGAGCAGGATATAAAATTTTCCAACAACAAAATCCGATCGTTTAAATTCCGATCGCGTGTACACAAATCCGACGCACAAAGTGCCACGCATGCTCAGAATAAATTAAGAGACGAAAGCTAGTGGCTACTGCCCCATTTATAGTCCCGACATATGTGTCTTACGTCACCGTGTTCACAACGATCGGATTTTCCGACAACTTTGTGCGACCGTGTGTATGCAAGACAAGTTTGGCCCAAAATCCGTCAGAAAAAATCAGATGGATTTTGTTGTCGGAATGTCCGATCAATGTCCGATCGTGTGTACAGGGCATTAGTGGAGAGGTTTCTTCCATTTTGTTGAAAGCAGAAACACCCCCTTTTCTCCAACGGGTGAATACAGCAACATTTAAACACCCTACAATGAAGACGACTAAACATTTTAGCAAGATAGTCAACTTTGTCAACTCAGTTTTTAACCCGTTGACACCAGCGTTGCACATAAATGCAGCATCACAGAGGTAGGCCTTCTTCCGAGGCACTGCATATATGCACACAACATTTGTTCTGGAGTGTGCTCCATAGCGCGCTTCAAGCACTTTGGCTGAGCTGTCATTAGCAGCTCTGGTTCTTATACTAATAACCACAGATCAGGAGGACTGGCTTCTGATCATATGATCACTGTGATTGTCTGTGAGTGGCTATCATAGGGATCACTCAGTAAATCCACCCCTGTACTCCTCTGGTGTTTAATCTAAACGTAAAAAAGAGAATTTGTGCCCACAAAAAAATATTAATGAATGATTAAATAAATAAAGATAATATAGCTATATTAGCACTTAATTTAGGTTGGTATCAGAATCAGAGGTCATAGATTTAGAGTCAGTGTGTTTAAGGTAGATTAAAAAAAAAAAAAAAAATCTGCAAAATGTTCACTGTTGTTACTAAAGGTATAAACAACAAATATTATACCTATATGTGGTATCGCCACAAATATCAAAATGTCAGGAGCAGGAAAACTTTTTTGGTGTTTTTTATTTTTTTTTAAGGTGGGTCATGGTAATAGCAAGAAGTATATATCAAAAGTTTAAAACATGCTTTTTTTTATTCCCAGTTTTCCTTTCACAATAAAAAAAAAAAAAAGAGATATCCATTACCATTTGCTACTAAGTGAAAGTCCAGAACAAAACAATATATACACTATATTGTCAAAAGTATTGGGACCCCTGCCTTTACATGCACATGAACTTTAATGGCATCCCAGTCTTAGTCCGTAGGGTGCAATATTGAGTTGGCCCACCCTTTACAGCTATAACAGCTTAGATTCTTCTGGAAAGGCTGTCCACAAGGTTTAGGAGTGTGTCTATGGGAATTTTTGACCATTCTTCCAGAAGCGCATTTGTGAGGTCACAAGACGAGAAGGCCTGGCTCGCAGTCTCTGCTCTAATTCACCCCAAAAGTGTTCTGCCGGGTTGAGGTCAGAACTCTGTGCAGGACAGTTAACTTCCTCCACCTCAAACTTGCTCATCCATGTCTTTATGGAACTTGCTTTGTGCACTGGTGCGTCATGTGCATGTAAAGGCAGGTGTCCCAATACTTTTGGCAATATAGTGTATGTACAGTTTTACTAACACATGCAAAATCTGCAAAACAGCATTCACGTATTAAGATTTACAATGGGGTGGTACTGGCGTAAGCTGTTGATCATGAAACCACTTACATCTGGTAAAGTTAAGCGAGGCACATCAGAAAGTCCTGTGGTGTGAGCTTGAAAAAGGAACGTGCCTGTCATAACCACCGGCAGTGCGTACGCTTGGAAATGCACAATTTCCGGTGACATCACACACCGCAGCGGTCCACGTGCATTCCAGCCCCCTTCTTTCTGTTCCAGTCTATACACCAAGCTGACGATTGGCGCCTGCAGGAGACCAGGCTTACAAACCACAGCAGTAACCCATCCAACCGAGAGACTCACCCCACAGGACTTTCTGATTTTCTGATGTGCCTCACTTCACTTATCCAAATGTAAGTGTTTGTATGCATTGTTTTATTAAAATGTCATACAGTTTTACTTCAGCGGCACCTCTACATTTGTCTTTACATGTATTAAGGTTTGTTTTACTTTCTGTCATAAAGGGGGTAAAAAATAGCCTAATGTGTTAAAACATTACTTGTGCTATATTCTAGGGTAAACAGCTTTGCCTTTCCTACTGATTATTGCTGCAACATTGGAAAAAGGCCATATTAATAAGACAGCCCATCCCTGAATGTCATGTAATGTGTGAGGTCAGCAGTTTCCTTCCACTCCAGCCCTTAGATATGATAATTTGGCAGCCACAGAATGCAATTTAAGAGGCAATTAAAGGATTATATAAACAGACAATTGGCATCCACTGAAACAAAAGTATCATTTTTGATAAGATACTCCCAATAGGAAATCACGTCTAAAGAGATGAAGACCTTGCCACTGTCCTCAGAGTCCTGCAGGTGCAGCAACTGGTTGATAATTATGAAACCACTCCCATTAGACTCACTCAGCACATGGACTGGTTATTGCTGGTCTGCAGGCACCTGCAGATGCTACATTATGTAGGAGCACTTCAGATCTAGATCTAATTTTCAGACTAGAGCCTCCTTGAATGTGACAGCAAGGTGACATGTCTTGCCAGCTACATTAATGATGCAATCACTATCGGAGGAGACTGCTGCAGGTTGAGCTTTAGCTTTTTCAGGGTATACAGTTCTGACAGCCTGTTTATACACGCATTTTTCTCTGACCTTTTCAATTCTTCCTGGATTAACTCCTCCAGTTGTTCAGCGAAGGGAACGAGTACTTTCTAACCTTGTGGAGAGTTTCCTCCACTTCACCCCAGGCAATTGCATCCTTAGCTGCCCTTGCAAAAAGGCTCTATTGGGCAATCTTCAAAGCCTGTGGCCCCTTTAACGCTTTCTTCCCATGGCAAGCTTTCCAATTTGGACACCACCTACTGGCTCTGGTTGGAAGTGCTAGGCAATTCAGCCACCGACTGAGGAGTACAGGCTTGAATCAACTCCTTAGTCAATTCTTTAATGAAGGCAGCTACTTTCCAGACATCCCCTTCTTTGTTCCAAGTGGACTTGACATGCTAGCTTGTCAAGCAATGACTTTCCACCACAAATGCAGCAACCATTAGGGTTGGTAACCTGTGGTGTTTGTAAATGGGGAGCAATAATAATGAGAGGTGAGATGATGACATTGATCAATGTTGCCTGGATGTCTGCGCTTGAATGGTGACTGTTCTGGCTTTTAGCAGGCTCCCTCCATCTTGAGGTCCTTGCAGGATTGTATAGTGCTTGTTCCAGGCAGATTTGACATACTAGTTTGGCAGGCAATGACTTTCCACCACAAATGCAGTGACTATTAGGGCTGGTAACTTGTGATGTTGCTAAACGGGGAGCAATGATAATGAGGAGTGAGATGATGACCTTAATCAACATTGCCTGGATGTCTGTTCTTAGATGGTGATTTGTCTTGACCTTCAGAAAGCTCCCTCCATCTTGTGATCCTTACAGGACTATAGATATTGGCTCTCTTTTTCTCAATCTTCACTATTTACCTAATCCCTATACCTTAAAAGCAATGGGTGGTCTGGCTGGGCAGCGTTCCCCATAGAAACTGAGCAAAGCAACAGACTGAAATGAAAAATAGCATAAGGCTAAGGCTCCACTATTGCGACCTGAAAGTCGCATGACTTTGCTGCAAATTTGATGCGACTTGAAGCAATGACTGTGTATTCTTGAGGTCTATGGACTCAGATATGAACGGTAGTCATTGGAAATCATGGGGTACAACTTGTCATGCGACTTTGCAGTGACAACTCGCACTAGTGGAAACTGAGCTCAACACAGTGATCCCAGAGCAAGCATTGAGAAGGAGATAGGAAGAGCCCATGTGAATGCCATAAAGAGCACAATGTTCCTAGAGCAACATAGGGTTGCCACCTCATCCCTTTAAACCCGAACACATATTAATTACACAGGTTCTGTGGCTGATTAAGGTGGTAATTAAACTCACTTGGTGCCTTATCTGCATTTAATTAGCCTCAGAACCTGTGTAATTCAAAGGTGTTCGGGTTTAAAGGGATTAGGTGGCAACTCTAGAGCAACACTGAGAAGGAGATAGGAAAAGTCCAGGTGTTTGCCAAAACATACCTGCAAACAATGACCACATAAGCATGCAGGAGTAGAGAGCTCCACCATTTGTTGCCCAAAAATGCCATACAAGCATTTAAAACTCACATTTGCCATTAGTGATGATGTCAGTGCCTGAGCATGCTCAGATCGCCATCCTGGAAAAGCTCTAGCCAGGAAACTGGTCACAGAGGCCACATCACTTCCTGCCTCCCATGCACAGAGTGTACTTGCACTGCTGTCGCCATCTTGGAATTGGCAAACACCCATAACACAGAGAAAAGAAGTAAAAAGCATATGGAAAAAAGCAAAGTGAAATGCTGTCAGTTACGTCAAAGCTTGTTTAAAGCTTTCTTTGACAAGCCTGCACCACCAGAATTTGGCTTCAACCATATAGCTCATTTAGAGACTGTAGAGGAAGGACTTACACCCAGAAAAGGCTGAAATATGCCCCCCAGACCACCAGAATTGGGCTCCAACCATATAGCTCATTGAGAGACTGTACAGGAAGGACTTCCACCCAGGAGAGGCTATACCTGGCTAGTGCGAGAAACAGTAAGGGATACCTCGTGATTCCAGTCCTGATCAGGTGAGGAGAAAAAGGAGAATGCTGTGAGCTGGGTCTGTCTTTGATTTATAGTTAACCAGTCCTATCAGGTTGTGGGGGTGGATTCACAACCCATTGTATGCTGCCATGATGCACCAGGAAAAAATGGGTGGGATGCTGAAAAAAGTAGGGTTTCAATCATAACATTCAGCCAACAGAAACCTTACTAATAAAAATGAATGGCATAAGGAAGTTATCTACACACCCCATAGTGAGTGAGAACACCCTAAATAGAAGTACACTACCTGTACTAGGCAGAACGCCACCAAGGATCCCTCATAGCCTAAGGCCCAGATCCTGGCAAACGTCATAACTGGGAAAAAAAGCCCTTAGAAATGTTGCCTTCATGAGTGAGCCTTTACTCAAAACAGGACTGAAAGTTATCCCATCTGGAGCAGCAAGCCACAACAGGGTCCTAAAGGCCCTGATCCTGGCAAACTTAGTGGCTGAGGATGTAGCCCCCTAGAGAGACTGTCATCATAGATCAATCCTTACACCAACTGGACTGAAGGTGATCTCACCTGAAGCTTCTGACCACCAAAGGACCCTTCCTTGGCTAAACCCTGATCTTGGCAAACTTCCTGGATGATGTCATGGTCCTTAGAGAGGCTGTTTTCATGGCTCAGTCTTTACCCAAGTCGGACTGAAAAGAGATCTCATCTGGAGCTGACAATGAAGTCCAGAGGAAGTAGTAAATCCCACGTAGATTTATACATGAAATTGATTCCCTCTTTCGCCAATGACCCCAAACATTTCTCATATGGGAACGCACATATTATACACAATAGCCCCCATGGGCGTTCGATGCTGCATACGGTTTGTCCGGCCACTTTGCCCACACTGTCGTACTTACTAGGACAACCTCTATTCATGCAAGTATCTCTATACAATGGAAGATTATTATTTACCAACTGCTTCCAATATGAGAGCGTAGGGGGACGAGGTTTCTTCCAAAGCAACGCAATAGCTTTTTTTGCGTAAAATAATACTGTATTAGCAAACACTCGCTCAGACACTGTTGATAAAATAGTCTCTACCAAACCCAATAAACAGACAGACATTGAAACCGGTAAAGGAGCGGAAGTGATAGAATTCAAAAAATCCTCCACTTCCACCCAAAAAATAGCTATATATGGGCAAGTCCAAAAGATGTATGCTGAGTTGCTCCACATTGCCAACACTCTGAAGAGCACACAGGATTTATCTTTTTAAGTCTGTGTGTTGTGATATACAGTATCTCACAAAAGTGAGTACATCCCTCACATTTTTGTAAATATTTTATTATATCTTTTCATTTGACAACACTGAAGAAATGACACTTTGCTGCAATGTTAAGTAGTGAGTGTACAGCTTGCATAACAATGTAAATTTGCTGTCCCCTCAAAATAACTCAACACACAGCCATTAATGTCTAAACCGCTGGTAACAAAAGTGAGTACAAACCTAAGTGAAAATGTCCAAATTGGGCCCAAAGTGTCAATATTTTGTGTGGCCACCATTATTTTCCAGCACTGCCTTAACCCTCTCGGCCATGGAGTTCACCAGAGCTTCACAGGTTGCCACTGGAGTCCTCTTCCACTCCTCCATGATGACATCACAGACCTTGCACTTCTCCACCTTCTGTTTGAGGATGCCCCACAGATGCTCAATAGGGTTTAGATCTGCAGACATGCTTGGCAAGTCCATCACCTTTAACCTCAGCTTCTTTAGCAAGGCAGTGGTCGGCTTGGAGGTGTGTTTGGGGTCGTTATCATGTTGGCATACTGCCCTGCGGCCCAGTCTCCGAAGGGAGGGATCATGCTCTGCTTCAGTATGGCACAGTACATGTTGGCATTCATGGTTCCCTCAAAGAACTGTAGCTCCCCAGTGTCAGCAGCACTCATGCAGCCCCAGACCATGACACTCCCACCACCATGCTTGACTGTAGGCAAGACACACTTGTCTTTGTACTCCTCACCTGGTTGCCGCCACACACACTTGACACCATCTGAACCAAATAAGTTTATATTGGTCTCATCAGACCACAGGGCATGGTTCCAGTAATCCATGTCCTTGGTCTGCTTTTCTTCAGCAAAATGTTTGCGGGCCTTCTTGTGCATCATCTTTAGAAGAGGCTTCCTTCTGGGACGACAACCATGCAGACCAATTGGATGCAGTGTGAGGCGTATGGTCTGAGCACTGACAGGCTGACCCCCCACCACTTCAACCTCTGCAGCAATGTTGGCAGCACTCATACATCTATTTCCCAAAGACAACCTCTGGATATGACGCTGAGCATGTGCACTCAACTTCTTTGGTCGATCATGGCGAGTGGAACCTGTCCTGTTAAACAGCTGTATGTCTTGGCCATCATGCTGCAGCTCAGTTTCAGGGTCTTGGCAATCTCTTATAGCCTGGGCCATTTTTATGTGGAGCAACAATTCTTTTTTTCAGATCCTCAGAGAGTTCTTTGCCATGAGGTGCCATGTTGAACTTCCAGTGACCAGTATGAGAGAGTGAGTGTGATAACACCAAATTTAACACACCTGCTCCCCATTCACACCTGAGACCTTGTAACACTAACGAGTCACATGACACCGGGAAGGGAAAATGGCTAATTGGGCCCAATTTGGACATTTTCACTTAGGGGTGTACTCACTTTTGTTGCCAGCGGTTTAGACAGTAGCCTCCCTGGCGGTTTTCCCAAGTGTGGTGGGGTTAAATTTCAGCACCATTAGCGGTAACCCCGAGCCACACTCGAGATTACATTTCAGGATCCTGGTGCAGTGTTACTTACCTTGTTCCCAGGATCCTGCGATATCCCCCCGCGGTGTCTGCAGGCTCTGTCCTCCGCCCGAAGCCTCTGTGTGCCGGGCTCCGTTCCCTGCAAACGTCACGACGCATGGGGGCGGAGCCTGGCGTCAAATTAAAAAAAGTGAAAATTCATAACACGTACAGTACACTGTAATCTTACAGATTACAGTACTGTATGAAATCATTTCACATCCCTTTTGTCCCCAGTGCTTTGTCCAGTGCCCTGCATGCAGTTTTATCTGATATATACTGTCCTTTCTGCCTAGAAACTGGAGATTGTCCATAGCAACCAAAAAGTCTCCCTTTACGTCAAAAGTGGTTTTAGACCAGCTAGAAAACAGCGATAGTAAATTAGAACACTTGCAGAATTGAGCGATAGTGAATCGTGGGGAAATTTATTTTATTATTATTATATTATCATTTTTTATAATTATTTATATTTATTATATTATTATTTATGATTTTGTGTTTCAAACTTCACCATACCCAGTATTTCTACTAGACTCTTGGTGGACAGATTTAAGTGTGTTATTGCTAAGAATTACAGACCTGCAATATAAAACGCAAAATTTCTATGCAAAATAATTGTACCACTTTGAGACGCAAAAATCTGAAATAATCATACCGCCAGGGAGGTTAATGGCTGTGTGTTGAGTTATTTTGAGGGGACAGAAAAGTTACACTGTTATACAAGCTGTACACTCACTACTTTACATGTAGCAAAGTGTCATTTCTTCAGTGTTGTCACATGAAAAGGTATAATAAAATATTTACAAAAATATGAGGGGTGTACTCACTTTTGTAAGATACTGTATGCTCTATGTACCAGTTTGTTTTAGATCATGAGATCTCTCAAAGTTTGCAAAGGAAAACCTCACACACCCCTCCAATCCTCCATATCTAAATCTGGTGTATCTTGCACCCACCTAGCTCTAAGAACCTCTAATGATAGGATAGAAATGAATATAAGATGAGAATACAATCTTGAAATAGACTTATCCAGGCACTCAGACCTCAGCACTAATTCCAAATTGGATTGTCTAATCGTTAAACTATCCTGTTGAAACTGAGCATGAAAAGTATGAAGAAGCTGGAAAGATCTAAATAAATGGGAGCTTGGAACATTAAAAGTTGAGGTAAGTGTAGAAAAAGTAGATAGTTTCCGATCAGTAATCGCTTGAAAAAGTATATTTAGTCCATGCAATAGGCTCTGGTACTTTAAAAATTTGAGGAAGAGTAGGATTAAACTATAAAGGGGCACTTGGAGAAAAAGCACCCTTAGGATAATCCTCACATCTAAGACCAGCCTCCCAGGCTCGATTAGTAATGAAGCATTAAATAGCATTGAAGGAGTCAACTGCTATGGTGCCTTACGGCCCCTAAATAAAAGGGCTTTAAAAGCATCCATAGAGCCTACTATTGCCGCTTCCAGCCAGGTAGAGGAGTTATATATATCAGGATTCAGCCACCATGTGGCTGTAACCAACTGAGTGGCTAAAAAATATTTATATAAGTCCAGAAAAGCTAGTCCTCCTTGGTCACAAAGGCACAACAGGGTGGTTAATTTATACCTGGGGTTCTTCGATCCCCTTAAAAAAAGATGAAAAAAGTTTAATTTTGTAAAACAGGACATAGGAAGCCACTGGGGAGAATGTCTAAATAAGTAGATACATTTTGGTATAATTTTCATTATTTAAAAATTAATAGGTCCCAACAAAGACAATGGTAACGACTTCCATACTTTCAATTTTGACCCAAAATCTCCCAAAATCAGGGAAATAAATTCAGAAACTTGATGGTAAATTGCAACTCCTAAGTATTTAAAATTCTCCACTAGGGATGAGCCGAACACGCCCCGGTTCAAAAAATTTGTGCGAACACCGTTAAAGTCTATGAGACTCGAACGTGAAAAATCAAAAGTGCTAATTTTAAAGGCTAATATGCAAGTTATTTTCATAAAAAGTGTTTGGGGACCCGGGGTCCTGCCTCAGGGGACATGTATCATTGCAAAATAAAGTTTTAACCACTTGCCGACCGCCTCACGCCTATATACGTGATCAGAGCGGCACGGGCAGGCAAAATCACGTACCTGATACGTGATGCCTTCCCGCGGGCGGGGGGTCCGATCGGACCCCCCCCGGTGCCGTAGGCGGTCGGCTCTTGTTCGCGGGCGATGAGGGGGAGGCCATCCATTGATGGCCACCCCCTCCCGATCGCTCCCAGCGAATCAAATGCTTCCTCTCCCTCTGTAATGTAAACAGAGGGAGAGGAAGTGATGTCATCTCTCCTGGAGCCGGTCTTTTTGATCCGACGCCGAGGAGAGAAGACATCCAAGTAAGTGCACCAACACTACACTTCCAGTAGAACACGCAGGCACACTTTTCACCCCCCTGTCACCCCCCGATCACCCCCCGATCACCCCCCTGTACCCCCTGTCACTCTGACACCAATAGCAGTGTTTTTTTTGCATTGGTGTCAGTTTGTGTCAGTTATAAGTGTTAGGGCAGTTAGGTTAGCCCCCTTTAGGTCTAGGGTACCCCCCTTTAGGTCCAGGGTACCCCCCTAACCCCCCCTAATAAAGGTTAACCCCGTGATCACCCCCCTCATCATTGTCGCTAAGCGATCGTTTTTCTGATCGCTGTATTAGTGACACAGGTGACGCTAGTTTAGGGAGGTAAGTATATAGGTTCGCTGTCAGTGTTTTATAGTGACAGGGACCCCCATATACTACCTGCTAAAGGTTTTAACCCCCTGATTGCCCCCTAGTTAACCCTTTCACCAGCGATCACCGTATAAGTGTTACGGGTGACGCTGGTTAGATAGTTTGTTTTTTGTAGTTTATTATAGTTTATTACAGTTTATTATAGTTTATTATAGTTTTAGGGCACCCGCCGTTTATTACCTTATAAAGGTTTAACCCCCTAATTGCCCGGCGGTGATAGAAGTTAAGTTTTTAGGATCAGATAAGGTCTGCGTCGCCCCAGGCAGCGTCAGGTTAGCGCCAGTACCGCTAAAACCCACGCACGCAGCATACACCTCCCTTAGTGCTATAGTATCTGAACGGATCGATATCTGATCCGATCAGATCTATAATCCCCAGCAGTTTAGGGTTCCCTGAAACGCAGTGTTAGCGGGATCAGCCCAGATACCTGCTAGCACCTGCGTTTTGCTCCTCGGCCCAGCCCAGCCCAGCCCACCCAAGTGCAGTATCGATCGATAACTGACACTTACAAAACACTAAGCACACATAACTGCAGCGTTCGCAGAGTCAGGCCTGATCCCTGCGATCGCTATCAGTTTTTTGGTAGCGTTTTGAATCAGTCGCTGACAGTCAGGAGCTTTTTTGCCTGTGAGTCTCACTAGTGTACCCCTAAATTTAGAGGCCAAAATGGCAAATCGAAGGTACACTAGTGAAGAGGCCTACAGGTTTCTGAGCATGACAGATAGTGAAGAGGAAGTCACTCATCTGTCAGATTCAGGCTCAGAATACGATCCTGTAGAGGACAGCGGCTCCATGACAGATAGCTCTGACGACGGAGTTGTGGTCCCTGCTAAGGTCAGGCGTACCAGACCCCGAACTTATTCTGTCCTTGAAGTGCAAGAACCGCAGGACTCTCGTATGGAGCAGAGAAGTACTAGTGCCGCTATTCCTTCTGGTGAACTGGCAAGCACCAGCGGCCTAGTACACCCTGGTCGTACATCCAGCACTGCAGTAACACTTGGTGACGTGGCGAGTCCCATAAGTGCAGTTCAAGCTGGCGAGGTGGCAAGCACAAGTAATGTCCCGCTGCCACCAAGAAGACGAACACAGGCCCGTCGTGCCCATAGTGCCCTTCCTGCTGCATTCGCCAATCCGAATTGGGTACCCACCACTTCTGCAGCACCCGTACTTCCCCCTTTCACTGGCCAACCCGGAATTCAGGTGGAAACAGTTGACTTTACGCCACTGGATTTTTATTCGCTGTTTTTCACCGAAGATCTCTATAGATCTATTGTGGACCAAAGCAATTTATACGCTGGTCAATACATCGCCGCTAATCCCCAGTCCTCCCTTGCCAGAGATTGGAGACCAATTACGGTCTCCGAATTTAAGATCTTTCTGGGCCTTTCCCTCCTCATGGGGTTGAATAAAAAGAGTGAGTTGCGGTCATATTGGTCCACTGACCCAATTTACCATTCACCCTTGTTCTCTGCCTCCATGGCCAGGGCACGATACGAGCAGATTTTGCGGTTCATGCACTTCAACGACAATGAACTCTGTCGTCCTCGTGGAGACCCTGCATATGATCGGCTCTACAAAATTCGGCCCCTCGTAAACCACTTCAACCAACGTTTTGCAGACTTGTTTACTCCCCATCAAGTTGTCTGCGTTGATGAGTCCCTGGTTACATTTTCTGGCCGCTTGTCATTCAAACAGTACCTTCCCAGCAAGCGTGCCAGATACGGGGTCAAGATGTATAAGCTCTGTGACAGGGCCACAGGCTATACATATAGTTTTATGGTTTACGAGGGTAAAGATAGTCACGTAGAGCCGACAAACTGCCCTGACTACATAGGAAGCGCTGGCAAGATAGTGTGGGACTTGGTGTCACCCTTATTCGGAAAGGGGTACCACTTGTACGTGGACAATTATTATACGAGCGTGCCACTTTTTAGCCACCTTTTTGATCATCAGATTGGAGCATGTGGCACCGTGCGACCTAATCGCTGGGGCTTTCCCCAGCGGCTTGTAGATTCCCGTCTTAGGCTGGGGGAGAGAGCCTACTTGAAGTATAATAATTTGCTCGCTATGAAGTGGAGGGATAAGAAGAATGTTTTCGTTCTCACCTCCCTTCATGCAGACACGATGGTCCAAATTCCTACGGCGACTGGTGTTGTGGAGAAACCCCTCTGTGTCCACGAATATAACCTTAATATGGGAGGGGTGGACCTCAACGACCAGTTGTTGGCGCCGTACCTAATTGCCCGTAAGGCCAGACGCTGGTACAAAAAAGTGTCTGTTTATTTATTTCAATTGGCTTTGCTGAATGCTTATGTGCTATACAGAGCTTCAGGACAGACTGGATCCTTCCTTAAATTCCAGGAAGAGATCGTCAGAGCCCTTCTGTATCCAGACGGTGCTCCACCTCACCATCCCCAACCAAATGCAGTAAGCCGGCTGCATGAGAGGCATTTTCTTTATGCCCTCCCGAGTACCCCTACCCAACGAACCCCCCAAAAAAGATGTCGTGTCTGCAGCAAGCGCGGATTTAGGCGTGACACCCGGTATTATTGTCCCCTCTG
This sequence comes from Aquarana catesbeiana, assembly GCF_042186555.1. Classification (NCBI taxonomy): domain Eukaryota; kingdom Metazoa; phylum Chordata; class Amphibia; order Anura; family Ranidae; genus Aquarana; species Aquarana catesbeiana. The sequence goes on along the minus strand of NC_133325.1, from coordinate 109,969,542 downwards.
TCCTGGCAATCCTGGTCTTTGCATTGGTGAATGTTTTGAACGCTACCATACACTAGTGGAGTATTAGCGTAGGGTACAGCACTGCACAGACTAGGCACACTTCCACAGGGTCTCCCAAGATGCTGTCGCATTTTGAGAGACCCAAACCTGGTACCAGTTAAAAAAGTTAAAGTTACAAAAAAAAAGTGTAAAAAAAACAAAAAAGAGTAAAAAAAAAGAAAAAAACACAAAAAAATATATAAAATAAAAAAACCAAAAATAGTTGTTGTTGTTTTATTGTTCTCTCTCTATTCTCTCTCTATTGTTCTGCATTCTATACTGCAATGTTTTATTGTTATGCTTTTATCATGTTTGCTTTATAGGTATGCAATTTTTTTATACTTTGTTTTTTTTATTGTTAACCACTTTTTTGTTTTCAGGTACGCCATTCAGCTGCAGAGCGGATTTATTTATCTTGACAGCAACAGCGTTTGCTCCCACGATACATAAAGCCGTGACTCCAGCGCTGTCGGAGGTGATTTCACCACCACAGTTACATACTTCAGCATATATGCCGAAGCGTGGGGGCAGCAGTGGGTGGAGGAGCGATTTGCTCCTGCCTTTTGCGGGAGGATGCCCCCATGCTTCGGCATATATATTTTTTAGGTAGGCAAAGGTTGCGTTAAATGTTTTATTTTTTACTATTTTTTTTTTGTATTTTGCTTTGCAGGTATGGTAAGTATTACTGTTATACTGTAATGTTACTTTGTTTTTTGTTAACCATCATTTGCTTAGCAGGTACGCCATTCAGTTGCAGCACGGATTTATTTATCTTGACAGCAACAGCGTTTGCTCCCAAGATACATAAAGCCGTGACTCCAGCGCTGTCGGAGGTGATTTCACCACCACAGTTACATACTTCAGCATATATGCCGAAGCGTGCGGGCAGCAGTGGGTGGAGGAGCGATTTGCTCCTGCCTTTTGCGGGAGGATGCCCCCATGCTTCGGCATATATATTTTTTAGGTAGGCACAGGTTGCATTAAATGTTTTATTTTTTACTATGTTTTTTTTGTATTTTGCTTTGCAGGTATGGTAAGTATTACTATTATACTGTAATGTTACTTTGTTTTTTAGTTAACCATCATTTGCTTAGCAGGTACGCCATTCAGTTGCAGCACGGATTTATTTATCTTGACAGCAACAGCGCTTGCTCCCACGATACATAAAGCCGTGACTCCAGCGCTGTCGGAGGTGATTTCACCACCACAGTTACATACTTCAGCATATATGCCGAAGCGTGTGGGCAGCAGTGGGTGGAGGAGCGATTTGCTCCTGCCTTTTGCGGGAGGATGCCCCCATGCTTCGGCATATATACGGTGCATGTATGCCCATCATTAGAAGTGGGTGGATGAAGGGAGGTATTCTAATGGTGGGCATACCCACCGATCAATATCTTTTTTTCGTTCAGCCCACAGGCTGCATGAAAAAAAAGTTTACAATGTATGCCCAACAAGGACCAGCAACGTACTGGTATGTTGCTGGACTTTGAGTGGTTATACCAGAATGATGCCTGCAGGTTTAGGTATCATCTTGGTATCATTCTTTTCAGCCAGTGGTCGGCTTTCTTGTAAAAGCAATCCTAGCGGCTAATTAGCCTCTAGACTGCTTTTACAAGCAGTGGGAGGGAATGCCCCCCCCACCGTCTTCCATGTTTTTCTCTGGCTCTCCTGTCCCAACAGGGAACTTGAGAATGCAGCTGGTGATTCAGCCAGCTGACCATAGAGCTGATCAGAGACCAGAATGGCTCCAAACATCTCTATGGCCTAAGAAACCGGAAGCTATGAGCATTTCATGACTTAGATTTCGCCGGATGTAAACAGCGCCATTGGGAAATTGGGAAAGCATTTTATCACACCGATCTTGGTGTGGTCAGATGCTTTGAGGGCAGAGGAGAGATCTAGGGTCTAATAGACCCCAATTTTTTCTAAAAAGAGTACCTGTCACTACCTATTGCTATCATAGGGGATATTTACATTCCCTAAGATAACAATAAAAATGATTAAAAAAAAAATAAAAAAGAAAGGAACAGTTTAAAAATAAGATAAAAAAGCAAAAAAAAAAATAAAATAAAAAAAAAAGCACCCCTGCCCCCCCCTGCTCTCGCACAAAGGCGAACGCAAGCGTCGGTCTGGCGTCAAATGTAAACAGCAATTGCACCATGCATGTGAGGTATCACCGCGAAGGTCAGATCGAGGGCAGTAATTTTAGCAGTAGACCTCCTCTGTAAATCTAAAGTGGTAACCTGTAAAGGCTTTTAAAGGCTTTTAAAAATGTATTTAGTTTGTCGCCACTGCACGTTTGTGCGCAATTTTAAAGCATGTCATGTTTGGTATCCATGTACTCGGCCTAAGATCATCTTTTTTATTTCATCAAACATTTTGACAAAATAGTGTGTTTTAGTGTATTAAAATGTAAAAAAGTGTGTTTTTTCCCCAAAAAATGCGTTTGAAAAATTGCTGCGCAAATACTGTGTGAAAAAAAAAATTAAACACCCACCATTTTAATCTGTAGGGCATTTGCTTTAAAAAAATATATAATGTTTGGGGGTTCAAAGTAATTTTTTTGCAAAAAAAAATAATTTTTTCATGTAAACAAAAAGTGTCAGAAAGGGCTTTGTCTTCAAGTGGTTAGAAGAGTGGTTGATGTGTGACATAAGCTTCTAAATGTTGTGCATAAAATGCCAGGACAGTTCAAAACCCCCCCAAATGACCCCATTTTGGAAAGTAGACACCCCAAGCTATTTGCTGAGAGGAATGTCGAGTCCATGGAATATTTTATATTGTGACACAAGTTGCGGGAAAAAGACAAATTTTTTTTTTTTTTTTTTGCACAAAGTTGTCACTAAATGATATATTGCTCAAACATGCCATGGGAATATGTGAAATTACACCCCAAAATACATTCTTTTGCTTCTCCTGAGTATGGGGATACCACATGTGTGAGACTTTTTGGGAGCCTAGCCGCGTACGGGACCCCGAAAACCAAGCCCCGCCTTCAGGCTTTCTAAGGGCGTAAATTTTTGATTTCACTCTTCACTGCCTATCACAGTTTCGGAGGCCATGGAATGCCCAGATGGCACAAACCCCCCCCCAAATGACCCCATTTTGGAAAATAGACACCCAAAGCTATTTGCTGAGGGGTATAGTGAGTATTTTGCAGACCTCACTTTTTGTCACAAACTTTTGAAAATTGAAAAAAGAAAAAAAAAATACGTTTTTCTTGTCTTTCTTCATTTTCAAAAACAAATGAGAGCTGCAAAATACTCACCATGCCTCTCAGCAAATAGCTTGGGGTGTCTACTTTCCAAAATGGGGTCATTTGGGGGGGGGGTTTGTGCCATCTTGGCATTTTATGGCCTTCAAAACTGTGATAGGTAGTGAGGAGTGAAATCAAAAATGTATGCCCTTAGAAATCCTGAAGGCGGTGCTTGGTTTTCGGGGCCCCGTACGCGGCTAGGCTCCCAAAAAGTCCCACACATGTGGTATCCCCGTACTCAGGAGAAGCAGCAGAATGTATTTTGGGGTGTAATTCCACATATGCCCATGGCATGTTTGAACAATATATCATTTAGTGACAACTTTGTGCAAAAAAAAAAAAAAAATTGTCACTTTCCCGCAACTTGTGTCAAAATATAAAATATTCCATGGACTCAACATGCCTCTCAGCAAATAGCTTGGGGTGTCTACTTTCCAAAATGGGGTCAATTGGGGGGGTTTGTGCCATCTGGGCATTTTATGGCCTTCAAAAATGTGATAGGTAGTGAGGAGTGAAATTACAACTTTACGCCCTTAGAAATCCTGAAGGCGGTGCTGGGTTTTCGGGGCCCCGTACGCAGCTAGGCTCCCAAAAAGTCCCACACATGTGGTATCCCCGTACTCAGGAGAATCAGCAGAATGTATTTTGGGGTGCAATTCCACATATGCCCATGGCCTGTGTGAGCAATATATCATTTAGTGACAACTTTGTGCAAAAAAAAAAAAAAATTCTCACATTCCCACAACTTGTGTCAAAAAATAAAATATTCCATGTACTCAACATGCCTCTCAGCAAATAGCTTGGGGTGTCTACTTTCCAAAATGGGGTCATTTGGGGGGGGGTTGTGCCATCTTGGCATTTTATGGCCTTCAAAACTGTGATAGGTAGTGAGGAGTGAAATCAAAAATTTATGCCCTTCGAAATCCTGAAGGCGGTGCTTGGTTTTCGGGGCCCCGTACGCGGCTAGGCTCCCAAAAAGTCCCACACATGTGGTATCCCCGTACTCAGGAGAAGCAGCAGAATATATTTTGGGGTGCAATTCCACATATGCCCATGGCATGTTTGAGCAATATATCATTTAGTGACAACTTTGTGCAAAAAAAAAAAAATTGTCACTTTCCCGCAACTTGTGTCAAAATATAAAATATTCCATGGACTCAACATGCCTCTCAGCAAATAGCTTGGGGTGTCTACTTTCCAAAATGGGGTCATTTGGGGGGGTTTTGTGCCATCTTGGCATTTTATGGCCTTCAAAACTCTGATAGGTAGTGAGGAGTGAAATAAAAAATTTATGCCCTTAGAAATCCTAAAGGTGGTGATTGGTTTTCGGGGCCCCGTACGCGGCTAGGCTCCCAAAAAGTCCCACACATGTGGTATCCCCATGCTCAGGAGAAGCAGCTAAATGTATTTTGGGGTACAATTCCACATATGCCCATGGCCTGTGTGAGCAATATATCATTTAATGACAACTTTGTGCAAAAAAAAAAAAAAATTGTCACATTCCCACAACTTGTGTCAAAAAATAAAATATTCCATGGACTCAACATACCTCTCAGCAAATATCTTGGGGTGTCTACTTTCCAAAATGGGGTCATTTGGGGGGGTTTTGTGCCATCTTGGCATTTTATGGCCTTCAAAACTGTGATAGGTAGTGAGGAGTGTAATCAAAAATCTATGCCCTTAGAAATCCTGAAGGCGGTGCTTGGTTTTCGGGGCCCCGTACGCGGCTAGGCTCCCAAAAAGTCCCACACATGTGGTATCCCCATACTCAGGAGAAGCAGCTGAATGTATTTTGGGGTGCAATTCCACATATGCCCATGGCCTGTGTGAGCAATATATCATTTAGTGGAAACTTTTTGTAAATTTTTTTTTTTTTTTGTCATTATTCAATCACCTGGGACAAAAAAAATAAATATTCAATGGGTTCAACATGCCTCTCAGCAATTTCCTTGGGGTGTCTACTTTCCAAAATGGGGTCATTTGGGGGGGTTTTGTACTGCCCTGCCATTTTAGCACCTCAAGAAATGACATAGGCAGTCATAAACTAAAAGCTGTGTAAATTCCAGAAAATGTACCCTAGTTTGTAGGCGCTATAACTTTTGCGCAAACCAATAAATATACGCTTATTGACTTTTTTTTTACCAAAGACATGTGGCCGAATACATTTTGGCCTAAATGTATGACTAAAATTGAGTTTATTGGATTTTTTTTATAACAAAAAGTAGAAAATATCATTTTTTTTCAAAATTATTTTGACTGCGTTTAAAAAGCACCAAGCACTTTTATGTTATTTCATGTTCATGTGATTTGATTCTGTGCATGCTACACTAGATGTGAGATATTGCATGTTATCTGATATATCACTTGATTAAGTTTGCTTTGGCGTGAGTGTACATGCACATTGCACTCTTATTGTTTGATATGTAAGCATAATATAGAGGTTAAGATACACACCACATATAGAAATTTGTAAGTCGTATTTGATATTTATACACCAGGGATCTTTGATACCACTTTATTTAATTTTTTGATATCAAGCGCAGCGCAAATAATTTTTTCATTTTTATGAATGTGAGCCGATCAACAGAGTCTGTGGACAAGCGCACTCTGTGATCGGTTACAAAGTCTCCAGCAGCACTGAATGTGCATTCAGAAGGAACGCTGGATGCAGGACAGGCCAGTAACTCAATTGCATATTGAGAAAGCTCTGGCCAGTGGTCCATCCTCAAGACCCAGTAACCCAGTGGATGTTCTGTTGGAAAGGTCTCCAAGTCTGATCTTGCCCCTAGATATTCCTGCACCATGTAATTCAGATGCTGACGATGGTTGCTGCAACCGATCAGATCTTGGCGCTGAGAACTGAAGAATTATCTGAAGGCATCGGTCAGCCGGCCACCTTCTCCACCGCTCTTTCTGTGACTGAACGAAGCCTCAGCAACACGTTGTCCAGCACCAGGAAATTGTAACCTTCCAGGCTCTGGAAACACATTACACAAACCTTTCTGCAAGGCCTCCCGAAGATGTTTCATCCTCTGCTCCCTCTGCGAAGGCTGGATAAGTTCTACAATTTCACCCTTGTAACGTGGATTAAGAAGGGTTACCAGCCAGTAATGATCCCTCTCCTTGATACCACGAATCCTAGGGTCCTTTCGCAGGCTTTGCAGGATCAGGGAGGCCATGCAGCGTAAGTTTGCAGAGGCATTCAATCCTGAGTCCTCTGGGTCACTAAGGATCACATGATCCTCAACCACCTCCTCCCAGCCACGTACAACTCCATGAGTTTCTGGGGACTGAAAACGATCCCTTGAAGACTGCTGCTGATGCTGGGTGATATCCTCCACCTCCATGCTGACACAATCCTCCTCCTCTTCTTCTTCCTGTGTGATCGGTGGGCCCGCAGGAATACTATCTGGATAAAGGGGGCCTTGAGAGGTAAGGAAGTCCTCCTCTTCCTCCCGCTGTTCTGCCTCAAGTGCCCTGTCCATTATTCCACAAAAGCGTGTGCTCCAACAGGAAGACAAGAGGGACAGTATCACTGATGCATGCATTGTCACTGCTCACCATCTTCGTGGCCTCCTCAAATGGTGACAGGACAGTGCATGCATCCTTGATCAGTAGCCACTGGAGTGGCAAAAAAATGCTATGCTGACCTGACCCTGTCCTGGTGCGATACTCACACAGGTACTCATTGATGGCCCTCTGCTGCATGTGCAGCCGCTGCAGCATTACCAACGTTGTGTTCCACCTTGTGGGCATGTCACAAATGAGGCGGTTCTTGGGCAGGTTGCATTCTCTTTGAATGTCAGCCAGCCGAGCACTGGCATTATATGACTGGCGGAAATGACCACAGACTTTCCTGGCCTGCCTCAGGAGATCCTGCAAGCCCGGGTACCTGCTCAAGAAACGCTGCACCACCATATTCAGGATGTGAACCAAATGGAGAACATGGGTCAAGTGTCCCTGTCGGAGGGCGGAGAGGAGGTTGGTGCCATTGTCGCATATAACCATTCCTGGCTGAAGCTGGTGTGGCGTCAACCACCTCTGAGCCAGCCCCTGCAGAACTGACAGAATCTCTGCCCCAGTGTGGCTCCTGTCCCCTAAGCAGACCAACTCAAGCACCGCATGGTATCTTTTTGCCTGAGTGCTTGCGTAGCCCCTTCAATGCCTACGGAGCACTGCTGGTTTAAAGGACAAATCTGCAGAGGAAGAGGCCATAGAGGAAGAAGAAGAGGAGGGGGTGGAGGAGAGAGCTGTGGCAGAATCACCACTACTAGCATTTTGGAGGCATGGTGACGGAACAAGCTCCAACAATACTAAACCCTGTCCTGCATCCTTCCCAGCTGCCAGCAGATTTACCCAGTGCGCCATGAAAGAAAGGTAACGTCCCTGTCCATGCCTGCTGGACCATGAGTCAGTGGTAACATGCACCTTACTGCTGACCGCCCTGTCCAACAAGGCCAAGACATTGCCTTCCACATGCTGGTAGAGAGCCGGAATGGCCTTCCATGAAAAGAAATGGCGTTTGGGAACCTGCCACTGAGGTACTGCACATTCCACAAATTTACGAAAGGGGGTAGAGTCTACCAGCTGAAAAGGCAACAGTTGCAGTGCTAGCAATTTGGCCAAGCTAGCTTTCAGACCCTGAGCATGTGAATGGCTGGGACTGAATTTCTTTAGACGGTTTAGCAACTGGGGTAGGGAAATTTGCCTGCTAAAATTGGATGTTGGTGTACCGCTAACAGATTGGCTGCAAGTACTTGGTACATCTATTTCTATACCTTAATTTCTCTCAGTGCAGGTTTCTGAAAGGACTGGAAGTATAGTGGGGTTGGAGATCCCAGCTAAAGAGGAGCAAGGAGAGGTCCACCTTGTTCTTTGATTTGGGTCTTTTAGGTGCTGTTGCCAACGTACTGCATGGGAGGTCATCATATGTCTGATCAAGCATGTAGTGCCCAAGCGGCTGCTGTTTTGGCCACGCTTGATACGCTTCAGACATATGTTGCAAACAGCAGCGGTGTGATCTGTTGCACACGTGTCAAAAAAGGCCCATACCAAAGAACTTTTCAAAATATGCGGGGAGTCAGTAGCGCCCTGCACCTGCTTAGCTCTGCGGTGTGATGCAATAGGCTGGCTGCCCTTAAGCTGCCCCCTGGGGGGCATCCTGCCTCGTTGGAGATGTGCCTCCTCCTCCTCTCTTCTATCAGGCACCCAAGTAGAGTCAGTGACCTCATCATCCCCTCCCTCGTCATCATTGGAGCAAACTTGGCAGTATGCTGCAGCTGGGGGAACATGATTGCCAGTTTCTTGACCTTCTTGGGCGCCCCCTCTCTCTAGGCTCGCATTACTCCCTTCCTCAACCTGGGTACCATCATTGGAGCCTTCAAATTGCTGCACATCCTCCTGAAGCATGTACCCGACAGTGTGGTCGAATAGTTCGGGGGACTCCTCCGTGCATTAGGGTGGGGCTAGGGAAGGAGTGACTGTTGACATGGAGCCGATGGAATAGGCCGCTTTGGCAGCTGCGTTGGCAGGCAAACTACTCTGAGCCTGGGTGACAGAGGATGAGGAGGATGAGGACGGCTTTGTTATCCATTCCACCAACTCTTCTGCATGTTGTGGCTCAATAACATGGCCAGCCGCAGAAAAAAAGGACAATCGTGCCCCATGGCCACATGCTGAGGATGCACCGCGTCCACGACCAGCACTGTCGACTGTAGACACAGAGACTGCTCGCCCTCTTTTAGTGATCTGTGAGTGTCTGCCTCTCCTTGGGTGCACTGTATGTATTGTGTACTGTGTACACCACCAGAAAAGTAGTAGCAACTGCACTAGGGGTGCATGGTATTGTGTACACCACCAGAAGTCTAATAGCAACTATGGGTGCACTGTATGTATTGTGTACTGTGTACACCACCAGAAAAGTAGTAGCAACTGCACTGGGGTGCACGGTATTGTGTACACCACCAGAAGTCTAATAGCAACTATGGGTGCACTGTATGTATTGTGTACTGTGTACAACACCAGAAAAGTAGTAGCAACTGCACTAGAGGTGAACGATATTGTGTACACCACCAGAAGTCTAATAGCAATTATGGGTGCACTGTATGTATTGTGTACACCACCAGAAAAGTAGTAGAAACTACACTAGGGGTGCACTGTACTGTATACACCAATAGAAGTGTAATAACAACTATGGGTGCATTGTATGTATTGTGTACACCACCAGAAAAGTAGTAGCAACTTCACTAGGGGTGAACGGTATTGTGTACACCACCAGAAGTCTAATAGCAACTATGGGTGCACTGTATGTATTGTGTACTGTGTACACCACCAGAAAAGTAGTAGCAACTGCACTAGAGGTGAACGGTATTGTGTACACCACCAGAAGTCTGATAGCAACTATGGGTGCACTGTATGTATTGTGTACACCACCAGAAAAGTAGTAGAAACTACACTAGGGGAGCACGGTACTGTATACACCAATAGAAGTGTAATAACAATTATGGGTGCATTGTATGTATTGTGTACACCACCAGAAAAGTAGTAGCAACTGCACTATGGGTGCTCGGTACTGTGTACACCAACAGAAGTGTAATAACAACTATGGGTGCACTATATGTATTGTTTACACCACCAGAAAAATAGTAGCAACTGCACTAGGGGTGCACGGTATTGTGTACACCACCAGAAGTCTAATAGCAACTATGGGTGCACTGTATGTATTGTGTACTGTGTACACCACCAGAAAAGTAGTAGCAACTGCACTAGGGGTGCACGGTATTGTGTACACCACCAGAAGTCTAATAGCAACTATGGGTGCATTGTATGTATTGTGTACTGTGTACACCACCAGAAAAGTAGTAGCAACTGCACTGGGGTGCACGGTATTGTGTACACCACCAGAAGTCTAATAGCAACTATGGGTGCACTGTATGTATTGTGTTACCCTGAAAAATCTATATTTAAGATTTTTCATATCTCATAGATATGAGGTGGGTTAAATAAGAGTTCTTTTCGACGAAGAGTGAAAGCTTAAAATATAATAACATTTATTAGGAAGCAGTTGAAAGTCTAGCTAATACACAATCATCTATCTATCGCCTTACACCAAGGCAGAAAATATTAGGTTGAAATAAAGTATTTACATGAAGGAATATAGAGTATATTCCTCAATACAGTAATCTACACACATATTCAGTTACAAGTAAAAGGGCATTCCTTTCCCATAATTACCCATCCTTACCAAAGCTCCTTTCAGCTTGCTGGTCTTATCAGAAAGAGCGCGATACCTCCCCCTTGGCTCTGAGTATATCAAACCAAGCTGATGTCTCATTGGTTGGCCTAGCTTGGATCATGATTGGAGGGCTTACTCCATAAGTCGGCCCCCTTTCATGCAAATCCTTGTGACTATGCTGGCCAAGTGTGTTAATTGCATTTCCCCAGGAAGTTAGGTCCATTGCATATCCCAGCATGGCACCCTTTCAAAGGAGTAGGTGTAGAACAATGGAATTGGCTCTCCATTGTTTGCATATACAAGCCTTGGCCCACATTCTCTGCTCTTAGCAAAAGGTTAAATGAAACCCTTTTTGCCCGGCTTTCATAGATGCCAGCTAAATGAAATATATTCATTATTACAATATTTTACAGTTATTAATGGAGATTTCAAATAAACTCATAAGGCAACAGATGGCCCCTTGTGGCCAGTTGAGAATATGAGACTCGGCCACACCTAGAATAATGGTTTATGTGCAATCTCCTTTAATATTTGGCACTTTTGGCTTTACCCACTGAAATGAAATAAAACTCATTGAGAAGAAAAAAAACTTTTAAATTCTCCATCTCTACAGTTCACACTTCTGGATCCCAGTATCAGTAGTCATCACTTGTTCTGGATGTCATAAGTCCATAATAAAAATCATGAGAAACAGCACCAAAACAAAACAATAAGGAAAAAAAAAACAAAAACATGAGGATCCTTGTTCTCAACAGTCCAATAATAACAATAGTCCGATAATAACAGTACGAAAATCCATAAGGCGAGTCTGGTCCTGTTGCCCTTGCTTCTGGGACGGCCTTCACTGGTGATTCCAATTGGATACAGCATACAATAACAGCCTGGGGACCAGCTTTTCCTGGCTTTCTAAGATTATACTTTAATAATGTGGACAAAGGTAGAGAAATAAAAAACACAAGTACATTTAAGACATATGCATTCAACTGAATGCTTGTCTGGTGAGTCTGAGCCATAAGGACCTTTGATTAGAATTGCCATAGATATACTGCAACATAGTAATGAGACCCCTTTCCCAGTGACATGTATAACAATTTGAATGGTTACGCCCTTAAGCCAGGTGTCTGATTTTCATCCTCCCATCTTTCTTCCTCCATTGTCATATGCCTGCAAGTACCTCTGCCCCACCTTCTGTGGAATACCACGTTGTGTGTGTGTGTATGACTCTTCACGTGTTCAGGGGAATTTTGTTGCTATTGCAACTCACCACTAACCCCTTTTACTGGAACTGTGTTCCGTTCAACCTTGGCTGGTGCCAAACCTTTGGGCATATAGCTCCGTCCTTGGCTACCATGCGTAGATACGGTATGAGTCCTGCCTTTAGCAGGCTACAGAAGAGGTCATCACTTTAAGAGTTCTCCGTGCAGATTAGGCAGTGTCGCCTACGCAGACAAAAATAACTTAATTTCAGAATACGGATAAGTGGGATGTCATCAGTCACTAGTGGCTTCAGGATCAATCAAACTAAATTACTCTTAAGTACAGTTGTACTATACTCTCTGCTATTTGCCAATCACTATGAGTCTCACCAGTCCCAGTATATCTATATGATATTCACGCAATGCTCTTTGAACTTAGTTATGGCACGAAAAAAAAATTGATCAATGACCACATATGATGACTGCCCAATATTAGAACTGTAGAGAGGATTGTATGTCACATATATAAAGAAAATAGTCACATGACTGTTGCTAACACCCAGGTGTTATTGTCATAGTTGGTAATAGCTACAATCACATACATTTATATAACAATTATCCAATGTCGAAAGAGAGAAGAAAAACTGTTGGAACTTGGTCCATCCCCAAAATGCTATAGGGAAGCTTTAATATTCTATATCAACATTTCTAACCATTTTAAATGTTCTCCATATAATGTCCCCCTACTCCCCTCTTTTTATTTATTTATTTATTTATTTATTCATTTATTTCACCCTGGTGACACCAAACTCAAGAATCACAATAAAAAAAAAAAAAATAAATAAATTAAAATAACGGTACTATAGGAAAGAAAGAAAAATAGTAAACATTAAAAAAAAAAAAAAAAAAAAAAAAAATTAAAAATCTTTCTTCCCCCTTTGTTTTATTTTTTTATTTTTTTGTAAACAAAAAAAAAGTTACCGTTAAGAAAAAAAAAGAATAAAAATGAGAGAAAAAAAAAAATTGAATCTGTATTCTGTCAAAAAAAAAAACATTGAAACTGCCTTCAAACATTGTAGCTATTCAAAAGGCAACACCCTCTGTCGGTGGTGATTAACATATTAATTGACTCTCAGTGAAAATCTATTTGCAAGTCAATCAGGCCACAAGAACTTGTATTACAGAGAGCAGGATCTCTGTTTAAAAAAAAAAAATGTTTAAATGTTTTTCTTTTTAGAATTTAGTTGGGCCTGACTGCAATTAATTGGATTCAAGGCTTCTCCTTAAAACAAAAAAAAATAAAAATTATGTTTTAAGGTCCTCTGTGTTTCAAAGTACTTTGTCCAGTCTGGGTTCAATCATTTGTCCTTGTCTGTGTATTTCTCCTAAAATACAAAACTCAAAAATTAATAACACCTCACTGTACCTCTCTGAGAGGTTCATAATGGACTAAACTAGTAGTGGAGGATTGGAACAGACTTCCAGCTGAGATAATGCGTCCATCCACAGTAAGTACAGTCAAAAATGTACAGACACACCCACATATCTGTACTCTGACAAACAAAAAGTAAAAAAAAAAATAGGAAAACCTGGTGTGTTTGTAAGTACTTAAAGTTTAAGAAGACATCATGTAGACATAAAACCTTTACACATATTAACAGCACATGCGTCAATTTGGAAGGAAAAACAAAACACCAGACCTACTGAATCCATAAGAGGCCACAAGGTGCAAAGCAATGCATTATGTATTTTCCACGTATTAGAGTGAATGAAACTTCACTCTAAGCCACAGAAAAGGAAAAATTATCAAAACAAAATCCCTACAGTTTCTCAGAGTTATAGGGATCGAGATCTCTTATCTGTGCACAGGTTATTTATTCGCGAATACATATAAACTTGTAAAAAAAGTATTAATTTAAACTGGTACCATTATTGAGCTCATTACAAACGAGAAAAAAAAAATTATTAAAATAATCATAAACAGTACAAAGCATGCGCATTAGTGTGATCACACTTATTGATGGCTATAACACAATGGTGAGTACACCCCTACAAACAAAAATCTTTGATTACACATGAACCGTTCATACCCATGTATTCCATCACTCAGACACACCCATTTATTTAGAATGAATCCCAGACATTCTGGATAGAGCTTTGTTAATTACAAATGAATAGCTAGGCGTTTCTGGCCACTGGGAGAATATAAAGGAAAGAAGAGAGAGAAAGAAAGCCCAACACAAAGGACTGTTACACCTTACCTTTGTTAGGCGCGTATTTTACGCATATGTACAGCAACCTACAATACAGCTGCTTTATATGTACATTTATTTTCAGGAACTCACTTAACCTGAAAAAAAAACTTGTAGAAAACAGTTATTAACTCTATCCCCCTCTTTTTTTCTCTTTAACTTTATTTAAAGCAAACAATACATCATTCATATGTGTATATTGGTAAATGGTCCATAACATTTCTGTCTGGATATAGTGACACTTAAATGCCATAGAACTCTATAACATAACTTATATATTGTATTGCCACCCCGGCTTTAGTGTAGTGGTTTGTCTCTCGATGGACAAATTACTCCCTCCATTTTTCCAATTCAAGGAGTCAATAACGTTTCTTTTAAAGGATTGGAATTCTTTCACAAACTCATCCCGTTCCTTTTTAATTTGCCTAATCTCCTGCTGTAAAGCCTCATTTTCGGCTTCAATAGTTGAGGAAGGGATGTATGATTTTGCATTTTCATATTTCCTAGGCCCTTCACCCCAGCGCGGTGAGTATACTTCCACATCACGCCTCTTGGTTGTATATTGCTTGTGTTTAAATAACTTTTTCCCAGAAGACAAACAAAACTGCGAAATATGCCCCCATAACCCACACGTGTAGCACTTTACCTTTTGTAAAGTATTAAAGCATCTCTTAATAACTGGTGTGGTTTTAGGCCGAGAATATTCCATGGCTCCAACTTGATTAACCACTTTTCCTGTCTTCCTAGGAGGTCTAGGGGTATTTACAAAAGAGCTCTCACCTTTTAATGAGTTGTTGAAATTAACAACTTCTCCAGGAGGAGATAACTTCCTGTTGTCTCTTTAAATACTCAACCTGGTTGCATTACAATCTATGGTATGTGTAGATTGCACACGCTGCCCTGGGCTGGAAGATGCCTTAACCTGGCCACTAGGCCTTCTCCCATCTAAGAGCTCACAGCTCTGTTGTACATTAGTTGCTTGTGGAATGTGTTCCTTAGTTTTAATATTGCCAATGATAGCAGCCACACTCCTGGGGGTTTTTACCGGTTGAATTGGATATACATCTGAAATCCCCTCATTTCCTTTACTATCAAACCCCAAACGTGTTTGATTTCCTTCAGGAGAGGAGAGGGTCTGGATCCTACCCGTGATGGGGAACTTGTCTTGCTCCTCATTTGTGGACAGCTGGCCCCCATTGTTTAGTGGGTCTGTGACCATGGTGCATTCTCGATTTTCCTGTGGCTCAGCGATTTCTCCCATCGCCACAGGAAAAGTAGAATTAGGACCCATATCTTCACCTCCCCAGTACTTTTCATATTCCTCTGTGTCCCCTATTTTATAGGCACAAGTAGGTGCCGTAGCATTAGCATGTTCACATCTGCTAGCCCCAGCCACCTGTCCTTTGAGAATTGAAATTGTTTGTAGCAACTGTGACTCTGTTTGTGTGCACTGTGTGTGATCTATAAATTTTCCTTTCTTAGTTTCATGTAACTGATTTTGGATCACTTTATATGCACTAATTATGTGGTCCAGTTCAGTCTCCACTTTGGTTAGCATGTTTTTATATTGTACCACTTCTTTTTGAGCCAATTTGTACTTTTTAACATTTTCCTCCTGTGAGGCATTAACCATTTGATTAAGGGAAGTTAAGGTTTGTATTTGGTTATGTAAAGCTGTATTCTCCTTTTCCCTCTCTGAAATTGTAATATTTAGACTATATCTTCTAATTGCTGTATTTTAGCATTCATAGCCATGCAAGCCGAATACATGCCTGCTACAGCTAAACCTTTGAGCTTTTTATCCTTTTTGGTTGTTTTAAATTGTTCTTCAAATAACTCTTGGACATAGGCCCAAGGCGAACCTTGTAATCTAGCATCACATGCAAATTCATTGCTCTTATATTTAAGAGTATAACTTGCTACAAACTTTTCTAGAGAGGACATGGCTGCCATTATCAACAAATAATATGCACAATTTGTAAGCTAGATTAAGTTAAATGTTCCCCTGTACTATACAGTCACTATAGAAGTAGGGACAAAACAATAAACAGAAACTCAAATAGAATAAAAATTCTGAAAATACAGTAAAGTGTAGAAAATAAAAGATATTTTCAGCTCTCAATAACACAATCTTTCAGCTTAGTGGAGACACACTCACTAGCCTGTAGCCTACATACAATAGACTGTAGTTTACCTTGTCTGAGCCTACACCCGCAAAACAATAGACCCGTGGGATACAAGGAACAAAACACCAGACCTATAGGAACAATAGTAAGGCCACCAGGATCAAATAGGGTGGGTAGCCCTCTAGGTTTACAATAGAAAGGTAAACACAGCCGTGTTTACACCAATGTTAAACCAAATTCAGTTTAAAAAAAAATAAAAAATCTACCACAAACTCAGATTATCAAATAATTTTGGATAGGGTTTATCCTTAACAAAAAAAAATGTCAAGGTATAATACAGTATGCTAGAGGCACCTTATACCCTATAATAATAATCTTTATCAAATATTAGCTTCAGTAACAAGACGTCCACCATTTTGTACTTTAACTCACGCCAATGAAAATATTACTGCTTGTAAATTCTCACAGCTAAAAACAAACAAACAAATAAACCAAACTACTCTCTTGTAGCTCATTTCCAATGTCCTACACACAATACTATGCCTTTAGTGGACACACCATTTAAATTAAAAACAAAAATCTGTTGAACCTTTTCAACAAAACTAAGACCACCCTTAATCGGTGTCTTTTCAATGAAACACATGTGCTCACCATACAGCACAGTTAGATAGAGAGCAATGAAGCTTGGTGAGCCCAAAAGAAACAAAAAAAAAAATAAATAAATAAAATAAAATAAAAAATTTTCCCGCTCTGTATTTCCTCCCCATTACATTTATCCGGATTATAATGGTACATCCAAAGTACTTTTTTCAAGTATAATTACGGGATATTAAGCAAAACAAAATATGTGGTGTATCCTCCCTCCTTTTTAGAGTTCATCTAATACCCACTAATAAAACAAACAATTACCTATATTTTTCCCTAGATAAAATTGTTGTGACCTCCAATTTCCGGGACAAACTGACTCAGTTTAAATTCCCCCCAATGACCTTAATCTGCCTTACACAAATCTCGGTATTATATTAAATACTTTCAGTCTTGTAATCTACTTCAGTGGTCGCCATCTGTTACCCTGAAAAATCTATATTTAAGATTTTTCATATCTCATAGATATGAGGTGGGTTAAATAAGAGTTCTTTTCGATGAAGAGTGAAAGCTTAAAATATAATAACATTTATTAGGAAGCAGTTGAAAGTCTAGCTAATACACAATCATCTATCTATCGCCTTACACCAAGGCAGAAAATATTAGGTTGAAATAAAGTATTTACATGAAGGAATATAGAGTATATTCCTCAATACAGTAATCTACACACATATTCAGTTACAAGTAAAAGGGCATTCCTTTCCCATAATTACCCATCCTTACCAAAGCTCCTTTCAGCTTGCTGGTCTTATCAGAAAGAGCGCGATACCTCCCCCTTGACTCTGAGTATATCAAACCAAGCTGATGTCTCATTGGTTGGCCTAGCTTGGATCATGATTGGAGGGCTTACTCCATAAGTCGGCCCCCTTTCATGCAAATCCTTGTGACTATGCTGGCCAAGTGTGTTAATTGCATTTCCCCAGGAAGTTAGGTCCATTGCATATCCCAGCATGGCACCCTTTCAAAGGAGTAGGTGTAGAACAATGGAATTGGCTCTCCATTGTTTGCATATACAAGCCTTGGCCCACATTCTCTGCTCTTAGCAAAAGCTTAAATGAAACCCTTTTTGCCCGGCTTTCATAGATGCCAGCTAAATGAAATATATTCATTATTACAATATTTTACAGTTATTAATGGAGATTTCAAATAAACTCATAAGGCAACAATTGTGTACTGTGTACAACACCAGAAAAGTAGTAGCAACTGCACTAGAGGTGAACGATATTGTGTACACCACCAGAAGTCTAATAGCAGCTATGGGTGCACTGTATGTATTGTGTACACCACCAGAAAAGTAGTAGAAACTACACTAGGGGTGCACGGTACTGTATACACCAATAGAAGTGTAATAACAACTATGGGTGCATTGTATGTATTGTGTACACCACCAGAAAAGTAGTAGAAACTACACTAGGGGTGCACGGTACTGTATACACCACCAGAAGTCTAATAGCAACTATGGGTGCACTGTATGTATTGTGTACTGCGTACACCACCAGAAAAGTAGTAGCAACTGCACTGGGGTGCACGGTGCTGTGTACATCAACAGAAGTGTAATAACAACTATGGGTGCACTGTATGTATTGTGTACACCAGGAATGGCATATATATATATATATATATATATATATATATATATATATACACGAGACTGTCTGTGTATATATATACAGGGCTTTTTTTCAGGGGGAACTTGGTGGAACTCAGTTCCACCACCTCTGGCTCAGGCCCTTTGGTGCCTGCTCACCACAATCACTTAATCACTTAACAATCACGTAAACAGAGAAGTCCGGTTTCTGTGTTTACAAGTGACAGCTCTGTACTCTGTATGTAATGCAATCTTGGTATTTAATGCCCCTTTAAGACCCTCCTACTGTTTTCATGAAATTTGATTGAACACACCCACTATTTGATGTGATTTGGAGGGTGTGTGTAGGGGGAGGGGTTTTGTGGGGCCGTGGTTAAGTTCCAGCACCTATTGTTTGAGGAAAAAAAGCCCTGCGCATATATATATATATTAAATACATTGCAGCTAATTGAATAACCTGCCTGCTTGAAGTATATTAGAAAAAGTACACCAGGAATGGCCTGCTGTCAGATATAGCTAAACTGGATGCAGTGGATATATATATATATATATATATATATATATATAATATATATATTAAATACACTGCTGAATAACCTGCCTGCCTGCCTGCTCTAAATGATACTCCCTCTCCGTCCACGCCAACAACACACTATACGGGGCTGAGGTGCAGGCAGCCTTATATAGTGTGGGGCGTGGACTTAGTCCCCCTGAGCCATGATTGGCCTGAAGGGCCTGGTATGGAATTTGGGGGGACCACCACGCATTTTTTAAAAATAAATTTTGGTTCAGAGTTTTCCTGTGGGGGAATCGCATGCCGTTTTTATCAATGAACTTTAATGTGTATTGCCGGGGCCGACAATTCATTATAGCCGCGAGTACTTTTAAATGACTTTTTTCCTTTAGAAATGTGATTTTTCTCTCGGACTGTTCTAAACACGGGAAACATGCACCACTTTACAGGCATACTATAGACACCCCCCAGGTACGAAATTTAAAGGAATATTACACTTTTATTGTTTAATTGTTTAGTTGTATTAAAACACTGCTCCCGAAAAAACGGCCGGTTTTAAAACTTTTTTTTGCATTGATACATGTTCCCTGGGGCAGGACCCAGGTCCCCAAACACTTTTTATGACAATACCATGCATATAAGCCTTTAAAATTAGCATTTTTGATTGCTCCCATAGAATTTTAAAGAGTGTTCCGTGGCTTTCGAATTTGCTGCGTACACCCCAAATTGTTCGCTATTTGGCGAACAGGCAAACACCCGATGTTCAAGTCGAACTTACGTTCAACTCAAACATCTGGCTCATCCCTAAGGGTGAGTAGGTGAGTATGCGATCACTCATCCAAAATGCCAGGGGGGTCCCCTTGTGCTTTGCCGGGGGACCACCCTGGCAAAGCACCTTGTCCTCATGTTGATGAGGACATGGGCCTCTTTCTCATATCTGTGGCACAGTAGTTGTGGGAGTCAGCAATGGTTTACTGTCTCCCTGGTGCCAGGGTTTTGCATGTGCTTGATAAATTACTGGGAGGGGCTGGGCATGAACCAGCTGTCTTGGTCCATGTTGGGACTAATGAGAGAATGCATGGAAGATGAAGGCTCCTTAAAGCGGAGCTCCACCTTAAACAAAAATATTAAAAGCCAGCAGCTACAAATACTGCAGCTGCTGACTTTTAATAAATGGACACTTACCTGTCCCAGGGTCCAGAGATGTCGGCAGCCGAAGCCGATCGATCGCTCGTCTCTTGGCTGCCCCCGCCACCATCCTCAGTCAGGGATTAAGGAAGTGAAGCATTGCAGCTTCACTGCTCGGTTCCCTACTGCGCATGCACGAGCGGCGCTGCGCCTCTACACTGGTCCCCATTGTGTTGTGGGAACTGTGTGTTTCCCACAACACAATGGGGGGCGGGCATTTGTGGCTAGCTGTGGCTAGCTATGCCCGGAAGTGGGTGCAGATAGCTGTATTATACGATGAGCGGAAGTTCCACTTTAGGGTGGAACTCCGCTTTAAGAATGAGTTTAAAGAACTAGGCTGCAAGTTGAAGGGAAGGACCTCCAAGGCTATTTTCTCTGGAATATTGCCTATGCCTTGCACAACACAGGAAAGGCAGGGGGAGACTAAGGGCTTGAATGCATGTCTAAAGACCTGGTGTAAGAAGGAAGGATTTGAGTTTCTAGAGCACTGGGCTGACTTTTCATTGATGTACTACCTATATGTTAAAGATGGTTTTCACCTAAATGGAAGGGGGTCTGCTGTGCTGGGGAGAGGTTTATGTAAAGGCTGGATGAGTATATATACTAGGACTGAGGGGGAGGATGAATTAGAATATAATGGTGTAAGCAGGTCAGACCCTAATGGTGGGTGGAATGGGGGAGGATGGGGGAGGGCTATGGCAGGTGAAAAGAAGGTCCCCATGTTACAAACAACCACTGGAAATTATAGTACTATTTATATTTCAAAGAATATGCAAACCACAAGTCCAGAATGCGACAATTAAATGGTTTGTTCAGAAATACCAGAAGTCTACAAAGCAAAATAGGTTAGTTGGAATGATTTAATTGGTTCTGATGAATCTTAGCTTCATTCTTCACATGATTGGGCTATTAATATTCCTGGCTATGCTGTCTTTTGGACAGCCAGGGTAAAAAGAAAAGGTGGTGGTGTCTGTCTTTAAATGAGAAGTGATCTCAAAGTGAGTGTGAAAGAAGACTTTGTTGATGGAGAGTGTGATGGTGCTGAAGCATTATGGGTGGAACTGAAAACAGATGTGCATACTTCGAAGTTAAATTATATGTGAACCCTAACTTTGTAAAACAGCCCATTCAGTTTAAAATAGAAATATAAGGCAAAACATTTGTGCATAGATATAAAAAATATCATGAATA
Organism: Aquarana catesbeiana; assembly: GCF_042186555.1. Classification (NCBI taxonomy): domain Eukaryota; kingdom Metazoa; phylum Chordata; class Amphibia; order Anura; family Ranidae; genus Aquarana; species Aquarana catesbeiana. The sequence continues at coordinate 109,948,313 of NC_133325.1, read as the reverse complement.
CCCTTTCCCCTTTTTAACAAGTGATCACATACCGTTTGTTCTCAGCTGCATAAAGGGCGATACGGGAGGAGAAACAGCACCCAGTGAATGGCTGTGCGGGGGGGTTGGCATGTCAGCACAACTCTGATCATTGGAGGAGAACAGGCTAAGCACAGCTAGATAACTAACCATACTGTGTTTGTATGCCTAGTGTGCTCAGTCTTTAATAGGAAAGCAGAGGAATTGGCAGGAACACCAGGTATTTCAGACAAAGGAAACAATACAAATAGAACAGGATACTTTTTCATACACTTACATGGTACAGCAGGCACATATCTGGAATATGAAATGTTGGGTTAACATCTTCTTAAGTATTGGTGTTTGTTACATGCCACCCAGTAGAGCTAGAGACTCTATTCCTTGCACAGATAGAAAGGACTGAAAGGTCTACAACAGTGATAATCCTGGGGGATTTTACCTGCCCTGAAACTGACTGGAGAAATGGCACTGCTGGAATAGTAAAAGGGCAAAAATCTATAAACCTATTACAAGACAATTCATGGTACAGTTTATAGAGGCCCCAACTAGAAATTATGCTCTACTGGACCTGTTATTCTTAAGCCATGTGGAGTTTATTACTAATGTTCATACAAGGTAACATTTGGGCAGCAGTGACCATAACATGATTTCATTTACTATAAGCTGTGAACAACAAACACATACTGGAAAGATAAAATCACTTAATTTTAAGAGGGTACATTTTAAATATTTGTATACTGTATATTGTGCAGATGTGCCACTTCACAGGCAGGTTTGGGACTTTCCCAGGCATGTTATTTAACCAGTTCAGCCCCGGAAGATTTTACCCCCTTCCTGACCAGAGCACTTTTTGCAATTCGGCACTGCGTCGCTTTAACTGACGCAGTCAGTTTGCAAGGTCGTGCGACATTGCACCCAAACAAAATTGACGTCCTTTTTTCCCACAAATAGAGCTTTCTTTTGGTGGTATTTGATCACCTCTGCGATTTTTATTTTTTGCGCTATAAATAAATAGAGCGACAATTTTGAAAAAAATGCATTTTTTTAAACTTCTTGCTATAATAAATATCCCCCAAAAATATATATAAAAAAAACAATTTTTTTACTCAGTTTAGACCGATATGTATTCTTCTACATATTTTTCGTAAAAAAAATCATATATATAAGCGTATATTGATTGGTTTACACAAAAGTTATAGCGTCTACAAAATAGAGAATAGTTTTATGGCATTTTTATTTTAAACTTTTTTTTATTAGTAATGGTGGCGATCTGCGATTTTTATCTGGACTGCAACATTATGGCGGACACATCGAAACTTTTGACACTATTTTGGGACCATTGTCATTTATACAGCGATCAGTGCTAAAAAAATGCACTGATTACTGTTTAAATGACACTGGCAGTGAGTTAACCACTAGGGGGCGATGAAGGGGTAAAGTGTGTCCTAGGGAGTGATTCTAACTGTGGGGGGGATGGGCTTCAAGTCACATGACAGAGATCACCACTCCCGATGACAGATAGCGGTGATCTCTGTCATGACACTAGGCAGAATGGGGAAATGCCTTGTTTACATAGCCACTTCCTCATTCTGAGGCTCCATGACACGATCGTTGGGAGACCGGCAGACATCGAGTCCACCGGTCCCACAGGCACAGTCACGGGCTATGCGCATGCCTGCTATCCCAGGCTCTTAAAGGGGACGTACAGGAACACCCATTTGCCCAGCGCTGCCATTGTGCCGACATATATCGGTGTGCAGCGGTCGGCAAGTGGTTAAAGGAATTTTGCATTTTTAATGTTGCTGTTAAAGCATTATTAAAACTGCTGCTCTCCTCCAAATTACATTTTAAATTTTTTTTGGGGGGGTTGGTATGTCCCCCGGGGCAGTGCCCAGAAACCCTTGCTATTTGTTTGACAATCCCTTGACTATTAGCTTAGAAAATGCTGTTTATTGTTTTTGAACATTCGCTTAAATTGAGGTCAGTAAGGTTCAGATTTGGCACCCGAACTACAGTAATTTTTGCCAGACCTGCCTTGAACTAAACCCAGGTATGTTTGGATCATTCCTAATATTGGCAGGAAAAATGGAGAACAGAAAACAGAAACAAAAAGAAAAGTTGTTGCCAATAGTGATCAATCAAAATGTATCTTTTGTTACCAAAGGCAATAATTTTATTTTTGCTTCTCTTCTTTGCTTTTTTATTATAATTACATTTTTAACTTGCCTTCTTCCACGATAATTATTTAGCTAACATGACTAAAGTTTATACAAACTACTGTAATTTGTCATGCTGCTACACTCTTTATTTTTGTGTTATGTCTTTGTTTTGTTACAATTAAGCAGCACGTTTAACGCATCTCAGCAATTAATGGATCAATATGTAAATAATAAAAGGAAACCCTTTCAAGTTAATTAACTCACACCACTCTAATTTGCAAAAACATAATTATTATGCTGTTATAGGTTTATTTACATAATACATTAATCTAGGTGTACTCCTTTTCCTTTTTTTTAGCAAATAAATGAGGACCTTGCAAACCTTTAAAGAGGTCACTAAAAATAGATACATTTTTAATCTTGGGGCAGCCTTAAATGGGCTTTTGCAGTGAAAAATTGCAGAGTATTTATGATGTGCAATGTACAGCAATCCATAGCAGGCAGATTTCCAGTAACCAAAGGCAATGAAAGATTGCTTTGGATACGTGCATTTTTTACAGTGCTATTTATTAAACCTTCAGGGTGAGTTCATTAGAAAAAAAATATCCATTTCATTCAATAAAATGGTTCAAGAAGCAAAGTACAAGGTGCAAAATGCTCTACCCAGAGCAGCCAATCAGAATCCATCTTGTACTAATGTGGAATCTGTAAAGTTGATGGCTTTTGTTACTTTATAGTTTGCCTTCCATTGGATATTGAATAAATCCAATCATAATGTGATATATTCCTGCTTTGTCTGTGTCACCAATGCTATTAGTGGCACTGAGAACCTCATACTTTGCATGGAGTGAGTTTCTAATAATTCCATGTAATTTCATGTAGTTTAGTGAGAATGCAGGCTTGTCACAAATCAGCGTCTTGTCAAGGAACAGCTTCACCTCCTCTACCTCCATAATTATGTTATAGGTTTTCCCTTCACAAAAAGTGGATACTGACAAGCCAGATATACTGCCTATACAACATGAAAGCGCAATAGCTCATCAGGGAGATACAGGTAGGAATCAAAGAAGTTGGTTAGGATTAAAATAGGGACTCTACACTTGTAAGTAAAGGAGAAGTTTCTGCATTTGTGTGCACTCTACTTCATGAGCACCACCAGTGTCTCTCCCTCTAGAATACCTGGCATATGTCAAGTCCCTTGCTTCCTTACCCTTCACCAGAGCTCATGACCTTTTCCACACACAGAAGACAGGGCTTTAACTTGCTTGCCCTACTTCTGAGCTTGTATTCACTGTCTAGGCCTAGAAGAAGAGGCTTACATGATTATTATGGCAAAGCCAGGCCCCAGCAATGTCATTTGGGGATTGTGTATGACATGAGAAGTGCATATACTGACAACAACATATATTGTCAGTAATTGGCAGCAGGTGGATCGGAGCAGTGGTAGTGTAGCAGGTGCTTACTAGGGGTGGGTGAATGGTTCAGCCCAAGCATGAGTTTGGGCCAAACATTTGCCTGTTCGGCCATTCGCCAAACACCCAAATTTGCTGGGTGTTCACCGGGTGTTCTCCCCGACGAAAACACCTGCAATGCACTGAGCACTGCACAGTGCATTCTGCACCCTGATTGGGCAAAGCCTTGCCCAATCAGGGCACAGTGTAGGCTGATTGTTAAGGAGCGTGGCTGGGAAGCTGGCTGCGGCATCCTTAACAACCAATGAGTCATCAGCTGTCAATGGGCTTCCCTGCTGACAGCTGAAGAATAAAAAAAGTATTGGTTAAAAAATAAAAAAATGGCATGGGGTCCCTCCCAGTCCATATCAGGTCCTTTGGGTCTGGTATGGATTTGGAATGGAACGCCACAGCAATTTTTTTTTTTTAAATGGCGTGAGGTCCCCCTCCAAAATCCATACCAGATCTTATTATGTAGCCTGGGAGGTCAGGAAAGGGGGTGCCCCCCCTCCTGAACCATATCAGGCCACATGCCCTCAAAATGAGGGGGTGGGTGCTTTGGGGCAGGGTCCCCCCCACCCCAAGGCACATTTTTCCCATGTTGATGGGGATAAAGGCCCGATTCCCACAACCATAGTTGTGGGGGTCTACGGGCAGGGGCTTATTGGAATCTGGAAGTCCCCTTTAACAAGCGCATGCAAATAGGAATTTGCGAGTGACAACTAGACATGCCTTTACTCGCTAATGTATTCGCGCACATGCGTGTGTGAATTAGCGTGAGTGTGCGTGAATACTTGCTGCCTTCTTGTCTATTTAAACTGGCTCCATAGACCAGAAGATTGCTGTGTGGTCATCAGCTTCTACCATCTGTGACCTAATCCTGTGCTTTTTGCTGTGTTTACCCGGCCTGTTTGACTCTGCTTGTTCCTGATACCTTATTGCTGACCCGGCTTGTGACCTGTATCTGCCTTTTGCCTACTCTTCCGGTGCCTTCTCTGCTTGCCTGATACTGACCCTGGCTTAGCCCTGACTCGTCTCTGGATCCGATTCTGTACCTCTACTGCTTGGCCGTTACCAACTTCTGCCTGCCTGACCACCAGAGACCCTACATCCACCTGCACACCAGCTTGGTTGCTGCCTGTTGTCCTGCACCTGTTGCTGTGTACCTGCACCTGCCAGTCCACCAGTCTGCAAGCTGTTCTGAACCTGTTGGCGTGTATCCGCATCTACCAGTCCATGAGCCTGCCCGCTGCTTGGCATCTGCTGAGAGTACCTTCCATCCAGGCACTCGTGCCACTCCTTGCCCTCTTGCCCCCTGTTTTCTTTGTGTGTTAGTTGGGTATTTATAGGGGAGGTGATCAACTAGAAAAATGTGCCAGTGGAGGGTATCATCCCTATAGTAAACATATTACAACAAAAGGTAGGTAGTAGGATTGTAAATACCCCTCCAGTGATTACACAAGTACACTTATGTAAGAAAAAATATGTAGCTATTTGTCAAGATGAGGAACTAGGGTCAATGTGTTTCACAGAAATGACTGCTTCTCCAGGACCTCCTAAATGTACATGATCACACAAGTGGATTCTAAGAACAAAATATAAATATGAATATAATTTTCAAAACATCAAAAAATAATTACATTTATTGATAATAATCATTGGGTCAGGGAAAGAAACAAAATACCTATCCCCAAGGAGAGACTGAGAGCGGGAGAGAGAAAGCAATATATCTAAATGTGATACCTTTTTTGGAGATTTCAATATATATATACTTTTCATGCTTCTTGTAACTAGACCATGCAGTATACAGAGATGTACTGGTGGAATATCCAGTGAGGTATAGTCTCGCCGGCCCATGGGAGAAATATCACCCCCAGAGTAGAGCTCTACACAAAATGTAAAAAATAAGGAACAAATGAAAGTAGCTGGCTAAAAGTGTGAGCAATTATGTGAATATAAAAGGGAGTGCCCTCAACATGTAAAAAAAAAAAAAAAAAAAAAGAAGAAGTAATTATTTTTAATCAATATAATTGTAGTGTAAACTGGTAAAAACAAATAAAAATCCAAAATGCATGTGATGAAGTGATGGTGTAACCAGTTATATACAGTAATATGTTCTCTAGATCAGTGCTCTACAAAAATATAATATAATGTCTATGGCATTCAGGCTGTCTTATAAGTAAATTATGACAATTAGCTGGAGTTTGTGAGTAGTTCTATTAGTGTGATAAGGAGTGTCTTCAATATGTGAATTTGAAGTATTACAGTGTAGTGCAATAAAACTACATCAGCTGTGAGGTTCAAAATAAACAAAATTGATTTCAAAATATGTGGTTATTATAAATAGTGAAAGCAAGTGAACCAGTGGCGTCACTAGGGTTGGTGTCACCTGGTGCGGTAAAACATGGTGTCACCCCCCTCATGTCTAGGCTGCCCAGCACCCTGCATGTAGCGCACGGTCATGGGACGCACCCCAAACCGGCCCCTGTAAATTATAGTGTAGGGTGATATAGTGGCAGGTTAGGGTAGTATAGGGTGGTATAGTGGCAGGTTGGGGTGGTATAGGGCAGGTTGTTGTGGTATATTGGAAGGTATGGGTGATATATTGGCAGATTGGGGTGGTACAGGGCAGGTTGGAGTGGTAAAAGGCAAGTTGGGGTGGTACAGGGCAGATTGGAGTGGTAAAATGGCAAGTTGGGGTGGTACAGGGCAGGTTGGGATGGCACAGGGCAGGTTGGGATGGCACAGGGCAGGTTGGAGTGGCATAGGGCAGGTTGGGGTGGCTCAGGGCAGGTTGGAGTGGCACAGGACAAGTTGGGGTGGTACAGGGCAGGTTAGGGTGGCACGGGGCAGGTTGGAGTGGTATAGGGTAGGTTGGGGTGGTATAGGGCAGGTTAGGGTGGTACAAGGCAGGTTGGGGTGGTATAGGGCAGGTTGGGGTGGCACAGGGCAGGTTGAAGTGGTATAGGGCAGGTTGGGGTGGCACAGGGCAGGTTGGGGTGGTACAGGGCAGGTTGAAGTGGTATAGGGCAGATGGGGTGGCACAGGGCAGGTTGAAGTGGTATAGGGCAGGTTGGGGTGGCACAGGGCAGGTTGAAATGGCACAGGACAAGTTGGGGTGGTACAGGGCAGGTTAGGGTGGCACAGGGCAGGTTGGAGTAGTATAGGGCAGGTTGTGGTGGTATATTGGCAGATTGGGGTGGTACAGGGCAGGTTGCGGTGGTACAGGGCAGGTTGGAGTGGTAAAAGGCAAGTTGGGGTGGTACAGGGCAGGTTGGAGTGGTAAAAGGCAAGTTGGGGTGGTACAGGGCAGGTTGGGATGGCACAGGGCAGGTTGGAGCGTTACAGGGCAGGTTGGAGTGGCATAGGGCAGGTTGGGGTTCCTCAGGGCAGGTTGGAGTGGCACAGGACAAGTTGGGGTGGTACAGGGCAGGTTAGGGTGGCACAGGGCAGGTTAGGGTGGCACAGGGCAGGTTGGGGTGGTATAGGGCAGGTTGGGGTGGTACAAGGCAGGTTGGGGTGGTATAGGGGAGGTTGGAGTGGCACAGGACAAGTTGGGGTGGTACAGGGCAGGTTGGAGTGGTATAGGGCAGGTTGAAGTGGTATAGGGCAGGTTGAAGTGGCACAGGGCAGGTTGGGGTGGTACAGGGCAGGTTGAAGTGGTATAGGGCAGGTTGGGGTGGCACAGGGCAGGTTGGGGTGGTACAGGGCAGGTTAAAGTGGTATAGGGCAGGTTGGGGTGGCACAGGGCAGGTTGGGGTGGTACAGAGCAGGTTGAAGTGGTATAGAGCAGGTTGGGGTGGCACAGGGCAGGTTGGGGTGGTACAGAGCAGGTTGTAGTGGTATAGGGCAGGTTGGGGTGGTACAGAGCAGGTTGAAGTGGTATAGGGCAGATGGGGTGGCACAGGGCAGGTTGAAGTGGTATAGGGCAGGTTGGGGTGGCACAGGGCAGGTTGAAATGGCACAGGACAAGTTGGGGTGGTACAGGGCAGGTTAGGGTGGCACATGGCAGGTTGGAGTGCAATAGGGCAGGTTGGGGTGGCACAGGGCAGGTTGGAGTAGCACAGGGCAGGTTGGGGTGGCACAGGGCATGTTGGGGTGGTATAGGGCAGGTGTGGGTAACACAGGTCAGGTTGGGGTGGTATAGAGCAGGTTTGGATGACTGGCGCAGGGCAGGTTGGGGTAGTATAGAGCAGGTTGGGTGTCACAGGGCAGGTTAGGACTCTATGCAGTGAGAGTGTGCTGTGCAGTAACTTACAGCATGCCTCATTCCTGCAGATGAACTTCGGGATCAGCCAGTGTGAAGAGGTCTGTGGAAGGAGTGGAGGAGGCGGCGCGGCCACACCCACAGCTCCGCCCACTATCTCCTTCAGCTGCGGGATCAGCCAGTGTGAAGGGGTCTGTGGGAGGAGTGGAGGGAGTGGAGGAGGCGGCGCGGCCACACCCCCAGCTCCGCCCACTATCTCCTTCAGCTGCGGGATCAGCCAGTGTGAAGGGGTCTGTGGGAGGAGTGGAGGGAGTGGAGGAGGTGACGCGGCCACACCCCCAGCTCCGCCCACTATCTCCTTCAGCTGCGGGATCAGCCAGTGTGAAGGAGTCTGTGGGAGGAGTGGAGGAGGCGGCGTGGCCACCCCCCCCAGCTCCGCCCACCAACTTCGGCTGCCTCGGAGATATTGGAGATCTCCGAGTGACAGCTTAACCTGAAGGGGGAGTGTTATAGGCAGCTTCCCCCGCACTGCTGGATGCCCTGCTCGCACCGCTCCGAGGCAATCTATAGTAGTGTTTAGCGGCGGCCCCGGTGTCACCCCTCTGGTGGGTGACCACCCCCATAGCAACGCCTCTGAAGTGAACGCAAATGAAAGCAAACAATCTAAATAAGAGTGATAAAGTCACAATGAAACCAGCTAAAATATATAGTCTCTAGATAGGTGCTCTGTATGGATGGAATGTAGTATAAATAGCAATCTGGCCTCCTTACCTTTATACAGAAAGACCCCAGAGTTTTCACATGGTGCAGTAGTAGGAGGAGCAAGCCTGGTTTGGAATAAAATGCCTGCCTGTATAAATACCCCACCTGAGTCAATGAACAACTTTTGAGGCTGCCCCCCAAAGGGCCTGGTATGGACTGGGGGGCCCTACACCGTTTGTTTAAACATTTTTCTATTGCAATGCTGGGCAATGCCGGCATTCTTTTCCTTACATTCATCTGTCAGTGGGGAAGCCACTGGTTGTTATGGTTGTTAAGGACATAGGCAGCTGGCTTCCCGGCCCGCTGCTTAACAACCAGCTATTTCTTCAGTAGATAATGAATCGAAGAGCTCTGGGTGGCTGCACTGCCATGAAAAAAAGCACCTTTATTTAATTAAAATGTTGCAGGTCACATCAAAGTGGACATATAGGACAAAAAGCAGCTAACGCGTTTCACATCAATGGATGCTTACTCATAGCTAAGGAACAGTCATCACAACTGAGGTATATAAAGGGAGGGGATTGATCAAAAACATGTATAACACCTGGAGATAAAACACTTAATCAAGCGGACAAAAACCACACCTCTCAGAATCCATACAAGTTGTGATAACCTGTGAATGCCCAATTACAATGAAAAACAAACAAAACATTAGAGAAAAGTGAGTTTAAAAAAAAAATATATGCATTCGTGAATTTTCATGAAATGAAATAACATGGAATACAATCATGCAAAACTGAGCAGTCATGAAATAATGACACGATGTAGCAATACATAGAAAATACATGGAAAAAATGAAAAACAAATAATAAAAGTAAAAAACAAACATATAAATTGTTTTGTTTATAGTAAATGGTGTCATTGTAGCAGACATGATCTAAACCCCTATAAAAATAGAAGAGTAAAGTCTTTTAAAGGTACGTCCGTCAAATGAAACACCATTAAATATCATAACATCAGACATGCTAGGTGATATTATTCTTCATGAGCCCAAAACACCATACACCAGACAAATATTCAAAAACCCTAAATAATATGGAACTAACACTAGAGCATGACGGAACGGGATTGCCAGAGATCATCGGAAGACCGATAAAATCTGTGGCAGCCATTCCCAAATCAAGTGTCCAGAAACCATGATTAAACTATATCTCAATTAAACTGAGGGATATGCTGGAGTACGGGGAGGGACAAAAAGATCGAACAAATAACCAATGTGTGCTCTGGTATTTAAAAAGACAAAGACATATAAAATGTGCACATATATGTCCCCAAAAGGTAATGATACCCCAGGAACAAAAAAATATGTTCATGGATTATGAGTCATGATCAATGAGATGCAGCTCGAAAACCAAGAAAAAAAGTTACAAAAAGCTACAAGAAGGAGGAACTGACAAAGTAACATACGAAAAAACCCCATAATCAAGAGGACCAAAATAGAAAAGGGACAAACAACCAAAACACTAGGTTTGAAGAGTCCGTATATATGAAAAAAGTCACTGGAGAATTACGGGTTAAATATTGGAAAACCAGGCTTCAGCATTACAAAGCGGGTAGTCTCGCTTCGCATGCTGCAAAGTTGAATTACAAAAAAGCCAAATGCCTAGAGTATCTATATCATAATACACCATAGCAGGGATCCATATATGTAAAAAATGCCACTAAAGAGACTACAGACTGTATATTGGAAAGTCAAACTGCAGCATTACGGGGCGGAAAGTCTCACTTCGCATACTGCAGGCTTCAACTGCAGAGAGAAGACCAATGCCTGACAGGCTTAAATCACAAATGAACCTAATTCCTAAGGTGTCTTTATAATGCCGTGTATGTAAAAAATGCTACTAGAGAAGCTACAGACTGTGTATTAGAGGGCCAGATTGCAGCATTACTGAGCAGGGAGTCTCACTTCGCATTCTGCAGGCTTCAAATGCAGAGAAAAGGCCAATACCTGGCAGGCAACCAGCTATTTCTTCACACAGAATTTTAATTGGTCGATCGTTTTATGACCGATTTGAATTCTAATCGTTCTAAAACGTTGGAATTTGTTATAAAATTTATAAATGAAATTAATTTTAAAGAAAAGGAAAAAAAATTTAATGACAACGAAACTAAACTAAACAAATTCTGAAACCAGACTAAACAAATTCGAAAACGAAATTAGTAACATAACAAATCTATGCGAAATTAAACAAAATTTTCCGTTCTGCACATGGTAGTTAGCACAGAGCAGAGGGTTGGTTTACAATTTTTTTGGATAGGTTTTACTTAAAGTTGTAAAGTCAAAAGTTTGTTTACCTTAAAGCAGTGGTCATCAACACTGTCCTCAGGGCTCACTAACAGGCCAGCTTTGAAAGATAACTGAAACACATCACAGGTGATATCATTTGCTGCTCAGTGATTGCAGTATTCTAGTCTGCATCTCCCCAAGGTGATACATAAAACCTGGCCTACTAGTGGGCCCTGAGGACAGGGTTGATGACCACTGCCTTAAAGCATTCTCTGTATTAAGGTATAAATTGTTTACTTCTACCCATCCCCATCCCTAAACACTTGCCTGACTCCTATCACCTCTCTAGTGCTGTCTTGGCTGCAGCACCGCTCCCCTCACTTCCTGCTTTCACAGGAGGCACTGAAACAGAGGAGACACTATAGAGTCTTCTGGAGAGAGCATCCTCATCTCTGTTTCTGGCCCTGGGGCAGTACCTCAAACTAAACTGGGACCTGAACAGGAAAGCTAGCCACCACTGTCCAATTGTGTCTAGCTTGATGTGATGTGAACATAAATTAGTGGATTATAGTCTGTTTTGACCACAAAGTCAGCACCATACAAGTAGTCTCAGAACTTGTCTACTGCTGCCTACTTTAATGCCAAAAACTCTAACTTGTGAGTGGGGTAATTTCGTTCTGCAGGGGTCAGGCTCCTGCTTTCATAGGCCACCGGGCGTAGATGCCCATCATATTCTTTCCTTATATCAATGTGTAGTTCATGGGGCTTTGAGGGATTGGTGCAAGTTAAGACTGGAGCGTTAGTCAATCTCCTTTTCAGCTGAACGAATGCCCATACATTATGTTCAGTCCACTGTTCTCGAATAGACTCTTGCCGTATTCTAAGCCCCTTACTGAGTTTGAAGGGTTTCGGTACAGCCCCATCATCATCTTCATTCTTAGGTCAAACAATTTCAGCGAACCCTTCGACAAACTTTGGGTAGTAAGTGCAAAATACCAAAAAATACCTTAACTCCATGACAACGTTTGGTCTAGGCCAGGAAATGACTGCTTTCACTTTTTTAAGGTCAGGGACGAACCCTTCAGTCGAGGCAACATGTCCCAGGTAGCTAAATGAGGTTTGGTAGAATTGGCACTTTTCCAATGACAGCTTTAGCCTTTTCATGAAGCCTCTGCAGTACCTTTTCCAGTTACTCTTCATGTTCTTCAACAGTTTTCCTAAAGACGATGATGTTGTCAGGATATACCAGTACTTCAGTCAGGTTCATGTCCCCTTTAATGCCTTCCATCAACCATTGAAAAGTTACACAAGCTTCAGACAGCCTTGAAGCATTCTGTTAAATTCAAACTATTCCAGTGGGCAGATGAAGGAGGTCTTCTCTTGGTCATTTGGGTGAGGGAAATTTGATAAGACCCACTCTTCAAATCTATCACACTGAACCATCTCGCCCCTGACAAGCACTGCAGAGTATTCTCTATTTGTGGTGTGGTGTATTGATCAGGGATCATTCTCCAATTAAGTGTCCGATAATCGCTGCACTTTCTGATCAAGCCATTCTTCTTCCTCACCACTACTATAGGGTTCTTAACCCCTGGATTATGCCTGCTTACGTCAGTTTAGTCAGTTACTCCAAAAGGTCTGCCAAGTTGCTTAATGGCATTCCTGGGGCTCTTTCCCTGAAAGGTTTATCTTCCATGAGTCAAATTCTATGTTGAGCACTTTTAGCGTACCCTACTTCGTAATCTTTCTTAGAGAATATCTTCCTCCATTCCAGGTTCTCAACCCTCTTATTCCCCTTGGGTGATAACGGGGACTACTGGAGGGAAGAGTTACCTCCTCATGTTTCTTTAGCAACTCCCCCAACTAGACCCAGCAGGGGTAATTTACTAAAACTGGTGCAGCTGTACATAGTAACAAATCAGCTTCTAGCTTCAGCTTGTTCAAGCTTTGGCAATAAAACCTGGAAGCTGATTGGCTACCATGCACAGCTGCATCAGATTTTGAGTGCACCAGTTTTAGTAAATCCCCCCCCTTGGGTTCTACTGTTTGGGCTGTGTTCACGTGCGCCCAAGCAGCATCCTAGGCTTCAGCTTGACTGGAACATAAGTGTTTTTTTTGTGATGGGAACTTTCCCATGGCTTCGATACAGGGCACTACTTCAGGGATCAGCTCCATCCCTGCGTCCTCTCCCTGGGAATCAGCTTCAGGGATGACAAAAGGTCCTAGTTAATCCCAGGTTAGCTTGATGAACAAGCTACTTCCCCAGATTGCAGCACTCTTTCTTCCAGTGTTCAGATCTTCCCTTCCCCCTCCCAGATATTCCCTACCCCTTCCATCATGGTCTTCTACTCCTGCAGGACACATTGGCCTGGCATAATCGGGGATAAACCGCTTCAGCAGGGGAACCACTCTTCATGACTATAGGGATGGGCAGCCTTCTTATGAGGCAGTGGCGTTGCTATGGGGGTGCGAGGGGTGCGGCCCGCACCGGGTGACACCGGGACCGCTGCTAAACACTACTATAGCTTGCAGCGGAGCGGTGCGAGCAGGGCATCCAGCAGTGCGGGTGAAGCTTCCTATAACACTCCCCCTTCAGGTTAAGCTGTCACTCGGGGATCTCCAATATCTCCCGAGGCAGCCAAAGTTGGTGGGCGGAGCTGGGGGTGTGGCCGCACCGCCTCCTCCACTCCTCCCACAGACCCATTCCCACTGGCTGATCCCACGGCTGAAGGAGTTGGAGGCCAGGACACAGCAGACCTGCCCAAGCCTTCATCTGCAGGCATGAGGCATGCTGTAAGTTACTGCACAGCACACTCTCACTGCATAGAGTCCTAACCTGCCCTGTGCCACCCCAACCTGCTCTATACTACCCCAACCTGCCCTGTGCCACCCCAACCTGCCCTGTACCACCCCAACTTGTCCTGTGCCACTCCAACCTGCCCTGTGTCACCCCAACCTGCCATATACAACTCCAACCTGCCCTGTACCACCCCAACCTGCCCTGTGCCACTCCAACCTGCCCTGAACCACCCCAACCTGCTCTATACCATCCACACCTGCCCTGTGCCACCCACACCTGCCCTATAACACCCCAACCTGCCCTATACCACCCCAACCTGCCCTGTACCACCCCAACATGCCTTGTGCCACCCCGACATGCCCTGTGCTACTCCAACTTGCCCTGTGCCACCCCAACCTGCCCTATGCCACTCCAACCTGCTTTGCACCTGGGATGGAAAGGACACAAGTGTATTGAATGTTTCTGTTTCTTTAACTATAGAGGGGCCAAAGGTCAAGCTGACTGGAAGATATCCACTGTATGGGAACTTCTGCGTGCTGAGTAATACCCCAGATTTCCAGATCTTCCAACTTAAGCAATGGTATGTGTTTCAGATTCTTGTCTTAGAAGTCTCGAATAATAGTGTCACTTGAGCCATCAGTGTGGTGACTTTTTCCTTCTTTGGAGGCAGCTTGTTAGGAATGACTGGTTCCTGATTCTTCTTGTCTATCAGAGCCTCTTCTTCTCTTATCTCCTTCACCAAATAGGTGTAGTTCTGGATCCCTTGAAGCGAAGTTTCAGCACTATAGGGTGGTTCAGGTGAGAGTGGTCTAATTAAACTTTGTCTGCCTCCCGTGGGTCTATTCCCTTTCCCTGTAGAATTTGATGTAAGCTCTTGTTTAGTCAGGTTTAAAACTCAGAGTTTTTCCCCTTTGCGCTGATAGGTGTGCTCAAACTTATACATCAAGTCAGGTAGTTTTCCTACTTGTCCAAACACAGCAAGCAAAACCTCAATATAATCAGTGGCTGTACATCTGGTTTTACCAATTTTGGATTACGAATCACTTCGGGCCCTTGAGACTCCTGCTAATTCTTTGCTTTTTTAGAGCCTCAGGAATGTCCCACTCTCCTAGTGCTTGTGTGGACTGGTCTATCCATGTCTTGAAATCCTCTTCTCTGGATGAAACTTGGGACTTCACTGAGAAGAACTGTAACTTACTATACCCATGATCGATGGGGCTAGGCCTGTTTTTCTGACAAAGTTCTCAACAAGCTTTCCTACATCAATGAAGAAAGAGGCAGGAGGCAATTGTTCAAATAGGGCCAATTGCTTCTGCCCCTACAGGAGTCTGGCTGTGTAAACAAAGAGGCCCGGGGATAGTTTAAAAAAAAAATGATGTAGGGTTCCCCCCATAATTACCAGGTTCTTCAGATCAGATGTGAATTTTATGAGGGAACCCACGTGATAAAAAAAGGTGTGGCATCTCCACAAATTCTATATCAGACCCTTCAAGTTTAGTATGGATTTTAATGGGGAAGCTCATGCAAAAATCAAGAAATAAAAGCATGTAGTTCCCACTCAAAAATCCACACCAAAAACCTATCCGAGCATGTAGTGTGACAGGCAAGGAAATAGAGGGTGAGTAGGGATGAGCCGAACACCCCCCGGTTCGGTTTGCAGCAGAACATGCGAACAGGCAAAAAATTTGTTCGAACACGCGAACACCGTTTAGTCTATGGGATACGAACATGAGAAATCAAAAGTGCTAATTTTAAAGGCTTATATGTAAGTTATTGTCTTAAAAAGTGTTTGAGTACCTGGGTCCTGGCCCAGGGGACATGTATCAATGCAAAAAAAAGTTTTAAAAACTGCCGTTTTTTCAGGAGCAGTGATTTTAATAATGCTTAAAGTGAAACAATAAAAGTGAAATATTCCTTTAAATTTCGTACCTGGGGGGTGTCTATAGTATGCCTGTGAATTGGCACATGTTTCCCATGTGTAGAACAGTCCGAGAGCAAAATTACATTTCTAAAGGAGAAAAAGTCATTTAAAAGTACTCGCGGCTAGGGATGAGCCGAACACCCCCCTGTTTGGTTTGCACCAGAACTTGCGAACAGGCAAAACATTTGTACGAACACGCGAACACTGTTAAAGTCTATGGGACACGAACATGAATAATCAAAAGTGCTCATTTTAAAGGCTTATTTGCAAGTTATTGTCATAAAAAGTGTTTGGGGACCTGGTTCCTGCCCCAGGGGACATGGATCAATGCAAATAAAGTTTTAAAAATGGATGTTTTTTTGGGAGCAGTGATTTTAATAGTGCTTAAAGTGAAACATAAAAAGTGTAATATCCCTTTAAATTTCGTACCTGGGGGGTGTCTATAGTATGCCTGTAAAGGGGCGCATGTTTCCCGTGTTTAGAACAGTCTGACAGCAAAATGACATTTCAAAGGAAAAAAATCACTTAAAACTACTTGCGGCTATTAATGAATTGCCGGTCCGACAACACACATAAAAGTTTATTGATAAAAACGGCATGGGAATTCCCCACAGGGGAACCCCGAACCAAAATTTAAAAAAAAAAATGACGTGGGGGGGGTCCCCCTAAGTTCCAAACCAGGCCTTCCAGGTCTGGTATGGATATTAAGGGGAACCCCGGCCAAAATTTTTTTTTTAAATGGCGTGGGGTCCCCCTCAAAATCTATACCAGACCCTTCAGGTCTGGTATGGATTTTAAGGGGAACCCCGCGCCAAAATGAAAAAAAAAAAACGGCGTGGGGTCCCCCCAAAAATCCATACCAGACCCTTATCTGAGCACGCAACCTGGCAGGCCACAGGAAAAGAGGGGGGACGAGAGAGCGCCCCCCCTCCTGAACCGTACCAGGCCACATGCCCTCAACATTGGGAGGGTGCTTTGGGGTAGCCCCTCAAAACACCTTGTCCCCATGTTGATGGGGCCAAGGGCCTCATCCCCACAACCCTTGGCCGGTGGTTGTGGGGGTCTGCGGGCAGGGGGGCTTATCGGAATCTGGAAGCCCCCTTTAACAAGGGGACCCCCAGATCCCGGCCCTCCCCCCTGTGTGAAATGGTAAGGGGGTACAAAAGAACCCCTACCATTTCACAAAAAAACTGTCAAAAATGTTAAAAATGACCATAGACAGTTTTTGACAACTCTTTTATTTAAATGCTTCTTCTTTCTTCTATCTTCTATCTTCTTTCTTTTATCTTCTATCTTCCTTCGGTATCTTCCTCCATCTTCTTCTTCTTCTTGTTCTTCTGGTTCTACTGGTTCTTCCTCCGCTGTTTTCGTCCGGCATCTTCCTCCGTGGCGTCTTCTTATCCTCTTCTCCTCGGGCCACTCTGCATTCATGATGGCATGGAGGGAGGCTCCCGCTGTGTGACGCTTCTCTCTTCATCTTTTTCTCTTCATCTTTTTCTCTTCATCTTTTTCTCTTCATCTTCTTCTCTTCATTTTCTTGTCTTCATCTTCTTTTCGGGCCGCTCCGCATCCATGATGGCATGGAGGGAGGCTCCCACTGTGTGACACTTCTCCTCTTCTGACGGTTCTTAAATAACGGGGGGGGCACCTGGTGACCCCGCCCCCCCTCTGACGCATGGGGACTTGACGGGGACTTCCCAGGGACTTCCCTGTGGCATTCCCCGTGACGTCAGAAGGGGGCGGGGTTATGTAACGTGTGACCCCGCCCCCTCTGGTATTTTTGGGGGGACCCCACGCCATTTTTAAAAAAATTTTGGCGTGGGGTTTGAAGTAGAATAGTAAAGTATCGAACCAGGCAGAACTTCAGCAATGCAGGTTTATTAACAGCTGATAACATACAGGTTTATGTTCAAAGTATTACAAAATACAGATCTAATTTATACAGTTTCTTACAATGCAAGCATATTAGATATAAATATTCTTATCCTCTAACCAAATTTAAACAATTGTGAATTGTTCTCACCTTGAACCAGAATGGGTCTTTACTGCCAATTCTTGGGAACCTCTCACCTGATAGGGACCAGCCGATCTGCCGGTGGTCTGGTCCCCTCACAGAGTTCTGGGTTCCAGCTCGACCAAGTTCTTGAGGGAAATTCACCTGAGACCACATTCTGGAACAAGTTAAGAAGTCTTCTCTGACTCGTACGAGGAGACAAGTTATGGACAGATACTTGCCCATTGGTTCTGACCTCTATGACCCGTGCAATAGGGCAGCATACATAGAGTTCAGCCTTATGAGCTCCTATCTGACTTGTCCGAGGGGACAAGTTAGGACAGATACTTGCCCATTGGTTCTGACCTCTATGACCCGTGCAATAGGGCAGCATACATAGAGTTCAGCCTTATGAGCTCCTATCTGACTTGTCTGTCTAACAATTGTAGAGCTTGCATTTATATACCCTTTTACAAGTCTTATCTTAACATATCTCTTACATATGATTGGTTGCTAAGATCTACGTCAAAGTAACCAACCATAAATCTGACACCTGTTCTACAACCAGATAAACTTAATTATTCCCAAAATTCCTATATGTTCATTAAAGTGATTTATAACTGTTTTTGTCCAATTAAAAACACCTGTATAGAGACAGTCTGGCACCCAGCTGTGTTATCAAACTCTCCTTATCTTGATAAGATTTAACTAGCTTCAAGGATTTGCAGATTTACAACTTTGAGAAAATTAACTTTCAATAACCCCACCAGATGTTTTATATGTTTCACTATATGCATGTATTTTAACAGTTTTAATGAGGGCACAAGCAGACCTTTGTTTGACCCTGTCAAACTTAATTAATGTTCTGTACATAACTTTCCTGTATTCCACCTAATTATTTTAACCACCTGTTTTCTTATCTGTCTGAGACAATTCTATATTACTTGAATCTATTCTAATGAACTTTCACCCAGTAGACTATCTTAATACATTTTCGAGAACACCTGTGTACAAGTACTTGTCATAAAGCAAAGGTCATTTAAATTTCAACACTTAAAAATGAAGACTTTCTAAATCTGGAAAATACAGTATACATTTTTAAAGATTAATAATTGTTGCTTTACTTATTGAATAATAATATTGATAAAACCACTACTATATAATAATATAAATAATAATAATAATTATCAATAAAATATATGCAAATCAATATATATAATATGAAATACATTGGCTAATATGAGATTCCACAACATTTCCCCCCTGTTGAGGCATAAGCCTCACAGCAATTACAGTACATATCACCCACCATGCTCTTCAGAGACCCCATGCACCCAACACTGATCACATAAATTGTCCAAAAAAAATAAAAATAAATCAGTCCAAAAAATAAAAAATAAATAAATCAGTCCAATAAAAAACACACTGCATCTTCTTCTGTAGTTGCAAAGTCCTTCTCCATATGTGGCACGGAAAACATAGTTGTCAGTCTCAGTGGCATTGTGATCATTCTTGCCACAAACTTCTTGCAACAGGCAACAGTTACTCAGCAACAGCACATCAAGGATAACAGGGAAGAGGAACAATCCGTTCAGCTAGTGAATGAAAGCCAAGTATGTGGTTCCAAGAAGCATTCAGCAGACTCAGTCCCATAAGGCTCTGCCTTTTCCTGCATAGGTCTTTTCAGCTTAGCCAAGTACTTGATGTTTTTTGGAGAGATCTCCTTCTTCATCATCAGTTGCTGGTCCAGTATCATAGCACAAGCTGCTTTGGATGCTGTAAGACACAAGTTCAGTGCATACCTGTTCTGCAAAGGTACAAGTCTCAGATGTTCCAGTTCCTCCTTTTATGCATGAAATCCTTCCTTTGTACTAATTAACATTTGTAACAAGTTGCATCATGTCTTCTGCGATCACCCGATATTTGTCTGGATATAAAATACACTTCAAAAATATAGTTATAAAAAATAAAAATTAAAATAAAGTCAGTGTCAGGATACAATAGGTCTCTGGCAAGCGCTTCAGGGCAACCTACAAAGCAATGGCTCCTCCACTCTCATCTTATCTAATAACTTAATTTAGTGTGTTCCTTTTACTTCTACAACATCCGCTAAAATAATATAAATATATCTATATAGTTTTATCATAATACAATACTCTTACAATATTAATAATAATTATTATTATAAATCCCTTTAAGTACATGTTTTCAGTACAAAGTATTTTATATAAACTATTCTTTTACATTTCCTAACCTATACTATTTCCCATACAATAATTGTAAATTCTTATAATTTCTTAACCTTGACTCCACCTTTCAGTCACTATTACCCTGGTCATGTCATACTGTCAATATAGTCAGTCCAGATATTTCATTAGTTTTAATTTTGAAGTCTTCCCACAAAGTTTGCTAAACCCAAAACCATTTCACTTTTTGTCCATTTCTGCACATACTATACTGTATAACAGTCAGCATGGGTCTCTTCTGTCAGTCACTGCTGTACTGTCTAAGTCAGTAGCCTACCTCTCCTATGTCTTAAAACATGAATTATAAAACAAAATCATGACAAATATCATAACATATCCTATAGAGCATCAATAGCATACAGTCTTTAGCGATAATGTCATACTCATTACATTACACCTCCCCACTTTTTTTTTTTTTTTTTCCAAAAAATGATAAACTATTTGTTTATAATGATTGAACATTTACTCAAAGTGGAACTCTACTCACAAAAATGTGATAAAATAAGGTTCATTAGCAAGAAAAATACATTCCACATTAATTATTATGCTACCATTTTACTGAAGCCCAGAACCTTTGAGCAGCAGTAGAATTTCAGGCTGTCAGCAAACTGGCCTCTAGATTTTAATCAGTGCAAAAAATAGAGCACAACTGAGCCTGTGTAGAGCAGGGTGGAACAGTGGATTTTAAACAGTATAGGCACTTATTTTTTACTGTGCTTCATAGCTACACCTGCAAAAAGGGTTAGCCTCAAGTGATCCAGCAGGAATTAATTATCTGACCAAAGTTTCACCTTAAGGTGTTCACAATATTAATACTTATAACATATATAACAAACAAAACAACAGTAAGTCCCTACATACAAAGTATCACATATAATTAATTAGAATTGTCCATTACTGAAATACTTCCAATGTCTTTGTCTGCAACAGTCTCTTGTATGTATTCCACTTGCACTTATGTGAATAACACTCTTGGTAATCTCAGTCAGACTTTGACTACTATAGAAATGGAAAATGTCACTGTCACAAATGTGGATTTAAACGGAAACTTGAATTGTGAATTCTTCCACTTCCTTTTATGATCTTTAATGTACTTGCAGTCATCAAGGGTTACTGACATACATTCCTTTAGTGGCTTTGATTGGAACAAGAGATCACATCTAAAACAAGGATCTGTTTAGAAACAAAACTACACCAATTTGGTTAATTATTTTAAACACATGAACATTTTATCTCCCACTGTACAGCATGAAGTCTAAGCAACTATGATCTGCCTCTAGAACGCCTAAATTTAGTGACAAATCTATCCAAAGTTTCATATGGCCCAGCAAAGTGTATTTAATTTGGTCTACAACAGCCCATACAACCTATCCACCAATGAATATGAGTGTGGACACAAGGTTCTATCGTCTATGCCAAGCATAGAGCAAAATGGAACTGATTTTTCATAAAAAATGGGTACAATTATCTGATATCAGTGCTGTATACACTCCAATCCTGGGAAAAATTTCCCACATCAGACACTTAGCTGTTGTCTCATACATTTGCATGACCATTTGAAAAACTTTGATTTACTTTAAAAAGGAGCATACATTTATTAAAGTATATCTATATCTACAGCTTTGTTCTTTCATTGCAATAAAGTCTATATACAGGCACACAAAATAGACTTTGAAGAACTACATTTTGTGAAACTACATTGTGATTGTTCATAATTAAAAAGAAATCAAAATAAAATTACATGGTCACTTGCACAGTCTGTTAAATCTAAAGAGGTTAAGAAAATGTGCATTACTATGTCCCTTCCTTAAGAATAATTATATACAAATTTTATTGTTAATTAGATCATATTAATGCAGAGTGACCCTAATAAAAAAAAAACTGACTTTGCCACCTGTAGTAGCATAACTAGGAACTTGAATAATAAAAAAAATCAAAAAGGAGTGAAATTTTACAAAGTATAACTTTACATATGAAAACGTGCTGGCTGCTCCTGGAATAAAGAAACAAATTATTTATTTAAGCAAACTAATAATCAACCTGATGATTACTAAATATTGTAATCAGGTAGGACAAAATAAGTTATAGCCAATACCAATAAGGGACCTTGCTCACCAGAGCTTACAAGCTAAGATTAAAAATTAAGACTCTAATTATCTAATTCACCCCCCTGTATGTGCTACATATAGCACATATAATAAGATGGTAGCACTGTTGTTACCATGCATCACTCTTCACTATTCTTTTTAGAAAATAATAAACAAATATAAATTTGGAGTTCCCTTGTACCAAATAAATAAATCCCATTACTATCTTTGTGATTACTACTAAGTAGGCAAATATATAAAGATGACAGTATACATAATACTGTACAATAAGATAGGGACATGACAAAATAAACAACAAAAGCTACAAGGGAGAATAAGCACCCTACTTACAAGAGTGATACACTAAAAATAAAATGCACCTTTCACTACTACAGTCCATAATATAAAAGACAAAATGCCTATTATAATCTACAGTTTATATTCTAATAAAAAATCAACAAATGTTTAAGAATAAGAACGTATTCTGAGATTTTATTTATTTTCTGGTCAGCTCATCCAGTTTCTGTCTAAAGGCACCAGACATAACTCCCCTAAACGTGCCCCTTTCGTCTCAGTACAGAGCACTGAGATGAGCTGTCACAAAAAGTGATTTAATGCTTTTGCACATAAGCTCCTAAACACATACTGAAAAAAAAAAATACAGTATTTCGTCCAACCTGTAAAACCTACAACTGTAAAATCTGTTAAGCATGACATTAATTACATTAGCGGCATTGAATTTATCTACAGATTTTTTCCTTCCAGAAGCAGTATGCTGGATACAAAAAAAATATGGGTGAATTTTGTATCGTAAATTACTTAAAACAAACAACTTTCTTTTTTCTACAGTTTAAATAACTTCTAACTCCCTCAGCTCATTCATGGTGCTAACTAGCTGAGGTACATATTCAAAAGAATGTAATAAAATAAATAAATAAATAAATAAAAAATAAAAAATGAATCGTGCCTTCCACACACACCCTCAATCACTGCCAATAACATTTAGAACTTTGACGCTAAAGTCAATCAGTCACCATAGATTTATCAATCCCTAGCCTCTCAACGAAAGACATACAATCATTCACATAGGGATTCATTTTACACCTCATACAAAAAAAAAAACAAAAAAACAAAACACACACACACACACATTTAACTCATATAAATATAAAACCTCCTAACAAATACTAATAACACGTGTCACAAAATCAAAGGTATGACACAGAAAGTTCTAATTGTATTTGTATGGAAGATACATACCATTTCCATATTCGTCATACACTATGCAGAATTTAGCATCAGTTGCATACTTCTTACAATTTACTCATAGAACTAACACACAGGGTCCTTCCACACGAACGTTTTTACAACCACTACAGACTTATTCTAACCTAATTTGGGAGATGATCAGTCTCCCTCACACATATAATATTCTCTAACAGTCTACAAAGATTACAAAGAAATTAACTTACATTTGTGAACATTCATTAACAAAATGTCATTATCTTCTGTTTTCTATATAGCAATACACAGTCACTCCACCTAGCAAAGTATGCATACACATGAACACAAATTCCTGACTATATATAAATATTCAAATATTCACAGAATTATTAAAACTGACAGGTTGGTTAGTAATTACTTATGGACAGCAGTGCTCAGAGTAAAGCCAATAGGCACCGTACGCGCATACGTCTCCTTACCAAAACGCTTGTCTCAAGACAAAAAAAAACGCCAAGCCCTGCTTGCCAAGGTGATCAGGAATGTCTCAACCTGATCTTAACTCAGTTAGTACACAGACCGTTATAACAGATACATATAAACACATACACTTATAGCACAAAGACGATACATACCTTTTAACTTTGTTAACAAATGGAGCTCCAAAACCTTTACCTTATTTACCTGTCAGGACTTACCTCTCCTGACATTTCTAAACTCATGAGTATTATTTTACACCACAATTTTTATGTTTAATATTATACAAAACAAAGGTACCTTTTTCTACTAGTAGCTACATATCAGTACTGTTTTTGTTTTTAACTTAGGCTTTCCAGGGGTCTGATAACCCCAAAGCCTCCTCCAGATTGATTGCCAATCCAGGATACCAACATGCATGTACATTTAGGCAACTCAAGAACCTCTTCCAAACTGGACTTACCAGTCTAGGATACCAATTCTTCTAGAACTCTTGTAGGGCTAGCATACCAATCGAAAGTAAACCTCTTCTAGACCGATTTACTCAGTCTACGATACCAACATGCATGTTAAAGGTAGGTTCTCCAGGGGTCAAAACATTTACCCCAGAACCTCATCCAGACCTCTTATAGGTCTAGGATACCAATCAAAATAAACCTCTTCTAGACCGATTTACTCAGTCTAGGATACCAACATGCATGTTAAAGGTAGGTTCTCCAGGGGTCAAAACATTCACCCCAAAACCTCGTCCAGACCTCTTGTAGGTCTAGGATACCAATCAAAATATACCTCTTCTAGACCGATTTATTCAGTCTAGGATACCAACATGCATGTTAAAGGTAGGTTCTCCAGGGGTAAAAACATTTACCCCAAAACCTCGTCCAGACCTTTTGTAGGTCTAGGATACCAATCAAAATATACCTCTTCTAGACTGATTTATTCAGTCTAGGATACCAACATGCATGTTAAAGGTAGGTTCACACAGAGAGTAGCTAGCCTTCTACAGGGGTACCCCTTTGGAAAAATTTTTTCTTTTTTTTTTTTTTTACCCAGGGTATTTCATCCTGTACAATGCATTTTAAGGCATTCACAGTTGAGAAAACTCAACCTACCATCACAAAGATCTGCCTGGTGGACAGCGATACCCCAACAACAACTACCTGCCCCTCCTAGCGCTAGCAAAACACGGCACAACACAATGCAGAACTAATAATAGGTGTCTGCTAACCTGATATATTGCGCAATATTGTGTTGAGCTCAGTGCCTCACCAGAATGGAGTTAGGCAAGATCGGAGTTGAGGTTATGCTGTCCCCATACGGGCCACCAAATGAAGTAGAATAGTAAAGTATCGAACCAGGCAGAACTTCAGCAATGCAGGTTTATTAACAGCTGATAACATACAGGTTTATGTTCAAAGTATTACAAAATACAGATCTAATTTATACAGTTTCTTACAATGCAAGTATATTAGATATAAATATTCTTATCCTCTAACCAAATTTAAACAATTGTGAATTGTTCTCACCTTGAACCAGAATGGGTCTTTACTGCCAATTCTTGGGAACCTCTCACCTGATAGGGACCAGCCGATCTGCCGGTGGTCTGGTCCCCTCACAGAGTTCTGGGTTCCAGCTCGACCAAGTTCTTGAGGGAAATTCACCTGAGACCACATTCTGGAACAAGTTAAGAAGTCTTCTCTGACTCGTACGAGGAGACAAGTTATGGACAGATACTTGCCCATTGGTTCTGACCTCTATGACCCGTGCAATAGGGCAGCATACATAGAGTTCAGCCTTATGAGCTCCTATATGACTTGTCCGAGGGGACAAGTTAGGACAGATACTTGCCCATTGGTTCTGACCTCTATGACCCGTGCAATAGGGCAGCATACATAGAGTTCAGCCTTATGAGCTCCTATCTGACTTGTCTGTCTAACAATTGTGGAGCTTGCATTTATATACCCTTTTACAAGTCTTATCTTAACATATCTCTTACATATGATTGGTTGCTAAGATCTACGTCAAAGTAACCAACCATAAATCTGACACCTGTTCTACAACCAGATAAACTTAATTATTCCCAAAATTCCTATATGTTCATTAAAGTGATTTATAACTGTTTTTGTCCAATTAAAAACACCTGTATAGAGACAGTCTGGCACCCAGCTGTGTTATCAAACTCTCCTT
Source organism: Aquarana catesbeiana (assembly GCF_042186555.1). NCBI lineage: Eukaryota > Metazoa > Chordata > Amphibia > Anura > Ranidae > Aquarana > Aquarana catesbeiana. The sequence continues at coordinate 109,922,557 of NC_133325.1, read as the reverse complement.
ATCTTGATAAGATTTAACTAGCTTCAAGGATTTGCAGATTTACAACTTTGAGAAAATTAACTTTCAATAACCCCACCAGATGATTTATATGTTTCACTATATGCATGTATTTTAACAGTTTTAATGAGGGCACAAGCAGACCTTTGTTTGACCCTGTCAAACTTAATTAATGTTCTGTACATAACTTTCCTGTATTCCACCTAATTATTTTAACCACCTGTTTTCTTATCTGAGACAATTCTATATTACTTGAATCTATTCTAATGAACTTTCACCCAGTAGACTATCTTAATACATTTTCGAGAACACCTGTGTACAAGTACTTGTCATAAAGCAGAGGTCATTTAAAGTTCAACACTTAAAAATGAAGACTTTCTAAATCTGGAAAATACAGTATACATTTTTAAAGATTAATAATTGTTGCTTTACTTATTGAATAATAATATTGATAAAAACACTACTATATAATAATATAAATAATAATAATAATTATCAATAAAATATATGCAAATCAATATATATAATATGAAATACATTGGCTAATATGAGATTCCACAACAGGTTCCCCTGAAAATCCATACCAGACCTGAAGGGTCTGGTATGGATTTTCAGGGGGACCCCCAAGCCATTTTTTAAAAATTTTGGTGCGGGATTCCCCTTAATATCCATACCAGACCTGAAGGGCCTGGTATGGAATTTGGGGGGACCCCCACGCATTTTTAAAAAAATTTTGGTTCGGGGTTCTCCTGTGGGGGAATCCCATACCATTTTTATCAATAAACTTTTATGTGTTTTGCCGGGACCGACAATTCATTATAGCCGCGAGTACTTTTAAATGACTTTTTTTCCTTTAGAAATGTGATTTTGCTCTCGGACTGTTCTAAACACGGGAAACATGCACCAATTTACAGGCATACTATAGACACCCCCCAGGTACAAAATTTAAAGGAATATTACACTTTTATTGTTTCACTTTAAACATTAATAAAATCACTGCTCCTGAAAAAACGTCCGTTTTTAAAACATTTTTTTGCATTGATACATGTCCCCTGGGGCAGGACCCAGGTCCCCAAACACTTTTTATGACAATACCATGCATATAAGCCTTTAAAATTAGTACTTTTGATTTCTCCCATAGACTTTTAAAGGGTATTCCATGGCTTTCGAATTTGCTGCATACACCACAAATTGTTCGCTATTTGGCGAACAGGCGAACACCTGATCTGGCTTATCCCTAAGGGTGAGTATGCGGTCACTTATCCAAAATGCCAGACGGGGTCCCCTTGTGCTTTGCAGGGGACCACCCTGGCAAAGCACCTTGTCCTCATGTTGATGAGGACATGGGCCTCTTTCCCACATCTGTGGCACAGTAGTTGTGGGAGTCAGCAATGGTTTACTGTCTCCCTGGTGCCAGGGTTTTGCATGTGCTTGATAAATTACTGGGAGGGGCTGGGCATGATCCAGCTGTCTTGGTCCATGTTGGGACTAATGAGAGAATGCATGGAAGATGGAGGCTTCTTAAGAATGAGTTTAAAGAACTAGGCTGCAAGTTGAAGGGAAGGACCTCCAAGACTATATTCTCTGGAATATTGCCTATGCCTTGCACAACACAGGAAAGGCAGGGGGAGATTAAGGACTTGAATACATGTCTAAAGACCTGGTGTAAGAAGGAAGGATTTGAGTTTCTAGAGCACTGGGCTGACTTTTCATTGATAGATGAGTATATAAACTAGGACTGAGGGGGAGGGTGAATTAGAATATAATGGTGTAAGCAGGTCAGACCCCAATGGTGGGTGAAATGGGGGAGGATGGGGGAGGGCTATGGCAGGTGATAAGAAGGTCCCCATGTTACAAACAACCACTGGAAATTATAGTTTTATTTGTATTCCAAAGAGTATGCAAACCACAAGTCCAAAATGTGACAATTAATTAAACGGTTTGTTCACCAATACCAGAAGTCTGCCAAGCAAAATAAGTTAGTTGGAATGATTTAATTGGTTCTGATGAATCTTAGCTTCATTCTTCACATGATTGGGCTATTAATATTCCTGGCTTTGCTGTCTTTTGGACAGCCAGGGTAAAAAGAAAAGGTGGTGGTGTCTGTCTTTATATGAGAAGTGATCTCAAAGTGAGTGTGAAAGAAGACTTTGTTGATGGAGAGTGTGATGGTGCTGAAGCATTATGGGTGGAACTGAATACGGGTGTGCATACTTCGAAGTTAAATTATACGTGAACCCTAACCTAGTAAAACAGTCCATTCAGTTTAAAATAGAAATATAAGGCAAAACGTTTGTGCATAGATATTAAAAACATTATGATTACCCTTTCCCACTTTTTAACAAGTGATCACATACCCTTTGTTCTCAGCTGCATAAGGGGTGCTATGGAAGGAGAAACAGCACCCAGTGAATGGCTGTGAGGGGGGGGGGGGTTGGCATGCCAGTGCAAGTCTGATCATTGGAGAACAGGCTGAGTTCTAAGCACAGCTAGATAACTAACCATACTGTGTTTGCATGCCTGGTGTGCTCAGTCTTTAATAGGAAAGCAGAGGAACTGGCAGGAACATCAGGTATTTCAGACAAAGGAAACAATACAAATAGAACAGGATACTTTTTCATACACTTACATGGTACAGCAGGCACATATCCGGAGAATATGAAATGTTGGATTAACATCTTCTTAAGTATTGGTGTTTGTTACAGGCCACCCAGTAGAGCTAGAGACTATATTCCTTGCACAGATAGAAAGGACTGAAAGGTCTACAACAGTGATAATCCTGGGGGATTTTAACTGCCCTGAAACTGACTGGAGTAATGGCACTGCAGAAATAGTAAAAGGGCAAAAATCTATAAACCTATTACAAGACAATTCATGGTACAGTTTATAGAGGCCCCAACTAGAAATTATGCTCTACTGGACCTGTTATTCTCAAACCATGTGGAGTTTATTACTAATGTTCATACAAGGTAACATTTGGGCAGCAGTGACCATAACATGATTTCATTTACTATAAGCTGTGAACAACAAACACATACTGGAAAGATAAAATCACTTAATTTTAAGAGGGTACATTTTAAATATTTGTATACTGTATATTGTACAGATGTGCCACTTCGCAGGCAGGTTTGGGACATCCCCCAGGCATGTTATTTAACCGGTTCAGCCCTGGAAGATTTTACCCCCTTCCTGACCAGAGCACTTTTTGCAATTTGGCACTGTGTCGCTTTAACTGACGCAGTCAGTTTGCACGGTTGTGAGACGTTGCACCCAAACAAAATTGACGTCCTTTTTTCTCACAAATAGAGCTTTCTTTTGGTGGTATTTGATCACCTCTGCGGTTTTTATTTTTTGTGCTATAAACAAATAAAGAGCGTAAATTAAAAAAAAAAAAAATGCATTATTTTTTTACTTTTTACTATAATAAATATCCCCCAAAAATATATAAAAAAAAAATTTTTTTGCTCAGTTTAGGCCGATATGTATTATTCTACATATTTTTGGTAAAAAAAATCATATATATAAGCGTATATTGATTGGTTTGCGCAAAAGTTATAGCATCTACAATATAGGGAATAGTTTTATGGTATTTTTATTTTAAACTTTTTTTTATTAGTAATGGTGGCAATCTGCGATTTTTATCTGGACTGCGACATTATGGCGGACACATCGGAAACTTTTGACACTATTTTGGGACCATTGTCATTTATACAGCGATCAGTGCTAAAAAAATGCTCTGATTACTGTGTAAATGACACTGGCAGTGAAGGGGTTAACCACTAGGGGGCGATGAAGGGGTAAAGTGTGTCCTAGGGAGTGATTCTAACTGTGGGGGGGATGGACTTCAAGTCACATGACAGAGATCACCACTCCCGATGACAGGTAGCGGTGATCTCTGTCATGACACTAGGCAGAATGGGGAAATGCCTTGTTTACATAGGCACTTCCCCGTTCTGAGGCTCCGTGACACAATCGCCGGGAGACCGCTGGACATCGGTCCCGCAGGCACGGTCACGCTGTACGCGGCGGGCTACGCATGCGCCTGCTATCCCAGGCTCTTAAAGGGGACATACAGGTATGCCCATTTTCTCAGCGCTGCCATTGTGCCGGCGTATATCGGAGTGCAGCGGTCGGCAAGTGGTTAAAGGAATTTAGCATTTTTATTGTTGCTGTTAAAGCATTATTAAAACTGCTGCTCTCCTCCAAATTACATTTTAAAATTTTTTGGGGGGGGGGTTGGTATGTTCCCCGGGGCAGTGCCCAGACACCCTTGCTATTTGTTTGACAATCCCTTGACTATTAGCTTAGAAAATGCTGTTTATTGTTTTTTAACATTCGCTTAAATTGAGGTCAGTAAGGTTCAGATTTGGCACCCGAACTACAGTACTTTTTGCCAGACCTGCCTTGAACTAAACCCAGGTACGTTCGTATCATTCCTAATATTGGCAGGAAAAATGGAGAACAGAAACCAGAAACAAAAAGAAAAGTTTTTGCCAATAGTGATCAATCAAAATGTATCTTTTGTTACCAAAGGCAATAATTTTATTTTTGCTTCTCTTCTTTGCTTTTTTATTATAATTAAGTTTTTAACTTGCCTTCTTCCACAATAATTATTTAGCTAACATGACTAAAGTTTATACAAAAGACAGTAACGGACAGAAAGAGTCAGGGGCTTCCAAGTATGTCAGTAAGTGCTTCTGGTATAAAGAACCATACTAGTAAAGGGCCAGGAGGAGCCGGGAAAGAAACAGAGGCCCCCGTTACTATAACACCCCCTACAGAAAGAGAGCCATCGCTAAAAGACATTCTTGTGGCAATTAATACATGCAAACTCTCCCTGGGTGAACTAGGAGATCAAATGAAGGAGATCAAGGAGGAACTAGTGCTGGTGCGACAGGAGCTCAGAAAAACAGCAGAAAGAGTAACGGAAGCGGAGAAAAGAATAAGTCTGTTAGAAGATGATGTGTACCCTATGAAACAAGAAATCAAAGTCTGGAAAGAGAGAATAGATAATCTGACGAGAAAATTTGATGAAATGGAAAACAGATTTCGTAGGGACAATGTGAGGGTGGTGGGATTGCCTGAAAGGAGCGAAGGCCCGGATCCGATAGTATTTCTAGAGGGCTGGCTGATTGAAACCTTTTGATAGAGAGACGTTTTCTCAGCAGTTCTCAATCAAAAGAGCGCATAGAGTTCCATTTAGGCCCCCTCCCCAAGGAAGACCCCCAAGACCGTTGATAGTGAAATTTTTAAATTTTAAGGATAGAGTAACGCTACTTCGAAGGGCTAGAGAGATGGGGAAACTCTTATATTGTGGTACTAGGATTTCAATATACCCAGATTTTTCACCTGACCTACAGAAGCGCAGAGCTGAATTCCTGGGAGTTAAACGTAGCCTGCAAAAGTTTGATGTTACATATGCCCTTCTGTATCCCGCCAGGCTTCGGATAAACGCACTGGGGGGAAGTCAGATTTTTGATTCTCCTGCCAGTGCGCTGGCATGGTTGGAAGACAAGAAGGATCAATTGTAATGAAATAATTGTAAAAAATGGTTTAAATTTATCACTTATAGGTGGGGAAGCACATAAGAAAATTAATATAGTTTATGTGGAGCAGGGATAGGCTCAGACACGGGTATAATGGAAGTTGGATTTGGATGGGGGTGGTTTAAAATAAGTGTTTATGTAGTTGTAGTGATGGGGGGGGGAGGGGGGTAGGGGGACTGGGAGATATGAGTTTTGTGTGGGTGGGGTGGTATGGGACGGTCATTAAACAAGCCTCAAGGGGTAACATAGAATGGTATGGGTTGGGTGGGAGGGGGGAATACTTAAAAATTCTGAGTGGGGGGGGGGAGGAAAGGAGGGGGGAGGGGAGGAAAGGAGGGGGGCAGGGGAGGGAAGGAGGGGGGGTAAAGGGAACACAAGAGGAAGAACACATGGGAGGGTACGAGTGGGTACACTAAATAATAAGAAAACATACGGTATACTAGTCTATACATTAATGCACTTGGCACAACAAAAAATTAGGTATGACATTTGGTACACTGGGTTATGTAATGACACGCAGGGCATAGTAGAATATGGATATATTAGGAAAGTGTGGAGTGTGGAAACATGGGTATGCTCTATAAATAAAAAGTTCACTAATTTAGTTTTGACAAATAGGGAAATTATTTCATTGATAATGGGTAGTATTGTAGAACAAGGGGTAGATGGGATACAGGTGACATTAGGGATGGTTGGAGTTCTGGGCTTAATATGGCAAGACACCCTGTGGTGTACTTCTCTCCCTGTAGCCTTTTCTATAGTTGTTGCTGATAATCATGTTTAAGTATAATCAATGGCATTGAATATCGGGTCGTGGAATGTCCGAGGGTTAGGTACCTCTGTTAAAAGGGCTGCCGTTTTTGATATGCTGGATTTTTTTAAAGTGGGTATTGCCTGCTTGCAGGAGACACACTTGACCAATGACACAAAATGTCAAATAAAGAATAAGCACTTTCAGTACCAATACCATGCGGTACACACCTCGTATTCTAGAGGTGTGGTGGTGTTAGTTGGTGGAGGGATAGTGTTTACCTGCAAGCAGTGCAAGATTGATGGGGAGGGTCGGTATATTTTCCTACATTGCATAATAGAAAATCAGGAATGTATACTTGCAAATATTTACATTCCCCCTCCTTTCAAATTAGAGGTCCTGTACTGTTTACTGGAGTTTGTAGTTAATAGATCTAACATACCAGTTATTGTAGTTGGAGATTTCAACGCCGTAATTAATAAAAAAATGGATAGGTTTCCCCCAGGTAATCAGGGATGGGGGCCACAAGGAAAGCGTATGGGTCAATTTCTTGAAGAAGCTGGATTATTGGACCTCTGGAGAATACGGAACCCGGTGGCACAGCAATTTTCATGCTATTCGGGTTCCTATTCCACACTTTCAAGAATTGACCTTATATTGGGCAATAATTTAGCCTCCCAAATAATTAAAGATATAGTCTACCAACCTAGGGGGGTGTCGGATCACTCACTGTTAACAGCTATGGTAAATATAAGGAATAATAAATTAGGTGGGCTGTGGAGGATGAACCCAACATGGTTCGAACTAATAGAAGGTCAGAACGAGATTGTAGGCAAGGTAAAAGAATTTGTAGATTTTAATACGGATACAACAACAAGAGGAGTGATGTGGGATGCATTAAAGGCTTATCTGAGGGGTTTACTTATCCAGCAGGTTTCAAGGACAAAAAAGAAATCGTTGGAATGGGAGGTTAAGATTAGGGCGGAGTTAGCTGCGGCCGAAAGGGAGTATGTGAAGGAGCCATCTGCCGATACTCGGAGTAAGTGGGAGAACAAGCAACAAACATATAAAGAGGTAATGGTTAGGAAATGGGAAAACAAAAGAATGTTCCAAAAACAAATAGCGTATGGGGAAGGGGAAAAAGTAGGTAAGATGCTGGCATATATTGTTAGGGCCAGTGCCTCACCTTCCACAATCCCCGCCATTAGAACCATGGGCGGGGAGATATCATCTGTGACAGAGGAGATAAGTAATACATTTAAGGAATATTATGAAGAACTGTATAAGTCCCGGGGGGGTGCGGGAAGGGAGGAAATGGACAGTTTTTTCAAGAATATTGAATTACCCTCCCTCACAGACACTGACAGAGAGGTTTTGGAGGCTCCGATAACATTAGAGGAAATAAGAATGGCAGTAGCAGAAATGGCAAATCAGAAGTCCCCTTGCCCCCGATGGCCTACCTGCTGAAACATATAAAAAATATGGGGAAATTTTACTCCCGGAGCTCCTTAATGTATTTGACATGGCAAAGAAAGAAGGAAAATTACCCAAATCAATGACCGAAGCTACGATTATTATGCTGCCTAAGGAGGGGAAAGACCCCTTAGAGCCTGGGTCTTATAGGCCCATTTCTTTACTGTGCGCAGATGCTAAGATTCTCGCAAAAACGCTTGCTATTAGACTTAAAAAAATAATTTCAAAATTAGTCCACTCAGACCAAAGGGGTTTTATTCCCCAGAGGTCAATTAGTTGGAATATCAGGAGGCTTTTTTTAAACCTGCAAATACCCATAGAGAATACGGGGTCAAGGGCGGTCATGATGTTGGATGTGGTAAATGCATTCGATAGCCTGGAATGGGGGTTTATGTGGCGTGTCTTGAAGGAGTTTGGCTTCGGTCCATCCTTTAGGAAGTGGGTTGAAATTTTATACAACGACCCTAGCGCTAAAGTTAAGGCTAATAACACTCTTTCAGCTGGATTCCGACTGGAAAGAGGCACAAGGCAGGGGTGTCCTCTGTCACCCTTGATTTTTGCCCTGGCCATTGAACCGGTGGCCGCAGCAGTGAGGCAAAGTCAGCTTATGGAGGGGTTCCGGAGAAGAGGTAGAGAGGAGAGAATCGCACTATATGCGGACGATGTTCTCATATTTCTAGGAGATAGGGAGCGCTCACTTAGGCAGGTGATAGACATATTCACAAGTTTTGGAAAGCTATCTGGTCTCACCATGAATTGGGAAAAATCAATGCTATTACCGGTAGACCCAATTAGGAAAAATGCCTATTTGGAGAGTATACAAATAGAAATAGTGGAGATAGTAAAATACTTAGGTATTTATATAACAAAGGACCCAGGTAACTATATAAATCACAACTTGATCCCCCTGTTGACGAAGTTTAAAAATAAAGTCAATTTATGGAGGAGGCTCCCCTTATCAGTTGCTGGACGATGCATTTTGGTCAAAATGCTGTGGTTGCCCCAGTTATTGTTCATATTGCAGAATTCACCAATATGGATTTATAAGAAATGGTTTAAAAAAATAGACACAATATTAAGAGATCTTATATCTAAAGGGGGACAATCAAGGATTAGCCTACAAACCTTGCAATTATCAACTCGAGAGGGGGGTATGGCGGTCCCACACCCCCAATGCTATTTTTTAGCAGCTCAGTTACAGCACATAGGGTCAGGGGATAAAAATAATGAGGGTATAATGACCATAGGAGCGCCACATGAAACTTTAGTGGAGGTGCTGGAGGCAAATTCTTTTGTCTCTAGACCCCCCACAGTTAAATTAATAATAAAAGTTTGGAAATCCATGAAAGTGTTGGATGGTGTGGAAGGAAAGGCTAGGTACACTCCCCTTTGGGATAATAAGTATTTACAGGAATTAAAGCCAATGGGAAAAATTAAGTCTTGGGAAACAAAAGGAATAGTAAAGTTGGCCCAACTGTATAATGGCAGCACACTCAAAACATTCATTTCACTAAAGGAGGAATTTGATATTCCGAATCACACTTATTACAACTATCTACAAATAAGGCATGCCCTAAAGGCTCAATTTGGGGAACAAGGTCCGAGGTGGAGCCTCTCCCCTATCCTTTGCAGAATGGGTAGTGCGGATGGACACAAAGGTTCCATAGCAGAAATGTATCCATTGTTATGCAGAGGTGGGATGGAGAGACCAGAAAAGCTTAAGTGTAGAAGCAAATGGGAAAGGGACGTGGGCAATATATCGGATGAACAGTGGAGAAAGATGCTGGAGGGAGGACATCAGGTCTCGGTATCACCCGCGCAGAAGTTCTCACACCTAATGCTCCTACACAGGGCATATTACACACCAAAGAGACTGCTTGAATTTGGGCGGAGGGCGGATGCAAATTGCCCAAGATGCCAAAATACGGGGAACTTGATCCATATGATATGGAAATGCCCAAAATTACATCGGTACTGGACAGAAATATTAGAACTTATAAATAAGATCTTTAAATTAGGTTTGAAAATGGATCCAAAGTTATGTGTATTGGGAGTTGGGGAATGCCAAGGGAGAGGAAATAATATAAACAAAGCAGTGGTGAGATGCCTTTTTCAGGCAAGGAAATTAATAGCCCTGAGGTGGCAGGCGGAGAGACCCCCTTCTAAGGATGAATGGATTAGAACAGTGACAGAAACGGTATGGAAAGAAAAGGTAGTATACGTAAGGAGGAAAAATTTGAAGGAGTTCAAAAAAATTTGGAACCCATGGTTAGAAGAAATAGGGTATCCCATGTAAAGTGTGTGTAGGAAGAGGTGTTGTAGACGTACACAGAGGGTTATAGAACTACCGAAGGAAAAAACAGTTAGACCCTTGGGTTGGGGGGTGGGGGGATAGGTACGGGGGAAAAAAGGGGAAAAAACGGGTGAATAATGTTTTAGGATATTTTATACTAGGAGTGTTGTGCATATGAGTTTGGAATGTTTTATCGTTGATGGAAATTACTGTATAACACTGTGTAATGAATAAAGATTATTTAAAAAAAAAAAAAAAAAAAAAAAGTTTATACAAACTACTGTAATTTGTCATGCTGCTACATTCTTTATTTTTGTGTTATGTCTTTGTTTTGTTGCAATTAAGCAGCACGTTTAATGCATCTCAGCAATTAATGGATCAATATATAGTAAATAATAAAAGGAAACCCTTTCAAGTTAATTAACTCACACCACTCTAATTTGCAAAAAACATAATTATTATGCTGTTATAGGTTTATTTACATAATACATTAATCTAGGTGTACTCCTTTTCCTTTTTTTTAGCAAATAAATGAGGACCTTGCAAACCTTTAAAGAGGTCACTAAAAATAGATAAATTTTTAATCTTGGGGCAGCCTTAAATGGGCTTTTGCAGTGAAAAATTGCAGAGTATTTATGATGTGCAATGTACAGCAATCCATAGCAGGCAGATTTCCAGTAACCAAAGGCAATGAAAGATTGCTTTGGATACGTGCATTTTTTACAGTGCTATTTAAACCTTCAGGGTGACTTCATTAGAAAAGAAATGTATCCATTTCATTCAATAAAATGGTTCAAGAAGCAAAGTATAAGGTGCAAAATGCTCTACCCAGAGCAGCCAATCAGAATCCATCTTGTACTAATGTGGAATCTGTAAAGTTGATGGCTTTTGTTACTTTATAGTTTGCCTTCATAATGTGATCCAATCATAATGTGATATATTCCTGCTTTGTCTGTGTCAGCGATGCTATTAGTGGCACTGAGAACCTCATACTGTGCATGGAGTGAGTTTCTAATAATTCCATGTAATTTCATGTAGTTTAGTGAGAATGCAGGCTTTCCCCAAATCAGCATCTTGTCAAGGAACAGCTTCACCTCCTCTACCTCCATAATTATGTTATAGGTTTTCCCTTCACAAAAAGTGGATACTGACAAGCCAGATATACTGCCTATACAACATTAAAGCACAATAGCTCATCAGGGAGATACAGGTAGGAATCAAAGAAGTCAGGTAGGATTAAAATGGGGACTCTACACTTGTAAGTAAAGGGGAACTTTCTGCATTTGTGTGCACTCTACTTCATGAGCACCACCAGTGTCTCTCCCTCTAGAATCCTTGGCATATGTCAAGTCCCTTGCTTCCTTACCCTTCATCAGAGCTTATGACCTTTTCCACACACAAAAGACAGGTCTTTAACTTGCTTGCCCTACTTTGTTGTTCTGAGCTTGTATTCACTGTCTAGGCCTAGAAGAAGAGGCCTACATGACTATTATGGCAAACCCAAACCCCAGCAATGTCATTTGGGGATTGTGTATGTCATGAGAAGTGCATATACTGACAACAACATATATTGTCAGTAATTGGCAGCAGGTGGATCGGAGCAGTGGTAGTGCAGCAGCTTTGCCCAATCAGGGCACAGTGTAGGCTGATTGTTAAGGAGCATGGCCGGGAAGCCGGCTGTGGCATCCTCAACAACCGATGAGTCATCAGCTGTCAATGGGCTTCCCTGCTGACAGCTGAAAAATAAAAAAAGTACTGGTTAAAAAATAAAAAAACGGCATGGGGTCCCCCCAGTCCATATCAGGTCCTTTGGGTCTGGTATGGATTTGGAAGGGAACCTCATGGCAATTTTTTTTTTAAATGGCGTGAGGTCCCCCTCCAAGATCCATACCAGATCTTTTCTGGGCATGTAGCCTGGGAGGTCAGGAAAAGGGGGGCCGAGCGAGTGCCCCCCCTCCTGAACCATACCAGGCCACATGCCCTCAGAATGAGGGGGTGGGTGCTTTGGGGCAGGGTCTCCCCCACCCCAAAGCACATTGTTCCCATGTTGATGGGGATAAAGGCCTGCTCCCCACTACCATAGTTGTGGGGGTCTGCGGGCAGGGGGCTTATTGGAATCTGGAAGCCCCCTTTAACAAGCGCATGCAAATAAGAATTTGCGAGTGACAACTAGACATGCCTTTACTCGCTAACGTAGCCGCGCACATGCGCATTAGCGTGAGTGTGCGTGAATACTTGCCGCTCTCTTGTCTATTTAAACTGGCTCCATAGACCAGAAGATTGCTGTGTGGTTGTCAGCTTCTACCATCTGTGACCTGATCCTGTGCTTTTTGCTGTGTATACCCGGCCTGTTTGACTCTGCTTGTTTCTGATACCTTATTGCTGACCCGGCTTGTGACCTTACTCTGCCTTTTGCCTACTCTTCCGGTGCCTTCTCTGCTCGCCTGATACTGACCCTGGCTTAGCCCTGACTCTTCTCTGGATCCGATTCTGTACCTCTGCTGCTTGGCCGTTACCAACTTCTGCCTGCCTGACCACCAGAGACCCTACATCCACCTGCACACCAGCTTGGTTGCTGCCTGTTGTCCTGCACCTGTTGCTGTGTACCTGCACCTGCCAGTCCACCAGTCTGCAAACTGTTCTGAACCTGTTGGCGTGCATCCGCATCTACCAGTCCATGAGCCTGCCCGCTGCTTGGCATCTGCTGCGAGTACCTTTCATTCAGACACTCGTGCCACTCCTTGCCCTGTCGTATCCTGTCAAGAGGTTTTCTTTGTGTGTTTGTTGGGTATATATAGGGGAGGTGATCAACTAGAAAAATGTGCCAGTGGAGGGTATCATCCCTATAATAAGCATATTACAACAAAAGGTAGGTAGTAGGATTGTAAATACCCCTCCAGTGATTACAGAAGTACACTTATGTAAGAAAAAATATGTACAAAATCTTTATTTTAACAATACAATATTAAAAAACTGTATCAAATTGTGATGGCTTGCATACTGATAGCAGCAAAACATTATCCACTACAAACATGTATAGCTGTTTGTCAAGATGAGGAACTAGGGTCAACGTGTTTCACAGAAATTACTGCTTCTCCAGGACCTCCTAAATGTACATGATCACACAAGTGAATTCTAAGAATAAAATATAAATATGAATATAATTTGCAAAAGATCAAAAAATAATTACATTTATTTATAATAATCATTGGGTCAGGGAAAGAAACAAAATACCTATCCCCAAGGAGAGACTGAGAGCGGGAGAGGGGGAGAGAGAAAGCAATATATCTAAATGTGATACCTTTTTTGGAGATTTCAATATATATATACTTTTCATGCATCTTGTAACTAGACCAAACAGTATACAGAGATGTACTGGTTGAATATCCAGTGAGGTATAGTCTCGCCGGCCCATGGGAGAAAGATCACCCCCAGAGTAGAGCTCTACACGAAATGTAAAAAATAAGGAACAAATGATAGTAGCTGGCTAAAAGTGTGAGCAATTATGTGAATATATAAGGGAGTGCCCTCAATATGTAAAAAAAAAGAAGTAGTAATTATTTTTAATCACTATAATTGTAGTGTAAACAGGTGTAAACAAATAAAAATCCAAAATGCATGTGATGAAGGGATGGTGTAACCAGTTATGTACAGTAATATGTTCTCTAGATCAGTGCTCTACAAAAATATAATATCATGTCTATGGCATTCAGGCTGTCGTATAAGTAAATTATGATAATTAGCTGGAGTTTATGAGTAGTTCTATGAGTGTGATGAGGAGTGTCTTCAATATGTGAACATGAAGTATTACAGTGTAGTGCAATAAAACTACATCAGCTGTGAGGTTCAAAATGAACAAAATTTATTTCAAAATTTGTGGTTATTATAAATAGTGAAAGCAAGTGAAAGCAAATGAAAGCAAACAATCTCAATAAGAGTGTTAAAGTCACAGTGAAACCAGCTAAAATATATGGTCTCTAGATAGGTGCTCTGTATGGATGGAATGTGGTATAAATAGCAATATGGCCTCCAGTGTTAATTTTAGTCTTAGGACTAAAATGGAATTTTAGTTTTAGTCCCATTTTAGTCTTCTGCAATTGTTTTAGTTTTAGTCTCCAGTACATTTTAGTCGACTAAAATGACTTAAACTAAATTGCAATTACTGAAATGTACTGGAGATTTTAGTCGACTAAAACGTAAGACATTTTAGTCGACTAAAATCTCCAGTACATTTCAGTAATTGCAATTTAGTTTAAGTCATTTTAGTCGACTAAAATGTTTTAGTCGACTAAATTAACACTGCTGGCCTCCTTACCTTTACACAGAAAGACCCCAGGGTATCCACATGGTGTGGGAGTAGGAGGAGCAAGCCTGGTTTATAATAACATGCCTGCCTGTATAAATACCCCACCTGAGGCAATGAACAACTTCTGAGGCTGCCCCCCGAAGGGCCTGGTATGGACTGGGGGGCCCTACACCGTTTGTTTAAACATTTTTCTATTGCAATGCTGGGCATTGCTGGCATTCTTTTCCTTACATTCATCTGTCAGTGGGGAAGCCCGCTGACAGATGATGACTTATGGTTGTTAAGGACATAAGCGGCTGGCTTCCCGGCCTGCTGCTTAACAACCAGCTATTTCTTCACACAGAATTTGGATTGGTCGATCGTTTTATGACTGATTTGAATTCTAATCATTCTAAAAAGTTGGAATTCATTAGAAAATTTATAAATGAAATTAATTTTAATGAAAAGGAAACAAAATTTAATGACAACAAAACTAAACTAAACAAATTCCGAAACCAGACTAAACAAATTCCATAATGAAACGAAATTAGTAACATAACAAATCTATCCGAAATGAAACAAAATTTTCCGTTCTGCACATGGTAGTTAGCACAGAGCAGAGGGTTGGTTTACAATTTTTTTTTTTTGGATAGGTTTTACTTAAAGTTGTAAAGTCAAAAGGTTGTTTACCCTAATGAATTCTCTGCATTAAGGTATAAATTGTTTATTTCTACCCATCCCCATCCCTAAACACTTGCCTGACTCCTATCACCTCTCTAGTGCTGTCTTGGCTGCAGCACCGTTCCCCTCACTTCCTGCTTTCACAGGAGGCACTGAGACAGAGGAGACACTATAGGGTCTTCTGGAGAGAGCATCCTCATCTCTGTTTCTGGCCCTGGGGCGGTACCTCAAACTAAAATGAAACCTGAACAGGGAAGCTAGCCACCAGTGTCCAATTGTGTCTAGCTTGGCTGTGATGTGAAACTAAATTAGTGGATTATAGTCTGTTTTGACCACTAAGTCAGCACCGTACAAGCAATCTCAGAACTTGTCTACTGCTGCCTACTTTAATGCCTACTTTAATGCCAAAAACTCTAACTTGTGAGTGGGGTAATTTGTTCTGCAGGGGTCAGGCTCCTGCTTTCAAAAGCCACTGGGCGTAGATGCCCATCATATTCTTTCCTTGTATCAATGTGTAGTTCATGGGGCTTTGAGGGATTGGCACAAGCTAAGACTGGAGCGTTAACTCCTTTTCAGCTGACCGAATGCCCATACACTATGTTCAGTCCACTGTTCTCGAATAGACTCTTGCCGTCTTCTAAGCCCCTTGCTGAGTTTGAAGGGTTTCGGTACAGCCCCATCATCATCTTCATTCTTAGGCCGAACAATTTCAGCTAACCCTTCGACAAACTTTGGGTAGTAAGTGAAAAATACCAAAAAGTACCTTAACTCCATGACAATGTTTGGTCTAGGCCAGGAAATGACTGCTTCTACTTTCTTAAGGTCAGGGACGAACCCTTCAGTCGAGGCAACATGTCCCAGGTAGCTAAATGAGGTTTGGTAGAATTGGCACTTTTCCAATGACAGCTTTAGCCCTTTCTCATGAAGTCTCTGCAGTACCTTTTTCAGTCACTCTTCATGTTCTTCAACAGTTTTCCTAAAGACGATGATGTTGTCAAGATATACCAGTACTTCAGTCAGGTTCATGTCCCTTTAGTGTCTTCCATCAACCATTGAAAAGTTACACAAGCTTCCGACAGCCTTGAAGCATTCTGTTAAATTCAAACTATTCCAGTGGGAAGATGAAGGTGGTCTTCTCTTGGTCATTTGGGTGCAGGGAAATTTGATAAGACCCACTCTTCAAATCTATCACACTGAACCATCTTGCCCCTGACAAGCACTGCAGAGTATCCTCTATTTGTGGTGTGGTGTATTGATCAGGGATCATTCTCCAATTAAGTGTTCGATAATCGCTGCACTTTCTGATCAAGCCATTCTTCTTCCTCACCACTACTATAGGGTTCTTAACTCCTGGATTATGCCTGCTTACATCAGTTCAGTCAGTTACTCCCAAAGGTCTTCCAAGTTGCCTTATGGAATTCCCGGGGCTCTTTCCCTGAAAGGTTTATCTTCCATGAGTCAAATTCTATGTTGAGCACTTTAGCCTACCCTACATTGTAATCTTTCTTAGAGAATATCTTCCTCCATTCCAGGTTCTCAACCCTCTTATTCCCCTTGGGTGATAACGGGGACTACTGGAGGGAAGAGTTACCTCCCTAAGGTTTCTTTAGCAAATTCCCCAACTAGACCCAGCAGGGGTAATTTACTAAAACTGGTGCACACTGAATCTGGTGCAGCTGTGCATAGTAACAAATCAGCTTCTAGCTTCAGCTTGTTCAAGCTTTGGCAATAAAACCTGGAAGCTGATTGGCTACCATGCACAGCTGCATCAGATTTTGAGTGCACCAGTTTTAGTAAATCTCCCCCCTTGGGTTCTACTGTTTGGGCTGTGTTCACTTGCCCAAGCAGCATCCTAGGCTTCAGCTTGACTGGAACATAAGTGTTGTTTTTGTGATGGGAACTTTCCCATGGCTTCGATACAGGGCACTACTTCAGGGATCAGCTCCATCCCTGCGTCCTCTCCCTGGGAATCAGCTTCAGGGATGAAAAAAGGTCCCAGTTATTCCCAGGTTAACTTGATGAACAAGCTACTTCCCCAGATTGCAGCACTCTTTCTTCCAGTGTTCAGATCTTCCCTACCCCTTCCCAGATATTCCCTACCCCTTCCATCAGGGCCTTCTACTCCTGCAGGACACATTGGCCTGGCATAATCAGGGATAAACCACTTCAGCAGGGGAACCACTCTTCATGACTATAGGGATGGGCAGCCTTCTTATGAGGTCAGTGTTCATCCTTATCAGCAGGGAGTTTTGCTTTGCACCTGGGAGGGAAAGGACACAAGTGTATTGAATGTTTCTGTTTCTTTAACTATAGAGGTCAACCTGACTGGAAGATATCCATTGTATGGGAACTTCTGCGTGCTGAGTAATACCCCAGATTTCCAGATCTTCCAACTCAAGCAATGGTATGTGTTTCAGATTTTTGTCTTAGAAGTCTCGATATAATAAGGTCACTTGAGCCATTAATGTGGTGACTTTTTCCTTCTTTGGAGGCAGCTTGTTAGGAATGACTGGTTCCTGATTCTTCTTGTCTATCAGAGCCTCGTCTTCTCTTATCTCCTTCACCAAATAGGTGTAGTTCTGGATCCCTTGAGGAGAAGTTTCAGCACCATAGGGTGGTTCAGGTGAGAGTGGTCTAATTAAACTTTGCCTGCCTGCCGTGGGTCTATTCCCTTTCTCTGTAGAATTTGATGTAAGCTTTTGTCTATTCAGGTTTAAAACTCAGAGTTTTTCCCCTTTGCGCTGATAGGTGTGCTCAAACTTATACATCAAGTCAGGTAGTTTTCCTACTTGTCCAAACACAGCAAGCAAAACCTCAATATAATCAGTGGCTGCACAATCTGGTTTTCCCAATTTTGGATTACGAATCACTTTGGTCCCTTAAGAATCCGGCTAATTCTCTGCTTTTTTAGAGCCTCAGGAATGTCCCACTCTCCTAGTGCTTGTGTGGACTGGTCTATCCATGTCTTGAAATCCTCTTCTCTGCATGAAACTTGGGACTTTCCTGAGAAGAACTGTAACTTACTATACCCATGATCGATGGTGAGAGGCCTGTTTTTCTGACAAAGTTCTCAACCAGCTTTCCTACATCAAGGAAGAAAGAGACAGGAGGCAATTGTTCAAATAGGGTCAATTGCTTCTACCTGGTAGAGTCTGGTAGGGGCTCTCCAGGCCAATGTTTAGCATATGCAATTGAATTAAACATGCATCGACTGCTTGCTGTCCCCGCAAAATTAATCAGGGATCTGGGTTCACTTTCAAGTCTAACACTTTCTGCTTGGGAGCTAGTGCCATCAGCTTTGTTAAGCTGCTTCTCAGTCCATTCACTTCCTGGCACATCAATCACATTCACAACACACACTTCCGGGCAGTCATTTAACTCTTGGCACCACTGTACTGCAGCATAAGGATCCAGGTCAAGTTTTTCTGGCTCGTTTCCTTTGGCACTAACACTCAGAACAGAGTTATTCCAGACAAGCCCCCAAACATAGCTCTACCCCCATAGGATCCACTGAATAGAATGGGTCCTCCTGTTCTAGGCCTTGAGATCCTCAGATGTCTCAACCTCTCTAAATCACCTGGTTGGGAGGAGGCCTGTATAACACTACAAAATCTGCTGGGGCAGTGCCTGAAACCCAGCTATGATGTTCTACTAGAGAGACAAGCATCAAATCAAATGGAAAAAGGTAACATGGTATTGTGAATTAAGCCAATAGATAAGAGGGTGAACACAAAATAATTGGACACGTTATTAAAATAAACTGACACACAGGATATAAAACAGCATTTGGACTTCCAGATGAGCATAAACTGTAACAACGCTGCAGAACAGCAGTAAGTACTAAATAGATCTGGACCACTAATGACATGCAGCAGCGTTTCTATGGTTCTTTACAGGTATGGCTTTTTAAAATATTTTGAGTATGCTTTGATGCAGCAAGCCTTATTGCACAATAACACAGCACATAGACAGTATATACCAGCTCTATGGACAAGCACCAAATTGTGGAAATAAATGTGAAGAAGAAAGTCTAACTTTTTAAGAGCAGGCTGACCTGACTGAGACTTGTATTATGAATGTCTTTTTTAATTCATCTATGCATTCCCTTTAGTGTAATATTCTATGAACTATCATTACATATCAGCACAGTACTAATATTCCAAGAGGAAATGGGTCAAATAGTAAAATCTTTCAAGTAACCTTTTTTCAAGCAGAAGTCGTTTGAAGCTGTTTCAGCTGCAATCATGAGATATGGGTGATGGGTCTGAAGTTGTTCATGTTATTGTTTTCTTTTTAACTAATATTACATGCAGAGTACTCAGATATTTCTCTGAGATGGTTGTACATTTCTACACTTCCATTCTGTACTTTGAATCTCTAATGGATTGTTGGCAAATCTAGGGAAATATAAAATGACAGTAAGTGCACTTAATCTGAGCACATGTAATATTCTTAAACAGATGCTGTGAATTAATGTCAAAGTGTCTACTGTCAAAATTAAAGTGGTTCTAAAGCCAGATAGCAAAGCTAACTTGCCACAAATTTGTGGCAGTGTTGAACTGTAATGCCCTGTACACACGATCGGACATTCCGACAACAAAATCCATGGATTTTTTCCGACGGATGTTGGCTCAAACTTGTCTTGCATACACACGGTCACATAAATCTTGTCGGAAATTCCGAATGTCAAGGATGTGGTGACGTACAACACGTACGCCGAGCCCAGAAAAATTAAGTTCAAAAGCCAGTGTGGCTCTTCTGCTTGATTCCGAGCATGCGTGGAATGGTGTACACACGATCGGAATTTACGACAACAGATTTTGTTGTCAGAAAATTTGAGATCCAGATCTCAAATTTTGTGTGACAGAAATTCTGATGGAAAATGTCCGATGGGGCCTACACACGATCAGAATTTCCGATAACAAGCTCCCATCGAACATTTTCTGTCGGAAAATCCGACCGTGTGTTCGGGCATTAGTCTATTAATTTGCTGCACATTTTCACTGGCAAGTTGTATACTTGCAGAGCACTTGAAGCACAAGTTCTAACTGACACTTTTCCAATTTGTAGAAAATTTGCATGGCAGGTCTCTAGCAAGAGCAAAATTGCAGTGGTGAGCCTACAGCAAGAGCTCTGCAAGTCTACAGCATGAAAATTCAACCACACTGACCCCTGTGGTGGGGTGTCTATTGCTCAACATAACTGAACCAGAACTTGCAGCAGACTTGCAGAGTGTTTGCAAAGAAAGTTGATCTAGAATCATGCAATGCGGACCTGCTGCAATTGTGCAACAAGCTTGCGAAGCCTGGCAGCTCTAGCAAAAGCTGAGCAAGTAATTTTCAAACTTGCAGCACAATTGCAGACTTTCTGGTTGGAAGCTGAACAGTGGGAACCTTGAGATGAGAGTGTGAACAAGTTTTGCTCTTGACTGCTGATGATTGCTGTGTTGCATTTTTAGGTCTTTTTTGGGGTTTTTCCCTGCAGCTTTTTTAACACCTTATCCGTCACTTTTTAAACAGCCTTTTTTTTATTTTCTTCTTTCAGCCCACTAATTAAGAGGAGTGGTTAATTGGTCACAGGTGCTTGAGGCCTATATAAAACTTTCTTTCTTTTGAGCCTGCTCATCTTTGAGCTTGCCACCTTTTTGCTTGCTGGAACTTAGACCAAGTGGAACTGGACAAAGGGGTGAGTTAAAAGCCAGAGTTGAAAACTGGAGGTTATAACAGGGGTCAAAGTACCCGTGTAGTGTGTGTACCTCTGTATTATAAGTGCACGTGGGCAGTGAGTACACGAGTGCTGCGAGTGCACATTGTCTGCAAGTGCACATTGTCTGTGAGTGCACGTTGTCTTCAAGTGCACGTGGTCTGCGAGTGCACGTGGTCTGCGAGTGCACGTTGGCTGCAAGTGCACGTAGGCTGTGAGTGCATGTGGTCTGCGAGTGTACGTAGGCTATGAGTGCACGTGGTCTGCGAGTGCATGTGGTCTGCATGTACCTGTGTATTGTCTTGTTGAGTACCTGTGTATTGTATTGTTGAGTATTAGTGTCAGGAAGCTAGTTGTTAGGTAATTTGGACAGGGTATAATCCTCATGAAATCAGTAGGTACGTTGCCCGGCAGGTGTGTAGATGTGACTCAGTGCACATCTTGAGGAATGTATGCGTTCCTTTATCATCTGATCGATGGTGAATACTGCTGTGCACAATGTAAGCACATTGTTTCCCTGGAAGCCCAGATTCTGAATGTAGGAAATCAACTGTCAGCACTGAGAAGATCCTCCAAACTAAGGGAGAGCCAGAAACGTACATGGCAGGGGCCAGCACAGAGGCGGGTGGAGACAAAGACGAGTAGATGGGTGACAGTAAGAAAGGATAGAGGGGGAAGTGCCAGGGAGGCTGATCCTGGGCTGGAGCATCCCAATAAGTACGCTCCATTGAGTGACATTGGTGAAAGGGACCAGCACTGCTGGAGCTGAGGGACTCTCCGAGCTGCCAGGGGAAGAACTCCTCCAGTGAGAGTGGGGGGGAAGAGAAGGTAAAGGACAGACAGATTCTAGTGGTAGGGGACTCAGTTCTTAAAAGGACAGAGAGGGTAATCTGTGACAAAGATCTGAAGCACCCAACTATATGCTGTCTACCGGGTGCTCAGGTTCAGCACATCATGGATCTGGTGGACAGATTACTGGGAAGGGCTGGGGAAGATCCGGCTGTCATAGTGCACCTTGGCACCAATGACAAAGTCAGAGGCAGATGGAGTGTCCTAAAGAATGATTTTAGGGACTTAGGAGCTAAATTGAGGAAATGGACCTCCAAGGTAGCATTCTCAGGAATACTACCGGTACCTCGAGCCACACTAGAAAGGCATTGGAAGAATAGGGAAGTAAACAAGTGGCGGAGCTGGTGTAGTAAGGAGAGGTTGGGTTCCTGGAGAACTGGGCCGACTTCTCAGTTGTTCACCAGTTCTATAGAAGGGAAGGACTGCACCTAATGAGGAGGGTGCGGATCTGCTGAGAGTGAAGATGGCCGAAAAGTTAGAGGGGTTTTTAAACTAGGCAATGGGGCGGAGGGTCCAGAGGTAGAGGTAGTTAGCAATGAACATATTCCAGGGGGTAGTATTGGGGCATTAGTGGTAGGTTGACTAAAGCACATAAACCCAAGGTAAGTATAGTAACTAAGTCCTATTTGCAATCTCGGAACACCCAATAAGAGGACAGTATGCGACTGGTTTAAACTACACCAATGCCAGGAGCCTGGCGGACAAGATGGGTGAACTAGAGATACTGTTGAACAAGGAGGATTTATATTTTGTGGGAATTTCAGAGACCTGGTTCAACAGCTTACACTATTGGATTGGCTGGCAACCATTCAATGGTATTCCCTTTATCACAGGGATAGAGAGGGAAAAAAGGGGGAGGGGTAAGCTTATATATCAAGAATAATGTACAAGTGAATGTGAGAGATGACATCAATAAGGGAGCTAGGGAGGAGGTGGAATCCTTATGGATAGAGCTCCAAAGAGATGAAGCTAAGGGGAAAATAATACTGGGAGTATGCTATAGGCCCCCTAACCTGAGGGAGGAGGGGGAGATGGACCACCTATCACAATTTGGATGGGAAGTGTTATCATAATGGGGGATTTTAATTATCCAGACATAGACTGGGCGGAAGTGAACCATGCATTCATCTAAGGCTCGCCAGTTCCTAAATGTCTTGCAGGACAATTTCATGGGTCAGATGGTAGATGCACCAACTAGAAACAAGGCATTACTAGATCTACTGATTACCAACAATACGGACCTGATCACGGATGTGGAAATACAGGGCAATTTAGGAAACAGCAATCACAGGTCAATTGGCTTCAGCAAAAATCACACAAATAGGAAACACAAGGGGAACACAAAGACACTGAATTTCAAAAGAGCTAACTTCCCTAAACTACGAACCTTGCTAAAAGATATAACTTGGGATAACATCTTATGGGGTGTACACACGGTCGGCTGCAAAAGTCCGACAGCCCGTCCGACAAACTTTCGACGGACTTTTGGCAGACTTGCGCCGGACTTTCTAACGAACGGACTTGCCTACATACGATCACACAAAAGTCCGACAGATTTGTACGTGATGCCGTACACCGGACTAAAATAAGGAAGTTGATAGCCAGTAGCCAATAGCTGCCCTAGCGTGGGTTTTTGTCCATCGGACTAGCATACAGACGAGCGGATTTCTGGGTCCGGCGGAGTTACGACATAAAGATTTGAAGCAAGTTCCAAATCTAAAGTCCGTCAGATTTGCGACTGGAAAAGTCCGCTGAAAGTCCGGGGAAGCCCACACATGATCGGATTGTCCGCCGGATTTGGTCCGTCGGCTTACGTCGGACTTTTGGAGCCGAAAAGTCCGACCGTGTGTACGCCCCCTTAGAAACAGATGGGTTTGCTTTAAGAGCATATTAAATAAGGGCATTAGCCAGTGTACCCCATTAGGAAATAAATTTAGAGAGTTCAGCTAAACATGAGCGAACAAAAGTCCTGGATGGCTTAACTATGTAAAATGCATATAAAAGCAAAGGAAAAGGCCTTCAAAAAATACAAGGCTGAGAGATCATCATCAGCTTTCAGACTTTACAAAGAATGCAACAAGTTATGTAAGGGTGCAAATAGGGAGAGCAAAAAAAATCCCAAGAAATTCTTTAACCACTTGAGCCCCGGACCATTATGCTGCCTAAGGACCAGAGGTCTTTTTCCAATTTGGCACTGCGTCGCTTTAACTGCTAATTGCGCGGTTATGCAATGCTGTACCCAAACGAAATTTGCGTCCTTTTCTTCCCACAAATAGAGCTTTCTTTTGATGGTATTTGATCACTTCTGCAGTTTTTATTTTTTGCGCTATAAACGGAAAAAGACCGAAAATTTTGAAAAAAAATGATATTTTCTACTTTTTGTTATAAAAAAAATCCAATAAACTCAATTTTAGTCATACATTTAGGCCAAAATGTATTCGGCCACATGTCTTTGGTAAAAAAAATGTCAATAAGCGTATATTTATTGGTTTGCGCAAAAGTTATAGCGTCTACAAACTAGGGTACATTTTCTGGAATTTACACAGCTTTTAGTTTATGACTGCCTATGTCATTTCTTGAGGTGCTAAAATGGCAGGGCAGTACAAAACCCCCCCAAATGACCCCATTTTGGAAAGTAGACACCCCAAGGAAATTGCTGATAGGCATGTTGAACCCATTGAATATTTATTTTTTTTGTCCCAAGTGATTGAATAATGACAAAAAAAAAAAAAAAAAAAAAAAAAAAATATTTACAAAAAGTTGTCACTAAATGATATATTGCTCACACAGGCCATGGGCCTATGTGGAATTGCACCCCAAAATATATTCAGCTACTTCTCCTGAGTACGGGGATACCACATGTGTGGGACTTTTTGGGAGCCTAGCCGCGTATGGGACCCCGAAAACCAATCACCGCCTTCAGGATTTCTAAGGGTGTAACTTTTTGATTTCACTCTTCACTGCCTATCACAGTTTCGGAGGCCATGGAATGCCCAGGTGGCACAACCCCCCCCCAAATGACCCCATTTTGGAAAGTAGACACCCCAAGCTATTTGCTGAGAGGCATATTGAGTCCATGGAATATTTTATATTTTGACACAAGTTGCGGGAAAGTGACACTTTTTTTTTTTTGCACAAAGTTGTCACTAAATGATATATTGCTCACACAGGCCATGGGCCTATGTGGAATTGCACCCCAAAATACATTTAGCTGCTTCTCCTGAGTATGGGGATACCACATGTGTGGGACTTTTTGGGAGCCTAGCCGCGTACGGGGCCCCGAAAACCAATCACCGCCTTCAGCGTTTTTAAGGGCGTGAATTTTTGATTTTACTCTTCACTGCCTAACACCGTTTCGGAGGCCATGGAATGCCCAGGTGGCACAAACCCCCCCCAAATGACCCCATTTTGGAAAGTAGACACCCCAAGCTATTTGCTGAGAGGCATGGTGAGTATTTTGCAGCTCTCATTTGTTTTTGAAAATGAAGAAAGACAAGAAAAAACTTTTTTTTTTTTTCTTTTTTCAAATTTCAAAACTTTGTGACAAAAAGTGAGGTCTGCAAAATACTCACTATACCTCTCAGCAAATAGCTTGGGGTGTCTACTTTCCAAAATGGGGTCATTTGGGGGGGTTTTGTGCCACCTGGGCATTCCATGGCCTCCGAAACTGTGATAGGCAGTGAAGAGTGAAATCAAAAATTCACGCCCCTTAGAAAGCCTGAAGGCGGTGCTTGGTTTTCGGGGTCCCGTACGCGGCTAGGCTCCCAAAAAGTCTCACACATGTGGTATCCCCGTACTCAGGAGAAGCAGCAGAATGTATTTTGGGGTGTAATTTCACATATTCCCATGGCATGTTTGAGCAATATATCATTTAGTGACAACTTTGTGCAAAAAAAAAAAAAAAAAAAAAAAAATTTGTCTCTTTCCCGCAACTTGTGTCGCAATATAAAATATTCCATGGACTCGACATGCCTCTCAGCAAATAGCTTGGGGTGTCTACTTTCCAAAATGGGGTCATTTGGGGGGGTTTTGAACTGTCCTGGCATTTTATGCACAACATTTAGAAGCTTATGTCACACATCACCCACTCTTCTAACCACTTGAAGACAAAGCCCTTTCTGACACTTATTTTTTACATGAAAAAGTTTTTTTTTTTTTGCAAGAAAATTACTTTGAACCCCCAAACATTATATATTTTTTTAAAGCAAATGCCCTACAGATTAAAATGGTGGGTGTTTCATTTTTTTTTTTCACACAGTATTTGCGCAGCGATTTTTCAAACGCATTTTTTGGGGAAAAAACACACTTTTTTAAATTTTAATGCACTAAAACACACTATATTGCCCAAATGTTTGATGAAATAAAAAAGATGATCTTAGACCGAGTACATGGATACCAAACATGACATGCTTTACAATTGCGCACAAACGTGCAGTGGCAACAAAATAAATACATTTTTAAAAGCCTTTAAAAGCCTTTACAGGTTACCACTTTAGATCTACAGAGGAGGTCTACTGCAAAAATTACTGCCCTCGATCTGACCTTCGCGGCGATACCTCACATGCATGGTGCAATTGCTGTTTACGTTTGACGACAGACCGCCGCTTGCGTTCGCCTTAGCGCAAGAGCAGGGGGCGACAGGGGTGCTTTTTTTTTTTTTTTTTTTTTTCTTTATTATTTTTTTGCTTTTTTATCTTATTTTTAAACTGTTCCTTTCATTTTTTTTTTTTTTAAATCATTTTTATTGTTATCTCGGGGAATGTAAATATCCCCTATGATAGCAATAGGTAGTGACAGGTACTCTTTTTTGAAAAAATTGGGGTCTATTAGACCCTAGATCTCTCCTCTGCCCTCAAAGCATCTGACCACACCAAGATCGGTGTGATAAAATGCTTCCCCAATTTCCCAATGGCGCTATTTACATCCGGCGAAATCTAAGTCATAAAATGCTCGTAGCTTCCGGTTTCTTAGGCCATAGAGATGTTTGGAGCCACTCTTGTCTCTGATCAGCTCTATGGTCAGCTGGCTGAATCACCGGCTGCATTCTCAGGTTCCCTGTTGAGACAGGAGAGCCAGAGAAAAACACGGAAGACGGTGGGGGGGGGGGGGGCATTCCCTCCCACGGCTTGTAAAGGCAGTCTAGAGGCTAATTAGCCGCTAGGATTGCTTTTACATGAAAGCCGACCGCTGGCTGAAAAGAATGATACCAAGATGATACCTAAACCTGCAGGCATCATTCTGGTATAACCACTCAAAGTTGTGAATGGCGTACCTGAAGACAAAAAAATGGTTAACAATAAAGCACAGTAAACAATAAAGTATAAATAATTACATACCTGAAAAACAAACATGATAAAACATAATAACAATAACAATAACAATAAAACACTGCAGAATAGAATACAGTAAAAAAAGAGCAGAACAATAGAGAGAGAGAATAGAGAGAGAGAACAATAAAACGACAACTATTTTTTTTTATTTTATATATATTTTTTTTTTTTTTACACTTTTTTTGTAACTAACTTTTATAACTGTAACCGGTTCCAGGTTCGGGTCTCTCAAAATGCGATGGCATCTTGGGAGACCCTGTGAAAGTGTGCCTAGTCTGTGCAATGCTGTACCCTACGCTAATACTCAACTAGTGTATGGTAGCGTTCAAAACATTCACCAATGCAAAGACCAGGATTGTCAGGACAGAAGGGACAATAATAGCGGGTGTCACGCCTATATCCGCGTTTGCTGCAGACACAACATCTTTTTGGGGGGGGTTCGTTGGGTAGGGGTACTCGGGAGCACATAAAAATGCCTCTCATGCAGCCGACTGCATTTCGTTGGGGGATGTGAATGGGGGAAGTACGGGCGCTGCAGAAGTGGTGGGTTCCCAATTAGGATTGGCGAATGCAGCAGGAAGGGCACTATGGGCACGACGGGCCTGTGTTTGTCTTTTTGGTGGCAGCGGGACACTACTTGTGCTTGTCACCTCACCAGCTTGAACTGCACTTATGGGACTCGCCACGTCACCAAGTGTTACTGCAGTGCTGGTTTGACTACGACGGGTGTACTAGGCCGCTGGTGCTTGCCAGTTCAATAAAAAGCTTCCAAAAAAACTGTTAGCGATCGCAGGGATCAGGCCTGACTCTGCGAACGCTGCAGTTATGCGTTTAGTGTTTTGTAAGTGACAGTGATCGATCGATACTGCACTTGGGTGGGCTGGACCGGGCCGGGCGGAGGGGCAAAACGCAGGTGCTAGCAGGTATCTGGGTTGATCCCGCTAACACTGCGTTTTTGGGAACCCTAAACTGCTGGGGACGCTAGTATAGATCTGATCTGATCGGATCAGATATTGATCCGTTCAGATACTATACCACTAAAGGAGGCGTATGCTGCGTGCGTGGGTGTTAGCGGTACTGGCGCTAACCTGACGCTGCCTGGGGCCGGTGCTTGCTAGTTCACCAAAATGCTACCAAAAAAACTGTTAGCGATCGCAGGGATCAGGCCTGACTCTGCGAACGCTGCAGTTATGCGTTTAGTGCCTTGTAAGTGTCAGTGATCGATCGATACTGCACTTGGGTGGGCTGGGCTGGGCCGGGCGGAGGGGCACAACGCAGGTGCTAGCAGGTATCTGGGCTGATCCCGCTAACACTGCGTTTTTGGGAACCCTAAACTGCTGGGGACGCTAGTATAGATCTGATCGGATCAGATATTGATCCGATCAGATACTATACCACTAAGGGAGGTGTACGGTGCGTGCGTGGGTGTTAGCGGTACTGGCGCTAACCTGACGCTGCCTGGTGCTTGCTTGCCAGTTCACCAAAATGCTACCAAAAAAACTGTTAGCGATCGCAGGGATCAGGCCTGACTCTGCGAACGCTGCAGTTATGCGTTTAGTGTTTTGTAAGTGACAGTGATCGATCGATACTGCACTTGGGTGGGCTGGGCGGAGGGGCAAAACGCAGGTGCTAGCGGGTATCTGGGCTGATCCCGCTAACACTGTGTTTTTGGGAACCCTAAACTGCTGGGGACGCTAGTATAGATCTGATCAGATCAGATATTGATCCGATCAGATACTATACCACTAAGGGAGGCGCATGCTGCGTGCGTGGGTGTTAGCGGTACTGGCGCTAATCTGACGCTGCCTGGGGCGACGCATATCACCGCCGGGCGATCAGGGGGCTAAACCTTTATTAGGTAATAAACGGCGGGTGCCCTGACACTATAAAAAATAAACGAACTAACCTGCGTCACCCGTAACGGTTATACGGTGATCAGTGGTGAAAGGGTTAACTAGGGGGCAATCAAGGGGTTAAAACATTTATTAGGTAGTATATGGGGGTCCCTGTCACTATAAAACGCTGACGGCGAACCTAAATATTTACCTCACTAACTAGCGTCACCAGCGACACTAATACAGCGATCAGAAAAATGATCGCTTAGCAACACTGGTGACAGGGGGTGATCAAGGGGTTAAAACTTTATTAGGGGGGGTTAGGGGGGTACCCTAGACCTAAAGGGGGGTAATACTAACTGTCCCAACACTGTAACTGTCACAAACTGACACTATGCAGTAATCAGAAAAAAAAAAAAAAAAAAAAAAAAAAAACCTGCTGGTGTCAGTTTGTGACAGGGGGGGGGGGTGATTGGGGGGGGATCGGGGGGCGATCGGGGGGGGGATCGGGGTGTTTTGTATGCCTGGCATGTTCTACTGTGTGTGTGTGTGTTGTGCACTCACATTGATGTCTTCTCCCCTCGGCGCTGGAACGGAAAATACCGAGCCGAGGGGAGATGACATCATTTCCTTTGCTGCTGTTTAGCATACAGCAGCAAAGGAGTGTTCCCATTGGCCGGCGGCGATCGCGAGGGGGGGGCCACGAACGGATGGCCTCCCCCTCATCTCGGATCGCCGGGGAACAGAACGGGACCGCTTCGGGCACCGGGGGGGGGTCCGATCGGACCCCCCACCCGCGAGAGGCAAATCACGTACATGTACGTGATTTTGCCTGCCCGTGCCGCCTTGCCGACGTAAATCGGCGTTAGGCGGTCCTTAAGTGGTTAAGTATATAAACAGTAAAAAAGGGAGGACAGATTATATTGGCCCCATAAAGAATGAGAAATGGACATCTGGTTACAAAGGATGGGGAGATGGCAAAGGTATTGAATTTATTCTTCTGCTCAGTCTTCACGAGGGAATTGGGGGGCTTCAGTAACCAAAACTGCAGTGTTTGTCCTTTTGCCACATCACATGAAGCACCTCCATAGTTAACAGAGGACAGAATTAGAAATAGACTTGGGAAACATTATTTAATCACCGGGACCAGATGGCTTGCACCCGAGGGTATTTAGGGAACTCAGTCAAGTAATTTCCAGACCATTGTTCCTAATTTTTACTGACAATCTATTGACTGGAATGGTACCAGCTGATTGGAGAAAAGCCAGTGTAGCACCAATATTTAAAAAATGGACAAAATACATCCCTGGGAATTACAGACCAGTTAGCCTAACATCAATTGTATGCAAGCTCTTGGAGGGAATGATAAGGGACTACCGTATTTATTAGCGTATAACACGCGCCGGCGTATAACACGCACCCCAAGTTTAGGAGGGAATTTTAAGGAAAAAAACTTTTTAAGGAAAAAAACTTACATTTAAATGCCCAGCCTTATCAGTGTCCATCTGCAGCCTTGTAGTGTCATTTGCAGCCTTTCAGTGTCAATTGCAGCCTTTCAGTGTCAATTGCAGCCTTTTAGTGTTATTTGCAGCCTTGCTGTGTCATTTGCAGCCTTGTGTCCTCTGCAGCCTTGTTGTGTCATTTGCAGCCTTATGTCATCTGCAACCTTGTTGTGTCATTTGCAGCCTTATGTCATCTGCAGCCTTGTTGTGTCATCTGCAGCCTTGTTGTGTCATTTGCAGCCTTGTGTCATCTGCAGCCTTGTTGTGTCATCTGCAGCCTTGTGTCATTTGCAGCCTTGTGTCATCTGCAGCCTTGTTGTGTCATCTGCAGCCTTGTGTCATTTGCAGCCTTGTTGTGTCATCGGCTAGCTCCGCTCACAGTCACGCCCAGTCCCTGTGTTATGTCCATCTTAGGGCTGGACTGGGCGTGACTGTGAGCGGAGCTAGCCGAACCTAGCCGAGTACACTCGACTATGTATGAATGTCGGCGGCGCTCGCACCTCCATTTACAGTCAGCGGGGGATCGGCGGGGATCGGCGTATAACACGCACCCGTGATTTTCCCCTGATTTTAAGGGGAAAAAAGTGCCTGTTATATGCCAATAAATACGGTATATACAAGATTTTAGTGATGAAAATGGTATCATTAGCAGTAATTAGCATGGATTTATGAATAATCTTTCTTACCAAACCAATCTATTAACCTTCTATGAGGAGGTGAGTTGCCATCTAGATAAAGGAAGGCCCATAGACGTGGTGTATCTGGATTTTGCAAAAGCATTTGACACAGTTCCCCATAAACCTTTACTGTACAAAGTAAGGTCCGTTGGCATGGACCATAGGGTGAGTACATGGATTGAAAACTGGCTACAAGGGCGAGTTCAGAGGGTGGTGATAAATGGAGAGTTCTCGGAATAGTCAGGGGTGGGTAGTGGGGTCCCCCAGGGTTCTGAGCTGGGACCAATCCTGATTAATTTGTTCATAAACGACCTGGAGGATGGGATAAACAGTTCAATCTCTGTATTTGCGTACGATACTAAGCTAAGCAGGGCAATAACTTCTCTGCAGGATGTGGAAACTAGGGATGAGCCGAACACCCCCCGGTTCGGTTCGCACCAGAACCTGCGAACGGACCGAAAGTTCGCACGAACGTTAGAACCCCATTGACGTCTATGGGACTCGAACGTTCGAAATCAAAAGTGCTAATTTTAAAGGCTAATTTGCATGGTATTGTCCTAAAAAGGGTTTGGGGACCCGGGTCCTACCCCAGGGGACATGTATCAATGCAAAAAAAACTTTTAAAAACGGCCGTTTTTTCGGGAGCAGTGATTTTAATGATGCTTAAAGTAAAAAAAAAAAAAGTGAAATATTCCTTTAAATATCGTACCTGAGGGGTGTCTATAGTATGCCTGTAAAGTGACGCGTGTTTCCCGTGTTTAGAACAGTCCCTGCACCAAATGTCATTTTTAAAGGAAAAAATCTCATTTAAAACTGCTTGCGGGTTTAATGTAATGTCGGGTCCTGGCAATATGGATGAAAATCAGTGAGACAAACGGCATGGGTACCCCCCAGTCCATTCCCCCAGTCCATTACCAGGCCCTTTGGGTCTTGTATGGATATTAAGGGGAACCCCGCACCCAAATTAAAATAAGGAAAGGTGTGGGGCCACCAGGCCCTATATACTCTGAACAGCAGTATACAGGCTGTAGGTTTGTTGTTAAGTAGAATCTCTTTGTAATTTTGAACGGGTACATCTTTAACGTGTTTAGCTCCAGCCAAAAAATCTTTTTTAAGCTTTTTGGAAAACATAGGGAAGGGTTATCACCCCTGTGACATTTGTTTTGCTGTCTTTCCTCCTCTTCAGAAGATTTCACCTCACTTTTTGTCCCAATGGATTGGAAAGCATCAGTGGAAAGGAGAAATGTTTTTCCCATATTAACTCTTACAGGAGAGAATTTCCCTTCCTAGGGGTAGATTTATTCTCACTTCCTGTTGTCTCCTTCCGTTTGCAAGTAGGAGTCGTTTGTAAGTTAGTTGTTTGAAAGTAGGGTCCTGCCCTATATACTCAGCAGAAATTTGGGCCTTAGGTGTTGCTGTGGCCACAACACTGTAAGCCCTCACAGGGCTCTGCTGTGAAATATTAGATCAAGAATTGTAATTACATGCCCCTGTTGAACAGGAGCTGAAAAATTAGGCCTTAGGCACTGGTGCTGGTGCCACAACACTGCAACCCCTCACAGACACTCTAGTTGGAATGCAGGAACGAGCCCTGCTGCAAAGTATTGCATCAAAAATTGTAATTACACGCCCCTGTTAAACAAGGGCTGAAAAATTGGGCCTTAGGCACTGGTGCTGGTGCCACAACACTGCAACCCCTCACAGACACTCTAGTTGGAATGCAGGAACGAGCCCTGCTGCAAAGTATTACATCAAAAATCGTAATTACACGCCCCTGTTAAACAGGGGCTGAAAAATTGTGCCTTAGGCACTGGTGGTGGCACCCAGAACCAAAAATGTTCTTACAAGCTATCAGCATGATGATTGAGGAGGAAGAGGATAATTACTCAGGGATAGTCACTCAGCATCAGCATAGGCAGTCTTTGAAGGGATCTGAGATTTCAAAAAAAATTATTCGGTTACATCAGCATCAGGTGCTTGGTAGCTGGTGGTGATCCAAGACTCATTCATTTTTATGAAGGTCAGTCGATCGACCGAGTCAGTGGACAGACGCACCCTGTGATCGGTTACCACGCCTCCAGCAGCACTGAATGTGCGTTCCGAAAGAACGCTGGATGCAGGACAGGCCAGTAGCTCAATTGCATACTGTGCAAGCTCTGGCCAGTGATCCATCCTCAAGACCCAGTAACCCAGAGGATTTTCGGTGGGAAAGGTGTCCAAGTCTGATCTTGCCCCTAGGTATTCCTGCACCATGTAAAACAGACGCTGGCGATGGTTGCTGGAACCGATCATACCTTGGGGCTGCGGACCAAAAAATTGTCTGAACGCATCGGTCAGACGGCCACCTTCTCCACCGCTCCTTCTTTGACTGACCGAAGCCTCAGCAACACGTTGTCCAGAAACAGGAGTTTGTAACCTCCCAGTCTCTGGGAACGCGTTGCACAGACCTTTCTGCAAGGCCTCCCGAAGATGTTTCATCCTCTGCTCCCTCTGCGATGGCAAGATAAGGTCCGCAACCTTACCCTTGTAACATGGATCAAGGAGGGTTGCCAGCCAGTATTGGTCCTTCTCCTTGA
The DNA here is from genome assembly GCF_042186555.1 of Aquarana catesbeiana. Lineage (NCBI taxonomy): Eukaryota > Metazoa > Chordata > Amphibia > Anura > Ranidae > Aquarana > Aquarana catesbeiana. The sequence continues at coordinate 109,889,059 of NC_133325.1, read as the reverse complement.
TACCACGAATACGAGGATCCTTACGCAGGCTTTGCAGGATCAGGGAGGCCATGCAGCGTAGGTTTGCTGAGGCATTCGGTCCGGAGTCCTCTGGGTCACTAAGGACGACATGGTCCGCAGCCACCTCCTCCCAGCCACGTACAAGTCCATGTGTTTCTTGGGACTGATCCCTTAAAGACTGCTGCTGATGCTGAGTGCCAGGCTCCACCTCCATACTGACACAATCTTCCTCCTCCTCCTCTTCCTCCTCGTCCTCTTCCTGTGTGATCGGCGGGCACGCAGGAACACTGTCTGGATAAAGGGGGCCTTGAGAGCTAAGGAAGTCCTCCTCTTCCTGCCTCTGTTCTGCCTCAAGTGCCCTGTCCATTATTCCACGCAGCGTGTGCTCCAACAGGTGGACAAGGGGGACAGTGTCACTGATGCATGCACTGTCACTGCTCACCATCCTCGTTGCCTCCTCAAATGGTGACAGGACAGTGCATGCATCCCTGATCATGGCCCACTGGCGTGGGGAAAAAAAAACAAGCTCCCCTGACCCTGTCCTGGTGCCATAGTCGCACAGGTACTCATTGATGGCCCTCTGCTGCGTGTGCAGCCGCTGCAGCATGGCCAACGTTGAGTTCCACCTGGTGGGCATGTCACAGATTAGGCGGTTCTTGGGCAGGTTAAACTCCTTTTGGAGGTCCGTCAGCCGAGCACTGGCATTATATGACCGGCGGAAATGCACACAGACTTTCCTGGCCTGCCTCAGGACATCCTGTAAGCCCGGGTACCTGCCCAAGAACCGCTGCACCACCAAGTTAAGGACGTGAGCCAAACAGGGCACATGGGTCATTTGTCCCTGTCGGAGGGCAGAGAGGAGGTTGGTGCCATTGTCGCAAACCACCATTCCTGCCTTAAGTTGGCGTGGCGTCAACCACCTCTGAACCTGCCCCTGCAGAGCTGACAGAACCTCTGCCCCAGTGTGGCTCCTGTCCCCCAAGCACACCAGCTCAAGCACCGCATGGCATCTTTTGGCCTGCGTACTTGCGTAGCCCCTTGAACGACTACGGAGCACCGCTGGTTCCGAGGAAGAGGCCATGGAGGAAGAAGAAGAGGAGGGGGTGGAGGAGAGAGGTGTGTCACAATCATTAGCATTTTGGAGGCGTGGTGGCGGAACAACCTCCAACACTACTGCACCTTGTCCTGCATCCTTCCCAGCTGCCAGCAGAGTCACCCAATGCGCCGTGAAACTTAGGTAACGTCCCTGTCCATGCCTGCTGGACCATGAGTCAGCGGTAATATGCACCTTACCGCTGACCGCCCTGTCCAGCGAGGCATGGACATTGCCTTCCACATGCTGGTAGAGAGCAGGAATCGCCTTCCGTGAGAAAAAGTGGCGTTTGGGTACCTGCCACTGAGGAACCGCACATTCCACAAACTCATGGAAGGGGGCAGAGTCTACCAACTGAAAAGGCAGCAGTTGAAGTGCTAGCAATTTTGCCAAGCTAGCATTCAACCGTTGGGCATGTGGATGGCTGGGAGCAAACTTCTTTCGGCGGTGCAGCAGCTGGGGCAGGGAAATTTGCCTGGTACAATCTGACGTCGGTGTACCAAAATCAGATTGCCCACAAGTACGTGGCTGTGACACACCTAATTCTACACCTTCATTCCTCTCAGTGCAGGTCTCAGAGAGGACTGAAGGTCTAGTGGGGTTGGAAATCTCAGCTGATGAGGAGCAAGCAGAGGTCCTCTTTGTTCTTTGGTGGGTCTTTTAGATACGCTTGCCAACGAACTGCATGGCAGGTCAACATATGTCTGGTCAAGCATGTGGTACCCAAGCGGGAGATGTTTTGGCCACGCGAGATACGCTTGAGACATATGTTGCAAATAGCAGCGGTGCGATCTGATGCACTCGTCTCAAAAAAAGCCCACACCAAAGAACTTTTTGAATAACGCACAGAGACTGCAGCGCCCTGCACATGTGGAGCTTTGGGGTGTGATGCAGTCAATGTGCTGCCCTTAGGCTGGCCCCTGGAGGGCATCCTGCCTCGTTGGTGATGTGCCGCCTCCTCCTCCTCCTCCTCCTCCTCTCTCCTATCAGGCACCCACGTTGAGTCAGTGACCTCATCATCCCCTCCCTCCTCATCACTGGAGCAAACCTGGCAGTATGTTGCAGCAGGGGGAGCATGACTGCCAGATTGCTGTCCTTCTTGGGCACCCCCTCTGTCCGTGCTCGTGTTACTGCCTTCATCGAGCTCAGTATCATCATCAGAGCCTTCCAAACGCTGGGCATCCTCCTGGAGCATGTACCCAACACTGTGGTCAAACAGTTCGAGGGACTCCTCAGGAGGACATGGTGGGGCTAGGGAAGGAGTCACTGATGACATTGAGCCGAGGGAAGAGGCCGCTGCTTTGCCAGACAAAGTACCCTGGGCATGGGTGAGAGAGGATGAGGAGGATGAGGACGGCTTGGTCATCCACTCGACCAAGTCTTCCGCATGTTGCGGCTCAACATGGCCAGCTGCCGAAAAAAAGGCCAAGCGTGTCCCATGGCCACGTGCTGATGAAGATGCACCGTCTCCACGACCAGCACTAGACACAGAGCCTGCTTGCCCTCTCTTATTGGCTTGTGACTGTCTGCCTCTCCTTCTTGGCCTTCCAGACATACTAATGGCCTGTAGCTGCACTAAGCTGGGATATATATATATATATATATATATATATATATATATATATATATGTACTGATACTGCAGCTAGCAAAATCAACTGCCTGCCTGTAGTATGAGAACACCACCAACCTTCTACAGGCAGCTTTAGCTGAACACTGTGAGGTGGACGCACCCCACTAACTTGTAGGTTTAGCAGAACACTGTGAGCAGGACGCACTGCACTAACTGTAAATAGTCTAGCTGCCTGACTGTGGTACTAATAGGATCAAAAGAACACCAGCAATTTTCTTCAGGTAGCTGTATTTACTGTAACAAGACAAGCCTGCCTGTCGGTAAGAAAATAACAGAAACGGATCTAGCTGAACACTGTGAGCAGGACGCACCCCACTAGCTTGTAGGTTTAGCTGAACACTGTGAGGTGGATGCACCCCACTAACTTGTAGGTTTAGCTGAACACTGTGAGCAGGACGCACCCCACTAACTTGTAGGTTTAGCAGAACACTGTGAGCAGGACGCACTGCACTAACTGTAAATAGTCTAGCTGCCTGACTGTGGTACTAATAGGATCAAAAGAACATCAGTAATTTTCTTTAAAATACTGTAACAAGACAAGCCTGCCTGTCAGTAAGAAGATAACAGGAACGGATCTAGCTGAACACTGTGAGCAGGATGCACCCCACTAGCTTGTAAGTTTAGCTGAACACTGTGAGGTGGACGCACCCCACTAACTTGTAGGTTTAGCTGAACACTGTGAGCAGGACGCACCCCACTAACTTGTAGGTTTAGAAGAACACTGTGAGCAGGATGCACTGCACTAACCGTAAATAGTCTAGCTGCCTGACTGTGGTACTAATAGGATCAAAAGAACACCAGCAATTTTCTTTAAAATACTGTAACAAGACAAGCCTGCCTGTCAGTAAGAAGATAACAGGAACGGATCTAGCTGAACACTGTGAGCAGGACGCACCCCACTAGCTTGTAGGTTTAGCTGAACACTGTGAGGTGGACGCACCCCACTAACTTGTAGGTTTAGCTGAACACTGTGAGCAGGACGCACCCCACTAACTTGTAGGTTTAGCAGAACACTGTGAGCAGGACACACTGCACTAACTGTAAATAGTCTAGCTGCCTGACTGTGGTACTAATAGGATCAAAAGAACACCAGCAATTTTCTTCAGGTAGCTGTATTTACTGTAACAAGACAAGCCTGCCTGTTAGTAAGAAGATAACAGAAACGGATCTAGCTGAACACTGTGAGCAGGACGCACCCCACTAGCTTGTAGGTTTAGCTGAACACTGTGAGGTGGACGCACCCCACTAACTTGTAGGTTTAGCTGAACACTGTGAGGTGGACGCACCCCACTAACTTGTAGGTTTAGCTGAACACTGTGAGCAGGACGCACCCCACTTACTTGTAGGTTTAGCAGAACACTGTGGGCAGGACGCACTGCACTAACTGTAAATAGTCTAGCTGCCTGACTGTGGTACTAATAGGATCAAAAGAACACCAGTAATTTTCTTTAAAATACTGTAACAAGACAAGCCTGCCTGTCAGTAAGAAGATAACAGGAACGGATCTAGCTGAACACTGTGAGCAGGACGCACTGCACTAAATGTAAATAGTCTAGCTGCCTGACTGTGGTACTAATAGGATCAAAAGAACACCAGTAATTTTCTTCAAAATACTGTAACAAGACAAGCCTGCCTGTCAGTAGGAATATAACAGGAACGGATCTAGTTGAACACTGTGAGCAGGACGCACTGCACTAAATGTAAATAGTCTAGAAGATAACAGGAACGGATCTAGCTAAACTGAATACAGTGTATATATATATATATATGCAACACCTGGGATGCATATATATATACACAATACACTTTAAGTGCAGCTAACTGACTGACTGTCCTGCCTAATCTAGCTAACTCAAATGAAATGACACTGTCTCTCTCTCTCTCTAAGCACACCGGAACACACTGCACAGGGCCGCCGTGCAGGCGGCCTTATATAGTGTGGGGCGTGTACTAAATCCCCTGAGCCATAATTGGCCAAAGCCTCCTTGGCTTTGGCCAATTATGGCTCTCTGTTAAGGCGGCGCTGTGATTGGCCAAGCATGCGGGTCATAGTGCATGCTTGGCCAATCATCAGCAAGCAATGCACTGCGATGCCGCAGTGAATTATGGGCCGTGACGCGCCACACGAATTTGGCGCGAACGGCCCATATCGTTCGCAATTCGGCGAACGATCGAACAGCCGATGTTCGAGTCGAACATGGGTTTGACTCGAACACGAAGCTCATCCCTAGTGGAAACCTTGCAAGAAGAGCTGAACAAATTAATGGGGTGGGCAACTACATGGCAAATGAAGTTTAATGTAGAAAAATAAAAAATAATGCATTTGGGTGGCAAACATATGAATGCGATCTACTCACTAGGGGGTGAAATTCTGGGGGAATCTAGGATGAAAAAGGACCTGGGGGTCCTAGTAGATTATAGGCTCAGCAATGGCATGCAATGCCAAGCTGTTGCCAACAAAGCAAACAGAATTTTGGCATGCACTAAAAAGGGGATTAACTCCAGAGATAAAACGATAATTCTCCCACGCTACAAGACTTTGGTCCGGCCTCACCTGAAGTATGCTGTACAAAACTAATAAAGGGTCTGGAGGATATTAGTTATGAAGAAAGGTTGCGAGCAACTTATTCTCTCTGGAGAAGAGACGCTTGAGAGGGGTTAGATTTAAATTTACAAATACAATACTGGTGACCCCACAATAGGGATAAAACTTTTTAGTGGAAGGGAGTTTAATAAGACACGTGGCCACTCATTAAAATTAGAGGAAAAGAGGTTTAACACTAAACTGCGTAGAGGGTTCTTTACTGTAAGAGCGACAAGGATGTGGAATTCCCTTCCACAGGTGATGGTTTTAGCATGGGGGCATCGATAGTTTCAAAAAACTATTAGAAGCACCTGAACGACCGCAACATACAGGGATATACAATGTAATACTGACATATAATCACACACATAGGTTGGACTTGATGGACTTCGGAAAAGAAAAAGGAGTAGATATGGCGCCGTTCCCAACCTGATTAAAATCAGGTGTATGTGCTGCTCCCTTAGGTGGGAGGAGAGTATTGTGGTGGGGGGAAGAGGAGTGATGTAGGTAATTTCTATTAAATGGGTGCCTTCTATCCAAAATTCAAATGCACAGTGAAACATTAGATGGCTAAAACTGTGCACTTTTGTGAAACCAAAACATATAAACTCCTGGGTGTGAATGAATGTGTATCAAGCTGTATACCTAACCCGATGAACGAACAGAAGCTTTATATTTCTATAAGCTCAGATCAGTGGCTACAGATCAATGCTTCAATGGATTTAATGATCAGCATGACACCAATAAAGCTTGATTCAAAGAAAGAAACAATCTCATACTTTAGACCAAAATAAAAACCTTTGCTTATAAAAAGCTTTTATGTACACACATGGAATGATATGGTAACAGGATCATCTGCAAGTACACAGCCGCCACCTCCCCTCAGAGTTCAGCTAAAAATGCAATCAAGCCAGACTGGAGACAGGATTCAAAAGGACAGATGATACATAGTGTCTCGTACATACCACTTACTGAAAAATTTCCAGTGTTCCCGGTGCTCACCATCACACAGCCCCACCTCTTGGCCCGGCGCCTTTGATGACGTCACATGTCCCGCATTGGACAGGCGTTCTGTCTATCAAAGGCGCCGGGCCAAGAGGTGGGGCTATGTGACGGTGAGCCCCGGGAACACTGGAAATTTTAATAAAAGCTATTACAGCTCTCTGCTCATACGGACGATCCCCTCTTCCTCTCCTCACTACGCCTGGCTGGGGGACCGTGCAGGCGGTGCTCACCCCCTCCCCCCCGCAGTATGCATTCCTCTTTCTCTGCACGGCCCCTCTCGGCTGCAGGCCCCATAGCGACCGCGTGGCTCGTTATGGCGGTAGTTCCGCCACTGAATGTGTATCAAGCAGTATACCTAACCCGATGTAAAGTGCAATATGCAAGACACCTTAGCTTGTTTTATATATGAATAAAGAATAAATTAAATAAAAAATAAGTGCAATATTCCCTAAACATTATTATGCATGTGCAATATCCACGTATTACAAAATTAAATCAACAAATACAAATAAAAGGTGCTGGTGTATATAAACTGGTGAACATATGATTGATATATACAATTAGATTATAAGGTGCTATAGTGCCAGTGAAGGGATCCATTTTAACTCTGGTGGACTTTCCAATGAATAAACACTTGGTGCATGTCTTATTCGTGCTCCTATAGTGACTGTACTCACCAGATCCTTCACCCCCTCTTGGGGTCTCACACATCCACAGTATGTGCCACTGTGTAGCAATGCAGGATAACTTCGTCCTTAATGTTGGCTATGAGGAGATTCCATTATGAAAAGAGAAAGAGGGAGCCCACATAGCGTAATACTGTATAAAAAAATTGTTTATTGGTGCAAACGCTTAAAAATGTACTCACATATGTTTATTTGTATTTGTTGATTTAATTTTGTAATATGTGGATATTGCACATGCATAATAATGTTTAGGGAATATTGCACTTATTTTTTATTTATTTTGTTTAATTTATTCATATATAAAACAAGCTAAGGTGTCTTGCACATTGCACTTTACATCGGGTTAGGTATACAGCTTGATACACATTCAGTGGCGGAACTACCGCCATAACGAGCCACGCGGTCACTATGGGGCCTGCAGCCGAGAGGGGCCCGTGCGGAGGAAGAGGAATGCATACTGCGGGGGGGAGGGGGTGAGCTCCGCCCGCACAGTCCCCCAGCCAGGCGTAGTGAGGAGAGGAAGAGGGGATCGGTCCGTATGAGCAGAGAGCTGTAATAGCTTTTATTAAACTTTCCAGTGTTCCCGGGGCTCACCGTCACATAGCCCCACCTCTTGGCCCGGCGCCTTTGATAGACAGAACGCCTGTCCAATGCGGGACATGTGACGTCATCAAAGGCGCCGGGCTAAGAGGTGGGGCTATGTGACGGTGAGCTCCGGGAACACTGGAAATTTTTCAGTAAGTGGTATGTACGAGACGCTATGTATCATCTGTCCTTTTGAATCCTGCCTCCAGTCTGGCTTGATTGCATGTTTAGCTGAACTCTGAGGGGAGGTGGCGGCTGTGTACTTGCAGATGATCCTGTTACCATATCATTCCATGTGTGTGCATAAAAGCTTTTTATAAGCAAAGGTTTTTATTTTGGTATATAGTATGAGATTGTTTCTTTCTTTGAACCAAGCTTTATTGGTGTCATGCTAATCATTAAATCCATTGAAGCATTGATCTGTAGCCATTGATCTGAGCTTATAGAAATATAAGGCTTCTGTTGTCCCATTATAGGGGCCTGTCATTGTGGGGAGCTTATACCCTTGGGGGTTTCTGGGTGTTGCTATCACACAGAAGATTTTGATATCACTTTCTGCAGGATTTCTTGTTGCTCAGTTGAACTGTCATTCACGCACTGGAATCAGTGGCGGAACTACCGCCATAGCGAGCCACGTGGGCACTATGGGGCCGGTGGGGAGGATGAGGAATGCATACTGCGGGGGGGCGAGCACCGCCCGCACGGTCCCCCAGCCAGGGGTAGTAAGGAGAGGAAGAGGCAAGCTGTTCGTACGAGCAGAGAGCTGTAATAGCTTTCATTAGAATTTCCTGTGTTCCCAGGGCTCACCGTCACATAGCCCCACCTCTTGGCCCGGCGCCTTTGATAGACAGAACGCCGGTCCAATGCGGGACATGTGACATCATCAAAGGCGCCGGGCCAAGAGGTGGGGCTATGTGACGGTGAGCCCCGGGAACACAAGAAATTCGAATGAAAGCTCATACAGCTCTCTGCTCGTACAGCTTGCCTCTTCTTCTCCTCACTTCACCTGGCTGGGGGACCGTGCGGGCGGTGCTCACCCCCCCCCACTCTGAGGCAGCCCCACGCTCGCCAACAGCCATTTGAGGGCTGCAGTATGCATTCCTCATCCTCCTCGGTAGTTCCGCCACTGGCTCGCCTCTTCCTCTGCACAGGTGAGGCTGCATTGTGCATGGGTCACACTGCATTAGGCACAGGTGAGGCAGTATTGGGCACAGGTGAGGGTGTATTGGGCAAAGGGGAGGCTGCATTGGGCACAGGCAGGTCACGCTGCATTGGGCACAGGCAGGTCACGCTGCATTGGGCACAGGTGAGGCTGTATTGGGCACGGGCAGGCCACGCTGCATTGGGAACAGGCAGGCCACATTGGGCACAGGTGAGGCTGCATTGGGCACAGGCAGGTCACGCTGCATTGGGCACAGGCAGGCCACGCTGCATTGGGCACAAGTGAGGCAGTATTGGGCACAGATGAGGCTGTATTGGGCACGGGCAGGCCACGCTGCATTGGGAACAGGCAGGCCACTTTGGGAACTGGTCGCACTGCATTGGGCACAGGTGAGGATGGTTGAAGCGCTAACACCAGGTGTTTGGAGTATCTTTATCTGTTTATTGTTAAACTTTCTGGAATACATATAATGCTATTGTGGTGTAGGATTTCTTTCTTTCTTTCTTTAAGCCACGCCCACTATTTCATTTAAGCCCGCCATTTGTTTGTGGGGGGGGCTGTTTGCAGGGGGGGGGGCATACAACATTTTGCTATGGGCCCTGTGATTTCTAGTTACGCCCCTGTACACATTAATTCACACCCAGGAGTTTATATGTTTTGGTTTCACAAAAGAGCACAGTTTTAGCCATCTAATGTTTCACTGTGCATTTGAATTTTGGATAGAAGACACCCATTTAATAGAAATTACCTACTCACTCCTCTTCCCCCCACCACAATACTCTCCTCCCACCTAAGGGAGCAGCACATACACCTGATTTTAATCAGGTTGGGAACGGCGCCATATCTACTCCTTTTTCTTTTCCAAATTATACTCCACCTAGTGGAAGTAATTGGTAGAGGCAGCAGTTCCAATAAACTACTTTTTAATCTCTATAGTACGCACTCCATTGCACAGGAATTTTTTCTTTTTCTTGTGTCTTTTTTCGGCCTCACCTGCTATGTAACTATGTAATTGCTTTCTATCTGGGAACCCTAAACATTTTTTTCCTTAATGTATTCCCTGAATTAAGGTAAAGAGCCCTGCATTCCTCTCTTTCTAATCTCATATGAGACTGAGAGCAGCTACAGTCATAGGCTTCTGTTGCTGTCAGTCAAACAAATGTGAGGAGGGGGCAGGGGTGTGGCTTACAGATGCTGTGTGTGTGTCTTTGTGTGCAACCAGCCGCACAGGAGCACGGGAAGAACAATGCTCATAATAATGTTTTTATGCCAGCTTTTTAATAGTGTTTTCCTATCTATCTATGCACTCTATGTTATGCTAGAAGCACTTTTCAAGCTTCCATGTTTAGGAGCAGAGTTTTTGTGGAGTTTTTGGGAGAGTTTTCCTGGCAGAATAAAAAGCTAAGGACTCCTAAATGCTACTAAAACTCTCCTAACAGGTTTTTTGAGCATTTTTTCCCCCTTATGTAGCCAGGAGCTGGATATCTATTTTTTCCTGCAATCAGAAGACGCTGTGTGGCATTGGGGGTCATTTACTATAGCGCTATGGCGCTAATTCGTGCAAATTGCCGCTAATTAGCGCTAATTCGCGGCAATTTAGCGCGAATTAATTCGCGTAAAACAGTATTCACTATAGCGCTGGTGAGAAAATTCTCCCAAAATCAAATTTACTATAGCTCCCTGAATCTAAATAGTGCCCAAACCCTTACTCTGCTAAAACCTAGAGAATTGCACATGGAAATAATGTTTAGAACATGATATAATTGTCTAAATGGTACTGAAATATGCGGTATATTATTTAAAGATTATCTGCTTTTAAACTGTGTGAAAAAGTGATTTCTACACTGAAATATCTTTAAAAGTCTGAAAAGTGAAAAATTCCCGTTTTGTACAACTAGGTGCCAACACAACTGAGCATGCTCAGACCTGAAAATAACTCTCATTTTATCTCCAGTGTCTTTTTTACCTGGAGCTATAGTAAATACCAAAATGAGAGCTAATTAGAGAGCATTTTTTGGGAGTTAAAATCTGCTCTAATTAGTCCAAATGAAGTTTCAGTCACTGATTCTAATGGAACAATTCTAACTTTCACAAAAAAACCTTTTAATGTTGAGATGAAATGTATCTTTCTGTGAAATAAATTTTCCTTTGCAACATTGTTGCTTCTACTTAAAATATTTTGATTTTAAGAATGCTACAATGTGGAATGTTTTGAAGTTTTGATAAAATATATTTTTCTCTGTCACTTTCACTTGTTACTCTCCATCTCACAACAATCTTTACCCCAAACTCACACAGGAGTCTTTACAATCCACAAACAATACCATTGCTGATGCAAATTTAAAATGAATCACATTTTTTTGTGCTTTTTATTATTTCCAAATATTCATAATTTGAGCCCAAAAAATGTGATATGTGTACCAACATCAGAAATCAAAATGTAATTCCCAAAAATTTGAGGGTAATATTCTACTCTCACCCACAAAAAAACACCAAATATCACAGAATAAATCAAGAACTCTTGAGTAATGGAATTCCATCACTTGTATGTCCATAGAAATGCAGTATTTATGTGTTTTTATGTGTAGTTATGTGTAGGAGGGTCTCACACGTGGCAGCTCCGTGGCTTAGAGGTTAGAACTTCTGCTTAGTATCCCTGAGGGTCTGGGTTCAAATCCCAACCATGTTACTTCATGTAAAGAAGTTGTCTCATCTCCCAGGTCATATAATTATGTCTAAATGTAGTAGTTATGTGTAGGAGGGTTCCGCCACCATTGTAAGTCTTTTCCAGATACACTATTTAGCCAAAAGTATTGGGACACCTGCCTTTACACACACATGAACGTTAATGGCAGCCCAGTCTTAGTCCGTAGGGTTAAAATTTGATTTGGTCCACCCTTTGCAGCTAGAACAGCTTCTGGGAAGGCTGTCCACAAGGTTTAGTGTGCCTATGGGAATGTTTGATCATTCTTCCAGAATTGCATTTGTGAGGCCAGGCACTGATGTTGGATGAGAAGGCCTGGCTTGCAGTCTCTACTCTAATTCAGCCAAAGGGTGTTCTATCGGGTTGAGGCCAGGACTCTGTGCAGACCAGTCAAGTTTCCCCACTCCAAACTTGCTCATCCATGTCTTTATGGACCTTGCTTTGTGCACTGGTGTGCAAACATGTTGGAACAGGAAGGGGCTTTCCCCAAACTGTTCACACAAAGTTGGGAGCATGAAATTGTCCAAAATGTCTTGGTATGCTGATGCCTTAAGAGTTCACTTAACTGGAACTAAGAGGCCAAGCCCAACCCCTGAAAAACAGCCCCACATCATAATTACCCCTCCACCAAATCATTTGGACCAGTGCACAAAGCAAGGTCCATAAAGACATGGATGAGTGATTTTGGGGTGGAGGAACTTGACTGGCCTGCACAGAGTCCTGACCTCAACACAACAGAACACCTTGGGGATGAATTAGAGAGGAGACTGTAGGTCAGGCCTTCTCGTCCAACATCAGTGCCTGACCTCACAAATGCACTTGGAAGAATGGTCAAACATTCCCATAGACACACTCCTAAACCTTGTGGACAAGAAGAGTTGAAGCTGTTATAGCTGCAAAGGGTGGGCCAAATGAGTTTTGAACCCAATACTAATACTGGGATGCCATTACAGTTCATGTGCGTTTAAAGGCAGGCATCCCAATACTTAGGCCAATATATTGTATATTGCTTGTGACACTGAGCATGGCTATGGACTTAGGGCTGGTTCACACCACAGAGATGCAGAGAACATGTGTGGGGATGCCTGGTGGGTAAGTGGGTAGCAGTTCTGTCTAGCAGCACCCGGGATGTTAGTTCAATTCCCCAACATGCTAATCCTTGTGTTGAAGTTTATATGTTATCCCTGTGTGGGTTTCTCACCACAATCCAAATACATGCTGGCATTGTATTTGTCTCCTGTCGAAATAGGTTCTAATGTAAGAACGTTAATTTTGGACTTTATATTGGAAGCTCATTGCAGCTAGGGACTGATGTTAATGTTTATTAGCACTAATCATGCCCAGGGACTTGGACAATTCAAATTTTAGGGTTTACACTGCACGGGTACATATGCTTAGAAAACTGTTGCTTTGTTTATGTGAATGCAAATGGACTTTGATCTTTGTCCTGTAGTTGGAGATTTGATGCACATAGCCAAGGGCTAACAGAGTTGCGAACACTATTATGTGTTCCTGCCCATCAGGTCCAATCACTTTAGACATACATGAAGAGACAGATTGAAAGATACTGGTGGGCGTGTACTTCTATTGGGTGTGTCAGTGTGCTAACAATACAACCTCTCTTATATAAAGGCCTGCAGTAGGGGGTTCGTTTGGCCTGAGAAGGTCAGGTTTTTTTGCTGTGATTTGTGGGGGAGAAGGAATGCTATTGGGAGATTTGATGAAATTCTTGTGCATTTTTTCAATCAAAAGTGGGTTTATGTGGCCATGCTGTCAATGTTGTGTGTGTATTGTTCCTGTCTGATCATGCAAACATCGTTTGGAAGCATCTGCTGACCTATTCTTTTTTTTATCTCGTTTAATCATGTACACCGAAATGCAGCTTCCAGCAGAACATGGTCACCAATGTATGTATGTATGTGTGGATTGTGGGCTGGTGGTGGGTGTTTTGAATAAGTCTTTTGTAATATTATGTGGGAATGCTTTGTAAGAATGACTGTTAAGTATGTTTCTATAATCTTGCAGATAACAATGTGATGTGTTGCCCATTATACACAGAAATTAAAGCTGTGTCCACTCTAAGGTTTTGTCTAATTTTAGATTGTAAGCTCCTATGAGCAGGGCCCTTAAAATCCCATTGCTAAATGTAGCACCATATATCCTGTCCAAAATTTTTTGAAGCTAGTAAATGTAATTTTTTGTTTTTCTGCTGGTAAAATAAAAGTACATTATTGAGCCTTGTTGTGTTTTGTTTTTTTTTTTTTTTTTGTTTTTTCTTCTACTTTCTTCTCTTTAGTTTGTGGGTGGTGGTTTTGGGAAAGTGCAATATCTCTTATATTTTATTTCAATATGTATTTGTGCACCAAAAAACTAATCTTTGCACTGGTTCACATTGATGCTACTTTGAAATCGCACTACTTCACTTGAAGTAGCACGATTTCAAAGTAGCAAGGTCAGCATGATTTTAGGTGCTACTTGATAGACATCCGTCTGGCTTCATACACAAATGTCTATTGAAGTCGCACCAGAAATCGGCAAAAGTAGTGCAGGAACTACTTTAGCAAATTGGTGCGGTGCCACAAAAAAATGTTGCATTGATCGGAACAGTGCCATTGCTGCCAATAGTCATGCGATTTGATCTCTCAAATTGCATGACAAATTGCTCCAATGTAAACCTAGGCTTCTGCACACCTGCAAGTAAATGATAAAGGTAGAATCTTTATATATAACGGCTGTGGAGAATTGCAGGTAATGAATTCAGCTGGTGGATAGGCAATGTTTGTGTCAGCTTTAGTTCACATTGGTGCGATTTGACATGTCAAAGCGGTGACAATTGTACTGTTTTAATTGGTGTGACTTTGGGGTGCAATTTGTATTGATATCAGTGCAGAAACCTGCACAGATGTCTCTGAAATTGCCCCTGCAGTCAGGACTGACATGCGGGAATGAAAGTGTGTGATTTCAGCTGAACGATTTCCGCCTGCTGCTAACCCAGGGACACCATTTCTTATCGAACGCATTTAAATATCATAAGTAGAAATACAAATTTGCATATCTGAAAATAAACAAAAATAATAAAATTCTAATAGTGGTTGCGATCAAATATTTGCAGCAGTGATTAAAAGAGTGTAGTTTTGCCTTCTGACCCAGAAATAAGTCATTGTAATCACCTAGAAGTCCCTGTGCTGGTCAAGATCTCCATCTAGGTGGACATGGCGAGGTCCCTCTTTAGCAAAGAGGAGGTGCGGCTCATTTTCTGGATAAGGGTATGATATGTACTTGTGCTTAATCAATGTGGGGGTGGATTTGATAGTTAGATTTGGTGTGGGTGGGGTTCATTGATTTGTTTGGCATCCCCACACATTTGCTTCTGGCCCATGTGCACACATCACTTCCTGCATTTGTTCTGCTGATGTAAATGCAAGTATAAATGAGAGCTCCTTTCTATTAAAATATATATGACTTGTTTCACAGTTGGGCGACTTTGGACTTCCGAGTTGCTTGACAAGTTGTACCCCCATGATTCTTAATGAGAACTAGGGATGGGCCGAACATCCCCCCTGTTCGGTTCGCAGCAGAACATGCGAACAGACAAATAAATTTGTGCGAACACCATTAAAACCGCTTCCCGCCCGCCGTACGCCAAATGATGTCCTCGGCTTTGAGCGGGGATATCTGAGTGATGCCTGTAGCTACAGACATCATCCAGATATCGTCTTTTAGAGCCTGCGAATCTGCACACCATAAGAATGATCATAGTGGCTGTTTCACTGCTTGATCATTCTAACAGGAGGCGAGAGGGGACGTCCCCCCCCTCCCGCCACGCTCCGGTGCTTGTACCGACTTACCGCTACGATCGGTGAGTCGGTCACAGGATCCGCCAGCCCCGGATGTTTAGCATAGAGATTTCTGGTGGACCAGATGGTCGCCGGAATCTCTATGATCGTTCAGAGGCCGGGCGTGATGTTATGACGTCACGCCCGGCCTCTGTATTAAAAAAAAAACGGCGCCGCTTCGGCTGGGAAGCAGAGATCGTTTTTTTTTTTTTTTTTTTTTTCAGGCTTCTAAGCCTAGAGGTGAGATGTGGGGTCTTATTTACCCCACATCTCACTGTAAAGAGCACCTGTCATGCTTATTCCTATTACAAGGGATGTTTACTTTCCTTGTAATAGAAACAAAAGTGATCAAAAAAATTTTTTTTGGAAAAAAGTGTCAAGCTAAAATAAAAAAAGTAAAATTAACAATAAAAAAAAAAACTTTTAAAGTGCCCCTGTCCCTGTGAGCTCGCATGCAGAAGCGAGCGCATACATAAGTCCCGCCCACATATGAGAATGTTGTTCAAACCACACATGTGAGGTGTCGCTGCGAACGTTAGAGCGAGAGCAATAATTTTGGTCCTGGACCTCCTCTGTAACTCAAAACATGTAACCAGTAAAAAATTTTAAAGCGTCGCCTAAGGGGATTTTCAAATAGCGAAGTTTGGCGCCATTCCACGAGCGTGTGCAATTTTGAAGCGTGACATGTTGGGTATCTATTTACTTGGCGTAACTTCATCTTTCACATTATGCAAAAACATTGGGCTAACTTTCTTGTTTTTTTTTTTAAAGCCCAAAACTGTTTCTTTTCCCAAAAAAACGCATTCGAAAAATTGCTGCGCAAATACCGTGCTAGATAAAAAGTTGCAATGACCGCCATTGTATTCTCTAGGGTGGGTCTCTGCTAAATTTGGGGGTTCTATGTAATTTTCTAGCCAAAAAATTATGACTTTTACATGTAAGAGAGAAATGTCAGAATTGGCCTGGTAGGCAAGTGGTTAAAGTCTATGGGACACGAACATGAATAATCAAAAGTGCTAATTTTAAAGGCTTATATGCATGGTATTGTCATAAAAAGTGTTTAGGGACCTGGGTCCTGCCCCAGAGGACATGTATCAATGCAAAAAAGTTTTAAAAATGGCTGTTTTTTCGGGAGCAGTGATTTTAATAATGCTTAAAGTGAAACAATAAAAGTGTAATGTTCCTTTAAATTTCATACCTGGGGGGTGTCTATAGTATGCCTGTAAAGGGGCGCATGTTTCCCGTGTTTAGTACAGTCTGACAGCAAAATGACATTTCAAAGGAAAAAAGTAATTTAAAACTACTCGCGGCTATACTGAATCGCCGGTGTCTTGCCGAGAAAGTTCCCTTGGCGGATAAGGTCCCCCCTGTACTGCGCAAGTGCTGCGCTTGCGCAGTACCAACGACTAGCAGCCGCCGAAAATAGCCAAAGATGAAAATCTTCAATCATCTGTACACGGCGCCTGCGCCCTGGGTCCAGGCTGAAGCCCCACGATCCAAGTGGACCTAGAGGGGGAATAAAAAAGTGCCGAGCAAAGCGAGGCCGTGCCCGAAGCGTGGCGAGCGAAGCGAGCCCGCGGGGGACCCTCTTACAGGCACCGTGTACAGCTGATTTCTTCTCTATTTCGCTTCGGCTATTTCCGCCGGCTCCTCCGAGAGGAACTTTTTTGGCAGAACACCAGCCCGACAATACACATAAAAGTTCATTGATAAAAACAACATGGGAATTCCCCACAGGGGAACCCCGAACCAAAATTTAAAAAAAAATGATGTGGGGGTCCCCCTAAATTCCATACCAGGCCCTTCAGGTCTGGTATGGATATTAAGGGGAACCCCGGCCAAAATTAAAAAAAAAAATTGGCGTGGGGTCCCCCTCAAAATCGATACCAGACCCTTCAGGTCTGGTATGGATTTTAAGGGGAACCTCGCGCCAAAATTTAAAAAATAAATGGCGTGGGGTACCCCCAAAAATCCATACCAGACCCTTATCCGAGCACGCAACCTGGCAGGCCGCAGGAAAAGAGGGGGGGACGAGAGAGCGCCCCCCCCTCCTGAACCGTACCAGGCCACATGCCCTCAACATTGGGAGGGTGCTTTGGGGGTAGCCCCCCAAAGCACCTTGTCCCCATGTTGATGAGGACAAGGGCCTCATCCCCACAACCCTGGCCCGGTGGTTGTGGGGGTCTGCGGGCAGGGGGCTTATCGGAATCTGGAAGCCCCCTTTAACAAGGGGGCCCCCAGATCCCGACCCTCCCCCCTGTGTGAAATGGTAAGGGGATACAAACGTACCCCTACCATTTCACCAAAAAAATGTCAAAAATGTTAAAAATGACAAGAGACAGTTTTTGACATTTCCTTTATTTAAATGCTTCTTCTTTCTTCTATTTTCTATCTTCTTTCTTCTATCTTCCTTCGGTTTCTTCCTCCATCTTCTTGTTCTGCATCAGAGGGGGGCGGGGTCAGGCGGGGTCACCCGCCCTCTGTTATTTAAGAACTGTCAGAAGAGGAGAAGCGTCACACAGCGGGAGCCTCCCATCCAATCGTAGATGCGGAGCGGCCCAAGGAAAGAGGATGAAGTGAAGACGGCGCAGCTGAGGAAGATGCCGGAGGAGAAGACCGGGTGAAGAACCAGAAGAACAAGAAGAACCAGAAGAACAAGAAGAACCAGAAGAACAAGAACCAGAAGAAGAAGATGGAGGAAGAAACCGAAGGAAGATAGATGAAAGAAGATAGAAAATAGAAGAAAGAAGAAGCATTTAAATAAAAGAATTGTCAAAAACTGTCTCTTGTCATTTTTAACATTTTTGACATTTTTTTGGTGAAATGGTAGGGGTACTTTTGTATCCCCTTACCATTTCACACAGGGGGGAGGGCCGGGATCTGGGGGTCCCCTTGTTAAAGGGGGCTTCCAGATTCCGATAAGCCCCCTGCCCGCAGACCCCCACAACCACCGGGCCAGGGTTGTGGGGATGAGGCCCTTGTCCTCATCAACATGGGGACAAGGTGCTTTGGGGGCTACCCCCAAAGCACCCTCCCAATGTTGAGGGCATGTGGCCTGGTACGGTTCAGGAGGGGGGGGCGCTCTCTCGTCCCCCCCTCTTTTCCTGCGGCCTGCCAGGTTGCGTGCTCGGATAAGGGTCTGGTATGGATTTTTGGGGGTACCCCACGCCTTTTTTTTTAAAAATTTTTGCGCGGGGTTCCCCTTAAAATCCATACCAGACCTGAAGGGTCTGGTATAGATTTTGAGGGGGACCCCGTGCCAATTTTTTTTTTAATTTTGGCCGGGGTTCCCCTTAATATCCATACCAGACCTGAAGGGCCTGGTATGGAACTTAGGGGGACCCCCACGTCATTTTTTTTTTATTTTGGTTCGGGGTTCCCCTTTGGGGAATTCCCATGCAGTTTTTATCAATGAACTTTTATGTGTATTGTCGAGCCGGCAATTCAGTATAGCCGCGAGTAGTTTTAAATAACTTTTTTTCCTTTCAAATGTAATTTTGCTGTCAGACTGTTCTAAACTCGAGAAACATGCGCCCCTTTACAGGCATACTATAGACACCCCCCAGGTACGAAATTTAAAGGAATATTACACTTTTATTGTTTCACTCAAAGCATTATTAAAATCACTGCTCCCGAAAAAACGGCCGTTTTTAAAAAAAAATTTGGCATTGATCCATGTCCCCTGGGGCAGAACCCGGGTCCCCAAACACTTTTTATGGCAAAGAACTTGCATATAAGCCTTCAGTGAGAACTTTGGATTTTGCAGGTTCGAGCCCCACTGACTTCCACTATTCCAGCATATGTGATCTGACAGGCATTATTGCCGCAATAGCGCTGCTTTCCATTTGCATTAGCGCTGACTTTCTGAGAGTTGAAGTCTTCCTGGCCTTTTTTGAGAGTTATTTTTTGGTACTGCAGGAGAATTTTTTGGCGGTATAGTAAATGACCCCCATTGTGTCAGAGGAAGCTGTTTCCCTCTAGTGTTCCAGTGTGAGATGTCCTGTTACTTTCTTAATCAGAGACATAACAGAGCAAAGCATCTTGGCACATGTAGTCCATATGGATAGGATTTCTTATAGACACTGTATATAGACATCATTGTTTCCTGCACCCATTACCATCTTTAGTTCAAGAATCTGTTCCAGCATAACAGACACTATACACAGACATCAATGCCATCCATTGTTCTGCTGTTGCTTGCAGTTCCACAGATTTTAACATCTTTAGGTCAGTGATCACTGTGAATTCAATTACAGTTCTGATTTGCACACAAATATTGTCTGAAGGTTATACACCAGCTATTGGATCAGCTATTTTGCTTTACCATTCAATTTCCTTTGCATACAATTAAACGCCTGAGAGCTAGCTGAAGATTAACCAGATTGCCACACAGCAACCCTGGACTACTTTCACCTCCCTCCCCACTTAAGGGAATTGTTTTGCCGAAGCGTGTAAAGCCGCCGTTACCAAGAACTCTCCGTAAGAGCAGGTTGAATTGTATTATGCCGCGTACACACGATCGGACATTCCGACAACAAAATCCTGCATTTATTTCTGATGGATGTTGGCTCAAACTTGTCTTGCACACACACGGTCGCACAAATGTTGTTGGAAATTGCGAACTTCAAGAACATGGTGACGTACAACACGTACGACAAGCCGAGAAAAATGAAGTTCAATAGCCAGTGCGGCTCTTCTGCTTGATTCCGAGCATGAGTGGATTTTTGTGTATTGGAATTGTGTACACACGATCGGAATTTCTGACAACGGATGTTGTTGTCGGAAAATTTGAGAACCAGCTCTCAAATTTTTGTTGTCGGAGATTCCGACAACAAATGTCCAATAGAGCCTACACACGGTCGGAATTTCCGACAAACAAGCTCACATCAAACATTTGATGTCGGAAATGTGTACGCAGCATTACAGTTTCTTTTTGCTGAAGTTATACTTGTTTATCTGCTGTTTTCCCATTTATATGTGAAGGAGCAGTAGAGAGGGGTCTGACACTCATAAGAGCCATTCCTCTGCTCTCCTGTAGCCTATTCACATAGACATTATATGCACTTATTTGAATAAAGGAAATATAGTGTTCACTGTTGAATGTTTGAATCTTAAAAGTGATGGTTATTTAGCTACTAATAATATCCTTTGTAAGACAACCTTTTTAGGTGTAAACTCATGTTTGTTTTTTTATTCTTTTCCCATTCACCTCATTAAGTAAACTATTTATGATTTAACTAATTCTGACATATTTCCTTATTGCTGCTGTTATTTAAGGGGAAATGTATGAACCCAGGGTGTCAGAGGTGTCAGAGGACTCACAGGGTCTGGGCAACCAGAGGGGTACTGATTTATCTTGCGACCCTCAAGAGGGCAGTGCTACATATACTGTAAAAATGCTCATAAAATAATACTACTAAAGGATCCTAAGAGCTTCTAAAAGCTACTAAAACACTACTACAAGCCTGCACAAAAACTCTATTAGCGTTTTTTGAGCTTATAAAAAACGCTAGTATGCATGGAGCCTTAGCAGCAGTTAGGAGCATTCAGATTTTTTTTTTCCTGCTGGCAAATCGCTCCCTAAAACACAATACATTTTTTTTTCTGCTCCTAGAAGCTGAAGCTACAAAAACGCTTCTAGACTAAAATAGTGGGCATGGACACATACCCTATATTACCAAAAGTATTGGGACACCTGCCTTTAAACGCACATGAACTTTAATGGCATCCCAGTCTTAGTCTGTAGGGTTCAGTATTGAGTTGGCCCACCCTTTGCAGCTATAACAGCTTCAACTCTTCTGGGAAGGTTGTCCATAAGGTTTAGGAGTGTGTCTATGGGAATGTTTGACCATTCTTACAGAAGCACATTTATGAGGTCAGCTACTGATGTTGGATGAGAAGGCCTGGCTCGCAATCTCCGCTCTGTTGCTGGCAACTCTTTTTGGGTTGCGGGGAAGACGGTGAACGCCATTCCTTCAATTGCCACTTGGATTCCAGATTGAACTGGTAGCACCAGGTCTCATCCCCTGTGACAATGATTCCCAGAAAGGTAGGATCCTGGTCACAAATCTTCAGAGGTTTGCTTTCTGTTCGTCTTTCAGCTTGTGCAGCACAAACCGGGGACAGATCTTCCACTTACCCAAATCTTCACAGACCGTGATGCATGCCATGTCCTTGCTAATGCCCAATTGCTCCACCATTAATCATAGAGTCAGACACTCGATCATGTCTGGGGTTCTGCTGGTCAAAGGCCAACCCAAACGTGGCTCATCATCAGTCTTTCCTTCATTTCACAAAAGTTTGGACCAGTTTTAAACACGTTTTCTGCTCACAGCTTCCGTACTATACACTTGCACCAACATTTCATGCGTCTTTGCCGCCGTTTCCCCCCAATTTGTAGCAGAACTTGATGTTCACTTGTTGCTCCATTGCACTGTGACACTACCTCTCACACTGACTGCCTGCAGCAGGTTTACCCTGATGGTCACGTGTACGCCACGCTACGTGGCGCTTCTCAACTTGTCTCTGGATAGCCATGCACATGCGCGTGCACATGACCCATGTTGCTGTTGAGATATCGGAACATTCACCAAACTTTTTAGACACACTTTGTTTTTCTTTATTTCTTTTATACAATTTTGCGAATAAGTAATTTTTCTTCTTCACTGATAGGCAGCACTGAGGAGGCTGCACTGATGAGGCTGAACTGATTGGCACTAATAAGCTGCACTGATGAAGAGGCACTGATGAGGCTGCACTGATATGCTGCCTTGATAGACACTGACTGGCACTGATGGGGCTGCACTGATAATTAGGGCACCGATGATTCATATAAAAAAAAATGTTATCACTTTGTATATATAGGTTTTTAACTTTATTTCAATTTTATGTGTAGATATAGCATTTATATATCAATATAATTGGGGCACATTGTTTATTTTATTTCACATTAGGAGGTGATTTGTGTCATCTTTGGTGCTAATAGCTGAATTTCGGATCTATAGGCTAGCGTGAGTTTTTTTCTGAAAACATCATAAGCCAAATGTTGTTACTGGCTGACAAGCTGGAATGAATCTGCCTTGATCTTTACATATCAGGCTACCTATCATTAGGTTAAGCCTAGTGGCAAGGATTATAGCTAGAATTTTAATAATGAGATCAGCTGTTAATTGGGCCAGGAAGTAGGGTCAGTGTGGGGTTCTGGTATTAGAGATTATTGCAGAAAGAGTTTCTGAATTTATGGTCCTTTCGAAAGCTAGAATTTTAATAATGAGATCAGCTGTTAATTGGGCCAGGAAGTAGGGTCAGTGTGGGGTTCTGGTATCAGAGATTATTGCAGAAAGAGTTTCTGAATTTATGGTCCTTTCAAATGCTATTAAACGCTTTTGTTAAGAGCAGGGTGAGCTGACCAACACATTTCTTGTTGTAATTGGCAGGAAAGCAGTAGGGGCCTGGATGTTTATGGGCTTGTTTAATGGTTTGGGTGACCTTATCAGTGGAGATGGGTTGTTGAAGCATAGCACTAGATGCCATAGTTAGAATAAGCTACTGAGAACAAGTCAGAACCGGAATTTAATTTAGATAGGAGAAGAATTCATACAGAAAGGAAAGTCCTGCATTTGTGTTCTGAGGCAGGAAGGGTAAGTTTACAGGCTAGTAAAATATCTTGTTTGTTACCCTTTGTGAAGAAAGTATGCCTAACCCCTTCTATGTTGTTGCTTCTGTCAGGAGCACATCAAGTTCAGTCTGTGCTTTTTCTAAAACTTAGTCGATTAGAGGCTCCGTGGAGTTGCAAGCTCATCAATGTTTTGTTAGAAGGTCGACTCCAGGTTTTGTAAGAGAAAATGTTTTGACATGCAATACAAGTTGGATGCATTTACTTCACATAGTGGGCTTGTGTGCCTCCTAGGGTGACAGGAGTCAGGTTTGGACCTGTGTTTTGTTTCATATATTTGGAAAAGGTCTATTGGATCAATGAGCAGAAGTCTAAATCAGATATTAGTTATCCATTAGGGGCTATGTTGTATCACGGCTTTTAGGCAGCAGGAAGAACTAGTGGAGGAGAGCCACGCTACGATTGGACCAAGGGACTAATAAAATGTGTAATGAGTGGGTGTCAGAAACCATGAAACAGACCGAGACAGAAGTACAGTAAAATCACACTTGTTTATTAATAAAAATAAAAAGGTAAATAGAGTACGTAGTCAAAGCATAGCCAGAGTCAAGTAACCGGATCGGGTAGTCAGCCAAGCCAGAGTTCAGTAACCAGATCGGGTAATCAGCCAAGCCAGAGTTCAGTAACCAGATTGGGTAATCAGCCAGGCCAGAAGTCAGGGAACCAAGTAGAGGAACAGCACGCAGGATAAGGAGCCAGAAGGGATGTCAGCAAAGCCAGTCTTTAAACAGGAACGCAGGAGATGGTTTCTTGTGATGTGACCAAGGTGAAGGTAGGAATGAAGTGAGCTGGAGATATTTAGGTAGGTGGGACTGAGGAGCAGATCCACAACAGCTGGTTAACTGTGGAGAGAGATGAGAGCTGGCAATTAGCCGACAGCTGAGCGGCCAGCTCAGAGAAGGAAGGGCTGAGCCAACCCTGACAGTACCCCACTCCTCAACAACCCCTCCCCCTCGGAGGACCACCAGGCTTGAGGGGAAAACATCTATGGAAATCACGGAGGAGGGCAGGAGCACGTACGTCCGAGGATGAGACCCAGGAGTATTCCTCCGAACCGTACCCCTTCCAATGCACCAGGCACTGTATGCGCCCACAGAACCTACGGGAGTCAACAATGGATTGTACCTCATACTCCCCATGTTTTTTTAACCTGTATAGGGTGAGGACGTGGCACCGAGGTGGTAAAGCGGTTGCAGACCAACGGTTTCAATAAGGAGACATGAAACACAGAGATGCGCATACTAGGAGGAAGGTCCAACGCGTAAGCCACTGGGTTAATCCTGAGAAGGATATGGAAAGGCCCAATAAACCGAGGTGCAAACTTCAGTGAGGGAACACGAAGATGGAGGTTGCGAGATGACAACCAGACCCTGTCCCCAACCTGGTAGGAAGGCGCAGGCAGGTGTCTGCAGTCAGCATGGAGTCTGTACCTATCATTAGCATGAAGAAAAGTCTCCTGGATTTGTTCCCAATTGGAATGAAGACCATGGAGATGCTCCTCTAGCGCAGGAATACTCTGCAGAACAAACGAGTCAGGCAACATGGAAGGTTGGAAACCATAACTTGCCATAAACGGAGACAATCAGAAAGCAGAATTCAAGGTACTGTTGTGAGCAAACTCTGTCCATGGTAATAGGTCTGACCAGTTGTTGTGATGGTCAGAAATATAGCAATGTAGGAATTACTCCAAGGACTGATTGGCTCGTTCTGCGGCCCCAATAGACTGCGAGTGATATGCAGAGGAGAAAGCAAGCTGAATTCCCAGTTGTGCACAAAAGGCTCACCAGAACCGGGACACAAACTGACTACCCCTGTCCGAGACAATCACCTTGGGTAGCCCATGTAAGCGAAAGATCTCCCGAGCAAAAATGGAAGCCAGTTCCTTAGAAGTGGGCAACTTCTTAAGTGGAATACAATGACTTCTTTGATAACCGGTCAACCACCATAAGGATAACAGTGTTGCCTTGGGAGTTGGACAACTCCACAATTAAATCCATTGACAGGTGGTTCCAGGGCCTCTCTCCATTGGGTATGGGTTGTAGAAGGCCCACTGGAAGGTGTCATGGAGTCTTACTCTGAGCACACATGGAACAGGCAGCTACGAAGGCAGTTACATCTGCATGTAGACTAGGCCACAAGAATTGTTGGGAAATGGCCTAAACGAGTTGATTCTTACCTTAAGGGTCAGCTGCCTTGGGAGAATGGTAAGTCTGGAGCACAGTTTCTCGGGAGGAGCATCAACCCGAGCAGCAAGAATTTTGTCACCCAAAGGAGAAGTAAGAATCATAGCCAGAATACGATCAGGAGGAATCATAGGAACCGGAACCGACTCCAACTTGGAAGTGGAGGAAAATTGTCGTGACAAGGCGTCAGCCCTTACATTCTTAGTACCGGGTAAGAATGAGACAATGTAATTGAAACTTGACAAGAAAAGAGCCCATCGTGCCCTTCTGGGAGAGAGGCGTTTAGCCTCAGACAAGAATGTGAGATTCTTATGGTCAGTAAGAATGAGAACCGGCACAGTAGTACCTTCGAGGAGATGTCTCCATTGTTTCAGGGCTAAAATGATTGCCAACAGCTCTCTGTTACCAATCTCGTAATTGCACTCGGCAGGTGACAATTTCTTGGAAAATTAGCCACAAGGATGCATAGCACTCTCAGAGGTAGGACGTTGAGACAGAAGGGCGCCAACACCAGTCTCAGAAACATCAACCTCAAGGATAAAATGTAATGTAGGATCAGGATGTGCCAACACAGGAGCAGAAACAAAGGCAGCCTTGAGACTTTCAAAGGCCTTAATGGACTCTGGAGACCAACTCTGTGGGTTACCATTCTTTCTGGTCATATTGGTCAGGGGCTTGACCAGAGACGAGAAGTTACAAATAAACTTCCAATAATAGTTGGCAAAACCCAGGAAACGCTGCAGAGGACGTAACCTCACAGGTCGAGGCCACTGTAGGACTGCCTAAAGTTTCTCTGGGTCCATCGAAAAACCAGCAGTGGAAATGACAGGAATTTAACCTGTTCCCGATGGAACTCACACTTCTCCAGTTTACAATAGAGATTGTTCTCTCTTAATTTCTGAAGCACACGACAGACATCTGTGTGGTGGCTCTCCAGGGACTTGGAAAATATGAGGATATCATTGGGATAAAATGTATGGCAGGATCAAAAAAGAGGGGGATTAAATTTCTGGCAGGATCACAAAAAGGAGGATTGAATCTATGGCAGGATCAAAAAAGATACAATTAATGAAAAAAGAGGGATGGAATTTATGTCAGGATCAAAGAAGAGAGATGCAATTTATGACAGGATCAAAAAAGAGGGGGATTAAATTTATGGCAAAATCGCAAAAAAGGGGATTGAATTTATGGCAGGATCAAAGAAGAGAGATACAATTAATGAAAAAAGAGGGATGCAATAATGGCAGGATCAAAAAAAAAACAACCAAAAAACACCAAATCCTGGGTTCTACTCAAACCTCCTTCAGGGGGGTTTACCACTATCCTAGTCGTTGTCGACCGCTTTTCTAAAATGGGACATTTTTAGCCCATGGTGGGTACTCCCTCTGCTTCAGATACAGCTAATATTTTTTTTTAAAGAAATTACAAGACTTCATGGTGTACCTAGAAGCATCGTCTCGGATAGAGGTGTCCAATTTACATCCAAGTTCTGGAGTGAACGCTGCAAAGCCCTGGAAATAAAGATTTGTCTCTCGTCTGCGTACCACCTGCAGAGCAATGGCCAGTCGGAGAGAACAAATCAAACCCTGGAGCAGTACCTCCGTTGTTTTTGTTCTGGTTCCCAAGATGATTGGTCCACTCTCCTGCCATACGCTGAATTTGCGTACAATAACTTCATCCATACAGCTACCAAACACCTTTCTGGTCTTCGGTTTCCACCCTTCTTTTCTTCCGAACACCATTCCTGAGATGTCTGTCCCTGCCGTACAAGACCGAATAGCCTCTATTCAGCTGAACTTCCAGAAAATTCAGGAAACTATACAAAAAGCTCAGGACAATTACAAAAGACATTACGATAGAGGAAGGGGGGGGAACCCAGTCTTCAAAGTTGGCGAAGAAGTTTGTCCATCAACTATTAATCTCAAATTACCTCTTCCCTCACGGAAGCTGGGGCCAAGGTTCATTGGACCTTTTAAGATCAAAAGAATGATCAACCCTGTGGCCTTCGAGCTAGCACTGCCCAACTCTTACAGAATACATCCAGTATTTCATGCATCCTTACTTAAGCCTGTTTTTTCCAGCCCCTTCTTTGGGAGAGAAGAACTACCTCCCCCACCAGTCGAGGTGGATGGGGAGAAGGAATTCGAGGTGGAGTCAATTCTAAGTTGCAGGAAGAGGAGTAGACAGCTCCAGGATTTGATTAGTTGGAAGGGTTACTGTAAGGATATGATTGACTATACAGTCACCATCTTAACTTTGCAGCTCTATTTTAGAACAGAGAATTATTCATTAGTAAAAAATTGTCAAGTTATAAGTCAGAAACTGCTGACCATGTTGTATCATGTTACCTACTAAATAGTTCATGTAAAGTACCTGGACATTTTGACTTGACCTGACCTGACAAAGTAAATAGTAGGTAATAGATCAAACAGTGGAGATGATCATGTGTAATTAATCATTTAAGGTCCCAGTGACATTTGAGTTTTGTCTTTGTGATTGGTTAAAATTATGCCGCCTTGAAGAACGCCTTATATACTCTGCCTTGTAATAATGCTTTATACTATGCAAAGCAAAATACATTTTGAGTCAAAGCATCATAACCCTGTCTCGTGTGATGTTTTACTCCCGGATGCATTTGAAAGGTTTGATAACATGGTGATAATACTAAACTATATGACATAATAACAAAGCAAAGAAGTCCACACAGGAACTCAGAGCACAAGGGTAGGAAGCTACACTTTCAATTGGTGTCTTGAAGTGGGATGTCCCACAGCTGTGGTCAGTGGAGGTGGTAAACAGTGGTGTAGAGTGGGTTGTCAGCGCCCGGGGCAAGGCAAGTAATTTGCGCCCCCTAACCTGTGGACTTTTAGCACTCGCCGAGTCCTGTCCCTTCCTTTCCTACAATAGTACTAACCAACCTGATTCCTATACTGACCACTACACTCTACTGTTCACTACACTGACCACTATACTACACTGACTACTATACTGTCCACTACACTATACTGCTCACTACACTGACCGCTATACTGTCCACTACACTATACTGCCCACTATACTGCCCACTACACTATACTGCCCACTATACTATACTGACCACTATGCTGACCGCTATACTGTCCACTACACTGACCGCTATACTGTCCACTACACTATACTGCCCACTACACTATACTGTCCACTACACTGACCACTATACTGTCCACTACACTATACTGCCCACTACACTATACTGTCCACTATACTGACTTCTATACTGTCCACTACAATATCCACTATACTGACCTCTACACTGTCCACTATACTGTCCACTACACTGACCACTATATTGTCCAATATACTATACTGTCCACTATACTATACTGTCCGCTATACTTACCACTACACTATACCGTCCACTATACTATACTGTCCGCTATACTTACCACTACACTATCCACTACACTATACTGACCACTATACTGTCCACTACACTATACTGCCCACTACACTGACCGCTATACTGTTCACTATACTGTCCACTACACTATACTGGCCACTACACTGACCACTGTACTGTCCACTACACTGCCCACTACACTACACTGCCCACTATACTGTCCACTACACTGCCCACTACACTATACTGACCACTATACTGTCCACTACACTATACTGCCCACTATACTGCCCACTACACTATACTGACCACTATACTGTCCACTACACTATACTGCCCACTACACTGACCACTATACTGTCCACTACACTATACTATCCACTATACTGACCACTACATTGTCCACTATACTGACCACTATATGGTCCACTATACTATACTGTCCACTATACTATACTGACCACTATACTGTCCACTACACTGCCCACTACACTATACTGACCACTATACTATACTGTTCACTATACTATACTGACCACTATACTGTCCACTACACTGCCCACTACACTATACTGTCCACTATACTATACTGACCACTATACTGTCCACTACACTGCCCACTACACTATACTGCCCACTATACTATACTGTCCACTATACTGCACTGACTACTTTACTGTCCACTACACTACCCTACCTACAGTATTTCTATACTGACCACTACACTGCATGACTCTAGCTGCTCTTCTACTCACTCTCTCTCTCTCTGGCTGGCTGCTCCCTCTTCCCAGACCGTGTCCCCCCCCCCCCCGGGCCAGCAACACGACTCTCATCATGAGGGAGTCTCACCTTTTCTTCTTTGTTTTCCATCGGTCCGGAGGGGAGGAGGAGGAGGAGACAGCGGCAGCTCACAATCTTGAATTTTTGTGTCCCCCGCGCTCTGCCATGTTCAGTTTCCGGCGCCTTGTGATTGGGTTATGGGGTCATGTGCGGCGGCGGGGCTGGCCTGTTAACGATCGCACTTGCTCCTGGAGTCCCGCCTCCGCACATGACCCCATTTACCCAATCACAGGGTGCCAGAGACTGAACATGTGCAGAGGTGGGACTCCAGGATGTACCGCGATCATGGACAGGCCAGCCGCGCCGCCGCACATGACCCCATACGGCCAATCACAGGGCGCCGGAGACTGAACATGGCGGCCAGAGCGTGGGGACACAGGGTAGTGAATTTAGGAGGAGGCAGCCAGCATTGCGCCCCCCTAAATGTTGCGCCCGGGGCAATGGCCCCCTCCGCACCCCCCACGCTACGCCACTGGTGGTAAAGTATATCTTTCTTTCCTCTCAGCTGTCTCACTGCTGGGAGACATGATCTGGTGTGCTCATGAGTGAGATTTTTGTTGTGTGGCAGGTTATGTTGCTGTTGGGTGGCAAAAGTTTCTGCTTTGGGAAAGCAGGTGTATGCTAGCATTTCTGCTATGTTCAGCAGGCTGGTGCTTGGGGAGCATGGCTTTTTGAAACTTACTCGAGGCCTCAGGTTTTCTTTGAGAAAACCAGACATTATTACATTTTTGGTTATTTTTCCTTTTAATTTTTTCTACTAAAGGAAACGTCATTATATATCTCCCGGTTATCAAACATATATGTCTGTCTGGGTTGTTTGTTTTATGTACTATATGTTTGTACTTTATGATTTACGGTAATTAAGTTTCTAGTATATCTTGCTGCACACTGCCATAAAGTTATAAGTGTTGTAATATTTACAGAAGGGCGATATACATGATTACTAACTGCTTATTTGATTGAAATAAGATAAGGCTTGGCCTTACGCCCAGTAGGTTAAAAAAAGGGCAATTCAGTGTGGCAATACACATCTATAGGTTGTGTAACTACAAATTTTAGATTGCCTTCTGTATGTTGCATTTTTCACTTTTAACTTTAAGCACCTTAGCTTTTTCATTATAGAGGTGGTTAAATAATATCTCCATAATGGGTCATTTAATTGCTAAATGGGATAAAAAAGATGATGCAACTCCTAAAACAAAGATTAAGTATAAAACACAAACTGATGTACCAAAGTCTGCAGGTAAGAGGTCCAGTGGAATAGTTAACCCTAAAGCCCTGGAAATGAAACACCTAAAGAGTTCGTAGAGAGATATGCAGGGTCTTTCAATGTAAAGCCTTTTTTGACCAATTTTTTAGAATGGTCCCAGAACAAACTTGGTTTTGAACCATTCCCCAGAACGGGTTCATTTTCCCCTTCTCACATAGACATGATTAAAGGATTATGTTTGAATGATAAAGAAGCATTCCCATATTATTCGGGTGATCCTGAATGGGACATGAAATATATGAGTAAGTGTGCCAAGACATAGATCAAATTAGCTCCATATTACAAACCATTAGTTAAGGACGGGAATAATAAAAGTCTAGTACCAATGACTGAAGGCTATGAAGAAGTCCCAATAACTAGTCTCAGAAAGCAGGCAAAGCGAAGAGGATTATGGCATATAGATGGTGCAAATAAAAGAGAGTTAACACAAATGTTAGGAATGGACGATTTTCAGCAAAGCAAAGACGGGTATTATGGAGAATACTCTGATGAGGAGCTACGATAAGGAAAACGGGGAAACAAAAAAGATTAAAACTGGGATCTCATCTTACCAGGCAACAATTGATTACTCAATTGTGGCAAGATGATGGGTTGCAAGAGCCAGGGACAATGCCATTCATGGGAACATGTGATTGCCATGACTGTATATTTCCAAAACCACCAACAGCTCCACCCCCATACATGCCATTATACCCCAGCCTGACTAGAGCAAATGATGATGGCAGTGTTTGTCTTTTTGTAGCTTCATTACAGAGGGCACACAATGAAGCACGGTGAACAGTTAGTGATAGTGATGATGAAGGTGAGGAAGCTTTTGGTGCAGCTTCTGCCTCTCCTTTCATGCCCACATCGCTTGCCCAAGCATCAGCCAGCGTAGCTGCAGCCCCTGTAGTAGCTACAGCTGATTCTGCATCTGCAGCAGATGCACCCATGGAACCCTCTACATCTTCTCAATCAGTAGGGCAAACAAAAAGAGTAGCAGAAGAGGTAAAAATACAAACAAGAGCCCAAACTGAGAAATTAAAACAAGAAATGA
The DNA here is from genome assembly GCF_042186555.1 of Aquarana catesbeiana. Taxonomy (NCBI): domain Eukaryota; kingdom Metazoa; phylum Chordata; class Amphibia; order Anura; family Ranidae; genus Aquarana; species Aquarana catesbeiana. The sequence continues at coordinate 109,857,389 of NC_133325.1, read as the reverse complement.
GAAAATTGGAACAGAAGGACACTGATATTTCTCCCATTGTGCAAGCCCCATTCATGACTGTAGGGGAACAGATCATCATTAAGCCCCTGGACCCTCAAACTCTGAATAGTATTCTATCCGGTTTCCCACCTCCTCAGAAAAATCCCCAGGCTGCAGTAAATTATTTAAAGAGAACAACTAAGACATTAAATTGTACTAGAGAGGACTATAAAATTATACTACAGAGTGTTGTGGGATATGATGAGGAAAATGAGTTTGATTGGAAGGAAATACCCCTCCTAAAAGATTTAGACAATGTTTACAACACAGGAAACTATCCTTTCAGAAAGGAAGAAGAGATTAATACCATGTGGAACAAGGTTTTGGAATTATGGGTAAAGGATCACAGAGATAAAAAGAATATGGGCCCAGTAGTAGTATGTAAACAACTTCCTAAAGAGTAAGTCAGCTCTTTTATAAAAAGATTTAGGAAGGTATGGACAGAGGAAGCTGGCCTAGGTAAGAGCAATGGTCTTGAATTGGTTTATGTACAAACTTTAATGAATGCTTTTCGTCCTAAGGTTGCACGAACAATCAAATAAATGATTGATAGCTGGCACACGCTATCTCCTAAAAGTTTAGAAGATATCATCATGATAAAAGATTCTGCAGGATGTTTTGATTATGGAAAACCAATTATACAGGCATACCAACAAAGAATGAATAGAGATAATAGAGATAGAGTAGGAACGAGGTTTCTCCTAAGAGGAAGTATTGATGCGCAGAAAAGGAATTGTTGTTTTGAATGCGGACAAACTGGTCATTGGAAAAGGGATTGCCCAAATAAAAGGCAGCAATATATGCCCAATTCCCAGCAGGACATGAGGCAAACATTCCCAAGAGTGGTACGATAGCCCATTGATTGGCAGAATAAAAGGAAAACCCAATAGGACAGCCTAGAAGTAAACTCCCTCACCTCAGAATTCACTCAACTTTCCCCTTCATGAACAGAGCTGCCTTTATGCTCTTTTATAATCCAGGGCACAGCAACTGATCTATTGATAGATTCAGGAGCAAGTAAAAGTTCTTTAAGTGCACATTTTTATGAAGGACCATGGGAAAAAGGTGAGACTTCAATAGGCATTACTGGAGTTCAAACACGGTGCGGACGCACCCCACCCTTAACTGTAACTACATTAGATGGAACATTTTTGGGAAAATTTTCTTTTATGATAGTACCAAACTGCCCTGTTAACGTGTTGGGTCGAGATTTACTTGGTGTTTTTCAGATTAACATCCAATTCTCTCCACAAGAGGGAGTCGATGTCACTTCACCTACGGTATTTATTGTATCTCCAACTAACACAACAGATCATGTTACTGCTCACTTATTCCAAGACTTAGAGACTGATTTACAGGAAGTACCTGTACACTTTTGGACAGAACATCCTACTGATGTAGGATTCATAGATTGCACACCTTACAAGCAACACTCAAACCCAACACCTCTCCAATCTATGTGAAACAGTATCCTCTCAGTAAAGAGAAGGAAGAAGGAATTGAACCTGTTATAAAGAACTTACTTCAGAATGGGGTTGTTAAACTCACTGTTTCACCTTACAACACACCTATAAATTCAATACCCAAACCAAAGGGAGGTTATAGGTTCACACAAGATCTCAGAGCTATCAATAACTTAATACAGCCTATTGCACCAGTGGTACCTGATGTTAACTAATTGTTAACATCTATACCATCAGATGCTGAGTATTTTACAGTTATTGATCTGAGCGCTTTCTTTTCAATACCAATTGATGAGGAAACAAAGCCACTGTTAGCTTTTTGTTTTCAAAAAATCCAGATGACCTGGGTCTGACTTCCACAAGGATTTGTGGACTCACCTGCAGTGTACTCTCGAGTAGCTCAGGAGTAGGGATGAGCTTCGTGTTCGAGTCGAACCCATGTTCGACTCGAACATCGGCTGTTCGATCGTTCGCCGAATTGCGAACGTTATGGGCCGTTCGCGCTAAATTCGTGTGGCGCGTCACGGCCCATAATTCACTGCGGCATCGCAGTGCATTGCTGGCTGATGATTGGCCAAGCATGCACTATGACCCGCATGCTTGGCCAATCACAGCGCCGTCAGTAGAGAGAGCTGTAGTTGGCCAAAGCCAGGGTGGCTTTGGCCAATTATGGCTCAGGGGATTTAGTACACACCCCACACTATATAAGGCCGCCTGCACGGCGGCCCTGTGTAGTGTGTGTTCCGGTGTGCTGAGAGATAGAGAGAGAGAGAGACAGTGTCATTTGATTTGAGTTAGATAGATTAGGCAGAACAGTCAGTCAGTTAGCTGCACTTACAGTGTATTGTGTATATATATGCATCCCAGGTGTTGCATATATATATATACACTGTATTCAGTTTAGCTAGATCCGTTCCTGTTATCTTCTATCTAGACTATTTACATTTAATGCAGTGCGTCCTGCTCACAGTGTTCAGCTAGATCCGTTCCTGCTATTTACATTTAGTGCAGTGCGTCCTGCTCACAGTGTTCAGCTAGATCCGTTCCTGTTATCTTCTAGACTATTTACATTTAGTGCAGTGCTTCCTGCTCACAGTGTTCAGCTAGATCCGTTCCTGCAATTTACATTTAGTGCAGTGCGTCCTGCTCACAGTGTTCAGCTAGATCCGTTCCTGCTATTTACATTTAGTGCAGTGCGTCCTGCTCACAGTGTTCAGCTAGATCCGTTCCTGCTATTTACATTTAGTGCAGTGCGTCCTGCTCACAGTGTTCAGCTAGATCCGTTCCTGTTATTTACATTTAGTGCAGTGCGTCCTGCTCACAGTGTTCAGCTAGATCCGTTCCTGCTATTTACATTTAGTGCAGTGCGTCCTGCTCACAGTGTTCAGCTAGATCCGTTCCTGCTATTTACATTTAGTGCAGTGCGTCCTGCTCACAGTGTTCAGCTAGATCCGTTCCTGCTATTTACATTTAGTGCAGTGCGTCCTGCTCACAGTGTTCAGCTAGATCCGTTCCTGTTATCTTCTAGACTATTTACATTTAGTGCAGTGCGTCCTGCTCACAGTGTTCAGCTAGATCCGTTCCTGCTATTTACATTTAGTGCAGTGCGTCCTGCTCACAGTGTTCAGCTAGAGCCGTTCCTGCTATTTACATTTAGTGCAGTGCGTCCTGCTCACAGTGTTCAGCTAGATCCGTTCCTGTTATCTTCTAGACTATTTACATTTAGTGCAGTGCGTCCTGCTCACAGTGTTCAGCTAGATCCGTTCCTGCTATTTACATTTAGTGCAGTGCATCCTGCTCACAGTGTTCAGCTAGATCTGTTCCTGTTATCTTCTAGACTATTTACATTTAGTGCAGTGCGTCCTGCTCACAGTGTTCAGCTAGATCCGTTCCTGTTATCTTCTAGACTATTTACATTTAGTGCAGTGCGTCCTGCTCACAGTGTTCAGCTAGATCCGTTCCTGTTATCTTCTAGACTATTTACATTTAGTGCAGTGCGTCCTGCTCACAGTGTTCAGCTAGATCCGTTCCTGTTATCTTCTAGACTATTTACATTTAGTGCAGTGCGTCCTGCTCACAGTGTTCAGCTAGATCCGTTCCTGTTAAATTCCTACTGACAGGCAGGCTTGTCTGGTTACAGTATATAAAGCTACCTGAAGAAAATTACAGGTGTTCTATTTGATCCTATTAGTACCACGGTCAGGCAGCTAGACTATTTACATTTAGTACAGTGCGTCCTGCTCACAGTGTTCAGCTAGATCCGTTCCTGTTATCTTCCTACTGACAGGCAGGCTTGTCTGGTTACAGTATATAAAGCTACCTGAAGAAAATTACAGGTGTTCTATTTGATCCTATTAGTACCACGGTCAGGCAGCTAGACTATTTACATTTAGTACAGTGCGTCCTGCTCACAGTGTACAGCTAGATCCGTTCCTGTTATCTTCCTACTGACAGGCAGGCTTGTCTGGTTACAGTATATAAAGCTACCTGAAGAAAATTACAGGTGTTCTATTTGATCCTATTAGTACCACGGTCAGGCAGCTAGACTATTTACATTTAGTACAGTGCGTCCTGCTCACAGTGTTCAGCTAGATCCGTTCCTGTTATCTTCCTACTGACAGGCAGGCTTGTCTGGTTACAGTATATAAAGCTACTTGAAGAAAATTACAGGTGTTCTATCCCAGCTTAGTGCAGCTACAGGCCATTAGTATGTCTGGAAGGCCAAGAAGGAGAGGCAGACAGTCACAAGCCAATAAGAGAGGGCAAGCAGGCTCTGTGTCTAGTGCTGGTCGTGGAGACGGTGCATCCTCATCAGCACGTGGCCATGGGACACGCTTGGCCTTTTTTTCGGCAGCTGGCCGTGTTGAGCCGCAACATGCGGAAGACTTGGTCGAGTGGATGACCAAGCCGTCCTCATCCTCCTCATCCTCTCTCACCCATGCCCAGGGTGCTTTGTCTGGCAAAGCAGCGGCCTCTTCCCTCAGCTCAATGTCATCAGTGACTCCTTCCCTAGCTCCACCATGTCCTCATGAGGATTCCCTCGAACTGTTTGACCACAGTGTTGGGTACATGCTCCAGGAGGATGCCCAGCGTTTGGAAGGCTCTGATGACGATACTGAGCTCGATGAAGGCAGTAACATGAGCACGGACAGAGGGGGTGCCCAAGAAGGACAGCAATCTGGCAGTCATGCTCCCCCTGCTGCAGCATACTGCCAGGTTTGCTCCAGTGATGAGGAGGGAGGGGATGATGAGGTCACTGACTCAACGTGGGTGCCTGATAGGAGAGAGGAGGAGGAGGAGGAGGAGGAGGAGGAGGAGGCGGCGGCACATCACCAACGAGGCAGGATGCCCTCCAGGGGCCAGCCTAAGGGCAGCACATTGACTGCATCACACCCCAAAGCTCCACATGTGCAGGGCGCTGCAGTCTCTGCGCGTTATTCAAAAAGTTCTTTGGTGTGGGCCTTTTTTGAGACGAGTGCATCAGATCGCACCGCTGCTATTTGCAACATATGTCTCAAGCGTATCTCGCGTGGCCAAAACATCTCCCGCTTGGGTACCACATGCTTGACCAGACATATGTTGACCTGCCATGCAGTTCGTTGGCAAGCGTATCTAAAAGACCCACACCAAAGAACAAAGAGGATCTCTCCTTGCTCCTCATCAGCTGAGATTTCCAACCCCACTAGACCTTTAGTCCTCTCTGAGACCTGCAGTGAGAGGAATGAAGGTGTAGAATTAGGTGTGTCACAGCCAAGTACTTGTGGGCAATCTGCTTTTGGTACACCGACGTCAGATTGTACCAGGCAAATTTCCCTGCCCCAGCTGCTGCACCGCCGAAAGAAGTTTGCTCCCAGCCATCCACATGCCCAGCGGTTGAATGCTAGCTTGGCAAAATTGCTAGCACTTCAACTGCTGCCTTTTCAGTTGGTAGACTCTGCCCCCTTCCGTGAGTTTGTGGAATGTGCGGTTCCTCAGTGGCAGGTACCCAAACGCCACTTTTTCTCACGGAAGGCGATTCCGGCTCTCTACCGGCATGTGGAAGGCAATGTCCATGCCTCGCTGGACAGGGCGGTCAGCGGTAAGGTGCATATTACCGCTGACTCATGGTCCAGCAGGCATGGACAGGGACGTTACCTAAGTTTCACGGCGCATTGGGTGACTCTGCTGGCAGCTGGGAAGGATGCAGGACAAGGTGCAGTAGTGTTGGAGGTTGTTCCGCCACCACGGCTCCAAAATGCTGATTGTGACACACCTCTCTCCTCCACCCCCTCCTCTTCTTCTTCCTCCATGGCCTCTTCCTCGGAACCAGCGGTGCTCCGTAGGCGTTCAAGGGGCTACGCAAGTACGCAGGCCAAAAGATGCCATGCGGTGCTTGAGCTGGTGTGCTTGGGGGACAGGAGCCACACTGGGGCAGAGGTTCTGTCAGCTCTGCAGGGGCAGGTTCAGAGGTGGTTGACGCCACGCCAACTTAAGGCAGGAATGGTGGTTTGCGACAATGGCACCAACCTCCTCTCTGCCCTCCGACAGGGACAAATGACCCATGTGCCCTGTTTGGCTCACGTCCTTAACTTGGTGGTGCAGCGGTTCTTGGGCAGGTACCCCGGCTTACAGGATGTCCTGAGGCAGGCCAGGAAAGTCTGTGTGCATTTCCGCCGGTCATATAATGCCAGTGCTCGGCTGACGGACCTCCAAAAGGAGTTTAACCTGCCCAAGAACCGCCTAATCTGTGACATGCCCACCAGGTGGAACTCAACGTTGGCCATGCTGCAGCGGCTGCACACGCAGCAGAGGGCCATCAATGAGTACCTGTGCGACTATGGCACCAGGACAGGGTCAGGGGAGCTTGGTTTTTTTTCCCCACGCCAGTGGGCCATGATCAGGGATGCATGCACTGTCCTGTCACCATTCGAGGAGGCCACGACGATGGTGAGCAGTGACAGTGCATGCATCAGTGACACTGTCCCCCTTGTCCACCTGTTGGAGCACACGCTGCGTGGAATAATGGACAGGGCACTTGAGGCAGAACAGAGGCAGGAAGAGGAGGACTTCCTTAGCTCTCAAGGCCCCCTTTATCCAGACAGTGTTCCTGCGTGCCCGCCGATCACACAGGAAGAGGACGAGGAGGAAGAGGAGGAGGAGGAAGATTGTGTCAGTATGGAGGTGGAGCCTGGCACTCAGCATCAGCAGCAGTCTTTAAGGGATCAGTCCCAAGAAACACATGGACTTGTACGTGGCTGGGAGGAGGTGGCTGCGGACCATGTCGTTCTTAGTGACCCAGAGGACTCCGGACCGAATGCCTCAGCAAACCTACGCTGCATGGCCTCCCTGATCCTGCAAAGCCTGCGTAAGGATCCTCGTATTCGTGGTATCAAGGAGAAGGACCAATACTGGCTGGCAACCCTCCTTGATCCACGTTACAAGGGTAAGGTTGCGGACCTTATCTTGCCATCGCAGAGGGAGCAGAGGATGAAACATCTTCGGGAGGCCTTGCAGAAAGGTCTGTGCAACGCGTTCCCAGAGACTGGGAGGTTACAAACTCCTGTTTCTGGACAACGTGTTGCTGAGGCTTCGGTCAGTCAAAGAAGGAGTGGTGGAGAAGGTGGCCGTCTGACCGATGCGTTCAGACAATTTTTTGGTCCGCAGCCCCAAGGTATGATCGGTTCCAGCAACCATCGCCAGCGTCTGTTTTACATGGTGCAGGAATACCTAGGGGCAAGATCAGACTTGGACACCTTTCCCACCGAAAATCCTCTGGGTTACTGGGTCTTGAGGATGGATCACTGGCCAGAGCTTGCACAGTATGCAATTGAGCTACTGGCCTGTCCTGCATCCAGCGTTCTTTCGGAACGCACATTCAGTGCTGCTGGAGGCGTGGTAACCGATCACAGGGTGCGTCTGTCCACCGACTCGGTCGATCGGCTGACCTTCATAAAAATGAATGAGTCTTGGATCACCACCAGCTACCAAGCACCTGATGCTGATGTAACCGAATAATTTTTTTTGAAATCTCAGATCCCTTCAAAGACTGCCTATGCTGATGCTGAGTGACTATCCCTGAGTAATTATCCTCTTCCTCCTCAATCATCACGCTGATAGCTTGCAAGAACATTTTTGGTTCTGGGCGCCACCACCAGTGCCTAAGGCACAATTTTTCAGCCCCTGTTTAACAGGGGCGTGTAATTACAATTTTTGATGTAATACTTTGCAGCAGGGCTCGTTCCTGCATTCCAACTAGAGTGTCTGTGAGGGGTTGCAGTGTTGTGGCACCAGCACCAGTGCCTAAGGCCCAATTTTTCTGCCCCTGTCTAACAGGGGCGTGTAATTACAATTTTTGATGCAATACTTTGCAGCAGGGCTCGTTCCTGCGTTCCAACTAGAGTGTCTGTGAGGGGTTGCAGTGTTGTGGCACCAGCACCAGTGCCTAAGGCCCAATTTTTCTGCCCCTGTCTAACAGGGGCGTGTAATTACAATTTTTGATGCAATACTTTGCAGCAGGGCTCGTTTCTGCGTTCCAACTAGAGTGTCTGTGAGGGGTTGCAGTGTTGTGGCACCAGCACCAGTGCCTAAGGCCCAATTTTTCTGCCCCTGTCTAACAGGGGCGTGTAATTACAATTTTTGAAGCAATACTTTGCAGCAGGGCTTGTTCCTGCGTTCCAACTAGAGTGTCTGTGAGGGGTTGCAGTGTTGTGGCACCAGCACCAGTGCCTAAGGCCTAATTTTTCAGCTCCTGTTCAACAGGGGCATGTAATTACAATTCTTGATCTAATATTTCACAGCAGGGCCCTGTGAGGGCTTACAGTGTTGTGGCCACAGCAACACCTAAGGCCCAAATTTCTGCTGAGTATATAGGGCAGGACCCTACTTTCAAACATCTAACTTACAAACGACTCCTATTTGCAAACGGAAGGAGACAACAGGAAGTGAGATGAAATCTACCCCTAGGAAGGGAAATTCTCTCCTGTAAGAGTTAATATGGGAAAACAATTTCTCCTTTCCACTGATGCTTTCCAATCCTTGTTCCACAAAAAAACCCAAATTTTCAAAAAACATTTTTCATTGGGACAAAAAAGTGAGGTGAAATCTTCTGAAGAGGAGGAAAGACAGCAAAACAAATGTCACAGGGGTGATAACCCTTCCCTATGTTTTCCAAAAAGCTTAGAAAAGATTTTTTGGCTGGAGCTAAACACGTTAAAAATGTTCAAAATTACAAACAGATTCTACTTAACAACAAACCTACAGTCCCTGTCTTGTTTGCACCGCCTGTATACTGCTGTTCAGAGTATATAGGGCCTGGTGGCCCCACACCTTTCCTTATTTTAATTTGGGTGCGGGGTTCCCCTTAATATCCATACAAGACCCAAAGGGCCTGGTAATGGACTGGGGGGTACCCATGCCGTTTGTCTCACTGATTTTCATCCATATTGCCATGACCCGACATGACATTAAACCCGCAAGCAGTTTTAAATGAGATTTTTTCCTTTAAAAATGACATTTGGTGCAGGGACTGTTCTAAACATGGGAAACACGCGTCACTTTACAGGCATACTATAGACACCCCCCAGGTACGATATTTAAAGGAATATTTCACTTTTTTTTTTTTTACTTTAAGCATCATTAAAATCACTGCTCCCGAAAAAACGGCCGTTTTTAAAAGTTTTTTTTGCATTGATACATGTCCCCTGGGGTAGGACCCGGGTCCCCAAACCCTTTTTAGGACAATACCATGCAAATTAGCCTTTAAAATGAGCACTTTTGATTTCGAACGTTCGAGTCCCATAGACGTCAATGGGGTTCTAACGTTCGTGCGAACTTTCGGTCCGTTCGCGGGTTCTGGTGCGAACCGAACCGGGGGGTGTTCGGCTCATCCCTACTCAGGAGACCCTGAGGTCTTGGACCCCCAGTTGCAGCTCCACTCTCCTGCAGTATGTAGATGATCTCCTTCTCATAAATACAGACAAAGAAGGGTGCCAAACTGACTCTATCTCTCTAATGAAACACCTTGCTGAAGCGGGACACAGAGCCTCCAAAAGCAAACTTCAATACTGTCAGAAAACCGTGAAATACTTGGGATTCCTCCTCTCCCATGGACAGAGAAAACTCTTTTCAGACAGGGTAAAAGCCATCACTACCCTGCCTAAACCATCCACAAAAGCTGAAATGATGACTTTTCTGGGCATGATTACCTATTGCAGGCAATGGATATCAGATTGTTCTCATTATGATTTCATTCTCCGGGCAGCCACCACCCAGGAACAACCAGCAAGGTTACAATGGACTGATGAAATGCACAAAACACATATTTAAGAAATCTACTTGTTACATCACCAAGTCTTGGCATCCCTAACTACAAAAAGTCTTTTCATTTGTATTGTAGAGGGGGGGGAGTGGTAATGGCGGCAGTCCTGGCCCAGGAACACGGTAGCTCTATGAGACCAACTGCTTTCCTCTCAAAAGTGTTGCCATTACCTGCGTGCTTGAGAGCAGTGGCTGCATGTGCAATTGCAGTAGAAGGTGCCCAAACTCTTACCCTTTCACATCACACTGTTCTCCATACTACGCATCAAGTGATAAATGTACTGAAGAATAACACCACACAGCACATGACTGCTCAGTGCAGTTCTGGATATTAAGTGATTCTCACTTCTTCAGCAAATTTGGAGATAAAATATTCTCCCTCAAACTCAGGTGTAATTGCTTTCTTACATGCCATGATCACACATTCTGATGATAACACACTTGAGGAACATGATTGTATGGACATAATACAGCACGACACTACACCAAGACCTGACTTGTTAGAAACCCTGATACCTGGAGCTGAGGATGTTTTTGTAGATGGTTCATCTACACAACCAAATAACAGGACTTTTTACACAGGATATGCAATAGTACAGCTGCCTGACATTATAGTTGAAGCAAATTCACTAACATACCCTTCTGCTCAAGCAGCTGAATTAGTCGCTTAGACTAGAGCCTGGTCAGATCACATTGCACCCAGGTCATTGCTACCCCACACATTGACAAAAGAAATATCGAGAATAATAAATATCTGAGTCTGTTATGGAAAACTCATATGAAAATTGCTCAGACAGCCAACACATCTAACTGCTGGGTATGTTCGAAACCCCCATTAGGTATTACGACTCAAGCAATGATAGCTGTATTTATCCCCCATAGCATCACAATAAATCAATCAGCACCCATAAATGAAAGTTTGAATGTCAGACTTGCACAACCCTATGATACTTTCTGTGAGGCAGGAATAGGAAAGAATTTCTCCAGTAGGGATAAATATTTCTGTAAACAATTGAGACAGCCAATTTATGTCAGTGGTAAACATGGGAAACCTAATATTGGATATAGACTAGGAGGGAGGGGTGGGAGAACTGGAAGAATCAAATGTCCTAAAGGCCTTGTGGTAGACATAGGAGACATAGATGTATCAGATCCCCACAGCACGGATAATATGGTTGTATGTCAAGGAAAGCATTGTAGTTCTGCAATAATGAACAAACATCTGTATACAACTTTCTTCCTGATTGATAAAATTTTACAAAAAGCCAGAATTCCTAATGTTTCTCAATAACCACACCTTTCTTCTGGTTGTGTGGAGATCACACCTATAAAGTTGTTCCCGCCAATGTTTCAGGGGTTTGTACCCTTGTAACCCTAGTACCCACTGCCTATGTGTCAGAAAATGATATAGATGCTAGTTATCAGTTGAAAACCGTATGGAACAATAAAGGAAAACGAGAACTGTTTGATGCTGGGGACATGACCATGTCCATGTTCCCATCCTTCACAAGGTGGGGAATTGTTCTAAGGGAAAGATTAAATGATTTTTCAAATATTATGGATGAAATTTTAAATGAAACCACAAGTGCTATTGATTTGTTAAATGAAGAAGTACGAGAATAAAGCAAATTAGCTTTGCATGAAAAAATGGCTTTAGATTACTTATTAGCTTCAGAAGGAGGGTTTTGCCAATTTATAGGAAATGAATGCTGCACTTGGACATCAGACTATGACAACAAGATAGAGGAACATTCACATACAATAAAGGAAGTACAGCATAAAGCTAGGAAAATTGCTGAAGAAGAATGGAATCCATTCAACGGATTAGGAGGTGTAGGGGAATGGTTTAGTGGATTATTTCTCTGGATAAAGAAAGTGGGTGTTGTGATACTGATGTGTCTTTTGTTTGTTCTTTTTGCATATGTCATCTTCAAAATCCTGCTCTGCATGATCAAAGGATACCAGTACAAAATGAATCAATCATCTAAAACTGAATATGAGCTGCAACAGGTGATGCCCTAATCATTACCAGGGGAATGGTGAAGTTGCCCTCAAGATGCAGCATCCCTCTACGAGACAAAGATGCTAATAGTTTGATCTTGTGGATAGTACCTTGGACTTATGATTTGCTTTATTGTTTAACCTTTGTCAGGGATAAAAGGAGGGATTGTAAGGATATGATTGAGTATACAGTCACCATCTTAACTTTGCAGCTCTATTTTAGAACAGAGAATTATTCATTAGTAAAAAATTGTCAAGTTATAAGTCAGAAACTGCTGACCATGTTGTATCATGTTACCTACTAAATAGTTCATGGAAAGTACCTGGACATTTTAACTTGACCTGACCTGACAAAGTAAACAGTAGATAATAGATCAAACAGTGGAGATGATCATGTGTAATTAATCATTTAAGGTCCCAGTGACATTTGAGTTGTGTCTTTGTGATTGGTTAAAATGATGCCTTGAAGAACGCCTTAAATACTCTGCCTTGTAATAATGCTATATATACTATGCAAAGCAAAATACATTTTGAGTCAAAGCATCATATCCCCATAGTTGCCAACAGTCCCGATTTTCCCGGGACAATCCCGATTTTTGGACCCTCGTCCCGTTTGGAGGCTTCCCGAATCGGGATTTCCATCAGGAAAATCAGGAATGTTGTTTTTTTTAATTTTTGGAACAGCTGGCTCTAGCAAAATGGCCGCCGGCGCCACCGCTCGATCTTCCCCCTAGTGTTCAGTGGAGAGAGGAAGGGGGCTTGATCCGTGCAGCCAATGAATCGGCTTCTTTAGCTGCACGGATCGGCCCCTCCACTGAACACATGGCGCCGCTGTGTCTTGCCGAAAAGTTCGGTAATTCCGCCGGCTCGTACTGCTCAAGCGCTGCGCCTGCGCAGTACAGGGGGTCCTTACTTGATAGAGGGGAACTTTCTCGGCAAAACACCGGCCGCTGATGAGGGGAGGGTCTGCACTAAGGGGGCTGCACTGATGGAGGGGGTCTGCACTGATGGAGGGGGATCTGCACTGATGGAGGGGGTCTGCACTGATGTAGGGGGTCTGCACTGATGGAGGGAGTCTGCACTGATGGAGGGGGTCTGCACTGATGGAGGGGGTCTGCACTGAGGGGGTCTGCACTGATGGAGGGGGTCTGCACTGATGGAGAGGGTCTGCACTGAGGGGGTCTGCACTGAGGGGGTCTTCACTCATGTAGGGGGTCTGCACTGATGGAGGGAGTCTGCACTGATGGAGGGGGTCTGCACTGATGGAGGGGGTCTGCACTGAGGGGGTCTGCACTGATGGTGGGGGTCTGCACTGATGGAAGGGTCTGCACTGAGGGGGTCTGCACTGAGGGGGTCTTCACTGATGGAGGGGGGTCTGCACAGATGGAGGGGGTCTGCACTGATGGAGGGGGTCTGCACTGAGGGGGTCCGCACTGATGGAGGGGGTCTGCACTGATGGAGGGGGTCTGCACTGAGGGGGTCTGCACTGATGGAGGGGGTCTGCACTGATGGAGGGGGTCTGCCCTGAGGGGGTCTGCACTGATGTAGGGGGTCTGCACTGATGGAGGGGGTCTGCACTGATGGAGGGGGTCTGCACTGAGGGGGTCTGCACTGATGGAGGGGGTCTGCACTGAGGGGGTCTGCCCTGATGGAGGGGGTCTGCACTGAGGGGGTCTGCAATGATGGAGGGGGTCTGCACTGATGGGTTCTGCACTGAGGGGGTCTGCACTGATGGAGGGGGGTCTGCACTGAGGGGGTCTAAACTGACTCTGCTGGGGGCACCTGATGCAAGGACAGACTCTGCTGGTGGCAGGCGACGTGGCAGGTGACACGCTCAGGGATCCCACTGATTCGGCATTATGGTGAGTTGCATGATTTAATTTTATATTACAATGTAATAATATAAATAATGCGCTTCAATCATCCTGACACCATAACAACCATGGTGCTGGGATGATTGAAGCGTTAACACCAGGTGTTTGGAGTATCTTTATCTGCTGATTGTTAAACTTTCTAGGATACACATATTTTTATTGTGTAGGATCTGGGGCTGCTGTCCCGTCATTCCCCTCTCCCCCTTTCCCTCTCCCCCTTTCCCTCTCCATCCCTCATTCATCTCAGACTCTAACCACACCCTCTTGAGCCACGCCCATTTAAGCCATGCCCACTATTTCACGCAAACCACGGCCATTTTTCGCTGCGGCTCGCTTCGCGTGACGCACTTGTATTTTTTGTTAAGCCACGACTACAAACGAATGCCCCGCCCCCTAATTATTGTACGGCTCCGCCTACAGCCAAAAAAGTGTCCCACGTATTTTTTTTGCAATGTTGGCAACTATGTATCCCTGTCTCGTGTGATGTTTTACTCCCAGATGCCTTTCGAAAGGTTTGATAACATGGCGATAATACTAAACTACATGACATAATAACAAAGTAAAGAAGTCCACACAGGAACTCAGAGCCCAAGGGTAGGAAGCTACGCTTTCAATTACCCTCCTGAGGACACCTCCTGGGAACCCGCTAAGAATGACCGCAACATACAGGGATATACAATGTAACACTGACACATAATCACACACATCGGTTGGACTTGATGGACTTGTGTCTTTTTTCAACCTCACCTACTATGTAACTATGTACTATGTAATTTGCACGCTCCACGCTTGATCCAAGCATTTCATCAAGAACATCCCGAATTGATGTCCAGTTTGGGCGTCCAGAGTCCACCCCTCGGGGGGGGGCACTGTCAGAGAAATAATCAATCCGGCTGTATTTACTGAACGGCGCTCCGGAACAAGCGCATGCGTGGCGGAACGATGTTTCGGCGCACGCACGTTCGTGGCCCGATGGAACGACGTGCATGCCTTCGCATTAGCACACACTCAACGTGACACTCTGGCTGGCCTATTTGAAGACACTCAGGTGCTCAGACGGGTTGCTGGTTTGTCTTCAGCTACCTGTCTGAGTTGTTTCCTGTATTTGATTCACTTGCTTGACCCGGATTGTCCCTGACCACTCTGCTCTTCTCCTGGACCCGACCTTCGATTTGTTTAATGGATTCTGCCTTGTCTTCAGTGTTTGACCCTCTGCCTGTGACCAGGATTTGCCTGCTATCTCCTGTGTTTGACCCTCTGCCTGTGACCCGGACTTGCCTGCTATCTTCTGTGTTGACCCTCTGCCAGTGACCCGAGCCTGCCTTTTTCTCCTGTGTTTGACCCTCGGCCTGCTTTGGACTTCCTGAATTGCCAGTCTCTGCACATCTGCCAAAACTCTTCAAGGAGTACTACGCAAGTCTTATCCTGCCTGCTGGTAGCCTGTGCCTCTTCGTGCCATCCACTCCCTGTACCACCTCCAGGGGGCGGAGTGCGCCTAGTCGCAAGGGTAAACCGCTCTCGGCATTTCGGCCTGGGTGAGTACTTACCTGACAGTATGGCACAATATCACAGGTCACTACCAGCACCAAAAATAAAACAGAACCCACGACCCAAATTGAAGGACGAGGATCCTTAAGTCCTGGAGCTATACCTAAAGCTTCAGCAAACCATTTAAATACCAACCTTTTAACCCAACCACTAGAAAGGACATCAGAGATGGAGAAGAACTTCACAGACAGCCTTGTGGTCCTCTAGAGTCAGAAGTAGAGCATCTAAGTGTCCTGAATCTCTTTATGTATACCCTCACTAAAGAGGAAGAACAGGTCTTAGGCCTGGGATTAAATTTCTGCCCGGACCAGGTTATCGATAAATTTACCCTGATTAAGAATTTGTATCTCTTTACTAGGAAATTAGTGTTTAAATACTTACACAATAAACACAGTATTAAGAAAGCTGAAGGGAAAAATAGAGGCAGACCAATATAAACTTGCACGATGGCTGATTTCAGGGCCTTACACAATCTCATACAAGTGTTAAATGAAAATGAGGGAAAGGAAGAGGTAGCATTGGAAACAACACCCTCCTCCTCCCCTGAGCCCAATGAAATAGAGAGCACTCAGACAAAATTCAGCCCTAAGTCACATAAGTCCCCCCCCTTGAAATCTTCCCCATGTATTTGGGCCGTCCTGACCCAGGTCACCAAGGCTGTGGAACAACTCCATCTTTCACCCATACATGCAGGAAATCTTAATCAGAAACAACTTCAAGCGCTAAATCAATTATGCGACGATCCATCATTAGCAATTAAATCAGCCGATAAGGGTGGCAATGTGGTGGTGATGGATAGAAACCGATATGATAAGATGTTCAAAAAATTCTGACCAGTAAAAATTGGTACAAAATAGTACCTGAGGACAGTTTCGAAAAGTTTCAGTCAAAATTTGCTAAATTAAGTGCACAAGCCTTCAACTCGGGAGTGATCGACAAGGAGACTTACTAGTTCCTTGTAGTTAAACATCCCCAAATACCGGTATTCTATTCGCTAGCAGAAATCCACAAAAACACCACTGACTTTTTATTTTTGTATTTATCTTTTTTTGTTTTTTTTTCTCCCCAAGTTGCTGTTACTTCTGAGTTGCTATGCTGTTGGGGCCTTTTTTTTTTTAGATAATTCTAGAGGTTATTGATGTGACCCCGCCACTCTTTCCCTTTAATTACTAAGTAAGGCGATGTGTATTGCCCTTTTTCCCAAGTCGCTGTTACTTCCGAGTCGTTGTGTTGCTTTGTGCCTTTATTTTTCTAGATCATTTTAGAGTTTAATGATATGACCCACTCCACACTTTCCCTTTAATTACTATGTGAGATGATGTGTTTTGCTCTATGACCCTGCTTCTGGCCCATTACGAATCGCTATGCTACTCCATATGTGTGGGTCAATATGTGGGACTCTCTAAATTGTCAATTGGTAACAATTTTTGAAACCAATCATAGGTTATATATTCTCGTAATAATGACATATATTGCATTGTGCATGTTAATTTCCTCCCCCTATTAGCGGCTGTGATATGGGGATTCAGATATGGGCATTGCCCTTCCTCGAAATGGTGGGCTTGGATCTGGGCGGAGATCATTGATCCTGGCCCCTGGACCACAGCTAAGGACAATTTGGAGAAGATTAGTTCTCCTATATGGTGCAGTGGGCTCAGAGTGTCTCTCTCTCCCATCTCTATAGACTGTAAACAAGCTGGAGGTTCATTTGGCAGCATGGAATTGACACAGGTAGGACATATCCTTGGAGAACTGCTCTCTCCAACAATTGCGATGGGGACTCGTTGTGCCCCATCCTATGCCAACCTGTACCTGGGGGGGGTGGGAGAGGGATCTATTTGCTAGAGAGGACATTAAACAATACTTGGATTGCATTATGGTTTTCCATCGCTATATAGATGATATTCTGTTAATATGGACAGGTTCCCACCATGAGTTGATGGAATTCATGACCATCATGGGTAATAACACCTATAATCTTAAATTCACAATGATGTGCGACAAAAAATCTGTCAACTTTTTGGACATCAGGATTTTTGTAGAATCTGATGGCTCTCTGGGCACCACGTTATTCAGAAAGCCATCAGCAAGCAATGCCATCCTGCATGCATCCAGCTCCCATCTTCAACCTTTGATTAAAAGCATTCCATATAGCCAATACCTGAGACTGCGACGAAATTGCAGTAGGGATAGGGATTTTCTGCATGAAGCCAATCTTCTTTACGACTGCCTACGGGAGAGAGGCTATACCCATAGCACTCTCAAGAAAGCGTTTAATAGGACGAAAATCCAAGATAGGAACTCCTTGATTCATAAGAAAAAGACTGCAAATAATTCTCAAACTGCTAGAATTATCACTTCATACACTAAGCAACACGAACAAGTGAGACGGATCTTTGACAAATATTGCCCACTTCTATTGGCGGATCCGATTGCTAACAAGTATCTTGAAAAACAACCTCAAATAAAATACAGACGTGCCAGATCCCTCAAGGACCGCCTCACTCATAGTCACTACCATCACTCGTTGCCATTGAACCATTCCCCAGGCACGTTTTCTTGTGGCAAATGCGATAAATGTCGCTTTCTTTCCAATAATAACACTGTGAAACTGCCTGATGGACGAGTTCATTCAATTAAGTATAGAGTAACATGCCAGACTGTAGGTGTCATCTATCTTATGCAGTGTATATGCAATTGTTTTTATATTGGGAAAACAAAACGCCCATTCCATAAGAGAATCAACGACCATATCTCTCTTATTAAAAAACGTAGGATGGAAACACCAATCAGCCGCCATGTTGGACTATTTCATGGGTTTAGACACAATCAAGTTTATGGCCCTTGAACATATCCCCCCCCCCGATGGTAGAGGGGGGAGCAATGACCAAAAACTCTTACAACTAGAGTCACGCTGGATATATTTGTTGAAAGCTACAACCTATCCAGGGTTGAATGAAATGCTCAGCTACAAACCTTTTCTGTAGTATTCTCAGTAACTGCCCCTGGCTTCTTGTTCCTGCTGTTTCTTTCTTCCCCCCCTTTCCTCCCCTTTCCTACCCCCCCCTTTCCTCCCCCTCCTCCCCCCTCCACCCCTTTTCTTCCCTCCCCTTCTCCCCATTTCCTAGTCTTTGTCATACCTATGGTCATCAATAACCTTCCCCTCACCATCCATCCCCCTTAGCTATAGTTTGGCACAAAAATAAATAAATTGGATATTTTCGACTGTGATGAGAGTTATGCCCCGTACACACGGTCGGACTTTGTTCGGACATTCCGACAACAAAATCCTAGGATTTTTTCCGACGGATGTTGGCTCAAACTTGTTTTGCCTACACACGGTCGCACAAAGTTGTCGGAATTTCCGATCGCCAAGAACGTGGTGACGTACACCACGTACGACGAGACTAGAAAAGGCCGGTTCAGAACCAAGCGCAGCACCCTTTGGGCTCCTTTTGCTAATCTCGTGTTAGTAAAAGTTTGGTGAGAGACGATTCGCGCTTTTTCAGACTCGTGGCTTTCAGATCGTTTTCTGACGTTCAGTTTGTGCTTGTGGGTTTGTATCTGCTCTTCAGTGCGTGCAGTCAGTTCGTAGCGGAGTTTTCTGTGTGATCTTGCCTGCTCGTTGCTGTTTTTCAGGTCGCTCTTCACAGGCCTTGCTGTTCTTCAGTGCGTTCTGTTACTTCGTTCTGAGCAGCCGACCGTTTTCTAGCCATGTTTCGTATGCGTACTCCTCGTAGAGTTCGTGCTGTGCGGGGGCTTGGTGTTGGGGTCCTGACCTTGACACAAGTCCAGTCCATGAACAGGGTGGGGAGGAGTTCATGGACCAAGAATTGGTTGCTTCAGCGTGACCAGTTCTGTCATATGCCTTTGCTCCGTGAGATCCGTGAGAATAATCCTGATGATTTCAGGAACTTTCTCAGGATGACGGACCCCGTGTTTCACCGTTTGTTGGCTTCGCTGACCCCCTATATTAGCAGGCAGGATACCTGCATGAGGCAAGCCATCACTCCGGAGCAGAGGTTGGTCGCTACCTTGCGGTATTTGGCCACAGGGAGAAGTCTGCAGGACTTGAAGTTCTCGACAGGCATCTCCCCCCAGGCTCTGGGGATCATCATCCCAGAGACCTGTTCTGCCATCCTACAGGTCCTGCAGAAGGAGTATATGAAGGTAAGATTTTTATCCTTTAATATCACATTTTATTGTATTTAATGTTTGCTAATATATTGTATTTCTTTCCTCATTCCCTAATTACCATGATTGGAATATGCTGTGAATGCCCCCTTTGTTCTCATGCATGCTGGATTTTTATGTAATTATTATTTTATGCCCTTCATACATATTTGCCCTTCACTAACCTCTCCAGCATGGTGTCTCCTGGCCTATATTCACCTCATGTAGTCACTTAACAATGTATTTTATCTGCTCCATAGTAGTGCTTTACCCCAAACACCCCCTAAAATGTTTGGAAATGTTATTTTTGATTTAAATTCAGGCAGAGGGCCAGAGGCTTTTTTTTGTGGTGTCCCCAAATTTTTTGTAACCCTCCCCCCCAACTGCTAAGTCAGCTGATCCCAATTCTCTATCCTCAATCATCTATCTGCTGACTTTGCCAAACCCATACACACTATACCCACCTCTTTAGTGCTCAGATTTATGGATGAATTCCCCAAAGCATGTAGTGCAAGGGCCTGCCTGTATACTTTCCAATGGTACTGTTTAAAGTTCTTGTATCCTATTATGATCTTGATAGGTAATAGCAGAATGTCCAAATGTGCTCAAATGTGTACAGTGTGTATTTATATCTTTGTATTATGACACTTCTTACCTGTCCAGTGGGCTGCCAATAGTGTAACTAAGGAGGGGCTGTTCCAAGTAATACCCTGTATTTAGGCATTCATCTCTCAATGAAGTGAAGAGGGTTACCTGTCCAAGAGTTCCCCCCCCCTATAATGTTAGAAATGGCCCATGAGAGGGGGGGGGGGAATATGATAGGTGTACCTTATACTTTGTTGTTGTAAAATTCCCCTTAATAAATGCTATCTGGAGGTTGACCCATAATGTTTGTGTCTAATCTGCTTGCCATGTTTCTGTGGAAAAAATAGTAATGTTTATTGTTTTTTCCTCAACAGTTTCCTTCCACGCCACAGGAATGGCAGACTGTGGCCTCCCACTTTGCCCAGCGGTGGGACTTTCCTAACTGCGGAGGGGCAATTGATGGGAAACACGTCCACATCGTCCCACCACCCAACTCGGGGTCGTACTATTATAATTACAAGGGGTTTAATAGTATAGTGATGTTGGCGGTGGTGTCGGCTAATTACGACTTCTTGTATGTGGACGTGGGGAAGAATGGCTGGATGTCCGATGGTGGAGTGATCGCCCAGACGGAGTTCTACAGGCGTCTCCAGAATGGCAGCTTGGACTTGCCACCTCCAGAGGACAATGTTGAAGGTCTCCCATTTGTGTTCGTTGCTGATGAAGCGTTCGCGCTGGGGGACCACCTGATGCGGCCATTCCCGATGAGGACCCTCACCCCGGAACAGAGGGTTTTTAATTACCGGCTGGCCAGAGCCCGAAGAGTGGTGGAGAACACATTTGAAATCCTGGCCAGCCGGTTCCGACTATTTCTGACACCCATCCATATGGCGGAGTATAAACTGAACCATATTATACTGGCGTGCTGTGTTCTCCATAATTTTTTAAGAAAACATTCAGCCAACTATGCTGGCTCAGTTGGGCCTGAGGCCGGAATACCAAATACATCAACAATGACGGCGCTTAAAAGCGGCCGTCCTGGCTTGCCCTCCCTGAGTGCCCATGATGTCCGGTTACGATACCTGGAGTTCTTTGCGGGTAGGGGGGCTATCAATATGCCAGACAATCTGTGACACCTTTTTCAAATAAAAAACAACCAAAAGCAATTCTTGGTGGACATTTACTGCTTGTGTTTGTTTGAGCTGACCCTGACAGAAATGTGTAGAGTGCAGAAAATGTCGTGATTGGGTAACCTTATAAAGAATAGTGTTGGCTGGTACTTCCTAAATGCAAAAACACATTTCACTACAAGTGCACTTGCAACTGCACTGAACCTGCACTTGTAGTGCAAAGTGTATTTGCCCTTAGGAAATAACCCCCTTTTTTGCATAAAACAGCTATTACAGCTAATCCACACATTCTTGAGTAAGGCACTTTTTTATACCTGCACAATCACATGTGCATTTACCAAAGGTTTTTAAAACAAAACAACATGTTTGTTGTATAACAATTTTTTGGGGGGGCATTATCAAAAATCGAAATATCCATTTCAGATAAAACAGGCCTGTGTAAAACCAACAAGAAAGCCAAAAAACTTGAACTTACAAAGTTCACATTAGGTAAAACCTGAAGGCTATATCAGACATCAGTATTTAGGAACTGGGTTTGATATAGCGTTCAGATGGGGGGAAATCACCCCGGAAAAGCCAAATTTGGAAGATGCACACCAATTTACGAATGTCAACATGTGCTATCTGCCATCAGGGGGGATCAAGGGACGTGTTTTGGGGGAGCAAGCCCTTCCTCAACGCTACTTTATAATTGAGGAAGGGGTTGCACCCCCAAAACGCATCCATTGATCTCCCGTGATGGCAGATAGCACATGTTGGCACACTGTGTGCATCCTCCAAATTTGGCTTTTCTAAACATTGTAAAAATTTTAGTAAGATAAAACAGGTGATTTTGTGGGGTTTAAATTCGCCCCAAAACATCAATGATGTTATTTTTTTTTTAATAACATCACTGATTTGTTGCTGGATGTTTTGCAATTGGAGATTACACCCCATGATCTCCCCGATCAGTATCTGGGCACTTTCAGATGTAAAGCGTTCTGGATCCCGATCACCTAAAAAGAGATAAAGAACAAAAAAAACAGGTCTCAAAAATCTGCCAACATCCATCTCTTTTACCTGAGCCTGTGGTTGCAGACACTCACCTGTTGTGGTGCCAATCTCCACCACATCTTCTTCTTCCTCCTGCACAGCTTCTTGGGTTGGTATTTTCCCTTCTTCCAGAGGGGGGGGGGTCTCTGGTCTCCTGGGATGAGGGGTGTCCTCCGAGTCTTTTCTCCCCTATGTAAAACAAAAATGGTATAATTAGCACACAGATATTTGATGACAGAACTAGAAATAGGAAACATTGCTTGGAAGTGGGGTACAATTGTCTATTTTAGCCGAGTTCCAAGATGTATATTTTTTATTGCCCTTTGTCAAGCTGCAATACTTTACCTGTTTTGTACAAGCTTCACAGATGTAGCCCCCCCTATAGTATACACTGGAGCACCTGTGTGCCCCCCCTAATAAAAATGGTGTTCTTGTGTCCCACACTAGTGCTCCAGTGTCCAGATGTGAAAACAGCTGCTCAGTGTCCTCTCCTTACACACAATCTAGTTGGCATTTCATTCTAGTAACAAACCCATCTACACAAACAAATATTTGGCATCCAAGTAGGCCCAAAAAAAATGTGGGAAAATGCATATGGCCTAAACAATGGTTTTCTAGAGGCCGAAAGAAAAATGTTTGATACGAACGAATAATGGGCCCATGAACATTAAAGTTGACCTTTTTAAACGTTACAATTACTAAAAGCATATGGAGCAGAACGAACGGAATAAAGACAGAAAGAATATGAACACAGCACAACTACTTACTTTTTTGCAGCACTCTCCGGATCTTTCGGTACTGCTCTGGCTCTCTCAACTTCAGGTCCGACCACCGCTTCCTGAGCTGATCTTTAGATCTTCGTACCCCGAAATTCCTCTCCAGACTCCGGACCACTTTACCAATGATTTTGGCCTTTCTGATGTTGGGGTTGGGGTAAGGCCCATATTTTCCTTCATAGTCGGACTTCTTCATGATGTCCACCATCTCCAACATCTCCCCAAACGACATATTTGTGGCCTTAAAACGTCTCCTTCTGGATCGGGACGTGCCTGGATCCGGGCTTTCCTCCTCCTCCTCCTCGTTGTTAGAATTATCACGCACCTGTTGTAACTCCGCCATCATGCTCTTCCCCCACTGCGCCGAATGAAAAGGGGCAGGGAATAGACTAGAAAGAAGGTCAGGGGCAGGCGGAGTTACACGCATGCGCAGTGTGTATAAAGCGTAACACGCGTGCGTATTACGTACGATCTGTGAGCGGAGGAAGGAGCATTGGACGCGCCGATCGTAAGAACGAAGGTAAGAGACAAACTTGGGCCTATACTGCTTCTAGATTGAGGCCTATATTGTAACAAGATTAGGAGAGTTTGGTCTGACATTAGGCTTTGTCTTGTGTTGTGTCTTGCAGTGAACATGGATATCTTAATGAGAGATACTGACTTCATGTCAATATTCATTGATATGCTAAGTGAGCTGCCCTGTCTGTGGGAGATTACCCACCCCCATTTCAAGAACCAAGCAAAGAGGAAGGCAGCACTGGAGCAATTGTGTGAAATTGTGAAGCAGGTGATCCCCACGGCAGACATCACTTATTTAAAGATTTTCATTGGTGACCTGAGGAGCACATATCTGAGGGAGCGCAATAAAGTCCTTGATTCGCAGAGATCCGGAGCAGCAGGTGACATCTATGTCCCCAGGATGTTGTACTACGACAGGCTGCATTTTCTGGCAGGCCAGACTGAACCCAGGCCATCCCTCTCCAGTCTTCCTTCCACGCTTCCTTCCCCCCCGGCTGAGGCTTCTGACACCCAACCTGGGCCTTCCAGGCCATATGTGGAGGAGCCCAGATTGAGCCAGGTATAGCATTCCTCTAAATATTTCTGCTTGTCCAATCAATGATGTTACCTAGATGTTAGTTGGGAGTACTAATTTAGGATTGTGATTGATGATGCAAAAACTAAAACCATGTCCCTTTTTCATACACAGGGAAGTCTCAGCCAGGAGGTGGCCGGGCCGAGCCGGCTGGCTGATATCAAGGTCCCTCCACCCCCCCCTGAAAACAGAAAGTGGCAGTAGGACGAGTGCCCTAGAGGAGGCGGCTATCAGATTCTTTTGGAGGGCTACAGAGGTCCTGGGAGCACCACACACCAGGCAGGAGAACATTGCTGCATTCATAGCATATAAAATGCAGAGGATGGAGGAGGGCCAAAAAGCCATGTGTCAGGCCCTCATATCAGAGGCTCTGGAGAAAGGTGTGAGGGGCCAAATTACACCTCACACACAGCTTTGGGATGGTCCTCCTCCTCCTCCTGCAGGTCCTCCTCCTCCTCCCTCTCCTCCAGGTCCTCCCAGTCCTCCTCCAGGTCCTCCCAGTCCTCCTCCTCCTCCAGGTCCTACTCCTCCTCCTGCCACATCTCCAACTGCACAGCCACAGCCCGGAAGGAAGTGTGAAAGGAAGACCAGAGAGTGATTGCCCTGGATCCAGTCTGGTCGGCCAAAAGATGCAGCCTCTTGTGGTACCACAGCCTGGGGACACAGATGTCATCTGCTGCTATCCGAGTCTCTGTGAATCCCGGACCAGACTGCCCTCCCTTACATATGGACTCCTCAGGCCACCAATTTTGATGTTTAAGAATTGATGTCTGCCGTGGGGGTCCCAGGCTTCACTAATTTCTGCTGTTGATCCAGTGTTGCCTTCCTCTTTGTTTGGTTCTGATCCCTTAATAAAGGATTTTTGTTTTGAATTATACTCTCCTATGTGTTTTACTTCAAAAATGACAGTTGGTTTGTGAGGATTCAGGTACATTTCTAATATAAAATGTGAAATGAACAAGGGTCACCAACAACAAACAATCTCCTTGAGATTAAATAATACAAGATATCAATGGTGTTGGGGTAACTTGACACACAAAACACACACAAAAATATTCTGGAGTAAAAATAAAAATAACATTGAACAAAGATCAGCCTTGGAAAAAATCCAAACATTAAAGAAAAAAAAAGGCTTAAAATCAAAAAAAAAAAAAACATAAAAAATATAAAACTGTCAGATGTGACAACTAATAACAATATATTCAGGGAATCCCACTAAAAAAACACAAATAAAACTTTGTGAGAAGTGTGTGTGAATATGAGCAGCAAAACTACTTCATTCTTGTCACATTATAAAGAAGAAGAGAGTGCGCTGTATTAAACCATTTTTTACATTGCAGCGTGACGAAAATGCTGTATCCATTGCGAACGCTAAGTTTACCAGAACGAGCTGTCCCGTGTCGGAATTTCTTCTTAGCATGCGTGGCACTTTGTGCGTCGGAACAGGCCACACACGGTCGGAATTGACGCGATCGGATTTTGTTGTCAGAAAATTTTATCTCCTGCTGTCCAACTTTGTGTGTCGGAAAATCCGATGGAAAATGTCCGATGGCGCCCACACACGGTCGGAATTTCCGACAACACACTCCGATCGGACATTGTCCATCGGAAAATCCGACCGTGTGTACGGGGCATAAGAGTATTGGTAAAGCTATCATGCTCAATGATAATTATGGTGAAGTTGGAATATATGCAGCCTTCATTTTCATAATTGTAGTCATTTTTAACAGTTTGTGATTCTGTCTGTCTTATTCTGTTCATTTTTTGAGTTATTGTAGTCTTCCTTGATTGTATTTGATATATATATGAAAAACATTTTTTCTCTTTTGTAAATGCATGTGCATCTTCCTGTCTTATGCGCTGCCTTCCGGGGTCCAGTCACATCTTATTATTGGTTCGCCATGTCATCCTTTTCATGGGGGGGATGCTGTCGCCCACCTTGGCTCTCATGCGCATTTTTGGGTGACCGTATGGACACCCAGGGTGTTCCTGTCCCTTCAGCAGGGCACCCGATTTACTGTGCTGACATGTGTCTGCTGTCTGGCCTCTTTATCTCATATTGTCTCTAGAGATGTGAGATTTCCCCCATTTACCACCAGAGGGAGCTCCCCGTCTTGTCGTGCCTTCCGGACCTGAGGACCCGGCGGCAGACTGGGGAGAAAGCAGCCATGACGATGAATGCACCTGTGCAGCCCAGTCCATGGTCCGCTTCCAGGATCAGTACCGGATGGATGGTATTTAAAGCCGCTGTTAGCAGTCAGTTCATGCTGCAGGAACCAAGGGACCCATGCACTTCAATCTCTCCACTCAGGTATTTACATAAGTAGATTTTTTTTGTGTGTTAAATTCATTATGCCTGTTACCGCTCTGTGCCACTTGATGCTTCTACTGAAGGACATTGTCCTCTTTACTGCTGACACTTAGCAGCAGGTATTACATAGTGTGTTTGTGCTTTATTCAGGCATTCCTTTAAAGTGATCTGTATCCTTGGAGGTGTGTGGTCCCTGGCATTAAGCCAGCTGCCGTACCAGCCCCTGTGAGTGTTAACCCCTATTATTCATTGTGTGCCATGATGATGTGAAGGTTATTTCCAGCTTACCCTCACACATTAGGATATTATCGTTTCCTTTTATATATTTTAGCTTGCCTTTTTGTACCATCTACGCTCACCTTCAGCGCAGGGCTCCCTCGGTACAGCGGTAGCATTTTTCTATCCTGGCAGACCTACCCCGCTCCCCCCCTTTTCCCCCCGTTCTAGGAGATACAGGTAGGCAATTGCATTATGACAGCTAAGATGCACATGCACGTAATTTAAGCAAATGAATTCATATTCTCTGTATTTATGTTGTGTTCTAATATACAACCATTGTCATATGTTTTTCGCTAGAAGGCAGTGTACTCTGCATGTGACCAGCACCCCTGAGGAAGCCCGACGGATGGGCGAAACATGTTGGGAAGTACATCATTTATACTGTGTTACTGCATCTGCAATTAAATACATGTGGCACTTCCATATATAAATCTGCTTTTTATATTTTGATGTGGAAAATATTTTATTGTATTTTCTTAATAAAGTAAAAGTCTTTTTATACAAAAATATTTGATACTTATTCAACTTGCACCTTAAAAATCCCCACTCTATCTGGTTCTAAACACAATTTTTCTTGGGATGAGGTGCTAGAAATTAAACTTGGGTTTGTGCTCACATAACTTTCGTTGTCTTTAGGTGTTACATCACACCACCCTCTGACCACGAGCCCTAGGTTTACTTATCAAATATTGTTGTGACTCTGTATAACCCTTTTTTCTTTTTTTCTTTTTTTTGTCTCTATTATATGACTTCTTTGCTGGAGTCATATGATTATCCATATGAGATCTTTGATAAGCAGGAATATTAAAGTTATTTTTATTCAATGAATGGTTAAACAGGTAGCTATTGCAATTCAATATATACCCTGATTGGATTCAGTTGAACCATAATGGCCAAATTTTGTGGGGATGATTGGGAAGGCTTAATGACAAAGATACACCTGTCCCAGAATTCAGCAGGAGCTAAGGAGGCAAATCTAGACAAATCATTTATTAAACTACAGCGACTTATTGAAAAAAAAGTAAGAATCTTTTGGCATAAAAGATACTTTGAAAAATATATAGAGAATCAAGTCACTCCATGGGGATTGAGGATCCAAATCTTTCCAAATTTGAGAAAAATTGACGATAATCTAAAAAATAGGTGGGAATCGAGACTACAAATATGCTCTTTTGAGCTAATGTCCCTTTTGAGTGAGCAATATGACATTGAACTTAATGAACTGGATGAATTAATCAGCAAATGGTATACTGAACATGTGACTGTGGAAAGTTTGCCTTCCTTTTGTGAGAAGGAACGCGAACTGAGAACACATATTGAGCAGTACACTATTGAAATAATAAATAATAAAGAAACAAAATTCCTACGTGACCAATCGGCTCACGATATGGGCTTTGCCTATAAGTGGAATCAGACATCTCATGGTCAACAAAGACACCAAACCAAATCTAATAATCAAGCACAATCTAATCACTCTAGCCTTGTTTCTAATGCCTGTACTGTCTCTCCTTCCTCTTCTAGTCAGTCCACGATCTATCAAGATATTGCAAACGAGAGATCATCAAATAAAAGAAAGGGAGATTTTAATATCTCATTTTCAGACAATCCAAAACCTACGGCTGCACCTGCACCCAATCACACATCACCCGTGGTCTGTCCTAAAAATTCACAACAACGTCTAAACACCACTCACCCTGCCTTCAAAAACCTACGTGGCACCAAGGGTTGTAAAACCTGTGGTACAATGGGCTTTCTGTCTATCCCTATTTCTTCTTCTTCGGTTATAGCACCATTATCACTACATCAAAGGTAAGTGACTCTACCGCTCCTACAAATGCGAAAATCGATCTTAAAGTAGCATCCATTTTTTTACCCCTAAGCACACAGGAACACCCCAACCCGGTAAGCCTGTAAACTCTGGTGACAAGGCCCCAAAACAAGGTAATCAATTTACCATTTTGAACCTTTCATCTCACTGCCTTACGGCAGATGAAATTGAGATCTTGCAACTAGGCCTCACTTTTTGCCCTGAGACCAACCTTGATCGTTTTGAACTAATCAAGGATATACACCTTTTTGCCCGACGTCTATTATTTAAAATTATTTACCACAAACCTGCAGAGATTGCACACCTTACCTCTTCTACAGGGGAAAAAAATCTTACCATTAGAGAAATCCAAGCCATACAAGATCTCATGGACCTCTGGGAGGAAAGTGGCAACTCGATTGACTCGCCAATTGGCCCCCCAGCAGGGACCTATACAACTTCAGAGAATAGACTCTCCCCCCCCAGCTATTTAGACCCAAATCTAGGAATTTCCTTTCTTTAGGAAGCAATCCAAACATTTGGGCCTTTGTACAGCAGGTAACCCAGGAAGTGGTGGAGATGAAATGTCAGAACTTTTTTACTGACAATTTATCCCCACAACTCAGACAAGCGTTAACATCATTGCAAAAAAATAGTGAACTGATAATTAAACCTGCCGACAAGGGAGGCAACCTGGTGGTCATGGATGGTACCAAATACGAACTAGTGTGCTTGCGTATCCTTAAAAATCAGGAATGGTATAGACCCATTTCTCAAACGGTTATAGAATCCTACTATAGAGAATTCAGGAACATCATTACTTGTGCATTGTCTTATGGTCTAATTGACAAACAGACTTGGTCATATTTGAACATCCAGGAACCAATAGTTCCAACTTTTTATGCCCTACCGAAGGTTCACAAATCCTTAACCAACCCCCCAGTCGGCCCATTCTTTCAGGATGCGGCTTCCTGACGGAAAACGCTAGTTGCGTAATAGATACCTACCTGAATCCTCATGTTAGGTCTCTATTTTCATTTGTTCAGTACACAATCGACCTCATTAAATTGATTGAAGGTATCGTGGTCCCCCAAGATGCCTGGCTTGTAACTATAGATGTGGAGAGTTTATATAATGCAATTCCACATGACTGTGGACTCAGGGTTGTGGCTGAACACTTACGGGAACACGGCCACACTGCTGATCAATACAATGCATTCATACTTGATCTCCTAAAATTCATTCTTACCAGAAATGTGTTTGTCTTTGGCTCCTCCCACTACCTCCAGGTGGGAGAGGTATCTATTTGCTAGAGAGGACATTAAACAATATTTGGATTGCATTATGGTTTTCCATCACTATATAGACGATCTTCTGTTAATATGGACAGGTTCCCACCATGAGTTGATGGAATTCATGACCATCATAGGTAATAACACCTATAATCTTAAATTCACAATGATGTGCGACAAAAAATCTGTCAACTTTTTGGACATCAAGATTTTTGTAGAATCTGATGGCTCTCTGGGCACCACATTATTCAGAAAGCCATCAGCAAGCAATGCCATCCTGCATGCATCCAGCTCCCATCCTCAACCTTTGATTAAAAGCATTCCATATAGCCAATACCTGAGACTGCGATGAAATTGCAGTAGGGATAGCGATTTTCTGCATGAAGCCAATCTTCTTTATGACCACCTATGGGAGAGAGGCTATACCCATAGCACTCTCAAGAAAGCGTTTAATAGGACCAAAATCCAAGATAGGATTCATAAATAAAAGACTGCGGATAATTCTCAAACTGTTAGAGTTATCGCTTCATACACTAAGCAACACGAACAAGTGAGACGGATCTTTGACAAATATTGCCCACTTCTATTGGCGGATCCGATTGCTAAGAAGTATCTTGAAAAACAACCTCAAATAACATACAGACATGCCAGATCCCTCAAGGACCGCCTCACTCATAGTCACTACCATCACTCGTTGCCATTGAACCGTTCCCCAGGCACGTTTTCTTGTGGCAAATGCGATAAATGTCGCTTTCTTTCCAACAATAACACTGTGAAACTGCCTGATGGATGAGTTCATTCAATTAAGTAAAGAGTAACATGCCAGCCTGTAGGTGTCATCTATCTTATGCAGTGTATATGCAATTGTTTTTATATTGAGAAAACAAAACGCCCATTCCATAAGAGAATCAACGACCATAACTCTCTTAATAAAAAACGTAGGATGGAAACACCAATCAGCCGCCATGTTGGACTATTTCATGGGTTTAGTTTAGACACAATCAAGTTTATGGCCCTTGAACATATCCCCCCCGATGGTAGAGGGGGAGCAATGACCAAAAACTCTTACAACTAGAGTCACGCTGGATATATTTGTTGAAAGCTACAACCTATCCAGGGTTGAATGAAATGCTCAGCTACAACCCTTTTCTGTAGTATTCTCAGTATCTGCCTCTGGCTTCTTGTTCCTGCTGTTTCTTTCTTCCCTTCCTCCTCCAAATGAATTCATATTCTCTGTATTTATGTTGTGTTCTAATATACAACCATTGTCATATGTTTTTCGCTAGAAGGCAGTGTACTCTGCATGTGACCCGCATCCCCGGAGGAAGCTCGATGGATGGGCGAAACATGTTGGGAAGTACATCGTTTATGCTGTGTTACTGCATCTGCAATTAAATACATGTGGCACTTCCATATATAAATCTCCTTTTTATATTTTGATGTGAAAAACATTTTATTGTATTTTCTTAATAAAGTAAAAGTCTTTTTATACAAAAATATTTGATACTTATTTAACTTGCACCTTAAAAATCCCCACTCTTTCTGGTTCTAAAAACAATTTTTCTTGGGATGTGGTGCTAGAAATTAAACTTGGGTTCGTGCTCACATAATTTTCGGTCTCTCCAACAATTATTTTTCTTTTAAATAATTGACAGTCTATGTATTCTTTTATTTAATCTGCAGACTATATTTTTTTCTGCCCAAACGAGACAGCACATGGCTGTCAGCGTTGGACTTTGCTACACTTGAAACATTCACAATCATCATGATCCTTTCTTTGTCTTGTCCTAGTGGCAGGTTGGTATTAATAGTAACTGCTTAATTGCTGTACAAAGGCAGTGTGGTTCCATTGAGGAAAGTTACTCTGTCTACCAGCAATAGTTCCACCATTTTAGCATCAAGCTCTCTAATTAACTGACAGTTTATTTATCCTCTCATTTAATCCGCAGATTTTGTTAACCTCTGTCTAAAAAAAAAAAGCATATGGCTGTCAGCATTGGATCTTGCTGAGTTGGAAATACCTACAACCAGCATTAACTTCCCCTTCGTCACGTCTTTGTGATAGGTTTGTATTTTTATTGGCTATTTAATTTAGTGCACAAAGAGTAAATGTTACAGAGGAATATTACTCCGTTTACCAGTAACAGTACCACCATTCTAGCTATTATCATTATTATACCACTATCACCATTATTATAGCATCATTACTACTTTCATTAAGTAAATTTGAGGAATAAAAATTAAATTAAATCATGTTTATTTTATACACTGAATGTGAGGAACCAAACTAAACATATGCAAGAAGTTTATTTACCAATCACCTGGGTAATGGACCACCCGTGTCACTCACCACGATAACAGAAATGACCTAAATGTCTAAATTGTTTCTTTTGAATGCAACATAAAGGTAAATATCAAGTTTTGAATTTAAGACAATTTTGGAATGAAGGTATGTGTAATTTAACCCTTGATGGAACCCCATGGGAAGGGACTACACAATTGACCTTGAATATAAAATAAAAATATAAAATAAATAAATAAATAATTAAGTGAAGGTTTGGGTGATACCCACCAATTTAAAAGAACTAATAAAGCATTAAATAGAATGAATTAAGTTGGAGGTTGGAAGAGGAGGAGAAGGGGGGAGGAAGATTCCCCCTCATGGGACCCCTGTGCCACAAATGGTTGAACTGCAAGGAATATCTGGATACACATTATTGCTGTCCATGTGGAGGAATTATGGCATGATGTATGAAAATGCACTATATGTGTATGACTATTTAAGATCAGTTTTGTCACTCTATTTAGATGGCAGCTATTCAAGTCAAACAATGTGTAACAGCAGTTATTCCATTGAATCCATAAGTTGTAAAAAAAATGTAATAATGCCAGATGAGTAAATTCCTCCCTACATGTACTTACAGCACACTACAATCAGTGTAAACAATGTGGCTGTTACTCATTTCTACCAGCATAAAGTGTAAAAGGGAATTAGCATAATCCCCATTTTGATCATTAGGTGGTGCCCTTCCTGAGAATATATATGAGGGAGTTACAAGTTGAAATGAGTTTGGGTGGGGAATGCAAGGTGATAAGAGCTCAGATCCATAGTTGACCCCCATGGGACTTAGCGGGGTCCTTCCAGTAAAGATGTGAAGTCTCCAGTGTATGATATTCCCCCCAGGGCTAGCAGTGTGCTCAATGCAGAAAAATGTTGACCACAGTCAATCAACAGGATGAGAAGCCAAATATGAAACATTCTCTATTGTGAAGTGATATTTGATATAACCGTTTATTTTGAATTTTGTAATTTAAGTGCCCTGAAATTGTCTGTTATATAATTGTATGCCTGAAGTTGCCCATCTTGAAGTTAGAAAGTAAGGCTTTGAAAGTATTTTGGGCTTACCTCATCCTATTACCTATGACCTATCCTTAGAGCTTGTACTTGTTTTTGCTGGGTGGAATGCAGGTTGACATGGGGGGCATGGTAAGAAACACATGCTGTTTAATATATGCTATTTGGCTCCCTCTGGCAGTGGGGACTCACACTAAAGGGAAATTAGGACAAGAGTCACTGTTGGTGGTTTCCAAGAAAGAAACATTATGCACATGTTCTAATGGCCCTGCCTTTAAGAACACTGTAGTGAAAGTCTAGAGCAGTGATGGTGAACCTTTTTTGAACCCAAATGCCCCAACCGCAACAGGTGTACAGAGCGGCGTGTCAAAGGTCATGTGACTGCGTCCAGAGGAGAAGGGGGTGACAGAACTCCGCTCACCCCACCATATCTCCGATCCCGGGAGGCGATCACACACGGTCCGCTATAGCAATGGCCCCTCTAATGGCCCCCCTCCCCTCTCACCTGTGCACCTCGCTCTAAGCCCCCAGTAATCCCCATCCTCCAGGGGCAGCAGTGACACCCAGCACTGCTAAGACTACACTGACCCATCCAGCATCAGCTTATAGAACCAAAGTAACTTGCATCTCTGTACACCATAGGGCCGTTACCAGTCCACCTAGCACAGCACTGCTCCTTCCTGCCTGTTATATTGAACTGGTGATGGCTGTCAGCTGAGTGCGGTGATTGGGATCAGCTGTAGCGAAGCTCCCGGCCAAAGGAAATGATGAAGGATCTCCCTCTTCCCACGATCACAGCACTGTACACTCTAGGGTTTTCAATACACCCGAGTCTGTCTCAGCGCACCAATCACGGGGCGGCCCAGCTAGAGGTCATGTGACCTGGGTAGCGATCCAGTGACTTGGCTTCGTGCCAGCAGAGAGGCTCTGCGTGCCAGCTGTGGCACGTGTGCCATAGGTTCGCCATCGCTTCTCTAGGGCATACATTTCTAATAAAGAAAAGGGGTTTTGAGGTTTTTCCAGGTAAAAACTAGTTGAGATCATATTGTTCAGCAGTACAGGATTATAAAGAGAAAAAATGTGGAGCATTTAATTGAGTTTTACATCAGAACAGTCAGTTTTTTTTTAGAACTTATAACATAAAAGTGATGTCTGAGCAGTTGCATCCAGACTTAACTTTGTTACTTATTCTCACTGGACAGGGAGACAGTAGGTGAGCAGGCTTCTGACCTAGCCAAGAATGCAGGAAAGTTGATCTATTCATAACAGTGTGAAATAGGGGCCAGAGGAGGCTTTTCTGGCTAACAAAAGTAATAGCAGGCATTTAATGGTGCTAGGTCAAAGCTAAGACTTTACAAGAATTTTAAAAGTTTAAAAGGTTCATTTGGAAAAATGTTAAATAAGGCTGACAGCATGAGCCAAAACAACTTGAGGAAATGTCGGGCAATGTTTCAGTAGCAATTTTGGAAATATGAGGAAGATTATTCTATATAAGTTTAAAATTGAGCTTTCCAGTTTAGTTGTGGCAGTACTTACATATAAATAGATAAGAAGCAGGGCATGCCTTCTTTGCTTATATATGGATAATTATAGAAATAAGAGACTACTCAGCTATTATGCACAGTTAGGGAGAGATTTACTAAATCTGGCACACACAGAATCTGGTGCAGCTGTGCATATTAACCATCAGCTTCTAACTTCAGCTTGTTTAATAAAGCGTTGAGAATAAAAGCTAGTAGCTGACTGGTTACTATGCACACCTGCAAAGCGAGAATAAACCCCCATAGTTTGGTGGGACTTTAATGGAAACACATTACCCAAGAGTTCAACAAAATAGAAATGTTTATTGGTACATGATAAAATCCAATTGATGTGTTTTGCACTAAGGAAATAAAAACATTCAATCCCAGTTACATGCTAGGAAACTGCATATGTGAATCACATGTTGTCTCTACTCTACCGACACGTTTCAGGAAGAACCTTTTATCAGGGGTGTAATGAGGGAGATACACATGTATACAGTATTCTATAGATAAAATAGCATAGAATTAGGAAATACCATTTAACAACACACAAACACAGTAGTAGTATACTGTAGGTCTGTTGGTCTACACAATATGAGAGACACCTACCACATAGTACATTGTGGTTCACTCAGACAAATGTAACTGAATGTATTAAGAAAAAAAACTCTGACTCTGTCGGTCTGATTGTACAGGGGTAGTGGCCTGACACCCACCCAGTTTGGAGAGGGGTCCGAAGACCACACTGTCCCCATGAAGGTCCTCATAAATGAATGCCGGTGGTGTCCACATAAAAGATGAAATTCTATAACAGACAGATTTTTGACAACATTCAGGATAATGTACAGCACTCAGGAGGACATAATGGGGTATAGTATACAAGTGATGGCGTTAAAGCTGGATGGTAGATAGGCATTGCCTAAAGTTTTATTAACCCCAATCCACCAATTGAGAGAGGGAACAAAATGGAAACATTTCCTATATACTGACCAAAAAAGGTTATATGTGAACGACTAGGTATGACTGCGTATAGGCGTGCTTGTATTATCCAGCCACAACCACCATCAGCGTAAAAAAATGTTATGGGAGCAAAAAACAAAACAAAAGAACATTACCATAAGAAGCTGAAATTGCATGTAAGTCTAGCAGTGGAGACTGCAAAGTTATATGCAGGGAATGTTTCCTATGTCAAATGAGACAAGAGGAGGGATAAGACGGGAATTGTGTGATTGTCTGTTGGCGGAAAATCCGACCATTTGTACACTCCATCGGACAATTGTCGGATTTTCCGCTGACAAATGTTGGATGGCAGGCTTTAAAATTTTCTGTGGACAACGGTCTGTTGTCGGATTTTCCGAGCGTGTGCACACAAGTCCGTCGGACAAAAGTCCAAAGTACAAAGATGCATGCTCGGAAGCAAGGACGAGCCGGAAGCAGTCAGTTTTGTAAAACTAGCGTTCATAATGGAGAAGTCACATTCGTGATGTGGCAAATTATGAAATCTTGAAATACAGTGCACATTCTCTTCTTTATAATGGGATAATAATAAAACTGCTTTGCTGGTGATACTGAGTTCTGCCAAACGTATTTAAAAAGGCTTTTTTTTTCTAGTGATATCAAGATTTTTTTTTGGGTCAAGTTACCACAACACCATTATCCCATAGTTTTTAAGATCAAAGATACAACTATGTTGGTGTCCCTTTTTAATTTTACTTTGTATTTTTTAAATGTACCTGCCTACTCCCAAACTGTCATTTTAGGTAAAACACATACACATTTTTTTTATTTAATAGGGATCACAAGAAGGTCCTATAAAAATCAAGAGGAAGGCAGCGATGGCGAAACTGTTGGAATTGGTGAAGCCTTTGTACCCTAGGGCAGGCCTCAATTATGTGAAGAGCAAAATTGGGAACTTGAGGAGTACATTTAATAGGGAGTACAAGAATGTCCTGGACTCCGAGAGATCGGTAGCAGCAGATGACTGGTATGTCCCCAGGCTGTGGTATTACCACAGCCTGCGGTTTTTGACAGACCATATTGAACCCAGGCCATCGCTCCCTTTCACATTGCCTGAGGCCATTTTTTTTTCTTGTGCCTTATTCAAAAAATAAAATAAAATAAATTAGACATGTTATCTGCCATCCAAATCAAAATTCAACTTAACCAAAATTGCATTCTCTGAATACAAAAAGAAATAAAGTATAACAACTAAAATTTTTTTTTTTTTATCATCAATCACACACAATTTTGAGCTCATGACTGTTGCAAATTGATTGTGGAGAAATATAGAAGACTATCATTCTGACCTCAGCATTTTTCCTTCTTGTCCCAATTATTTTTGGCCACTACTGTCTATTGATATGGAAACCACTTTGTTAAGGCAGAAATTTTTGAACAATAATGTCTAGTTATCATCATTCTATTTTTGGATACAAATATGTTCAACAATGCTATACCTGGGTCAAGCTGGGCTCCTCCACATCTTCATTCTGTGTCGAAGGACCAAGGTGGACCTCAGGAGCTGTGGCCTCATCTGATGTAGAAGGAAGTCTTGAGAGTGTTGGCCTGGGTTGGGTTTGGTCAGACAAAAAATGCAGGCTGTGGTAGTACCACAGCCTGGGGACAAATATGTCATCTGCTGATGCTCCCGATCTCCATGATTCCGGGACCTTCTTTTGCTCCCTATTAAATTTACTCCTTAGGTTCCCAATTTTGCTCTTCACAAAATTGATGTCTTCCCTGGGATACAGAGGCTTCATCAATCACAGAAGTTTCTCCATCGCTGCTTTCCTCTTGATTTTATTAAGTTTTAGCAATCCCTACTCTTCACCTTCCACAGACAGGGTAGCTCCCGGTACTGGTCTATAAATTGAAGCAAAAAGTCGGACGCAGTGAATTTATCCACCATGATAAATTATTTATCGGATGCCTGCAAGACAGAACACAAGACAAACCATAATGTCAGGCTTAACTCATAATCTGGTCCCAATATAGGCCACTAACCACTGATGCCCCAATTTACAATTGTACCTTCGTTTTAGGGCCCCTTTTGCATGTTGACGATCGTTCGTACTCCACTCCCAGATCGTTCCTATGGCCATTCCAGCGATCACGAGATATGGCTTTATATACACTGAGCATGCGTGAAACTCTGCCCCTGTCAGAGAAAGAGACTTCCAGATCCAGGAGGAGCTATAAGGCCACAAATATATCCTTTGAAGAAATGGCAGAGACGGTGGACATCTTAGTGAGGACAGACTATGATGGGAAGCATGAACCTTATAGAAACCCAAATGCCAGAAAGGCCAAGATCATGGATAAAGTTGTGAGAAGTCTGCACAGGAATTTTGGGGTACGACAAAACAAGGATCAATTGAGAAAACGCTGGTCAGACCTTAAATTGAGAGAGGAAGATCAGTATAGAAAGATCCGGAGAGTGCTGCGAAAAAGTAAGTATTTGTCCTGTGTTCCTATTACTATCATGCTGGTCCATGTTCTTCTCTTTACTGTTCTACAGTTTAAAATGCCAAGTTTTATTTTCGTTGACATAGGAATCTTTTGCAAGATATGAAACATGTTGATCGACCACTAATACTTCGTTACTGGGAGAAGCATGTTAAATGCATTTGTTATTGCCTATTTTGATATAGCATAAGTTCATTATTGTTGTCTAGATGTGTTCGGAACTACTGAAATGTCAACTTTATTCAGTGTCAGTAGATGACACTCAGCAGCTGTTACGTAGCTGGACGCAGGAGCACCAGTGTAAAACACCATAACCCCCTTGTTATGGTGTCCTACGCAGGTGCTCCAGTGGATACTAGGGGTATCTCCATGTGTGAAACTTGCACAAAACAGATAAGTATTCCTGCTTTGGAAAGGAAAAAAACATGTATTCAGCTTGGATCTCTGCCAAAACAGACAATTGAAAGACACTTCAAAACAATGTCTCATATTACTATTTCTAGCCTAACATATCTGTCTGCTAAGTATACCTTTTTTGGATTTACATAGGGGAGAAAAGAAGAGGAACATCTGAGCTGTGTGTGGACATCAGTAACCCAGCACCTCCTGAAGATCCAGAAAGTCAACTCACCAGACACCCCAAAGAAGATGTTGATGCTGATGTGCAGGAAGTATTGTGTGAAGTTCTTGAAACTGTGTCGACCACAGGTCAGTGTCTGGGACCACAGCTTTAAGTAATAGATGGATACCTGCATATTTCTAATACATGGTGTGTTTTATATTTTCTAGGTGTTGTGGAAGACAAAACTCACTTCAGCAGTTCAAGTGCACAAATACTAATCAGTGAGCTCTTGGTTTGCAATAGGGAATTGAAGAACACGAAAGAAAACATGCATGATCTCCAAGACAGATTTGTCAACATCATCAATATTTTAGCTAAAATTTAAAAAGGAAACTTTTTTTTTTTTCGTTCTGTTGTACATGTGTTTGTACAGTTTGAAATTGACTAACCTTTGCACATTTTTTGTAATAGTTGCAACTGTTAAATTTGAATGTACGATTTAACTTTAGCAAAAGATCGACAAATGAACCTGAAACTCCATGACTTGTTATTATCTTTTTTGTTGTTTACATCATGTTAAACAGGATCAAAACAATGCGTTTCAGCACTTGCAGCCTTCCTAAGATGAATAATTATGCTTTAGATGAAACACATCAGCTTGTTTCCTATTTACATTTTTTGGGAGAAAAAGATGAATCATCGAGTTGCCAGCTTCTATTTTAACTTTGCCCATTTCTCAGGGTGGTTTGCTCCCCAGCTACAGCACCAAATTGAACACAGCACATTGTTGAATATGGTGGGGTAGCTTGTCCAAAAGTATTGTCATGTACAAAAAACATTGTACAAATATCCATGTTTTGTATACTACTATTTCACCCAAAAACTGTAATTTTTGTAGTTTTCTAAGAAACTTTTATAAGAAATGTGGCTGTTAGCCAAGTTACATCTAAAAAAGTAGGAACCAGCTTTGTGTCTGTCCTTGCTTCTTTAGGAATGCTGTATTTTGTTTGCAGGAAAGTACAAATACGTGCTTTGTTAATTTAGGATGCAAATCAGATTGGGCAACAAAGCCTTATGTAGCGAGTGCAAAAATCAGTGTAAGCCCTGGTTCACATTGATGCTACTTGGAAATCACGCTACTTCACTTGAAGTTGCGCGATTTCTAAGTAGCAAGGTCAGCGCGATTTCAGGTGCTACTTGATAGACAGTTGTGTGGCTTCATGTCCAGATGTCTATTGAAGTCGCACCTGAAATTGGCAAAAGTAATGCAGGAACTACTTTTGAAAATTGGTGCGGCGCTGCTAATTCGGTGTCGCACCAATTGGAACAGTGACATTGCCTCCAATAGGCTGCGACTTGTCATGCGATTTTAACTCTCAAGTCGCTCCAATGTGAACCTAGGTTTTAGTGTCCGAGGTCAGTGTTTCTCCACTCCACTTCTCTAGGTGCACCACCAGGTCCTGTTTTCTGTATTTTAAAAACGACTGTGAGAATTACTAACCCTAAAAATGACATCATCACCTGTGACAAAAGCAAAAAATATAGAAAACATTACCTGGGAATACAGCTGGAGAAGGAGAGTTGGGAAACGCTGCCCTAAGTAATGTTAATTGTAATCTTTATGTGTTTTTTAAAATCGCAAAGCCAAAACAGCCAAGCCAAAAGCAGGGGCCAGCACAGAGGCGGGTGGAGACAAAGAGGTGCAGGCACTAGCAAAGAGTAGATGGGTGACAGTCAGGAGGGGTAGAGGGGGAAGTGCCAGGGAGGCCAATCCAGGACTGGAGCATCCCAATAAGTACGCTACTTTGAGTGACATTGGTGAAACCAGTCAGGGACCAGCACTGCTGGAGATGAGGGACTCTCCTAGCTGCCAGGGGAAGAACTCCTCCAGTGAGAGTGGGGGGGGCAGCAAAGGGAAAGGAAAGACAGATTCTGGTGGTAGGGGACTCAATTCTTAGAAGGACAGAGAGGGCAATCTGTAACCAAGACCTGAAGCGCCGAACAGTATGTTGTCTACCGGGCGCTCGGGTTCGGCACATCACGGATCTTGTGGACAGATTACTGGGAGGGGCTGGGGAAGACCCGGCTGTCATGGTGCACGTTGGCACCAATGACAAAGTCAGAGGCAGATGGAGTGTCCTAAAGAACGATTTTAGGGACTTAGGAGCTAAATTGAGGAAAAG
Organism: Aquarana catesbeiana; assembly: GCF_042186555.1. Taxonomy (NCBI): domain Eukaryota; kingdom Metazoa; phylum Chordata; class Amphibia; order Anura; family Ranidae; genus Aquarana; species Aquarana catesbeiana. The sequence continues at coordinate 109,816,603 of NC_133325.1, read as the reverse complement.
GACCTCCAAGGTAGTGTTCTCAGGAATACTACCGGTACATCGAGCCACACCAGAGAGGCAGAGGGAGATTAGGGAAGTAAACAAGTGGCTGAAGAGCTGGTGTAGTAAGGAGGGGTTTGGGTTCCTGGAGGACTGGGCCGACTTCTCAGTCGGTAACCAGTACTATAGAAGGGACGGACTGCACCTAAATGAGGAGGGTGCAGATCTGCTGGGAATGAAGATGGCCAAAAAGTTAGAGGGGTTTTTAAACTAGGCGATGGGGGGGAGGGTCCAGAGACAGTGATAGCCAGCGCGGAAGATATTCCAGAGGGTAGTATTGGGGGCATTAGTGGTAGGTTAACCAATGCACAAAAACACAAGGTGAGTATAGTAGCAAGTCCAAGTTGCAATCTTGAAACACCCAATACGAGGACAATATGCGACCGGTCTAAACTATGTGGCATGTTCACCAATGCCAGGAGCCTGGCGGACAAGATGGGTGAACTAGAGATACTGTTGTACAAGGAGGATTTGGATTTTGTGGGAATTTCAGAGACCTGGTTCAACAGCTCTCATGATTGGCTGGCAAACATTCAAGGGTATACCCTATACCGCAAGGATAGAGAGGGTAAAAAAGGGGGAGGGGTATGCCTATATATCAAGAATAATGTACAAGTGAATGTGAGAGATGACATCACTGAGGGGGCTAGGGAGGAGGTGGAATCTTTATGGGTAGAGCTCCAAAGGGATGAAGCTAAGGGGAAAATAATACTGGGAGTATGCTATAGGCCCCCTAACCTGAGGGAGGAAGTGGAGACGGATCTCCTATCACAAATTGGATTAGCAGCAAGGATGGGAAGTGTTATCATAATGGGGGATTTTAATTATCCAGACATAGACTGGGCGGAGGGAACCGCGCATTCATTTAAGGCTCGCCAGTCCCTAATGTCTTGCAGGACAATTTTATGGGTCAGATGGTAGACGCACCAACTAGAAATAAAACATTACTGGATCTACTGATTACCAACAATACAGACCTGATAACAGATGTGGAAATACGGGGCAATTTAGGTAACAGCGATCACAGGTCAATTAGTTTCAGTATAAATCACACAAATAGGAGACATGAAGGGAACACAAAGACACTGAATTTCAAAAGAGCCAACTTCCCTAAACTACAAACCTTGCTAAAAGGCATAAATTGGGATAAAATATTAGGAACAAAGAATACAGAGGAGAGATGGGTTTGCTTTAAGAGCATATTAAATAAGGGCATTAGCCAATGTATCCCATTGGGTAATAAATTTAAAAGAGCAAACAAACATCCTGGATGGCTTAACTCCAATGTAAAAATGCATATAAAAGCAAAGGAGAAGGCCTTTAAAAATACAAGGTTGAGGGATCATCCACAGCATTCAGAATTTATAAAGAATGCAATAAGAAATGTAAGGGTGCAATTAGGATGGCTAAGATAGAACATGAAAGACACATAGCGGAGGAGAGCAAAAAAAATCCCAAGAAATTCTTTAAGTATGTAAACAGTAAAAAAGGGAGGACAGACCATATTGGCCCCATAAAGAATGAGGAAGGACATCTGGTTACAAAGGATGGGGAGATGGCAGAGGTATTGAATTTATTCTTCTCCTCAGTCTTCACGAGTGAATCGGGGGGCTTCAGTAACCAAAACTGCAGTGTTTATCCTCATGACACAACACAGGAAGCACCTACATGGTTAACAGAGGACGGAATTAAAATTAGACTTGAGAAACTTAACATTAATAAATCACCGGGACCAGATGGCTTGCATCCGAGGGTACTTAGGGAACTCAGTCAGGTGATTGCCAGACCGTTGTTCCTAATTTTTACAGACAGTCTATTGACTGGAATGGTACCAGCTGATTGGAGAAAAGCCAATGTAGCACCAATATTTAAAAAGGGCCCAAAAAACATCCCTGGGAATTACAGACCAGTTAGCCTAACATCAATAGTATGTAAACTCTTGGAGGGGATGATAAGGGACTATATACAAGATTTTAGTAATAAGAATGATATCATTAGCAGTAATCAGCATGGATTCATGAAGAATCGTTCTTGCCAAACCAATCTATTAACCTTCTATGAGGAGGTGAGTTGCCATCTAGATAAAGGAAGGCCCGTAGACGTGGTGTATCTGGATTTTGCAAAAGCATTTGACACAGTTCCCCATAAACGTTTACTGTACAAAATAAGGTGCGTTGGCATGGACCATAGGGTGAGTACATGGATTGAAAACTGGCTACAAGGGCGTGTTCAGAGGGTGGTGATAAATGGGGAGTACTCAGAATGGTCAGGGGTGGGTAGTGGGGTCCCCCAGGGTTCTGTGCTGGGACCAATCCTATTTAATTTGTTCATAAACGACCTGGAGGATGGGATAAAGAGTTCAATCTCTGTATTTGCAGACGATACTAAGCTAAGCAGGGCAATAACTTCTCTGCAGGATGTGGAAATCTTGCAAAAAGACCTGAACAAATTAATGGGGTGGGCGACTACATGGCAAATGAGGTTCAATGTAGAAAAATGTAAAATAATGCATTTGGGTGGCAAAAATATGAATGAAATCTATACACTGGGGGGAGAACCTCTGGGGGAATCTAGGATGGAAAAGGACTTGGGGGTCCTAGTGGATGATAGGCTCAGCAATGGCATGCAATGCCAAGCTGCTGCTAATAAAGCAAACAGAATATTGGCATGCATTAAAAGGGGGATCAACTGCAGAGATAAAACGATAATTCTCCCGCTCTACAAGACTCTGGTCCGGCCGCACCTGGAGTATGCTGTCCAGTTCTGGGCACCAGTCCTCAGGAGGGACGTACTGGAAATGGAGCGAGTACAAAGAAGGGCAACAAAGCTAATAAAGGGTCTGGAGGATCTTAGTTATGAGGAAAGGTTGCGAGCACTGAACTTATTCTCTCTGGAGAAGAGACGCTTGAGAGGGGATATGATTTCAATTTACAAATACTGTACTGGTGACCCCACAATAGGGATAAAACTTTTTCGCAGAAGAGAGTTTAATAAGACTCGTGGCCACTCATTACAATTAGAAGAAAAGAGGTTTAACCTTAAACTACGTAGAGGGTTCTTTACTGTAAGAGCGGCAAGGATGTGGAATTCCCTTCCACAGGCGGTGGTCTCAGCGGGGAGCATTGATAGCTTCAAGAAACTATTAGATAATCACCTGAATGACCGCAATATACAGGGATATGTAATGTAATACTGACACATAATCACACACATAGGTTGGACTTGATGGACTTGTGTCTTTTTTCAACCTCACCTACTATGTAACTATGTAAAACTTGAAGATGCTCACAAATTGTTCAAAAGGATTCTTATTTCCCTCATAATCCCATGCCTAAAATGTGTGTCTTTCCCTATAACTAGTTTGCTAAAGCCACAAAACATACAGTGGGTCAACATGTGCTAGCTCCCATCATGGGGTATCAATGGACGTGTTCCAAGGGTGCAACCCCTTCCTCTTACCTTCTTTAGTTATGAGGAAGGGGTTGCACCCCCAAAATGCGTCCATTTCTACCCTGTGATGGGAGATAGCACACGTTGACACACTGTGTGTTTTGGGGCTTTAGAAACTAACCTGTTTGTACCTACATACATTTTAGACAGGGGATCATATGGGACATTTAACAGTTATGCCTCTACAAGGACGTGGCTTCAAATTTTGGCTTTTAGAGGGGTGAGATTACCCCATCTGAGTAAGGCAACATCAACGCAGTCTTGGGATACTAATGTCTCATATGACCTTCACTTTTCCAAGCTTAAACTTTGTAAGTTCCTGAGTTGGGGATGTGTATCTTATGTTTTCAAACATGCCTGTTTAGCCCCAAAAAAGGAAAAATAATGGCAAACATATGTTTATACACCAAAATGTTGGCTTGTTATAAAACCTTAAAATGCACATGTGAATGTGCTTTGAGTAAAATGTTTTTTACTAAACAATGTGTGACTTATTATTTCAATGCTCAATACCAGTGTATTTGTTAAGTTTGTGTAGTTACAGTGACAATGTGCTCTAAAATGTGGCCAACTCATGCAATTTTATGGCCTCAAAGAAATTAAAGAAGTTGAAAAGGCATAATGTTTTCAAACTTAATACATTAGATACATTAAGAACAAAAACATTATGTATGTATAGCAGACCCACAGCACAACATAATAGTTAGCTGAAGAAGCAATTGTCCCCTCATGTAGCAAATAAGGTACGTTTGCACTATTGTATAAAATGGCCAAAATAAAGGCCATTTGAGAACCTAATATACAGTAGGGATGAACCGAACACCCCCCTGTTCGGTTCGCACCAGAACATGGGAACAGGCAAAAAATTTGTTCGAACACGCGAACACCTTTAAAGTCTATGGGACACGAACATGAATAATCAAAAGTGCTAATTCTAAAGGCTTATATGCAAGTTATTGTCATAAAAAGTGTTTGGGGACCCGGGTCCTGCCCCAGGGGACATGGATCAATGCAAAAAAAGTTTCAAAAAATGGCATTTTTTCGGGAGCAGTGATTTTAATAATGCTTAAAGTGAAACAATAAAAGTGTAATATTCCTTTAAATTTCGTACCTGGGGGGTGTCTATAGTATGCCTGTAAAGGGGCGCATGTTTCCCGTGTTTAGAACAGTCTGACAGCAAAATAACATTTCAAAGGAAAAAAAGTCATTTAAAACTACTTGCGGTCCGACAATACACATAAAATTTCGTTGATAAAAATGGCATTTAAAACTACTTGCGGTCCGACAATACACATAAAATTTTGTTGATAAAAATGGCATGGGAATTCCCCACAGGGGAACCCCGGCCAAAATTTTTTTAAAAAATGGCGTGGGTTCCCCCTCAAAATCTATACCAGACCCTTCAGGTCTGGTATGGATTTAAAGGGGAACCCCGCGCCGGAAGGCGGATGCCCCGGCCACTGCCGTCATCTCCGCCTCAAACCGCGAGATAGCACGGTGCCATGCGCACGCCGAGCCACTCGCGCGTGCGCACTTCACCACAACCATCCGGGGATAATCAAGGGACACCGCCGGCAGGGTGAGGCTCTTATCAGCAGGCGGGAGGTGAAATCACCCATCGACTAGAGCATGCAAGGGGTGGATGCAAACCACATCCCCCCACCCTGCCGGGAAGCCGCAGGGGGCCAGGATCCACCCCCATGGGGCCGACAGGCACAGCAGGGGTCCACCATGACCCGCAACGGCTATATAATTGTAAAAGTACAAAATAAACTAGCATCAACCATAACGGTTGTGCCTAGGTTGGATATATTGATTCACAATGGATGCAATAACGATATCTATTACGAATATATTTACGATTTGTACAGTAGCTGTGTGATATTGAATAGCCCCAAATCCCTGCATGTACGTTTACAGAACACATATTTGTTATATATCTGAACATGCTGCAATACAGGAATCTAATATAGAAGTAAACTGATGCATAAAGAGGGGAGAGATACAGTTACGATCTAATCCCCCAATTTTAAGGGGTGTTAATACCTACATAAGGTTAACAATGTAACACCCTTAAACTGTTTATCATATTGAAAGTAAAAGATTTAACATGCAGGGGTTCGAGGACAACACACAGCGCCTGTCATATCTCTCATGTGTGGTGGGGGGAAGGGGGTGTGTAACCACCCAGAATTATGTAATAAGGAAAACACACATATGGGAGAGATGTATAGGCTGCACACTCCAAAACGAATGATAAGGAAAGGTTTCCCCAAAGGGGGCTTTAGACAGCAATGTAACAGAATCAAATGTTGAACTAGATAACAAAAAACGTACATTTATTCAATGGTTGTACAGATGTCATAATAAATTTATAACATAAACCGTGGATTTATTTCCGACGGATGTTGGCTGAAACTTGTCTTGCATAAACACGGTCGCATAAATGTTTCCAGAAATTCCAATTGGCAAGAACGCGCTGACGTACAACACGTACGACGGGACTAGAAAAAGGAAGCTCAATAGCCAGTACGGCTCTTCTGCTTGATTCCGAGCATGTGTGGAATTTTGTGCGTCGGAATTGTGTACACACGATTGGAATTTCCGGCAACAGATTTTGTTGTAGGAAAATTTGAGATCCAGCTCTCATATTTTTGTTGTCGGAAATTCCGACAGAAAATGTCCGATGGAGCCTACACATGTCGGAATTGACGACAACAAGCTCACATCGAACATTTGTGTACGTGGCATAAGAATATTCAGGAGTGTGGGAAAAAACATGATTAACAAGTACAGGAGACAAAAGCATGAGACTGATTTGAATATTCTAATCTTGATGTACCACCCAGGTATTTAGGCAGGGTGTAACGCTTCAGTCAGTGAACTATATTGGATTGAGTGGATCACAGCTTCGGAAGTCTATGAATACTATTTTCGTAACAGGTATCAGGTAGGAAGACTCAGGTAAATTTGGGAATACAATTGGTTTTATTTAGAGTGGTAATGCACAGCCATAACGGGGAGCTTCAGAGGTAACTTTAGCATAGTAGCAATACACAGGAATAAGTTTATAGGAAACATAAAGATACTTGCAGTGAGTGGATTTCTGGTGTTGGGGTTACTAAATGGCTTCTTGAGAGATGTACTGGTCTCCTATGTGGAAAGGAACAGGTAAGGTTTTCTGCGGGCAGAGTGAACTGACTGAGGGTAGGCAGAGGAGAGCCTCTGACTACTAGAGAGGAAGGGGCTCTGTCCGGCCCAACAACTGGAAGTTGGAGGGGCTCTGTCTGGCCCAAATGTGAGGTGATAGACGGGGCTCTGTCTGGCCCAAAAGTGAGATGATAGTTGGGGCTCTGACCGGCCCAATAGAGAGTGAAGACGGAGATCTTTGCCTGGCATCAGGTTCTTAGCACGAATGTCAAGCAAATGGCGTCGGCTGTTTAAGTAGGAGGAGCTGGGTGATGTCGTTGTGATGTCATCAATCTGCATCAGAGTTTGTGGAGATATCAGAGCTCCCAGTGGAAAGATAAGAACATTGCAGGAGAATGTCGGAGCCTCCAGTGGAGGGATAAGGACATTACACAGGGTCGCTCCTAAATTTACCTGCCGAAAGTAGTTACCTTGGCTCATTGTTAGGGATCAATTGATTTCACCCTAAGTCTGGAATTGCTGCACTTTTCTCTTTTGCTGCTAGGTGGCCGGGTACCTGGCAACATTAGATTAGATTAGATAAGGGCAAAGCAAGGACAGTTTAGGAGTATATGTGGTATCTCAGTCAATGGGCAGGGGTTTTGTGGACCTCTTGGCCTGCTGGGAGAACCTATATATTTGGGTGGGATCAGGTGATTGGTGGTCTGTGCCATCTGGGTGGCTGTCTGGGTGGATGTGGCAATATATCTCCATAGTCGCTCGTGAGAAAGTATTCTTTAATTTCCTTCTCCAAGATAGTGCATTGGACTGGGTCGCTTAGTATGGACTCTTTAAGTCGTGATCGAAACGGGCCTTTTGAGGTCGGGCGAGCATGTAAGCAAGAGTAGGACAATGGCATGGTCTGAGAGAGCAGAGTTTCTGATAATGGCTCTGGTGGAAAGTGGGATCACTGCAGAGGAGACAAAAATGTGATCTATCCTGGAATAGGTTTGGTGCGGTGTAGTCTTTGGATTGCGGGTTAAGTTCCCTCCTTATATCTATTAAGCCCAGTGAACGCAAGATCCTAGCAATGAAATAAAAATACATAAGCGCTGATATGGGCTGATGGTAAAGAAAAAGAGGGGGCAGCTGCAACTATTCAAAAGTGATCTGACACCAACTAAAAATTATGTAATATAAATAATAGTGCGCTAAACCCAAATATAAAGGTATATAATAGTACAATATATGATGCAATATAAATGCAAATAAAATGTGTATAATGTGTCCACATGCAAACAGAATTAATTAAATATATTCTTCAGTGATGAGATAACGTGAATTCAATTATCTCCACAATCCGTGACACACTCACGGGTAAAAACAGGTGATAAGGACGATAGTAGTCACCACCTCTGTGTGCAATGCCTGCTTACCTCAAAGGAAGACCCTCTTGGGTCTAATCACGCTTTAGTAATAATCCAGAAAATCAGCCATAAAAGGAATGAAAAACACAGCTGTTTGATCCAGGATCCTGCAAACTTCTCCCCATATATTTGGATGCAAATTCTCCAAGTTTATATTCTCAAAGAAAACGAAAGATCATCATCGCGCAAGACTGTAAACAATACTTGGTTTATTAAAAATTCTATAGATGCACTCACATTTTTTATCTTGTAAAAAAGCCTTGTAAAATCTATTTAACAGGACAGCTCTCCTCTTCACTGCACCTCCTAGTATATGAGCCACCGGAAGTATCGGCACCGGCTCCTCTTGATGCGTCACAGTGAACATTATGGGAGGCTATCCTCAATGGGGAGTTGTTTGGATCATTTGAGGCCATGGCTCAGGAGTTCTTGGGTAGGGATGTAGCCTGGGGAGCCCGAGAGCTGGGAGCTGGAACCGGCTGTCGTACGATGCACTCACGGAGATTGCTAGGAGAGAAGAGGGTGAAGAAAAGACTGGAAGGAAAAAAGGAGAAGAAAAAAAACATAAATCTCCCAAACCCAGGTATGAGGGAAGAGCCTAGCCCATTCCCCTCTACCAACAAAACCCAAGGAACTGCTGTCCTTTCTAGAGATTATAATAGGTCTCTTGCTTTATCCCCTAGCCAAGTAACCAAACCTTTTGTAGCCTGAGATGATTCATTCAAATGTAATGTAAAAATGCACTCCTTACAGTTTAACACATTGCTAACCATATCATGTTGCAATTAAAACCTCTTCCAGAATGTACACTGACAAATGTAAGTTTTTCCTGTGTGGCCATTCTATTTTTCCTAGAAAATAGCTCAGTTCCCATGATACCATATGATCTGTCTCTGTTCTGCAGTGCATGATCTTTGATATTTGGCAAAATAGAGCGGAAAGGATGGGTCTCGTGTCCTGAATTGCAATATAATTGTTCATTCGTTGCAAGTAAAGTCATCAAAATGTCAGATGGTTGCCTTTTGTGATATTGACAGTTTCTCATTTTATAGTAAACCTGTACTGAAGAAATGTGTAGGCTGTCATTGCCATAGTTGGCATTCTAGGTTTATGACTGGAACACAAATTAGAAAAAAACATAATGCTAACATGGCCATGCATTACTTCATATGTCTCTTTTTCGAAAAAAAAAAAAAAAAAATCCTTTCCTTTTTTTTTCATTTAGGCTAGGTTCACACATATGCGAATTGGATGCGTTTTGAACCGCATACAATTTGCATGACATGTGAAAGAACATTGCTTTCTATTGTGCCTGTTCACATATGTCTGGTGCAGCCGGAGTGCGGATTCAGTGCGAATTGAAAGAGTCCTGTCAATTTTCTGAGCAGTGCGGTCTGGCTCAGGTGCGAATTCAGGTCCATTGACTTCTATGGGAACAGTTCTGAATCGCACATGTCATTCAGTTGTGAACAGGATAAAATCCTGACTTGATCCTTATGTAAACCTGACCTGATACTGATGCAATCCTGACCTGATCCTGTTCAAAAACTGACCTGAAACATTGAACAACTACTTTGTCAATTAGCTGTGAAAATGGAGCTTCAGTTTGCACCACACATGTGTGAACCCAGCCTTACACTGGCTGTTGTTCAAGTACAGTACAGTCTACACTTCAGTGTAGTGCAGTGCAGTGCAGTGCAGTCTACACAATGGACAAGCGCTAGGTATCAGTACATATCAGTACATATCCTTACACATCCAACTTCTAATAAAAAGTGAACAAAAACCCAAAAACATGTGTTAAAAATACCATTAAGTGACAATGATGCTACTGTTCAAAACCATAAATGTCCATAAATGGGGGGTCAGCCCATCAGTGCTCAGACCATACGCCGCACACTGCATCAAATTGGTCTGCATGGCTGTCGTCCCAGAAGGAAGCCTCTTCTAAAGATGATGCACATGGATTATTGGAACCATGTCCTGTAGTCTGATGAGACCAAGATAAACTTATTTGGTTCAGATGGTGTCAAGTGTGTGGTGGTAACCAGGTGAGGAGTACAAAGACAAAGTGTGTCTTGCCTACAGTCAACCATGGTGGTGGGAGTGTCCTGGTCTGGGGCTGCATGAGTGCTGCTGGCACTGGGGAGCTACAGTTCATGTAGAGAACCATGAATGCCAAAATGAACTGTGACCATACTGAAGCAGAGCATGATCCCTGCCCTTCAGAGACTGGGCCGCAGGGCAGTATTCCAACATAACTATCCCCAAACATGCCTCCAAGATGACCACTGCCTTGCTAAAAATGCTGAGGATAAAGGTGATGGACTGGTCAAGCATCTCTCCAGACATAAACCCTATTGAGCATCTGTGGGGTAACATTCACCAGCTCCATGATGTCATCATGGATGAGTGGAAGAGGACTCCAGTGGCAACCTGTGAAGCTCTGGTGAACTCCATGCCCAAGAGGGTTAAGGCAGTGCTGGAAAATAATGGTGGCCACATAAAATATTGACACTATGTCCCAATATGGAAATTTTTTACTTAGGGGTGTACTCACTTTTGTTGCCAGTGGTTTAGACATGAATGGCTGTGTGTTGAGTTATTTTGAGGGGACAGCAAATTTACACTGTTATACAAGCTGTACACTCACTACTTTACATTGTAGCAAAGTGTCATTTCTTCAGTGTTGTCACATGAAAAGATATAATAAAATATTTACAAACATGTGAGGGGTATACTCACTTTTGTGAGATACTGTACATTTACAGAGGTCAGTGAGGGCTAGTTATAAAGTTAGCGTGCAACTCCATAAAAATACATCAATACTTTAATGTCCATAGCCTTTCCACAAGTTCATTTTAAGCAGCTCTGTATATTGCCTTGTTCCATGAAACCTTAAGTAAACTTCTGTTAATATATAATAGTTTTTAAATGGCAGTATTTACAGACTTGAATGTAAAAGCATGTGCTAGTTCAATTTAATATGCAACACACCCACTGTGTTTCATTAGAAATGGGAATATATTTTAATCAAGCAATCAACTTGACATTTTTTTATGCTACACTAGTTACTTCAAAAAGTTGTAGCATGGCTTTAATGGAGACAGATGTGGATAATTAGGTTACATTGTCATTCTCAATGTTTTGTAAAGGCCAACACAGTAACACTTGCAACATTTTTTAATTTGCATACATTTACCATTCAAATCTAAAAATTACATATTAAATTTAGGAGGGCATATAGTGGGGATGGAAAGTATTCAGACCCCCTTACATTTTTCACTCTTTGTTATATTGCAGTCATTTGCTAAAATCATTTAGCTCATTTTTTTCCTCATTAATGTACACACAGCACCCCATATTGTCAGAAAAACACAGAATTGTTGACATTTTTGCAGATTTATTAAAAAACAAAAGCTGAAATATCACATGGTCCTAAGTATTCAGACCCTTTGCTGTGACACTCATATATTTAACTCAGGTGCTGTCCATTTCTTCTGATCATCCTTGAGATGGTTCTACACCTTCATTTGAGTCCAGATGTGTTTGATTATACTGTTTAGACTTGATTAGGAAAGCCACACACCTGTCTATATAAGACCTTACAGCTCACAGTGCATGTCAGAGCAAATGAGAATCATGAGGTCAAAGGAACTGCCTGAAGAGCTCAGAGACAGAATTGTGGCAAGGCACAGATCTGGCCAAGGTTACAAAAAAATTCTGCTGCACTTAAGGTTCCTAAGAGCACAGTGGCCTCCATAATCCTTAAATAAAAGACGTTTGGGACGACCAGAATCCTTCCTAGAGCTGGCTGTCCGGCCAAAATGAGCTATCGGGGGAGAAGAGCCTTGGTGAGAGAGGTAAAGAAGAACCCAAAGATCACTGTGGCTGAGCTCCAGAGATGCAGTCGGGAGATGGGAGAAAGTTGTAGTAAGTCAACCATCACTGCAGCCCTCCACCAGTCAGGGCTTTATGGCAGAGTGGCCCGATGGAAGCCTCTCCTCAGTGCAAGACACATGAAAGCCTGCATGGAGTTTGCTAAAAAACACCTTAAGGACTCCAAGATGGTGAGAAATGAGATTCTTTGGTCTGATGAGACCAAGATAGAACTTTTTGGCCTTAATTCTAAGCGGTATTTGTGGAGAAAACCAGGCACTGCTCATCACCTGTCCAATACAGTCCCAACAGTGAAGCATGGTGGTGGCAGCATCATGCTGTGGGGGTGTTTTTCAGCTGCAGGGACAGGACATAACACACAGACCTAAAGCATTAAAATTGACAGTCATTGAGGAATCATGATGGTGTCATAACCAATGAAATGAGAAGAAAAAAAACTGGAAACCAGTGCAGCTGTCAACTTTTGGGAAAAAGTGAACATAAAAATACACAAAGAGACAGCGCTACAATGGGGCCAGAAAATAGGAGGACTGATAAAAAACTGAAATAGGTTTAATAAAATGTACGCCCAAATGAATAAAAAGTCACAACAATCAAATGGAAAGAATAAATATGAAGGATAAATGAAAAGGCATCAATTCCATTGCTGAAATATGCTGAATAATAAATACGATACCGCCAGCAGACAAAGGGTTAATATCTGCGAATGTATCCCATGTGTGAAACAGGAGAAAGCTTCAGTGTTGCAGCTGTGCAGGGGGGTGATGGAATGTCAAATGATCACTCGTGTTGCTGCAAACAATGAAGGAACTGTAAGCTGCGTCCCCATAGGGGGAGGGATGTGGAGAGCAGATGTAGTGTGGCTTGCAGCGGTCCCTGTACTGCAAAGGCTGGAGCCAGCGCCGCTGTGTCTTGCGCTCCGTGCCAGGGGGGAGGGGGGTTGAAGACCCGTGGAGCGAGCGGAGGAAGCAGAGCCGACAAGCCTGGTGGACAAGTGTGTGACTGACGTCACAGGGAACCCTTCGGATGTGTGGAGGCTGGATCTGGAAGCCGGGGAAGCTGAGGAACAAAGTCACAGCCAAAAACCGGAAACATCCAGGGGCTGGACAGAAAGTGAGCTCGATGTTGCCGTGGCGACCGTGACTAACATGTTTCACACACCTGCGCTTTGTCAAAGTCACGGGAGCCAGCGGCAGCAGTGAACTATATAGGCATCAGTATATGACATGGGGAGTGCTTTCACATTTTGAGATATTGACCCCTTGTATGTAACAATGAGAAGGCATACACAGAGTGTATCAAGACAAGACGAATTAAACTTATGATGCTAAGAGAAATGAAGGTAATAATGAATAAAATGGGTAAAAATAAAAAAAAAATTAAAAAAAAGAATAAAGCTGAAGATAAATGAAAAATAAAAAATAATAAATAATAATAAAAATAAAAAATAATGAATAATAAATAATGAATGAAAATGGATAAAAAATGGCATCAAGAAAAAATGATCAATTATGACATATGTGGTGTATTATATCAAGGCCATAAAATAGCATAATGGTATGTAAGCTAGTCCAGACATCATAACAACTTTAGTGGGGTGTCAAAACAATATAAAACACTATAAACACCATATACAGATATACATGTGTGATCATGAGTCCATGCCTGTAGCGAAACAATGCATACCCTCAGCGACACACAGTGTGATATAATTAATATTGAAAAAACACTAGGTCACGTGAAGTGCAAACGACCATCCGCACAATCAATACATGGTCTGGATGGTCGTAGCCTCTAATAAGGAACTGCATGTAGTCTTTAGATTAGCCCATGAATATAGTAAATGAAGCTAACCACAGGGCTTTATTGGATGACAATGAGGACATCGATTTCTTCGTTCAGGCCTATGGGCGAAAGCGAGCCCAAACGATAAATCCAGAAAGGCTCCCTTCGGCACAGAAGGGAGAATCTTTCGTTGTCCGTGAGAGTGCCCTTGGGAATTGCTTCAATGGCATATACCTCTATCTAACCAAAATCCTTATTATGTACAAGGCGACAGTGGCGAGGGACACTGTGTTTTATGCATCCTTTCTTGGTAAGTCTACGATGTTCCCCAATTCTCGTACGTAAAGTGCGTATTGTGCACCCTACATATATAAGACCACATGAACAACGTAGAACATAAATCACGAACTCTGTAGAACAGGTAATAAATTGTTTGATTTGAAAAGACCCACTTCCATTGGTTACTATCCTTGAACAACCATGCGGAATGGATTGACAAATGAGGCAACCCCTCTTGCGACACTGGAATATACCAGTCCTATTGTCAAAATAGGTTCTGATGTCAAACAAGGGTCCACTCTTGGGTTTAGTCAACTTGCTAGAGGCAATGATATTTTTCACCGTACGGGAACGTCTAAACGTAACCTGTGGCTTGGGAGGGAGTATCGGAGCCAAGATATGATCCAGTTTTAAGATATCATAATGTTTATATATTATCTTGGAGATGGTTCTATATTTGATGTTAAAGGTGGATATAAATCGGACCGTATTGGCCATATGCATGTGTTTATCTTTGTTATTCCTGGGAAGGTGTGTCTTATTAGAGCAGAAAGCATCCATTATCAATTCTTTTGGGTATCCTTTCTCCTCGAATTTCTTTTTCATAAGACCACCTTGTGCTGTATAGTCATCTGTTTTGGTACTATTCCTACGTAATCTACGAAATTGGCCATTGGGAACAGGACGCAGGGACAGGACGACTGGTTGCAATTGAGGGAAAGATGAATGCGGCCAAGTACAGGGATATCCTGGACGAAAACCTTCTCCAAAGTGCTCAGGACCTCAGACTGGGCCGAAGGTTTACCTTCAAACAAGACAATGACCCTAAGCACACAGCTAAAATAACAAAGGAGTGGCTTCACAACAACTCTGTGACTGTTCTTGAATGGCCCAGCCAGAGCCCTGACTTAAACCCAATTGAGTATCTCTGGAGAGACCTAAAAATGGCTGTCCACCAACGTTTACCATCCAACATGACAGGACTGAAGAGGATCTGCAAGGAGGAATGGCAGAGGATCCCCAAATCCAGGTGTGAAAAACTTGTTGCATCTTTCCCAAAATGACTCATGGCTGTATTAGATCAAAAGGGTGCTTCTACTAAATACTGAGCAAAGGGTCTGAATACTTAGGACCATGTGATATTTCAGTTTTTGTTTTTTAATAAATCTGCAAAAATGTCAACAATTCTGTGTTTTTATGTCAATATGGGGTGCTGTGTGTACATTAATGAGGAAAAAAATGAACTTAAATGATTTTAGCAAATGGCTGCAATATAACAAAGAGTGAACAATTTAAGGGGGTCAGAATACTTTCCGTCCCCACTGTATTTTGTTGTAATTCTAATCAAAACCTGCAAGTGCTCCCTGCAGACATTGCTAGAGAAATAATATAAAGGAATGTTTAAATCGTAAAGTTAAAATTATTTGTTGCACATCTGCATGACTTTATCTCTACTGCAGTAGAACATGAAATTATATTTCAGGTTTCAGTGGATTCTGGGAAGTTGAAATGGCTTTTATAGCTTTTTGGACACTGGCGGCAAGATCTGTGAGTCTCAGCTCTTCCCATCTGCCAGAGTGATTACACAGCAGTATAGAGAGTGCAACACAATCAGGAGGAACTTTTCACTTGATTTTTTTAGCCAGTCTGTTTTTTGCCTTTTGGGTGCTGGTGGCGGTGCATTAAACTGAGACAGGACAGCACAGCTTGGTAATTAGCTTTAAACTCAATGTTGGTAAGACGGAACTGATTGTCATAAGTTGCAGTTGACAGTTTTGGAATTTAAAAGAAAGAAGGGCGAAGTGTTTGTTTTTGTGCTATGACTGCAAATTAGGCTTCTAAGGGTTCATGCATACAAATGTCTGCTGTGACATCCAAGAAGTCCAAAAACCTGAAAGCCTCAGTCATACTAATTTCAGCTTTAGCTAAGAAAGTAGAGTCCTCATATGCCTCTTCTTCTTACATTGTGCATCCCTCTATTGCCCTGTATATACTGTAGGCTGTAATAAGTAGCCCCCCCCCTCACCATAGGGTACAGGAGGCAAGAGGGAGTGTGTAAGCTGAAGTTGACATTTGAATTAAAAAACAGCTTTTAAACTGTCATAAAATGTTAAAGCTTAAATGAGATTTTAATGATAAGTTTTAGGCTCCCATTCACATTCTTAATGTAGGTAAATTGGACATGGGCAAAGGTTGATGTTCATCCCTGTTTCTCAGGGACAGTCCTTGTTCTGAGTGGTCTGTCTCCAGGAAACAAAGGACACGCATTGTCCCCCAGACACTGAATGCAGAAAACCGAATCTAAGGAAACCATGACTACATTTTTTTTTCTTCTTTTCAGTTTTAAAATTTGAGTTTTGGTTAACAGCTAGGAAGGATTGACGAGGTAAATAAGTGGCCTGAGCAGAACACCTCATAAATAGTACTGGGAGAGAGAAGGACAATTTAAGGGTACAGCTGCCTCAGAATTCCCCAGAGACCAATGGTATGTAAGGAGAGCTGCGGCATTGTGGCAGGGAAGAGTTACATAACAGTCAGTAGTTGGTGATGGTCAGGAATGTTACACATGGGATACCTGCCCACTACCGGTTTCTCTGTCATTTCTTTTCTTCCTTTTTTTATGTTGCCATGGTACACTTCTATGCTTTCTAACCAAGGACATTGTAGATCATGTGATTGGCTACATAGGAACTTGGGGGGGCCAACTGTACCTGGGTTAGGTTCAGGGCAGGTTCGCAAAACATGTGTAAAGTCTGGCCACGGAATGAAACCCCAATGATATCAATGGGAGCAAAATGTGAAAAAACACTAATGATCATTTCCTACGCTAATATGCAAGGGATTGTCAAACAAACAGCATGAGGCACTGCATTGTACCAAAACTTTTTTTTTATTTTATTTGACGGGGAGCAGTAATTTTCATAATGCTTAAAAGCCACATGAAAAAATGCTAAATTCATTTTGATAATATGCCTGGGTAATGCCTCTAACCTGCCTTAGAAATTGCGCATCTGAAAAATATATACAACCTACTACAACATTTACAAAAATATGCTGTTCAAATCTCAGGCAAATGACAGCTTTGTCTGCTTTACTTCTGTTTTTAAACTAATCCATACCAGACCTTATCCTTGATGAGGGTCTGGTATGGATGTCAAGGAGACCCCACACAAAAAATGTCATGGTTCCATTCAAATCCCATACCAGACCCATCTGGAATGAATTTTAGGGGGAATCATGTGCAAACAAAACTGAAAAAAGCGTGAACCCCACCAAAAAAGCACTGCGTCGCTTTAACTGACAATTGTGGAGTCGTGCGACCTTGCACCCAAACAAAATTGATGTCCTTTTTTTGAAAAAAAAGCGATATTGTTTACTTATTGCTATAATAAATATCCCCAAAAAATATATAAAAAAAGTAATTTCTTTCTCAGTTTAGGCCAATATGTATTCTTCTACATATTTTTGGTAAAAAAAAATCGCAATAAGCGTATATTGATTGGTTTGCGCAAAAGTTATAGTGTCTATAAAATAGAGGATATGGCATTTTTATTATTATTTTTTTTTATTAGTAATGGCGGCAATCTATCATGACTGCGACATTATGGTGGACACATCGGACATTTTTTACACTATTTTGGGGCCATTGTCATTTATACAGCGATCAGTGCTATACAAATGCACTGATTACTGTATAAATGACACTAGCAGGGAAGGGATTAAACGCTAGGGGGCGATCAAGGGGTTAAGTGTGTCCTAGGGAGTGATTCTAACTGTGAGGGGGATGGGCTACCACTGACACGTCAGTGGTAGCCGATGACAGGGAGCCGATGACAAGAAGTCGATGACAGGAAGCAGTAGATCTCTGTCATGTCACTAGGCAGAATGGGGAAATGCCTTAAATAGGCATCTCCCCGTTCTGCTGCTCCGTGACACGACTGCGGGATGCCGGTGGTCATGGAGTACGCGGTGGGCGGCGCTAGCGCACCCACAATGCTGCTTCTTAAAGGGGACGTACCTGTACACCCATGTGCGCAGCTGTGTCATTGTGCCAACGTATGTCATTGTGCACTGGTCAGCAAGCAGTTAAAAACCACCAAAAGAAAGCATTATTTGTGTGAAAAAAATGAGAAAAATTTTTTTTTTGGGTTCAGTGTTGCATGACTAATTGCCATTCAAAGTGCGAGAGCAATGAAAGCTGAAAATTGGTCTAGGGAAGAAGGGGGTATAAGTGCCCGGCATTGAAGTGGTTAAGGTTTGTCATGTTGGGTATCTATTCACTCAGTGCAACCTCAGCTTTTAAATTTTACCAAAGTGGACAGATCAGGCATTTTGAGTTTGCCCAGGGTATTAGCAAGTTTTTGCTTCTGGTGCCATTCAGTATATCGGAACGAATGTATGATGGATGATAGTTCTTCCACAGTGAACGTAGACTCCATATATTTCCTCCACCTGGTAAAAAAACAAGCAGTAGAGCGAAAGTTTAAGACAAAGGTGTCCAGTATTTCAACATGAAAAAGCGACAGTAATGCTTGCTTCACAGCCCATAGGAAGGTGGAGATGGTTTAATCCAGTGGCCCATGATTGTTCTGCGAGCCGCTAATAGACATATATGAGACCATTGCATGGGAATGGGGAGGCTGGAGCATCAAGCATAAGAATGGATCTTTGAGTAGCCGTATCTTGTTAACATTAAAGATATAGGCAAGCACAGAGTCCCAGTATGTAGATATTGCTGAGCATTCCCATAGATGATGCAGCAGGGTAGGGCGGTGGAAATGGCATTGAGCTTGGGTAGGTTCTGCGATGTGGTTGCGAAATGGGTAGTATGCTCTGTGGATGATTTTAAAGTGGATGTCCCGCCAGGTCTCTGAAGTAGTGAGTTTGTGAATGTGGCGATAACTTGGTAGGATTCTTTCCGGGAGCTCAGTATCATTAAAAATGTAGGACCACTTCTGGAATGGAGTAAGATGATATTTATCCGATTGATGTGTAATAAAGTGGGATTAAAGACTGGAAATAGAGTGATCATCTTTCTGGAGCACTATATCAATAAAGGATTTTTGAGGGGGATCTGTTTGAGGTCCATGACAAATTCGTAGGTAGCTGAGCAATTGATGGTGGTGAAAAGCATGTGATGGTGGTAAAGAGAATTCCTGTGAGAGAACCTGATAGGATTTGAATTCACCCAGTTTGCCAGAATATAAGGGAGTAACAGTAATGAGACCACGTGTGTGCCAATAGTTGAAGGCTGTGTAGATAGTGGAAGGGAGGAACATGGGGGTACCCTGGATGGTAAGATGTTTGGATATATTCGAGGGAAGCCCTAGCAACTTCTACACTTCCCACCAGGCAACCACTGTGACATTTGACCTAAGATGTAAAGGCAAGGCCTTAAGAGTTGAGTGGACGGCCAAAAGGGTGTCTGGGGAGACCAAATACCGAGATTTTCCAGACAGCCAATCTAGACCCTGTCTAAGTAAACATGAGAGATTATAAAAACGTACGTTGTGCAAGCCTGTACCACCCTCGGAGACAACGTTTTCGGAGAGCTATGCGTGTATTTTTTGTGCAACCATAAAAAGGCAGTTAAAGTGTATTGTGTATATTCTGTACATCTGAGCGTTTTAGTAGAAGAGGTATGGTCTGCATTGGATAGAGTAAATGTGCAAATTACACCATTTTAAAGAGGTGACATCTCGTGACATTACGTGTGCACCAATAGTTGAAGGCTGTGTAGATAGTGGAAGGGAGGAACATGGGGGTACCCTGGATGGTAAGATGTTTGGATATATTCGAGGGAAGCCCTAGCAACTTCTACACTTCCCACCAGGCAACCACTGTGACATTTGACCTAAGATGTAAAGGCAAGGCCTTAAGAGTTGAGTGGACGGCCGAAAGGGTGTCTGGGGAGACCAAATACCGAGATTTTCCAGACAGCCAATCTAGACCTTGTCTAAGTAAACATGAGAGATTATAAAAATGTACGTTGTGCAAGCCTGTACCACCCTCGGAGACAACGTTTTCGGAGAGCTATGCGTGTATTTTTGTGCAATCATAAAAAGGCAGTTAAAGTGTATTGTGTATATTCTGTACATCTGAGTGTTTTAGTAGAAGAGGTATGGTCTGCATTGGATAGAGTAAATTTGCAAATTACACCATTTTAAAGAGGTGACATCTCCCAAAGAGCGAGAGGGGGAGGGTTGCCAAGCTTCCAGCTCCTTCACAATTTTTGTTATTAAAGTCGGACAATTGAGAGTATATAAAGAGGATGGCTCTTGGCCTATGTGTATACCAAGTAGGTGATATATTGAGTGGCTAAAGTAAATGGAGACGACAATCGCCATTTAGCGGACAACTGCGAGTGCAGCGCTAAAACCTCACTTTTGTCAAAATTAATTCTGAATCCGGAGTCGAGTCGAAAAGCTGCAAACAGGCCACATAGTGTATCAAAATCTGAGAGAGGATTGGAGGAGAACAGTAGTATATCGTCCGCAAATAAAGCGGATGGGAAAGTTTGATCGCCGAAAGTGACACCACTAACACCAGCAGATGAGTTAAGGATTCTAGATAGAGGTTCAATCACTATATTAAAAAGTAGAGGGGAGAGGGGACAACCCTGTCTAGTTCCCTTAGTCAGAAGTATGGTGTCTGATATGAAATCTGGAGTAACAAGGCGAGCCGTCGGGGATGCGTACATTTGGTGTAAAAAGCATACAATCGAATCCGCAAAACCAAATGCCATCATTACTTTAAATAGCCATGAAAAACTAATATTATCAAATGCCTTTTTGGCATCTAGAGAGATTAAAACAATATCTTGATCAGGATGTGATTTGGCATATTCTAGCACTAGCAAGACTTTGCAAATGTTTAAAGTCGCCGACAGCCCCGAGACAAAACCCGATTGTGCTGGGTGAAGCAAAGAGAGTAAGATAGCTAATCGCGGGACTACTATTTTAGAGAGAATCTTAACGCCCACGTTGATCAATGAAATTGGCCAATACGAACCAGGATGTAAGGGGTCTTTGCCTTTTTTGGATATGAGTTTAATGTGCGCTTGAGTCCCTGTGAGGAGGTATGAGCCCCCTTCCCACATGGCGGTAAACACATGTTTTAATGTGTCAGGGATGAAATCTCTAGTCAATTTGTAAAATTCGTCAGTGTATCCATCTGGCCCTAGGGGCCTTGGATGAAGCTAAGGATTTAATCATTATTTGAATGTCTTCCACTGAGATGGGAGCATTAAGGACCTCTAAGTGTGCGGAGGTGAGCTGAGGTAGTCGCACCTTGGATAACAATTTGTCCGCCATTATCTGATCAGTCAGATCCTCAGAATAGAGGGATGTACAATAGTCAGTAAGCAGTTTACTAATTTCTGCAGGGGAGGTAACAAGGGAGCCAGCAGTATTCTTTAGAGCAGAAATTTAAGGTAGTCTAGGACCTGCACACAGTCTGGCCAAAAGTTTGCCTGCCTTGTTACCGAACCTGTAGAAATGCAGTGTAGAGTAGGATGTCTTAGCCACTTCCTGTTGCTCTGCCCACAGATCAAAGTTCTGTTTAGCCAGCTGACAGGGTTTTATGTTATCCAAGGTGCGAGTATGTTTTAAAGTTGCATGTGCTGATCGTAATGTTTCACTAGCTTGCATATACTGATGTCGGGAGTGTCTTTAATTGGGTAGTATAGGAAATAATTTTTCTTCTAAGGAAGTTGTTACCCACCTCCCAGAAGAAGTTTGGATCGGTGAAGTGTGATCCGTTAGTGGAGGCGTACTCCGCCCAGGCATCATAAAGCATGTGACAGAAATCCTAATTTTCTGCTAAATATGAGGGGAAACGCCAAGTGGGTGAGGGAGATGATGGTTTGACACTGGCATAGTGTAAGATAATTGGACTGTGGTCAGAAATCACTGCATCGCCAATCTCCACATTATGTAGCGTCAATAGTAAAGCTGGAGAAGTAAAAGAATAGTCTATACGCAAGAAAGAATTGTGGGGGGTGGTGAAAAAAAAGGTAAAATCTTGGTCGGGTAGGTTAGTCGCCATAAGTCTACAAAATGTATGGATGAGATGGCCTGTGCTAACAAGGAGAGATATGTGGCCGGTGATGCATGATCTTGCGGTGTATGGGACCGAACATCCGTGCGTTCCTAGTAAGGATGCATGATGGCATTAAAATCTTATCCGACCAGGCGGAGAGCCTCGGGAGCATTTAAGAACCAAGACACCATTTCCTGAAAGAAGAGATTGTCAGGGGAGTTGGGAGCATAGATGTTGGTAATAGCAATGTCACTAGAGGCTAATAATAAATGTAGTGTCATTTTGTCGAGTCTCGGATATCTCGGATAGTGTGTTTTAATTTTTTATGTAGCAGGATAACCACCCTGCTTTGCAGCCTACTGCTGGAGAGTCATAAACATCACGACCCATAGTTTACGAAGACGTGGTAAATCATCAGCGGATAGATGGATCTCTTGGAGGAGCACCACATCAGCCCAGAGACGCTTTAGAGGTCTAAGAATTTGCATACGCTTATTAGGGGAGCAAAGTTCCTTGACGTTCCAGGAGATAATTGTTAGGTGATCCCTGTCACTTTGAGGAGCCATGTCTGTTAAATAAGAGACTGAAAAAATGTTAACGTGTAATAGGGCCTTCTGACAGTCATCCTTTCATCACAGTGAGGGGCATCAGTACATTGGAAATCCTCTGAGGGTAGAGTTACTTAACAGGTAAATAACTCAAACAAATAAAAAGATGAAGAAATCAAAAATAATAAAGCCAAGTGTAAGAGCCACCTGGTGCGAACTACTGACTCCACTTTTTTCCACATGGGGACCATCTCCCATGCAGAGCTCCCACCAAATGCCTGCTCCTCTTTCGGGGGTGAAAAATAAGCCCTGGGGGAGGGAGGGGGATGTGGGGATAGCCCCCACAGTGGGAGAGGATGGAATGAAGGAATAGGGGGAAGGGGGACAAGAGGGAAGGGGACCCTCCTGATAGCAGGCATTAGTAGAAAGTAGAGGAGTATCTGAATAAAACTTCAGAATTTTAACCCATTGATGGAGCAAGAGTTTGGCTGAAAATAGCAGGTGTATAGAAAGCTATATATAAACCAAGTGCTGTAAATACAATACATAACTATAACAAATGCAGTGGTTGCATTGTACATAACAGGCTAAGAGGCGTAAATGGAGTAGAGATTAAAGGTACCAGTTCCCAACAAGACTCAGGAAGCAGTTTAGTGTGGAGAATAATTCAGCAATTTTCTGAGCCTTTAGCCATGTTGGCAAAACGACTACATTTGTATGGCGGCTTCTTGGGACTGTGTTGACTCCTAGATGAGGCCCCAGAGGCTTTACCAGCAGTTGAGGGAGAGTCGTCAGCAGGATTATTGTGCTCCGTGTCTATGTCAGAAGGATTATTGATGTAGTGCTCCATGTCGGCTGGAGATGAGAAGGTGAGATGTCCCCCTGTAGGAGATTGGATATGAAGAACAGCCGGGTAGGCAAGGGTGAACTTGATATGATTGCTGTACAAGGTCGAGCAGATTGATGAGGATGCTTTACGTTGTTTCATCACCTCTATTGAGTAGTCAGCGAACAACAGCAGGTCTGCGCCTTCAATAGAGAGGGTGCACAAGCGACAGAATTTCTGCAA
This sequence comes from Aquarana catesbeiana, assembly GCF_042186555.1. NCBI lineage: Eukaryota > Metazoa > Chordata > Amphibia > Anura > Ranidae > Aquarana > Aquarana catesbeiana. The sequence goes on along the minus strand of NC_133325.1, from coordinate 109,792,937 downwards.
AATAGCATTCTTGTCAGCGTAGTTCAGGTATCTGACAATGACAGGTCTAGGTTTAGCATGGTGCTCTGTGTGCTGGCCAATGCGATGCGCACATTCAATGACACATTGGGTGAGAAGGCAAGTTGCTCAGGAATGGTTTTGGCACAGATGTTTGTTAGCTGTGCATTAGAGAATGATTCTGGGAGGCCAATAAACCACAAATTATTGTTCCGGGCGCGATTTTCTAAATCGTCCAGCTTGTCCAAAAAGGTCTCTATTGGAGTGTGAGAGGTGAGCAAAGACAGCAGAGCTGTATTGTCATCCTCCGAAGAGATCCACTCCTCTGTATGAGCGATCCTTTGAGCCTGGGCTTTGATCTTCACATGCAGCTGCTCCAGTCCCCTTTGTACTGCAGCATCCACTGTGGCAGCTAAGGTGGGTATGAGCAGGGCTACAACTGCTTGGATCACCAGCCACCATACCTGTGGAAGACTGCACTAGCTCAGCATCTCTTGGAGTGGCCGCCATCTTGGCCGCGGCCACCGCTGTATCAGCCGAGGGCTGTGGCATGGAGGAGAGCGATCGGCTATTGGATTGCACCAAAAGTCGATCCACAAGGGTTCCAGCAGTGAGCTGAGGCTGTGGGGGGGTCCCCCGGAGGCGATAGCTGGCTTAATAGCAGGCTTTAGAGAGGAGTGCAGCGGGAGCAGTCTCTGCTTACCTCCTCCTCATGTATCGACGGAACCGGAAGTCCATAACCTTACTTCTTAACCAAGTGGATGAGCGTTCTCACCTGAAAAGATAGATAGAAACCCAAGTTGAAGGAATCCTATGGACTGAAACAATGTAATAGTTGATGCTGAAAAATAAACGTGTTTGTAAGGCACTGACTTGGCAGGATTGTGAATGGTGTATATGTGGGGACCAGCTGTCTCCTAGGTTTCTCACCTGCACATAATGAGGGGCTCCAGAGATTATGACTGATGTTGAGAAAACTGATTTTTTGTTTTCTCTGAGGTTTAATAAACCCTATTCTGGTACTAAAGCTCTGAGGTTCTGTAGAGCTTTGGATGAAATAATCTTCTATTCCTAGGTCCAAATTTTATCAAGCAGCCAGACCTCTTTAAGTTTCAGCTGTCCACAGGCCTTTATACTGTGAGCTGACTGATGCTCAGGGCCCTCTCTCTCTCTCTCTGCTGTAAGAGCCTGCTGCTGGTTAAAAAGTCTGGCTGCTGACAGAACACTAACATTCAAAAAGGTACAAGAGCTGCCTGTTTATTTTGGGGATTCCATTAGTTAGGGGAGATCCTGTTAGTCAAGAACTTACCCGAGTTTAGTTGGTGGCTCAGAGGTGCAGATGTTTTGTTTGTTTGTTTTAAACTGGCCATACACTACTAGAATTTCTTTAAAAAAAAAAGTGTTTGTTTGATCTAATCATCAATGGGGTTAAATCAACATTTGTTTTCAACTGCAGTGATGAAGCAATTTGAACGAGCAGAATGGAAAAAAAATTCTTGAATGAATGCATTTCTAACAGCGTTATGTGGTTTTCATTTGGGAAAGTCTATTTGTTCCAAAATCAAATGTTAAAAGCAAACAAAATTTTGAAGTGCTTTAAATGACATTTGTGAAATCATCAAAAGATGATTGAATCATCAAATTCAATTTTCATATGAATGTTGGTTTGCTCAAAAATCCACTAGTGTATGACCAACTTTAGGTTATGGACTTATAAATAAGTCTGTAAAAAGCCCTCCTACATTAAAACTATTTATTTACTGCCTTGCTAAATAAAAGTGCATGACAAACCTGCATGGACTGTTCCTCGGTGTTCTTGTTTCATGCATGGTCTAGTGTTACCAATACCAGTTGAGCCTGTCACCCTTACTGCTTTTTAATAATAACAGGGTATGGGCTTTATTGATTTACATACACATTCTTTTCAGAATAGCAATGATTTTTAAATATTTGTTATAAGTAGGGATGAGCCGAACACCCCCCGGTTCGGTTTGCGGCAGTACATGCGAACAGGCAAAAAATGCGTGCGAACAAGCGAACACCGTTAAAGTCTATAGGACTCGAACGTGTAAAATCAAACGTGCTAATTTTAAAGGCTAATATGCAAGTTATTGTCATAAAAAGTGTTTGGGGACCCAGGTCCTGCCCCAGGGGACACGTATCAATGCAAAAAAAAAGTTTTAAAAACGGACGTTTTTTCCGGAGCAGTGATTTTAATAATGCTTAAAGTGAAACAATAAAAGTGAAATATTCCTTTAAATATCGTACCTGGGGGTGTCTATAGTATGCCTGTAAAGTGGCGCATTTGTCCCGTGTTTAGAACAGACCCTGCACAAAATGACATTTCTAAAGGAATAAAAGTCATTTAAAACTGCTTGCGGCTGTAATGTAATGTATAGATGAAAATCATTGAGAAAAATGGCATGGGTACCCCCTCCCCAGCCCATTACCAGGCCCTTTGCATCTGGTATAGATATTAAGGGGAACCCCGCACCCAAATTACAAAAAAAAGGCGTGGGGCCCCCAGGCCCTATATACTCTGAACAGCAGTATACAGGCAGTCCCCGGGTTATAAACAAGATAGGGCCTGTAGGTTTGTTCTTAAGTTGAATCTGTTTGTAATTTGGAACAGGTACATTTTTAAAGGGTGGCTTCAGCCAAAAAATCTACTTTTAAGCTTTTTGGATAACGTACGGAAGGGCTATCACCCCTGTAACATTTGTTTTGCTGTCTGTGCCCCTGTTCAGAAGATTTCACCTCACTTTCTGTCCCAATGACAATTGGATTTTGAAAATTTTGGGTGATTATGGAAACTAGGATTGGTGAAAAGCATCAGTGGAGACACCTTTTTCCCATATTAACTCTTACAGGAGAAAATTTTCCCTTCCCAGGGGTAGATTTCCTCTCACTTCCTGTTGTCTCCCTCCATTTGTAAGTAGGAGTCCTTTGTAAGTGGGATGTTTGAAAATAGGGGACCGCCTGTATATACTATTAGGCCTGCCTTATACACTCTGCGGAAAATTGGGCCTTAGGTGTTGGTGGTACCAGAACACTGTAAGCCCTCACAGTTACTCTTGGTGGGCGCTTGAACGGGCCCTGCTGTGAAATATTATATCAAGAATTGTAATTACATGCCCCTGTTAAACAGGGGCAGAAAAATTGGGCCTTAGGTGGTGGTGGTGGCACAACACTGTAAACTCTCACAGATATTATTGTTGAGCGCAGGAACGGGCCCTGCTGTGAAATATTAGAGCAAAAATTGTAATTACATACCCCAGTTGAACAGGGGCAGAAAAATTAGGCCTTAGGAGGTGGTGGTGGTGGTGGCACAACACTGTAAATACTCACAGATACTCTTGTTGAGCACAGGAACGGGCCCTGCTTTGAAATATTAGATCAAAAATTGTAATTAAGCGCCCCTGTTTAACAGGGGCAGAAAAATTGGGCCTTAGGCGGTGGTGGTGGTGGTGGCACAACACTGTAAAGCCTCACAGATACTTTTGTTGAGTGCAGGAATGGGCCCTGCTGTGAAATATCAGATCAAAAATTGTAATTACGCACCCCTGTTAGACAGGGGCAGAAAAATTGGGCCTTAGACAGTGGTGGTGGTGCCTCAACACTATAACCCCTCACAGATTCTCTTGTTGAGCACAGGAACGGGCCCTGCTGAGAAATATTAGAGCAAAAATTGTAATTACATGCCCCTGTTAAACAGGGGCAGAAAAATTGGGCCTTAGGCGGTGGTGGTGGCACAACACTGTAAAGCCTCACAGATACTCTTGTTGAGCACAGGAATGAGCTCTGCTGTTAAATATTTGATCAAAAATTGTAATTACACGCCCCTGTTAAACAGGGGCAGAAAAATTGGGCCTTAGCCACTGGTGGTGGTGCCCTGAACCAAAAATATCCTTAGAAGCTATCGTCATGAAAATTGAGGAGGAATAGGATAGTCACTCAGCATAATAGGATAGTCACTCAGCATATGCAGTCTTCCCACATCCAGAGAAAAATCAATCAGTTACATCAGCATCAGGTGCTTGGTAGCTGGTGATCCAAGACTGATTCATTTTTATGAATGTGAGCCGATCAACAGAGTCTGTGGACAGGCACACTCTGTGATCAGTTACAAAGCATCCAGCAGCACTGAATGTGCGTTCAGAAAGAACGCTGGATTCAGGACAGGCCAGTAGCTTAATTGCATATTGAGCAAGCTCTGGCCAGTGGTCCATCCTCAAGACCCAGTAACCCAGTGGATGTTCTGTTGGAAAGGTCTCCAAGTCTGATCTTGCCCCTAGATATTCCTGCACCATGTAATTCAGACGCTGGCGATGGTTGCTGGAACCTATCAGACCTTGGTGCTGAGGACTGAAGAATTGTCTGAAGGCATCGGTTAGCGGGCTACCTTCTCCACCGCTCTTTCTGTGACTGAACGAAGCCTCAGCAACACGTTGTCCAGCACCATGAAATTGTTATCTCCCAGGCTCTGGAAACGCATTGCACAAACCTTTCTGAAAGGCCTCCTGAAGATGTTTCATCCTCTGCTCCCTCTGTGAAGGCTGGATAAGTTCTGCAACCTTACCCTTGTAGCATGGATCAAGAAGGGTTGCCAGCCAGTAATGATCCCTCTCCTTGATACCACGAATCCTAGAGTCCTTTCGCAGGCTTTGCAGGATCAGCTAGGCCATGCAGCGTAAGTTTGCAGAGGCATTCAATCCTGAGTCCTCTGGGTCACTAAGGATCACATGATCCTCAATCACCTCCTCCCAGCCACGTACAACTCCATAGGTTTCTGGGGACTGAAAACGATCCTTTGAAGACTGCTGCTGATGCTGGGTGTTATCCTCCACCTCCATGCTGACACAATCCTCCTCCTCCTCCTCTTCTTCTTCCTGTGTGATCGGCAGGCCCACAGGAATACTATCTGGATAAAGGGGGCCTTGAGAGGTAAGGAAGTCCTTCCTCAAATGGTGACAGGAGAGTGCATGCATCCTCAGTAGCCACTGGCGTGGAAAAAAAAAAGCCAAGCTCCCCTGACCCTGTCCTGGTGCCATACTCACACAGGTACTCATTGATTGCCCTCTGCTGCATGTGCAGCTGCTGCAGCATTGCCAACTTTGAGTTCTACCTGGTGGGGATGTCACAAATGAGTCGGTTCTTGGGCAGGTTGCATTCTCTTTGAATGTCAGCCAGCTAAGCATTGGCATTATATGACCGGCAGAAATTACCACAGACTTTCCTGGCCTGCCTCAGGAGGTCCTGTAAGCCCGGGTACCTGCTCAAGCACCACCGCACCACCAAATTCAGGACGTGAGCCAAACAGGTAACATGGGTCAAGTGTCCCTGTAGGAAGGCGGATAGGAGGTTGATGCCACTGTCGCATACAACTATTCCTAGTTAAAGCTGGTATGGCGTCAAACACCTCTGAGCCTGCCCCTGCAGAGCTGCCAGAATCTCTGCCCCTGTGTGGCTCCTGTCCCCTAAGCAGACCAACTCAAGCACAGCATGGCATCTTTTTGCTTGAATGCTTGTGTAGCCCCTTGAATACATACGGAGCACCGCTGGTTCAGAGGACAAATCTGCAGAGGAAGAGGCCATAGAGGAAGAAGAGGAGGAGAGAGCTATGGCAGAATCACCACTACTAGCATTTTGGAGACAAGGTGGCGGAACAAGCTCCAATAATACTGAACCCATCCTTCTCAGCTGCTAGCAGAGTTACCCAGTGCGCCGTGAAAGAAAGGTAACGTCCTTGTCCATGCCTGCTGGACCATGAATCAGCGGTAATATGCTCTTTACTGCTGACCGCCCTGTCCAACGAGGCCAAGACATTGCCTTCCACATGCTGGTAGAGAGCCGGAATGGCCTTCCATGAAAAGAAATGGCGTTTGGGAACCTGCCACTGAGGTACCGCACATTCCAAACTACTCTGAGCCTGGGTGACAGAGGATGAGGAAGATGAGGACAGCTTTGTTATCCATTCCACCAACTCTTCTGCATGTTGTGGCTCAATAATATGGCCAGCTACAGAAAAAAAGGACAAGCGTGCCCCACGGCCACGTGCTGAGGCTGCACCGTGTCCAGGACCAGCACTGTCGGCTGCAGACACAGAGCCTGCTTGCCCTCTTTTAGTGGCCTGTGAGCATCTGCCTATCCTTGGTGGCCTTCCAGACATGCTGTAAATTTTGTTTAGCAAAACCACACTACACTGTATTGTGTACTGTGTACACCACTAGAAAAGTAGTAGCAACTGCACTAGGGGTGCACAGTACTGTGTACACCAACAGAAGTGTAATAACAACTATGGGTGTACTGTATGTGTTGTATACTGTGTACACCACCAGAAAAGTAGTAGCAACTGAACTATGTGTGCATGATACTGTGTACACCAACAGAAGTGTAATAACAACTATGGGTGTATACCATCAGAAAAGTAGTAGCAACTGCACTAGGGGTGCATGATACTGTGTACACCACCAGAAGTCTAATAACAACTATGGGTGCACTGTATGAATTGTGTACTGTGTGCACCACCAGAAAAGTAGTAGCAACTTTACTAGGGTGAACGGTATTGTGTACACCACCAAAAGTCTAATAGCAACTATGGGTGCACTGTATGTATTGTGTACTATCTACACTACCAGAAAAGTAGTAGCAACTGCACTATGGGTGCACGTTATTGTGTACACCAACAAAATAATAACAACTATGGGTCTACTGTATTGTGTACACCACCAGAAAAGTAGTACACCGCCTGAAGTATATTAGAAAAAGTACACCAGGAATGCCTGCAGTCAGATATAGGCTTGGCTACACTGGATGCAGTGGATATATATATATATATATATATATATATATACACATGAGACTGACTGTAAATATATATTAAATACACTGCAGCTAACTGAATAACCTGCCTGCCTGAAATATATTAGAAAAAGTATACCAGGAATGGCCTGCACTCAGATATAGCTAAACTGGATGCAGTGGAGATTATTTATATATATAAATAATCTCCACTGATTATATATTAAATACACTGAATATATATTAAATACACTGCAGCTAACTGAATAACCTGCCTGCCTGCCCAATCAAATGACACTCTCTCTCCATCCATGCCAACAACACACTGCATGGGGCCGACGTGCAGGTAGCCTTATATAGTGTGGGGTGTGGACTTAGTCCCCCTGAGCCATGATTGGCCAAAGGCACCCTGCCTTTGGTAAATTATGGCTCTCTTAGCTGAGGGCACTGGGATTGGCCAAATCATGCCGGTCATGGTGCATGCTTTGGCCAATCATCATACAGCAATGCACAGTGCATAATGGGGAATTAAGCAGTGCTCGAATTTGACGCGAACGCCCCATAATGTTCGGTTTTTGACGATAGGATGAACAGCCAATGTTCGAGTCGAACTCATGTTCATCCAGAACATAAAGCTCATCCCTAGTTATAAGTAGACACATGCCATTAATTTATTAAAACAAAATCCATGAAGTACTACCTGCTGATTTAAGGGGTTGACTACTGCAAAAAAACACAAGGGAATTAATCAAAACTGGATCAGCCAGAATCTGAAACAGCTGTATATGGCAGCCAATCATTTCTAATCTTTTATTTTCAAAGTTTAACTGAATAGGCTGAAGACAGAAGCTCCAGATTCTGGCTTCTTTAAGTTTGATAAATTTCCCCCAGGGAGCTGAATGTTTCGGTAATGGAAATGTACTGCTGACTCGAAGCTCTCTGTCTTTACACACTACAAAGACAACTGTAATAAAAATATTAACAATTCCCCTAGGGGGTCCCATTAATTGAGTTTTCTTTAATATTTCTGATTAATGATCCTACAATTAAATAGTTCAAAAAAGGGATGTTTTCTTTTAACTTTTTGTTTCTGTATTCTTTAGTTGTCAAATATGTCTATTATGCTTTTGATCTGTAGTTTACACTGGTATGTGCCATGTCGATGTGTCTTTACAAATATTTTTAATATTTTTAAACCGTATTCCAATTTATTTGGTAAGGCATTGCTAAGGCTAGGTTCGCATTCCTGTGTGTGGGGATTGCATGCAAAAATGTACGTGTTCTTGACCCACAGAAGGATGAGCTGCACTTTAGCAGAAGTGCAGAGGTGCCGTTACTCCTTAATAGCCCTCCCATGCATCAGCAACCTCAGCGTGATTTTGTATGTGCTAAACTGCATGGTGGCACAGCACCAGTTCGTCACAATTTCTATAAGGGGTCCTGAACTTCTTTCTACATGTTTCTCCAAAGTAGGGCACCCATTGAAAAGAATGGTCTGCCTTACCTCCGATGTGCATGCGCAAACAACCTTGCACATATCTGAATGGAGACTTGGTGCCAAATAACTCTTTTTTCCAGGTTACTCTAGTCCGGCTATGTCACTTTACACATGGATGTTGTACTTTTCATAAATGATTCAAAAAGCATTTTATTTACTTTTGTATTTTGGATATACTACACAATTTAGATATCTATATATTCAAAAAATAACATTTTTATCAAACCTAAAGGGTATCTAAACACACAAAAATGTAATGTATTGCAGCTTACCATTAGTAATATGTGTTCTATCTTAGGACGACAGTGTTCATTCATTCGTTAATTCAGAGAGTTGTCTCCCTAGGGCAGAAAATGTTTCAGAACTACAGAACACCCCTCTCCTCCTTTGTAACATGGTGGGGGGTTCTATTCCAATTCTCAGTTCTAGTGTGAAAGTTCTGATAACAGAGGCAGAAAGCACAGTAATACCCTGTACACACAATAGGATTTTCCGATGGAAAATGTGTGATAGGACCTTGTTGTCGGAAATTCCGACCGTGTGTAGGCTCCATCACACATTTTCCATAGGAATTTCCGACACACAAAGTTTGAGAGCTTGCTATAAAATTTTCCGATCGTGTATACACAAATCCGACCAAAGTGCCACGCATGCTTAGAATAAATTAAGAGATGAAAGCTATTGGCTACTGCCCCGTTTATAGTCCCGACGTACGTGTTTTACGTCACTGCGTTCAGAACGATCTAATTTTCTGACAACTTTGTGTGACCGTGTGTATGCAAGACAAGTTTGAGCCAACATCCGTTGGAAAAAATCCATGGATTTTGTTGTCGGAATGTCCGATCAATGTCCGACCACGTGTGTACAGGACATAAGTGTTCAGTCCACAAGATTTCACAAGGTACTTTTTTCACTTATTGAACAGATATAACAAAATGCTCGATAGAATCTGAAAGAAAAGCCGCACACTGATAATGTCTTAACGGGCTAAACTTTAAACAGCCAACAAATTTCAGCACATGGTCCCGGCCCAAGGACCAAGCCTCCACCATTTATCATCTCTGGTCCCCTGGTAAAGTCTGTTATAATGAAACGCATAGGGCGGAACAAAGTGCAACTGTGGTTATAGCAGTTGTCTCCATCATACTTTTTAAGCATCCAATGGTATTTTAAATAAACAGTATCTGCGGTATTACATTATTTTGGCCTTTGTTTGTTTATGTGGCGCTGTGAAAAGGTGTTTACTATGCTTCAGTGATGAATAAACACAGGAGTGATTGGTAATGGTCGCTCACTGTGTTCATTCAGGAATGGAAGGGGCCAGTAAATTAAATATTTATTGGCCCCTTCCCCTGCTCTGCATCCTAAAATATCCCCCATGTGGGCCCACAGAATCTGCAGGCAGGAGAGGAGGGAAGCTGGAAGCGCTGCGGAGGAAAGGGGCACACAGGGGGACCTGGACAGCAGATGGAGCGGGTGCATGTGCTGGAACCAATTTGGGTTGGATATTAATAAACATGTTTGCTAATAGTAAGTTAAAGTTCACTAATATTCTTTTCTTTCAATTTATTTATTGAATTTTTGAAAAGAAAAACAAGTGTAAACAACAGATACATCAACCTCAATCGAAGAATATAACATTTTACAATCAGATTACGGTGAGTCAGTTGACACTGCCTCTACATCACAAGGCAAAACACAGAATTAGTAACTTAAACATAACTATTGTCACGCTGGAGTAATGGAAGCTACTTCTATGACTGTATGTATTGAACTGCTCCTATGAGCCAGCATCCAAAGGAGCCTGATCTATTATAAATGTCCGGGTAAGCAATTTTCCACAGCTCCCCAACCCAAGCACACCACCCCTATGGGATCAATCTGTAGGTGTGCAGTGTCTCTCGCGGGACACGAAACCCAAGGCCTCCGCCCCCCCGGACATCTCTTTGGTGAATAATCTATTCCAGCTCAGGACATAAGAGCCCCATTTATATACAATGCTGTGAAAAAGTATTTGCCCCTTTCTGATTTTTTCTTTGCATATTTGTCACACTTAACTGACTCAGATCATCACACAAATGTTATTATTACACAAAAATAACCAGAGTAAATACAAAATGCAGTTTTTAAATGATGGTTTCATTTATAAAGGCAAAAAAGCTGTCCAAACCTGCCTGGCTTTATGTGAAAAAGTAATTGCCCCCTAAGGCTGGGTTCACACTGGTGCGACACGACAGCCGTCCTACTTTGGATCCGACTTTGCCCTGCGACATGAAGCCGGCATATGTCCGACTTTCAATGAACGGGGATCCGACTTGGATCCCCGCCAATGCCCGGCACTGTGTTTGGTATGAATCTTTAGGGGGAACTCCGCGCCAAATTTTAAATAAAAAACCGGCATGGGTTCCCCCTCCAAGAGCATACCAGGCCCTTAGGTCTGGTATGGACCTTGAGCGGAACCCCCTACGCTGAGAAAACGGCGTGGGGGTCCCCCCCAATCCATACCAGACCCTTATCCGAGCACGCAGCCCGGCCGGACAGGAATGGGGGTGGGGACGAGCGAGCGCCCCCCCCTCCTGAACCGTACCAGGCCGCATGCCCTCAACATGGGGGGTTGGTACCTTGGGGGGAGGGAGGGCGCACTGCGGGCCCCCCCACCCCAAAGCACCTTGTCCCCATGTTGATGAGGACAAGGGCCTCTTCCCGACAACCCTGGCCGTTGGTTGTCGGGGTCTGCGGGCGGAGGGCTTATCTTTAATAAGGGGGCCCCCAGATCCCGGCCCCCCACCCTATGTGAATGAGTATGGGGTACATCGTACCCCTACCCATTCACCTAGGGAAAAAGTGTCAATACAAAAAACACTACACAGAATTTTAAAGTCATTTATTAGACAGCTCCGGGGGTCTTCTTCCGACTTCGGGGGTCTCTCCGGTTCTTCTCCACGCTCTCCGGATCTTCTGCCGGGCTCCTCCGCTCTCTTCGGCTCTTTTGCCGCTCTTTTGCTATAGCGGAGGAGCCCGGTCTTCAGTCTTCTGCCCTCTTCTTTTCTTCTGATGTTGACACGACGCTCTCTCGGCTGGAATGCTCTCTGTGCGCTCTGCTATGGCTTATATAGGCGGTGACCCCGCCCCCTTATGCCGTCACAGTCCCTGGGCATGCTTGGACTGTGACGGCATAAGGGGGCGTGGTCATCGGGTGATGACCACGCCCCTAAAACGTCACAGTCCCAGCATGCCCAGGGACTGTGACGGCATAAGGGAGCGGGGTCACCGCCTATATAAGCCTATATATGCCCTTGGGGGGGAACCCATGCCGGTTTTTTATTTAAAATTTGGCGCGGAGTTCCCCCTCAAGATCATCTGAGCACAAGTCGCGTGCCGAAGTCGGATCATGCAAGACGGCGATTCGACTTTGATCCGACTTCAATGATAGTCAATAGGCTGAAGTAGGATCAAAGTCGGATCAAAGTAGTACAGGGAGCATTTCTAAAGTCGGAACGACTTGTGTCGGACCAGTTAGGACGGCTCCCATAGGGAAACATTGGATTTCACACGTCATGCGACATGAGCTCCCAATGTCGGAGCGTTTGTCGGACCAGTGTGAACCCAGCCTTAACCTAATAACTGGTTGTGCCACCCTTGGCGGCAACAACTACAATCAGGTGTTTGTGATAACTGGCAATGAGTATTTCACATTGCTGAGGAACAATTTTGGCCCACTCGTCTTCACATAATTGTTTTAATTCAGCCACATTGGAGGGTTTTCCAGCATGAACAGTCTGTGTAAGGTCATGATAGAACATGTCAACTGGATTTAAGTCCGAGCTTTGACCTGGCAACTCCAAAATTTTGTTTTGTTTTAACCATTTGGAGGTGGACTTGCTGTTGTGTTTTGAAACATTGTCCTGCTGCATAACCCAAGTGCACTTGAGCTTGAGGTTACAAACTGATGGCCGGACATTCCCCTTTAGGATTTTCTGGTAGAGCTCAGAATTCATGATTTCATCAATTATGGTAAGTCGTCCAAGTAGCTGTAAAGCAGCACCGGATCATCACGCTACCACCACCATGTCTGACTGTTGGTAAGATGTTCTTGTTATGAAATGCTGTATTCATTTTATGCCGGATAACGGGACGCACACCTTCCAAAAAGTTAAATGTTTGTCTCATCATTCCACAGAATATTTGCCTAAAAGCCTTGGGGATAATCAAGATGTTTTTTGTAAATGTGAGATGAGCCTTTGTGTTCTTTTTGGTCAGCAGTGGCTTTGGCCTTGGAACTCTCCAATGGATGCCATTTTTGCCCAGTCTCTTTCTTATTTTTGAATCATGAACACTGATCTTACCTGAGGCAAGTGAGGCTTGCAGTTCTTTAGATGTTGTTCTGGGTTCTTTTATGACCTCCTGGATGAGTCGTCATCATGCTCTTGGAGTAATTTTTGTAGGCCTGCCACTCCTGGGAAGGTTCACCGCTGTTCCAACTTATCTCCATTTGAGGATAATGGCTCTCCGCATGGTTCACTGGAGTTCCAAAGCCTTAGAAATGGCTTTGAAACCCTCCCTAGACCTGAATTTTTTTAGATTGTGGCTTTTGTGTGGCTTTTTGTGATCTGTTTCACTTGCTTCACTTTGTCAGACAGCTTTTATTTATGTGATTTCTTGATTCAACAGGTCTGGCAGTAATCAGGCCTGGGTGTGGCCAGTGAAATTCAAGTCAGCTTTACAAAAAATTGTGGTTAATCACGGGTTATTCATGATTCAGCATGGGAGGGGACAATTAATTTTTCACATAGGGCCAGGCAGGTTTGAACAGCTTTTTTCCCTTAATAAATGAAATAATAACTTTAAGAACTGCATCTTGGATTTACTCTGGTTATCTTTGTGTAATATTAATTTTTTTTGATGATCTGAATCATTAAAGTGTGAGAAATATGCAAAAAAAAACAAAATCAGGAAGGGGAAAAAACTTTTTCACAGCACTGTACAGGCTGACAGAATCCAGAGGATATATTAAACAAAAGTTATGCTTGCTATAAGCATGTAACTGACTAGTTAACTTGGTTAGCCGTCTACTTCTTGTAAGGGGGTTATAAGGAGCCCCTCCCCACAGAGACATATAGCCAACTAATGGGAAGAGAGGGAAAGTTAGAGACAGGGAGTCTAAGGAATCCCTGTGAAGGAGAGTGGAAAAGGAAAAAGAGAAAGAAAGGAAGAAAGAGATCAGGGATGTCTTAAACCATATGTGCGATTCCTGGACAGAGCGATTCGTTACTATATGTTGCCCAGGGTTCCCATATGGATCGAGACTATCTAGTTTTATTGAAAAATACGTTCATAAAGATCAGGCGGGCTTCATCCCTGGGAGACAGGGACGGGACCAAAAGGAGAGCAAAAGATGTCATTTCTATACTTCACTCTCATTGGGATGGGGCTCCCTTTGCCTGGGACTATCAGGAAATACCAGTTGACAACTATAAAATCCTGATTGAAGAATCGGCAGTGGAAAATCTGGAGATTGCCATCCCCAAAGCTGAAGTGCTGACAACAGGGCAGAGTTCTGCTAACCTCTGCCCAGCACTGATAGCATCTTCTGGGTTCCACGGACAGGAGATGGTGAACCTCTATCCCCAGACACCAGTTGCAGAGACAAGGGATTTGATAGATTTTTCTGCTGAGGAAGAATAACCTGATGAGCCTCCAGCAGAAGAGCCGGTATCAGGGCCAAACTTCAGTGTGCTCTGCCCAGCATCAACAGAAGCATCTGTGGAGTTGCAAGGAACTTCCCTAGCTGAGGCGCTGGTCATCGGACAGAGGGTCCAAGACCTCTGCCCCACACCTGTGGCAGTTCCAGAGGCTCATGGTGAGAAGGTGGCAATCACTTCCTAGCATCCAGATGAGGGAACGGAAAAGGAAGCAGCCATTTTCCCTCCCCAATAAGGGTTTGTGCACCTGGGAGACAATACCAGTGAAAGGGAGTGCCAAAAGCAGACGGCCCCCCAGAATGATGACACCAACCCAGCTGAAGCGCTGGCAACCAGGCAGAGTGCTACCAACCTCTGCCCAGCACCGGCAACAACTACAGAGTTCCAGCGAGCCAGGGCAGTCGGCCTCCCTCCCCAACAGTTAGCCGGAGCAGATGATGTGGGATTTCCAGCAGAAGGGCTGGCAACAGGGCAGAGTGCTGCTGGCCTCTACCCTCAACTAACAGAGGATACATTTCCTGTAAAGGTGGAGGGGGCTTCAGTCCCCACCCGTATACCCCAGGGATGCTGGGTAGTCGGCCCAGATCCCCAACAGCATGACGGAGTGACCCCAGTCACCCTGTCTTCTCTCCAGCGGCTGAAAGGACTCCAGGGAGAAGGGCCAGTCCAGGCCTCTCCCCAGCAGCAGATATGTTCTCTGAGAGAGGCACAGGTTGGCTGGGTGAGTAATGCTCTGTTTGGAACAATTTGTTTGGGGTACTGTGTGGATACCAGCATTAGAGGACTGGAACTACTGACTAACTTCGGAGTCAACCCGTCTGGGGTCTCCTCCTGTGTTAGTCTCCTGCCAAAAGGGGAGAAATGTGACAGACCTAGCCCGGACAGAGGCTTTTGGAGGGAACTTAATGCTAGCCTTTTGCCGACAGATTATGGGCTCTGGCATTTGGGGGAAATGGTGTTTTTTGTGAGCTGTATGCCTGGGGACCCTTGAGGTGGCGTTACTTTAGATTCGGGTCCATGTCCCCCATGACACACAGACTCTGGGGACCCTGGATATGCCATATTAGAAATAGTGACTGATTCATACAGTTGGAACACATACTGTGAGGAGATGCTGATGTCAATTCCAGACACCTGTCTCTGTTGTCTTCTATAATGTAAATGAGTCTAGTGTGGCTTCTCTTTCAGCCATTGTTGTCTGGGCTAATTAACCCTGCAATTGTATGAAGGAGTCCTGTATTTATACTAATGTGTGAAGCTCAGTGACAACAAGTCTGACCTGTAGTGAAATCCTGATTACTCATACAATGCCCAGGAGGGCACGAGTCACATCGGCTTATTGAAGGGGTTAGTTAATTAGTTCATATTAATTCTGTTTCTGGTCACAGGTGTATTGTTAGAGTAATATGAGCAGGAGGTATACACCTCCTCTTTAACTGTATATAAAGACTTGTAATTTCGGTTCTAATAAAGAGTTATTCCTGCTTGAACCTCAAGACAGAGCCTTGTCTCGTATTTGGGGGAGAATTATTTGTATGGGTTCCTTGTTCGGCTGATTGAATTGCTCGATAGCTGCCTTTGTGTTTGGGTATGGAATGTCCTAAACGACTTTAACCCCTTTCATACTCGGGGTGTCGTTACAGGCATCTCCTGGGAACTCTACAGTACAAAACTGTTAGATAAGGAAAAATGAGAAAGAGAAAAGATAAAGTGACATGGAAAGATGGAGACCAGCAAAAATTAGGCGGAGCAGGCCATAAACCGCCAAAAGCCCCCCTCCCCCCCAGAGTATGAATGGACCAGCCAATTCCCACTCCATGACCAGAGAGATTTGAAGATCCCTAAATATGGGATCCTCAATACGCCTCTGAGACGGAAACAAACGCTCCTCAGAGACCGATGGAGGCGCACTGCATCCGCTATGGTCTGCCCACTGTAGAGAAACAATAACAGTGTAATTTGAACAGCACACCAATCCTAACATTAGGATAGAAATATCGAGCCTAAATGGGACTCCCGCCAGGAGTCCCAGTGAAATACGAGAACCTCCTGAGAGGATCCAGAACAGCAGAGGTAACCCCCCAGGAACCCACAGGCTCAAGTTTTCACACAAAATAAATGTGAACAGTTGCCAGTATATCCCCCTAAAGGGGAGACAGATCCCCAAATCCTCATAGCATATACAGTATCTCACAAAAGTGAGTACACCCCTCACATTTTTGTAAATATTTTATTATATCTTTTCATGTGACAACACTGAAGAAATGACACTTTGCTACAATGTAAAGTAGTGAGTGTACAGCTTGTATAACAGTGTAAATTTGCTGTCCCCTCAAAATAACTCAACACACAGCCATTAATGTCTAACCCGCTGGCAACAAAAGTGAGTACACCCCAACGTGAGTACACCCCTGTTGCCCAAAGTGTCAATATTTTATGTGGCCACCATTATTTGGAGTTCACCAGATCTTCACAGGTTGCCACTGGAATCCTCTTCCACTCCTCCATGATGACATCACAAAGCTGGTGGATGTTAGAGATCTTGCACTCCTCCACCTTCCGTTTGAGGATGCCCCACAGATGCTCAATAGGGTTTAGGTCTGGAGACATGCTTGGCCAGTCCATCCCTTTTTACTCTCAGCTTCTTTAGTAAGGCAATGGTTATCTTGGAGGTGTGTTTGGGGTCATTATCATGTTGGAATACTGCCCTGCTGCCCAGTCTCCAAAGAGAGGGGATCCTGCTTGACACCGTCTGAACCAAATTAGTTTACCCTAGTCTCATCAAACCACAGGACATGGTTCCAGCAATCCATGTCCTTAGTCTGCTTGTCTTCAGCAAACTGTTTGCGGGCTTTCTTGTGCATCATCTTTAGAAGAGGCTTCCTTCTGGGACAACAACCATGCAGACCAATTTGATGCAGAGTGCGGCCTATGGTCTGAGCACTGACGGGCTGACCCCCCCGCCCCTTCAACCTCTGCAGTAATGCTGGCAGCACTCATATGTCTATTTCCAAAAGACAACCTCTGGATATGACGCTAAGTACGTGCACCCAACTTGGTCGACAAAAACGAGGCCTGTTCTGAGTGGAAAACAAAAAAGGAGCTGCGCTAAACCATCATGAATATGTGAGTGCATAAAAATCAATTAGTGCATATCAAAGTTCATAAAGCATAAAATCCAGGAAATCTTCTAAGCAAATACCAATAAACAGAGACTAGAGCTATGCTAAAACATATGAATAATGAAATCATGAGTGCATAAAATCAATTAGTGCATATAAAAATCATTATAGTGTAAGTATAAAAATAAATTGTATAGAAATAGAGAAAGTCCCAAAGAAAGTCCTTTCAATGATTCTCAGTGAAAACTGACGTGAGAAAACTTGAATTAAACACCGCTCACAGTGATCCTCCACCACATGAAATACACGCTTACCAAAAAGCAAGCAAATAAAGCTTGTATGGGGACCCGGATCCCAGTGTCCAGCTATTGATGAGGCTTCTCTGCATACAGCGTGCCTGCGGAGGTATGATGGATGGTGCACCAACCCGAACTCAAAGGCATGAGGACAAAAGAAAGGTGGCCATAGCGTAAATCCGGTATAAACGATTTATTAAAAAAGGTAAAACACTTACAGAAATGTAGTTAAAAAGAGCAGTTCACTGGCCAGCATAGCGAGCGCCCGTTCTCAGTCAGATCGCGATGACGTCAGAGCGTCAACCTCCCGACGTACGTTTTGTCTATAACTGACATCGTCTGGGGAACTGTTATAGACGAAACGTACATTGGGAGGTTGACGCTCTGACGTCATCACGATCTTGCTGAGAACGGGCACTCGCTATGCCGGCCAGCTAAATGCTCTTTTTAACTACATTTCTGTTAGTGTTTTACCTTGTGTGTGGTGTATTTCATGTGGTGGAGGATCGCTGTGAGCGGTGTTTAATTCAAGTTTGATTTTATGCACTCATGATTTCATTATTCATATGTTTTAGCATAGCTCTAGTCTCTGATTATTGGTATTTGCTTAGAAGATTTCCTGGATTTTATGCTTTATGAACTTTGATAAGCACTAATTGATTTTTATGCATTCACATATTCATGATGGTTTAGCGCAGTTCCTTTTTTTGTTTTCCTTGTATTTCTGTGTATATCATGCAGTTGAACTGCTGCTTTTTTGGGAGGTTCTTTGTGGTAGCGCGGTATTTTTTTGTTTCTCTGTTCTGAGTGGAACCTGTCCTGTTAAACCGCTGTATGTTCTTGGCCACCATGCTGCAGCTCAGTTTCGGGGTCTTGGCAATCTTCTTATAGCCTAGGCCATCATTATGTAGAGCAACAATTCTTTTTTTTTTTTTTTTTTTGTTCAGATTCTCAGAAAATTCTTTGCCATGAGGTGACATGTTGAACTTCCAGTGACCAGTTTAAGAGAGTAAGAGCAATAACACCAAAATTAACACACCTGCTCCCCATTCACACCTGAGACCTTATAACACTAACGAGTCACATGACACGGGGGAGGGGGGGAAGGCTAATTGGGTCCAATTTGGTCTGAGGGCTGGGCTCAGCCCAGCCAACAGCTGAGCGGCCAGCTCAGAGAAAGAAAATTAACAGCTCCTATCTCTCCACAGTTACTCACCTGTTGCTGATATCCTGCTCATCAGTTCTGTCTACTTAAGCCATCCAGCCCAGAGGATCTCTGCCTTCACCTTGGTCAACATCACAGAGACTATCTCCTGCGTTCCTGTTAAAGACTTGCTTGGCTGACATCCCTTCTGGCTCCAGATCCTGCTTGCTGTTCCACTACACTGATTCCTGACCTTCTGGCTTGGCTGACCATCCGTTCCGGTTACCGAACTTTGGCATGTTTTGACTATGTTTGTTCTATTTCCTTTTATTATTAAACAAGTGTGATTTAAGTGTACTTCTGTCTAAAAATAAACTAAACTAAAAATAGCCCCTGTGCCTGTAAAGTGCCTCTCCTTTCACTCCAGTGTGAAAGTGAGGTGCGCTTGTGGGATTGCGCCGCCAAAAGCACCTGCAAAGCGCCTCAGCAGCGGTGTTTTGCGGGCACTTTTAACCCTATTTTGGCCACTAGCGGCGGTTAAAAGCCGAAAAGCACTGCTAAAACGACGGTAAAGCGCCGCTAGAAATAGCCCCCAATTCCCCAGTGTGAAAGTGCCCTAATAGTTTCTTTACAGTCTTAATGATAATGTAAAGTCTGATTTCTAAGGATAGGTCCACTTAAAAGTTGGGCTTTGTCATTTTTATCCTAGTGTACAAGAAAAACCTCCCAGCTATGATTCTCACATAGCTCTCTCTGGATTTGATGACTCGCTGTACGCTGCCGTACTGTGTGGGTGTCATTAACTCTTAAAATATATAATTTCTAAAACACAGGGCGTGTGGAAAATAACTGAAACTAGGGCTCTTTCACATGGGGGATCCGTATGTCCGTTTTTCATCCTTCCGTTTTCGGATGAAAAACGGACATACATGTATCCCTATGGAGCGTCGGATGTCAGCGGTGACATGTCCGCTGACATCCGACGCCGCTCCGATCCGAAAAGTGTAACGGAGGAAAAACCTACTTTTCCATCCGTTTTCGGATCGGATCGGGTGACGACGGACACTACGGTCCGTCATCATCCGATCCCCCATAGGGGAGAGCGGCGCTCTGACAGGTCCGTAGCTGCACAGCGTGCAGCGATGGACCTGTCATCTTTCTGCTCAGCGGGGATCGGCGGAGCGATCCCCGCTGAGCCAGCGGGTGTTCACGGGGCGGATCATCACTGATTCGCCCCGTGTGAAAGAATCGGGATATAATATGAAATAACTGAAATAACTGGGATATTTATACCATCTAAAAAACAAAATGTCAGCCTTTTGGCATCCTTGATGTATTTGAGAAACTTATAATGACAAACAATTCCTCTATCCCAGAGGTGACTTGCAGTTGATGAGTATGAGTTCCTTTATTTGGAAGAAATCCCTGAGGACATTGGCATATATGGTGTGTTGGCATTTTTCTCTTTTGAATGATGCAGAATGTAAGCTCGGCTAAGTTTGTGTTCTCTGTATTAGCTAAAAATATCAGTAGAGGTGATTTGTAGGATGTCAAAATTTAAAGCTACACTCCAGGCCTCCTTACGCCCATGAATCTAATCTCTTCAATTAAAATGAAAAACAGAAAACCTTAATGCCCTTTTTGTGCACCTATATCCGTGTTCACTTGACATTCCAGTCCCAAATCTTCTCTCTTCTTCTGTGTACAGGATCTGGTTATTTTTATGGGTGGCCATGTCACAATTTCTATTGGTTGTCCAGGGCCAGGGTCCTTGCAGGATGCAGGAGAGGAGTCTTAGCAGTGACACCAGCAAAAGGGAACGAGGGGAGACCAACTAGTGCAGGCATATCTGCCGTGATGCATTATTGGTCCTTGCCAACAGCTCTAGTGAGAGAACCCAAAGGTGAATATAGATAAGTATAAGTTTACTCCAAAGGTTGGTTTAACAAAAGGATGAATGGTTAAGAGGGGAGTGGGTTTCATTGTTGCCCAGATATGGGCTTTATTGTGTCCATACATACAATATGTTGTAATAATCTGCCAGTTTTTTTTTTATTCAATAATCTTAATAGAAAAGGTTTTTCAGAGTACAAACAAACAAGATAGGTACACGTTCAGGGTGAATGCAACAGATCAGCATGGCATGCAAAGAATATTACAGCTTAGCAATAGAGTTTCAATAATCTGCCAGTTTTATAGAAATAAAGGTCATATTAGAGCTAAGTTGCCAATAATAAGCAATTACAGCTGGAGTTTAGTATACTTTTTTTGTTGGGATACAGCACCACACACATTATTTATATGTAATGGTGTGTAGCCCATTACCTGTTGGTGTCTGCTTCTGCTACAAATCTTACACTCTGTGCCTTTTCATGGCCTCAGGATACTGGTCATCCTGCACTGTAAAAGTTGACTGCAGCCTCAGCTTCACAGAAAAGTTGTGCCCCCTTCTGCTCACCGCGTCACTCAGAACCTATCTTACTATAATTCCACAATGCATTACATTCTGTGATTGGGCTTTGGAGAAGTTGAATGACAGGTAAAAGTCCATGGGTGGCTACAGTTATCTTGGTGAGGAAGAAGGATGGCACCCTTAGCTTTTGTGTGAACTAGAGGTGTCTGAATGCTGTTATAATGAGGGGCACCTATCGTTTTCCACAGACTGAGCAATCACTTGCCCTAAAACGGGCCAAATTTCTCCCCATACACAATCTTGGCACAGGGTATTTGCATACAGCCTGAAGACCTGGAGGTGTGCCAGTTCAAAAGTATGCCCTTATGCTGAACAATGTGCCTTTTCGAGTTCCGGAGAAAAATGGAACATTATCGGCATTTCATGCATTAAGGTGAAAAACAGCGAGTGTTTACAGCCCCTTTAAACTTCTTCATGCTGAAGCTGTTGGCCTTCATGTGGGCATTAACCAAATGCTTTGCTCTATACCTGATAAGAGCCAAGTTTGAGGTCTAGACAGATAACAATCCATTGGTGCATCTCCAAACAGTTAAACTTGGCTCTCTGAAGCAACACTGGACAGCCCACTTTGTGAAGTTTGAAATTTCCTTGAAAAAAGCAGCAATATGAGAGACACCTTGTCAAGGTACAGACAAGATAGGCCTCACCAAGATGTAGATGAAGAAGCTAAAGAGTTAGAAATCCCTGACTTGACTGAAGAGATGTCTTAAAATAATTCTTATTACTGCAATTTTCGTGATGGTAGAATAATGTCCTTCCATTACTCTTCCAGACTCTTACAGGCTTAGGACCTGTCTGCGGCGGTAATTCAGGTGGAAGTGGGGTACATGAGTGTCTACAAAACATTCACCTGGTTCAAGAGACAAGCCATGTGTGGCTTTGTTCTGGTTGGTTGAAGAAGTTTGCCAACACTGTGTGGTCTGTTTAGTGTCGAAGGATGCTAAATATCAGAACCAGGATCAAAACTTATGACCTCTGCTGCATCCGGCAGTAGCTCTTCTTGCTGAGCCACCTGAGATGCTCATACTGTTTGATTTTTTTGAATAATCTTGCCTAGTGTCTGGTGAACCTTGAACCCTTTGCTCCTCCCATGAACTTGGTATTTCAACCATGCCTTTGTACTTCCCGCTTGCCAGATTATTGTGCTCTCTCCAGCCAATATCTTGTTCCTTTTCGTACCTGCTGCTGTCCTTATCTCCACTACTGCTTGTTACCAACCTGTGGCTTGCTCCTCGATTACAATCCTGCTGGATCCCAACTTGCAACTATTTGTTATTGACCTTTGGATTGTTCCTCGACTATGCTTCTGCTTGATCCTAACCTGCAACCACTTATTACTGACCTTTGGCTTGTTTACTGATGACTGCAATCTGGTACTAACATGCAGCAAAACTCATCTCCACCATCAGGAGATCTGGTAAATACCAGTTAGTGCTTAGACCCTGCACCTCAGATGAGCCTGCATCACCTGCATCACCAACCAGGACGACTTGCTTGTGTACTTACCCAGCTAGTCATTGGGAGCCTCTCCATAGCTACTGGTCTCCAAGCCTGACCCCTGACCGTGACACTGGGGCCTAGATTATATTTTCTGACTTGGCACACATCTGCTCCTCTGAAAATAGTTACTGTTAACTATAGTTACTATCAAATATGTCTTACACACCACATACCATTATACCATACCATTGTAGTGGCTATACACACCCACAACCAGAACTCAAAGACTGATACCCATATGGTGTGGAAGCACTTCTGTCTTCCTGGCTATATTCAGAAGATACATTCAGACCAGGGACCACTGGCCAAAGTGAATTCTTCCAACGATGGAGTCACTCAATAGGCATTAAGAATTTGCACACTACCCAAGGCAATGGAGCAAGTAACAGATTTTATAACATCCTGATGCAACTGCTGAGAGACTTAGCTAATGAGAAATAAGGGAAATGGACCCATTACTTAGTCAAAGTTGTCTGGAAATGCAATAATACAGTACATCCCTGGGCAGGCCACTCATCCTACCATGTTATTTTTGATCGTACTCTCGGTTGACCCACGGACTTATGAGCCACAGTGCCCACAGAAGATCTTGTACATATTCTCACTTCCTGGGTTCATTGGTGGAAACAATGCCTATCTGAAGTCCAACAGTTCATTAAAGACTCATCATAAGTGGAGCAAGGAGAGTTTGAACTATCAGACTGTCATGATCACTTAGTGCCCCTGTTCCTTATTCCAGCACCCGGGTGTTGGCTTTGCTTTTCCCCTGTCTGTGTTCATCTGGTCAGTCACCTGATATAAGCAAACTGAACACTTTATCCCTCGCTTGTAATAGAGACAGACTTACCTGCATTGTTCTAGATCAAGCCTCCCGTTAGTCTGCCTTGCTTGCTGCTGGATCTCCTATGTATGACCCGGATTGGATATTGGACTATCCCCTGAACTCAGACTGCCTTTTACCTCGAACGGATACTGGATTATCCCCTGAACTCAGCCTGCCTTATTACCTGAACTGCCTTTGAACCACTCTATCTGTCTGCTAAACTGCAAGTACTTGTTTGCTTTGCTCAGTTCGCACCTGCCCTGGTGTGGTATCCAGACACTTTAGCATTGTGTATAAGTCCTGGGGCAACCAAGTACCGGTAGGCCTGCTTGTCTTAAGGGAAATGGGGCTGCTATAGGTGAAGCACACAGTAGCCAGCTATAGTGTCTGACCACCTGCGTTGGGGTAGACATTCGTGACACAGACTTTGATCTTCAATCTGGAGACAGAGTACTAGTCTGACATAAAAGGCTCACACCAGCAAGAAAAATTGCAAATCCCTTTGAAAGAAATCTATTTTTGTGCCCTACAACAGCCTATTCCAGGTTTGCCAGTTTATAATAACCAGAAATGAAGGACCCAAAAAAAACCCCAAGACTCCTACACAGTAAACTTCCAAAACCCATTGAGAGACAAGGAAACCAAGAAAAACCAAGAAGCCTATACCATAAACTTCTCTGCCACCAGAGGTTAAATGATGGCTGCCTCTTGCTTTTCCACCATTATCTTCAAGACCCCTTGGAGAAGCCCTGGATCCTCAAAATATTACATAGCCCAATGGTCACTCAATTCAGGTACATACTCCTGCTGTGGAGCCCTCTGAACCACCATTCCTTGACATGCATGAAGACTCAGAAGCTGGAACCGAGACTCAACCTCTAGTGCACTCCCGGAGACCTAATTTAGGGATACTTGCTGTAAAGTTTGCACAAGATGAATCTGAATGGTCTGTAAACTCAAAAGTTCAAGTAGAGTGTAGATTAGTAGAGTGCCCATTTTCTCACTATGCTTAGATGCAGGAATAGTCCCCTCCCATTTTTTTTCCACAACTGGGTTGGGTTGCTGGACACGCCCAGGAAAAGTTTATCCTGCTTTTCTCCTTTAAAAGCTCAGAGAATCCACACTTGGGCAAGTAATCCAACCAGGTGAGTGGCCCTCTGCTGTCAGAGCCGGCATGCCAAAGCCTAATAGCATGCAGCTTGTCTGGAAACCCTAGCTACTGTAGGGAGAACCTTACAAATGGCTGCCAAGGTACTTTGGTTCCAATGGGGAGCCACATCACCACCACCTCCCCCCATATCTTCAGGCCTGGGATCCCTCCAGCTATTCAACTGTGTTTCCAGAGCTACCCTGGACATCACTTAGTGTGATGATGTTTATTCTATTCTATTCTATTTTATTCTTTGTTTCATCACGGTACTACAGATTTCCTGTAGCCTCTTGGCAACCACTTCCAGTCTACATGCATGCACATCAGGGATGGCGACTACAGCAGACTGTGCTTATGTCAAGCATGTTGAAACAGTCACTTGTAGACTTCGGTGGAAGCTTATGTGACAGAGTGACAATGCAAAATCACAATATGGAAACAGAGACAGAGCACTGTTGCCCTAAAACAGGAAGTTACTGTACAAAGACCTGCATGACATGATGACCAGATATTCTGAAAGCTGCATATTTAACGATATTGAAAATCACATTTGAAATTTTGTTAAAGGAGAAGTCCAGCCAAAGCTCGTTTGGCTGGGTTTCTCCTATGGATTACAGGAGTGCAATATGTTTTGCACTCCTGTGACCCTTTTTCAGCAGAGATGTCACAGAAATCAGTCCAGGCACCACATCATCCCGACAATGGGAGTCTGGGTCTGCGAGGTGCCTGGACTGACACCCGTCTCAGCTTCTGAGAGAGCCACTGAGTGGCTGAGAGAGCCACTGAGAGCCCGAGACGGCCGCTCCCTGTCCCTCCACAGCTCAGCACTCCAATGAGCGAGGAGGAGCAGAGTGGACAGCTTCTGATTGACAGTCAGCAGCTCTCTGCTCATGAAGCTGTGGGAACCGAGCCATCGGCGGTGTTCGATTGCTCGGTTCTCAGTGCAGAGGCTCTGGGGGACAGATGCAGCATCAGACCGATGCTACATCCACCAAGGTAAGTATGATACTGATAAAAAAATGTTCTCTTTACTTCTCTTTTAACAGATTTACATCTACTTTAAGTGATTGCTGTGGTCAGGGTTCTGAAGTTAGGATTTACCCACACGTGACCTTCCAACTCAAGCACATAGATCTCATGATGGGAGACCCCAAGACATACAGGAATAAAAAGTCATTAAATGGTTTAAATCAATATCTAGCAAACACAGGAACTTCGGTTTTGGATAGAGTGACCCTGTACCCCAAATCATTTTGAACTTGATAATTATTACTTATCACTTACAGAAAAAAAAAGGTGGCGTTTAAGTAATAAACTAACATAATTGTCATGTTCAGAAGGCCTTTATTTCAACAAGGACGTTTAATTTACTTTATCAGTAATTTATCAAATTGGATAAGAAGGAAAATGGACACGTGGCAATAGAAATAGCGCAAATACTTTCTGACCTTGTTGTGGTAAGATGTGAAATAGTCAAAAACCAAGGGAAAAAATAAAGGTGTATTGGATTGAACTGTTAAGTGATCATTCTCAAACATTGACCTTGACAGAGAACGCTGTGTAGCTTATTAAACATATGTCGGCCTTCATGCTAACCCTCAACAGTACTGTACATTTAATATTGGTGTACCTCTGGTTACACTCTTTGTAAGATTGTGTTGCTTCTGTAGATCAAAAGTTTAACTGACTAAGCAGTCAGTAATGTGCAACCCACATTTCACTGATTTACTTCTTTTTAAATGATTTTGACCACTTCAATACTGGGTACTTTCACCCCCTTACTGCAGAGGCCAATTTTCAGTTTTCAGCGCTGTCACACTTTAACAATTGCGTGGTCTGCATGACACTGTACCCATATCAAATTATTATCAATCTTTATCAGTTTTTCTGGGGCAGATAGAGCTTTCTTTTGGTGGTATTTGATCACCACTGAGTTTTTTATTGTTCATTTGGCTGTTTGCTGCTGCCCTCCATGCTGCTGTGTCCCATTGTTCTCTAGTTTTTATGTTCTGTATCATTGGGGACTGAGTGCTGTTCTGGTCTGAGCATGGGAGGCTTCTCTTTTTGTTTGAAGCTGCACTTGTGGGCACTGTATGAGGCTGCGCTGATGGGGTGACACTGATGAACACTGATGGGGAGGCAATAATGAACACTGATGAGGCTGCAATGATGAGGCGGCACTTATAGGCAGCACTGATAATGAAAGGCAGCACTCCTGGGCACTAATAAGCTGTACTGCTGGGAACTGATAACCTGCACTGATGGGCACTGATGAGGCTGCACTGATTACCAGGGTACTGTTGATCGGTGCAATTATTATCAGTGTAAAAAATGTACTGACTATGCCCTGTCAGACACAGCATGTGAGGAAAGGATTGCAGATAACTGAGAAGTCTGTTTACATGTGATCAGCTATGATTGGACACAGCTGATTACATGGTAAAGGGCCACTCCGATTTGCCCTTTACCATGATCTGTGATCAGCGGTGTCCAAATTATACAGAGGTCATAGAGCATGCTGGAAGAACACCCTGGGGGGGGGGGGCGCACGGGAGGTGTGTGTCAGGTCACCTGAGGCCAGGTGACAGATACACACTGTTGGAGTCAGGAGTGCATCTGTCAGAGTCCTGGATGTGAGGCCGAATTGCAGAGGGGGCGCCCCTTGCGGCTAAGTGCAGCGTAACCCTGGGAGTGAGACAGGGAGTACGGTGCCCAAAGGTGCACGGGTTGCCAGATCGCTGTTGCTGAGTAGCAGATAGCAGGGAGCTGCTGGGGTGCGCTGGTAAGGTTGAAGGGCAACCGTGCAAGGAGGGATTCCAGGTATGGAGCCATGGAGCAACCAGGAGCGGAGTCAGAGCCAGGCCAATGGTCATTCAGCACAGGAATCAGTCCAAGGTGAGGTACAGCAGGATAATCAGGAACAGAGAAGGTAGCCGAGCCGGGGGTCAAACACAGGAGGACGATCAAGGTACAAATGCGGAGCCGAAGAATAGTCAGGTACAAGCCGGGGTCAATGCAGGCGGAATACTGGAGCAGTCAGGCAAGCTGAGTAGTAACAGGAAGCAGATATCACAACAGGAACAAGGAACACAGGAACAAGGAAAACAGGAAGCTGATGATAATCCAGCAACCAGCATGAACCAGCAGCAGGCTTAAATAGGCAGAAGGGCGCCACCATGAGGAAAACTGGCAGAATTACCCGTCCTACGGTTATCACCCTGACAGTGTCCCCCCCTAGGGGCAGCCTCCGGATGCCCAATCTGGCCCATTTTTCAGGGTATCGGGCTTGAAACCTCTGCAACAGTCTAGGGGCATGAATGTTATCTGCTGGTTCCCAAGAATTATCTTCTACAGAGTAACCTTTCCATTTAACAAGAAATTGAACAGTCCTACCTCTCCGACGGCAGTCCAGAATGGCTTCTACTTCGTATTCTGTTTCATTGTCCACCAAGATTGGAGGGGACGGAGCTTCTTCTCTCCCTGGAAAAGGACTGGAGACAACAGATTTTAATAAAGAAACATGGAATACTGGGTGGATTTTATAGGAACTTGGTAAAGACAATTCAAATGCCACTGGGTTAATTTCCTTCTTAATTGTGAATGGACCGATAAACCTTGGTCCTAACTTCCGGGAGGGGCAAGGAAGCTTAAGATTTGTTGAGGAAAGCCACACTCTATCTCCAACCTTAAAGACGGGATCTCTCCTCCCCTTGTCATAATGTTTCTTATAATTCTCTTGGGCCTTCTGCATAGTTGCCTGGAGAGTTAGGTAATTAGCCTGAATGGCGTTTATCCTGTTCTGGACTGCGGGGACTGAGGTCTCTGGTATAACATTAGGCAAGAATGAGGGATGGAAACCGTAGTTGGCCCAGAAAGGTGACTGATTGGTGGAAGCATGGATTGAGTTGTTGTATGCAAACTCCGCACACGGGAGTAGCAAGGACCAGTCGTCCTTGGAGAAGGAGCCGAAGCAACGTAAGTACTGTTCTAAAGTTTGATTAGTTCTTTCGGTTTGGCCATTGCTCTGAGGATGGTAAGCTGAAGATAAGTACACTCTAATGGAAAGCGTTTTGCAGAGCTCCTTCCAGAACTTAGAGGTGAATTGCACCCCTCTGTCGGACACAATGTTGCTCGGTAGGCCGTGAAGTCTGACTATCTCCTTTATGAAGATCTTCGCCGTGTCAGCAGCAGATGGTGTACCCATCATGGGCAAGAAATGCGCCATCTTGGACAGGCGGTCAACGACAACCAAGATGGTTGTAAATTTCTCTGAGGGTGGTAACTCTACTATGAAATCCATAGATATTTCTTTCCATGGTTGCTCCGGCACAGGCAATGGGCGTAGTAGACCCCAAGATCTGACGTTAGACCCCTTGTTACGTTGACAAATGGTGCAGGAACTGACATATTCCCTGCAGTCAGGCTTTAGAGTGGGCCACCAAAAAGATCGTTGAACAAGCTCCAAAGTCTTTCGTACCCCGAAGTGACCAGCAAGTTGGTGGTCATGTAAAGTCTTTAGGACCTGGGCTCTGGCTTGCTGCGGAACAAAAATTTTGTTCTGATACCAAAGAAAACCTTCCTGGTTTCTTAAAGACAGTTCTTCTGGTTCAGAGCATTGGGAGGAAGCTTGTTTCAGTGAGGAACTCAGGTCGGTCTGAATCATGAGAAAATTCTGTGGAGACAATATAGTGCTAGGCGTAATTTCTTCAGGGGTGTCAGGAAACATCCGGGACAAGGCATCGGCCTTCCCGTTCTTAGACCCCGGGCGGAAGGATATATGAAAATTGAATCTGGCAAAAAACAAGGCCCATCGAGCTTGTCGGGGTCTCAATCGTTTAGCCGTGCGAAGATACTCCAGGTTTCTGTGATCCGTGAATATCATGATGGGATGCTGAGCACCTTCAAGGAGGTACCGCCATTCCTCCAGGGCAGTTTTAATAGCCAAGAGCTCTCGATCTCCCACATCATAATTCCTTTCAGACTGACTCATCTTCCGCGAGGAGAAGGCCACAGGATGGAGTAACGACCTAGAACCCTGACGTTGGGATAAGACTGCTCCTGTGGCAACTTCAGAGGCGTCAACCTCTAAGATGTAAGGGAGGGCCGGATCAGGATGTTGCAGGATAGGTGCGGAGGTAAAGAGGGATTTGAGCTTATCAAAAGCTGATTGGGCTTCTGAAGACCACAGGAACCGAGTATGTAAACGGGTAACTTGGGTGATTGGTGAGATGATGGAGGAAAAGTTCTTTATAAACCTCCTATAAAAGTTTGCAAACCCCACAAATCTTTGTACTCCCTTTTTATCCGATGGAGTTGGCCAGTCCAAGATTGCCTGTACCTTTTGCGGGTCCATGGCAACACCACCAGTTGAGATAATTAGCCCCAGGAATTGTATTGACTCTTTTTCGAAATCACACTTCTCTGCTTTTACATAGAGTTTGTGCTTACGTAGAGTGTGCAGAACTGTCCTTACATGTGTACGATGGAGCTCCAGGGTGGTTGAAAATATCAGGATATCATCCAGGTAGATGATGACGAAGTAATCCAGAAATTCTCGAAAGATATCGTTTACAAAATGTTGGAATGTGGCCGGGGCGTTGCACAATCCAAATGGCATCACTAAGTACTCGAAATGTCCAAAGCGAGTTCTAAATGCTGTCTTCCATTCGTCACCCTCTCGAATGCGAACGAGATTGTAGGCTCCTCGAAGGTCAAGCTTAGTAAATATTCGGGCAGTACGGAGTCTCTGGAAAAGTTCCGGAACTAGAGGAAGAGGGTAACGGTTTTTTATAGTGATTTTATTGAGCTCCCTGTAATCCACACATGGTCTTAGGGATTTGCCCTTTTTTCGACAAAAAAGATTCCGGCTCCAGCAGGAGAAGAGGAGGAACGGATGAAGCCTTTCTCCAGGTTTTCATCAATGTATTGTCGCAATGTTCCTAGTTCCACCTCCGAGAGGGGGAATATGCGACCGAATGGGATTTCGGCTCCTGGGAGTAATTCAATTGGACAATCGTATGACCGGTGTGGTGGCAGGACATCAGCCTTTTTCTTGTCAAAGACATCTGCAAACTCCTGGTAGGCCGGTGGAATACTCTGGTTGTTGACAGCTACAGGTTGAACTGACAGGCAACTGGCTACATTACTGGTTTCAGGGGCAAGACAGTGCTGTAGGCAATAAGGTGAAGTGAATGAAATTTCTTTCCTGATCCAGTTGATCTGGGAGTTGTGGGCTTGGAGCCATGGGGTACCCAAGATGACGGGGAACATAGGTGAGCTTAGAATGTCGAAACGTATGAATTCCTGATGACCATCAGGAGTAGTAACCAAAAGAGGAGTGGTCTCTTGTGTCACAGGACCGGAACTAGGCAGGGTGCCATCAGCCAGGAGAACTTCCAATCTATGGTTCTTGGGAAGTAGGGCCAGACCGAGCTTTAGTGCTAAGTCCAAGTCCAAGAAACAACTGAATGCCCCGGAGTCGACTATGGCCTGAAGCTGAACCCCCTTGTCGGCCAACTGTAGCGTGATGGAAAGGATAAGGTGAGAAGTGGAAGTTCCGGACATCTGGAAGTACACTGGAGAGTTCTTGGGTACCTTGCTGGGCCTTATGGGGCAGTTGCTCAGGAAATGTCCGTTTCGGCCACAATAGAGACAGAGATTGGCTTGACGTCGACGCTGCTTTTCCTCAGGAGTCAGTGCGGATCGCACCAAACCAACAGGCATAGCGCCGATCTCTGGTACCTGCACCTTGGGAGTCTGAGAACGTTCAGCCTGGCGCTCCCGAAGGCGTCTATCCAACTGGATGAATAGTTGAATGAGCCCCTCGAGGGTAGCAGGGATGCCGACCCTGGCCAACTCGTCCTTAAGGGATTCAGAAAGCCCCAGGCGAAACTGGTATTTCAACGCAGCCTCATTCCAGTCTGTATCGGCAGACCACCGGCGGAAGTCCACAGCATAGTCTTCCACCGGGCGCCGTTTCTGTTGAAGAGAATGCAGAGCGGCCTCAGCGGTGGCTGTACGCTGGGGGTCATCATACAATTGCGACAGGGCCGTAAAGAACGTTTCCACTGAACTAGTAGCTGGGTCCTTCTGTTCCCATAACCTGTGGGCCCATGCCTGGGGATCATTGGTCAGCAGGGAGATAAGAAAGCCAACTTTGACAGTCTCAGTGGAAAAGGTACGGGGTTGCAGAGCCAGATATAACAGGCAGGCATTCTTGAAGGATCTGAATTTCTGCCGGTCTCCAGAGAAACGTTCAGGGGTAGGTACCCGCGGTTCTGGGGGCAAAGTCAGTACCGAAGAGGCCGTAGCAGGGAGATTGGTGGAGGAGGAACCAGGATCCAAAAAGGCAGATGGTAGCATAAAATGTTGGAGTTTTCCTTCTAATTGAAGGTATCTTTCCTGAAGAACTTGGACCACTCGTGTAAGGGTAGCGGCCTGTTGGCATAAAGTCTCTATTGGGGACGCACCTCTGCCGGCCTCAGTCATGGCTGGATTATACTGTCAGAGTCCTGGATGTGAGGCCGAATTGCAGAGGGGGCGCCCCTTGCGGCTAAGTGCAGCGTAACCCTGGGAGTGAGACAGGGAGTACGGTGCCCAAAGGTGCACGGGTTGCCAGATCGCTGTTGCTGAGTAGCAGATAGCAGGGAGCTGCTGGGTTGCGCTGGTAAGGTTGAAGGGCAACCGTGCAAGGAGGGATTCCAGGTATGGAGCCGTGGAGCAACCAGGAGCGGAGTCAGAGCCAGGCCAATGGTCATTCAGCACAGGAATCAGTCCAAGGTGAGGTACAGCAGGATAATCAGGAACAGAGAAGGTAGCCGAGCCGGGGGTCAAACACAGGAGGACGATCAAGGTACAAATGCGGAGCCGAAGAATAGTCAGGTACAAGCCGGGGTCAATGCAGGCGGAATACTGGAGCAGTCAGGCAAGCCGAGTAGTAACAGGAAGCAGATATCACAACAGGAACAAGGAACACAGGAACAAGGAAAACAGGAAGCTGATGATAATCCAGCAACCAGCATGAACCAGCAGCAGGCTTAAATAGGCAGAAGGGCGCCACCATGAGGAATACTGGCAGAATTACCCGTCCTACGGTTATCACCCTGACAGCATCGCTAAGGTAGGCAATCCTAGGGCTTACTGCTGCAGATGGAACTCTGGGTGGTTCAGGACAGCAGGTCCACTGGAGCACCAACAAGAGCATAAGATTCCCCAGAGCCAGAGTCTAAGAGCCAGCAGGTGTTCACCAGAGCTTCTAGTGGTGAGGATGGACTGCGCTGCAACTGGTTCCAGGTCGTGGCCCCCAGGGTCTACCAGCTTACGCTAGGCTACTGGAGGATAGAGAGGAAGCAGCAATCCGGGACAACAAGGGATAGTCCGGAGATAAGCCAAAGGTTTGGGCAACTAGCAGACAAGGATTAGACAAAGAACACACCATAGGTCAGGGTAATAAGAAGGCAGTGATAGTCAAAGAACAATCCAAGATCGGTGAACAGAAACAGATGTAGAGCACATGGCAAGAAACAAACAGGAAGCCAAACACACAATATTGATCAGCAAGCCTTAGCTTGCAGTGCACAGGTTAATATTGTGTTCTTAGTTAGAGGCTGGGGTGGAGCCATGCTTGAGGGAAGACTGGCCTCTAAGCTGAACACAACAGAAAGGTGGGCAAACAGACATGAACACTACTCTCCCTCTTACAAGGTCTCCCCCTCCCCTGCTTGGGCCCAGGCTTGGAGGGAAACATCAGATGAAACCTCCTCAAAAAACGAGGCGCAAAAACATCAGCTCCTCAGGACCAAACCCTTTCCAATGCACGAGGTACTGAAGAATGCCTTTCAGAGCCGGGTATACAGAATTTGACTAACCGCGTACTCCTGATTATCCTCAGAAACCGGGGCTGTGGTAGGGAAAGGACGAGAGAACTTATTGAGGACTAAAGGCTTTAGAAGGGAATCATGGAAGGAATTAGAGATTTTGAGGCTTTTAGGAATCTGAAGTTTGAAACAAACTGGATTCAGTCTAGAAGTTATAATGTACAGGTCAATGAATCTTGGGACAAACTTCAGAGAAGAAACCCGGAGCTTGATATTTCTGGTGGAAAGCCAGGTTTTGTCCCCTGGCTGTAGAGAAGGCGGTTTACACCTGTGATGGTCGGCAAAAGCTTTGAATTTGCTAGCGGCTGCCTGGAGGAAATCATGAACATCACCCCAAATAGAATTGAAATATTCCTGAGCCGTAGCCAAAGAGCTGGAATGTCTGGAGAACAGGTCATAGGAAGAGGGAGCTGAGGGTGTCTTCCATAAACTGTGAAAAAGCCATAGGTCAGGGTAACAAGCAGGCACTGATAGTCACATAACAAGCCAAGATCGGAGAACAGAAACAAAGGTAGCTTGGCTTACAGTGCACAGGTAAATATAGTGTTCCTAGTTAGAGGCTGGGGTGGAGCCATGCTTGAGGGAAGATTACTTAAGCATACAGGTGAACAGCGACTGGACTCTAAGCTGAACACAACAGAGAGGTGAGCAAACAGACATGAACACTACTGCAGAGTCATGACAGTGTGGTTCTGGGAGAACGTCCATGGGTGCCCTCCCAGAACTGGAGAGCCAAACTGGAGCTATAGCACAGGCAGGAAGAGGTTAAAGGGGTTGCATTAAGGTAAAAAATCTTTAGGTAAAAGTATCGCCCCCTCATAGTGGGCTGTAAAGCATGCCCACTGCCAGAAAGGGAAGGAAACATGCCCTGCCTCTCAAAAGTGTGGCAAAACCACAGCTTGGCTTGAGGATACAGAACCTGTTTGCCTTCTACTAGCTGCATGTAAAGAACCTTTGCCTCTTTCTTTAGGCCTCCTAGTGGATTAATGTTTGTGAAGATACTAAAGCGCTGACGTGGATAAAATTATGTAAAAAATGTGATAAATAAGAGATGTCCAAATAATATAGCTGCAATTAATTTTAAGTGACAAGTGGTTAATTGAGTGTATGTGAATAATTGCGCTGATATTAACCTCTTATTATTGCACCTTGGTGTTTAACTCAATAAGTGATAAGACATAAATAAATATACTAATTGTGAATAAAACAATCCTCCTAATAATTCACCCTTATAAAACACCTATGAATAAGGTACCACAATAATCCTTAGTTAAAGTTGCCAGAAAAAATAAATATATAAATTAATAAATTACTTAAGTGTGCAAACAATAAATACTAAAAAGTTCAACTGATGAAATAGATCAAAATAAATAAGGTTCAGTGCCGAGTCTACTGTGAAATAAATAGTAGCAGATTTACTGTTGCTCTCACCACTCCATCACTGGTGGCGTTTACTAAGATTTTCCCGATTGTCAGCTCATTTCCATGACATGAAAAATAAAGAAAACAAATCCATTGCGCAGAGATCACAGCAGAATGGTACTAAATGCTAGGATTCTAGTCTCACTTACATATCCCCATTCGCAAGATCGCATAAAGATTACAATGATCAGCTGCATACAGCTCTGCGCTTGAGGCTCCTCATCCACCGCCAGTGCTCACACACAGCCACTGCTGGAAACGTTACAGGCTCCTCCTGACGACGCGTTACGTCACAGACACGTGACTTTTTCAAGGGTGCCCATGTCATTAGCCTGCGAGATACTTATAGTGTGTGTGCTGGTGGCTATGGTAACCCTGGGAGTCAATGCATCATCATTTCATTAGAGCGATCTCCTTTACATTCAAATGCCCATTAAAACCTGCGTATTGCAGCATGATACTTAATTCCCTAGTACATTAACAACATTTATTACAACATTATTTAAAAAATATATAAAATCATATGTTTAAAATTAAAACAGTGTTCGCTGCCTACACACTATGTTAAATACGATTAGGAAGCTCCCTCTCAAGGATATCATTGGAATTACACGTCCATGGGTGCCCTCCCAGAACTGGAGAGCCAAACTGGAGCTATAGCACAGGCAGGAAGAGGTTAAAGGGGTTGCATTAAGGTAAAAAATCTTTAGGTAAAAGTATCGCCCCCTCATAGTGGGCTGTAAAGCATGCCCACTGCCAGAAAGGGAAGGAAACATGCCCTGCCTCTCAAAAGTGTGGCAAAACCACAGCTTGGCTTGAGGATACAGAACCTGTTTGCCTTCTACTAGCTGCATGTAAAGAACCTTTGCCTCTTTCTTTAGGCCTCCTAGTGGATTAATGTTTGTGAAGATACTAAAGCGCTGACGTGGATAAAATTATGTAAAAAATGTGATAAATAAGAGATGTCCAAATAATATAGCTGCAATTAATTTTAAGTGACAAGTGGTTAATTGAGTGTATGTGAATAATTGCGCTGATATTAACCTCTTATTATTGCACCTTGGTGTTTAACTCAATAAGTGATAAGACATAAATAAATATACTAATTGTGAATAAAACAATCCTCCTAATAATTCACCCTTATAAAACACCTATGAATAAGGTACCACAATAATCCTTAGTTAAAGTTGCCAGAAAAAATAAATATATAAATTAATAAATTACTTAAGTGTGCAAACAATAAATACTAAAAAGTTCAACTGATGAAATAGATCAAAATAAATAAGGTTCAGTGCCGAGTCTACTGTGAAATAAATAGTAGCAGATTTACTGTTGCTCTCACCACTCCATCACTGGTGGCGTTTACTAAGATTTTCCCGATTGTCAGCTCATTTCCATGACATGAAAAATAAAGAAAACAAATCCATTGCGCAGAGATCACAGCAGAATGGTACTAAATGCTAGGATTCTAGTCTCACTTACATATCCCCATTCGCAAGATCGCATAAAGATTACAATGATCAGCTGCATACAGCTCTGCGCTTGAGGCTCCTCATCCACCGCCAGTGCTCACACACAGCCACTGCTGGAAACGTTACAGGCTCCTCCTGACGACGCGTTACATCACAGACACGTGACTTTTTCAAGGGTGCCCATGTCATTAACCTGCGAGATACTTATAGTGTGTGTGCTGGTGGCTATGGTAACCCTGGGAGTCAATGCATCATCATTTCATTAGAGCGATCTCCTTTACATTCAAATGCCCATTAAAACCTGCGTATTGCAGCATGATACTTAATTCCCTAGTACATTAACAACATTTATTACAACATTATTTAAAAAATATATAAAATCATATGTTTAAAATTAAAACAGTGTTCGCTGCCTACACACTATGTTAAATACGATTAGGAAGCTCCCTCTCAAGGATATCATTGGAATTACACCTTCCCCAATCTTAAATCTAAAACCATTACATAAAATTTAAAATTCCACTGTCATTAAATACAAATTTCTTTCTAAAATACATATGTTAAGACCTAAATTGGTAATATGAATATTATAACATACATATGATATTTATGATATTTAAAACAGAAGTAGGAAAAAATTAGGAAAAAATCAAGGACATGTTAACACTATAATAAGATCATATATCATTAATTAAATGTCGTATATAAAACAATTCAAGTCAAAATCTATGTTTAAGCCTGATGGCGTGAGAGTACGCATATTATATATCCATTTGGATTCCTGCTTACTTAATTCCCTCACTTTATTGCTACCCCGCCAATGGGGTCTATATCTTTCAATTGCCCAAAATTTCAAAAGTGCTGGATTTTTATTATGGTGTGAGGAGAAATGGCGTGAAACACTATGTTTGGGGAATCCTTTTACTATGTTTTGTATGTACTCTCTGATGCGTTTCCACATCGGTCTTTTCGTTCTGCCTATATACTGTAACGAGCATGGACATTGTAATACATACACGACCCCTTCACTTTTACATGTCATAAAATACTTAATCTCATATTGTGTGTTATTGCTCGTAGCTTTAACCACTAGGCATCCGTGCTATAGCCGAAAGACGGCTACAGCGTGGACTCCAATTGCCGGGAGGGCGTCCCTGGACGTCCTCCTGTTCACTTCCACGGGCGCGCATTGGGGAAGTTTTGTGCTGGCCGTGTCCCTCGGACACAGCCAGTCACAGATCGCCATAAACGGCCAATGACAGCGGCCGTTTACAGTGCGATCGCTCTGCCAATGAGAGAGGATCTCATATGTAAACATATGAGATCCTCTCTCATCGCCGGCTCTCCCTCCTCACACAGAGACAGTGTGTGAGGAGGGAGAGCGAACCGCTGCGGCGGTAAGTAAACAGAGAAAAAAAAACGAAAAAAAGTGTCAGCACTGTTATCTGTCCTGCCATCTGCCCCTGCCATCTGTCCTGCCATCTGCCCCTGCCATCTGTCCTGCCATCTGTCCTGCCATCAGTCCCTGCTGTCATGTCCCTGCCATCTGTCCCCAGTGCCATCTGTCTCCACTGCCATCTGTCCCCAGTGCCACGTATAAGTGCCATCTGTCATCAGTGCCACATAGTGCCATCTGTCATCAGTGTCACATGTCATCAGTGCCACGTATCAGTGCCATCTGTCATCAGTGTCATCAGTGCCACGTATCAGTGCCATCTGTCATCAGTGTCATCAGTGCCACGTATCAGTGCCATCTGTCATCAGTGTCATCAGTGCCACGTATTAGTGCCATCTGTCATCAGTGCCATGTATTAGTGCCATCTGTCATCAGTGCCACGTATTAGTGCCATCTTTCATCAGTGCCACGTGTCATCAGTGCCACATATTAGTGCCATCTGTCATCAGTGCCATTTGTCATCAGCGCCACGTGTCATCAGTGCCACATATTAGTGCCATCTGTCATCAGTGTCACATGTCATCAGTGCCACGTATTAGTGCCATCTGTCAGTGCCATGTATTAGTGCCATCTGTCATCAGTGCCACGTATTAGTGCCATCTGTCATCAGTGCCATGTATTAGTGCCATCTGTCATCAGTGCCACATCAGTGTCAGTGCCACGTATCAGTGCCACGTATCAGTGCCATTTGTCATCAGTGTCACGTGTCATTGTCCTGGTTCTCCAGGGCCTTCAAAAGTGTAATAGGTAGTCAACAAATTAGATGTGTAATTTATGCTCCTAGAACACGTGATGGTGCTCCCTGCATGTTGGGACTTTGTATGTAGCCAGGCTGTGAAAAAGTCCCACACATGTGGTATCGTAATACTCAGGAGGAGTAGCAGAATGTATTTTGGGGTGTCATTTGTGGTATACACATGCCATGTGAGAGAAATAACCTATTACAATGACAATTTTGTGGGGGGAAAAAAAAATCTTCATTTTGCAAAGAATTGTGGGGAAAAATGACAACATCAAAAACCTCCCCATGCATCTAACTAAATACCTTGGAATGTCTACTTTCAAAAAAGGGGTCATTTGGGGGGTATTTGTACTTTCCTGACATGTTAGGGTCGCAAGAAATGAGATAGGCCACCAGTACGTCAGGTGTGATCAATTTTTTATGATTTGCACCACAGCTTGTAGACTCTATAACTTTCACAAAGACCAAATAATATCCACTAATTTGGGTTATTTTTACCAAAGATATGTAGCAGTATAAATTGTGGCCAAAATTTATGAAGAAAAATTACTAATTTGCAAAATTTTATCACAGAAACAAAGAAAAATGCGTTTTTTTTTTTCAAAATTTTCAGTCTTTTTTCATTTATAGCGCAAAAAATAAAAAACCCAGAGGTGATCAAATACCACCAAAATAAAGCTCTATTTGTATGAAAAAAAGGACGAAAAATTCATTTGGGTACAGTATTGTATGACTGAGTAATTG
Source organism: Aquarana catesbeiana (assembly GCF_042186555.1). Classification (NCBI taxonomy): domain Eukaryota; kingdom Metazoa; phylum Chordata; class Amphibia; order Anura; family Ranidae; genus Aquarana; species Aquarana catesbeiana. The sequence goes on along the minus strand of NC_133325.1, from coordinate 109,753,719 downwards.
TCATTCAAAGTGTGAGAGCGCTGAAAGCTGAAAATTGGTCTGGTCACGAGGGGGGTTTAAGTGCCCAGTTGTCAAGTGCTTAAAATTGGTGCATTTATGTCCATTTTGTTTGGTGTTCTTACATGCGTAGCACCGCTTGCAGGGATAAAATCCTTTCCTCTGGAAAAAAGATAATTCTTGTGATTTTTTTGGGCGGGTCTAAAACATTTTTTGTGATTAAATCTCTCAGCGTGGGTGCCCTTCTGTAAACAAATCGTGGTTTATCTGGTAATATGTTCCTCAATTGTTGGTCAGCTAGAAGAAGTGGCCAGTGCTTTTTAAAAATTCGTTCAATCTGTCGATGCTGAATATTGAACGTCTTGCCACTGTATGGGCTCTTTTCCTTTGTCTTAAACTAATTCATCCCTAGTGATCTCCGAGACCTCCTTTTTTTTCTTCTATAAAGTGCTTGTTATAGCCTTTTTGGATAAACTTTTCCCCGACAGTCCCAGCCTGCTCCAAAAAAGTGCTTTTTTCAGTGCAATTCCTTCTCAGTCGTATGAATTGTCCCTTTGGAATATTAATGAGCCAAGGATCAAAATGACAACTGTCCACAGGGATAAAACTGTTCCTTTCAACTGGTTTAAAAAAGGTTTTTGTTAAAATACCATTATTTGTTAATTCTAAATCTAGGTCCAAGAAATGCACAGATTTGGTACTCAATTCATAGGTCAGTTTTATGTTTTTTTTAGTTTCTATTTAATTTCTCCAAAAATTCACGAAGAGGTTCCTCATCTCCCATCCACAGCATTATGCAATCGTCTATGAATCATCTGTACATTATAAGTTGTGGGGGGGGTATTAGCATATATGGCTTCCTCCTCCCATTCGGCCATGAATATGTTCGCGACACTAGGAGCATACTTGGCCCCCATGCCTATTCCATTTAACTGTCTGAAGAAATCTGAATTGAACCAAAAATAGTTGTGCTCTAAACCAAATGCCAAACATCTTAAAATAAATCTCTTTTGTTTTTCGAAATTAAATTACTAAATTTATTCATGGCCCATTTGGATGCTGCAATAGCATTTTCATGACCTATATTTGTATAGAGTGATGATACATCTGCTGTAACAAGTATATATTTCTGATCTGGTTGGATTGCAATTTTGTTTAATTCCTGTATTAAGTGTTTGGTGTCCCTTAGGTAGGCTGGTGTTTTTGATACTAATGGTTGTAAGAAATTATCCACATATTCTCCTAGTCTGGAATTGATAGACTGAATACCATTAATGATAGGACGTCCAGGGGGGTTTTCTTGATCTTTATGAAGTTTGGGCACTGTATATATCACAGGTACCCTGCATGTGTCTGGTACAAGATATTTCTGTTTTTCATACTTCCTTTTTTAATTAGCTCCTGTAATTCCATTTTGTACTCCCTAGTGGGATTCCCTCTCAATTTTATATATGTATTGGTATCATTTAATTGCTCTTGAAGTTCATTAATGTAATATTCTTTAGATAAAACCACAATTGCTCCTCCCTTATCAGCCGGTGTGACCACTACTTTTTTATTTTTCTCCAGTTCTTTTATTCCATTTCTAATAACCTGCGGATCCTTAATTCTTCTTATTGATAACTTCTTGTGTGACCATTTTATTAAAAACTTCAATATGTTGATTGTTGTGAACTGGGGGGTTAAAAAGGGACTTATTCCTTAATTGACTGTGTGTGACTCTCTCAGGTGTGTCAATCAGTTCCCTATTGTTCACATTGGGAGCCACTGTTTTATTCAACATATACTTTTTAATATTTAGCTTCCTTGTGTATTTTTGTATATCCACATACAGGTTAAATTTATTAAGATTCCGTTTCGGTGCATATTTCAAGCCTTTGTCTAGTAACATTATTTCATTTTGTGATAACTCAACTCCACTGATATTATAGATTCCTTCACCCACTACTCCCTTTTCCTTTTTGGTCTTGTGTCCTCCTCTACATCCCCTCTTTCATTTGGACTTCTTAGATTTACTGGTCTTTCTTGTCGTGGGGGGGGGTTACGTTCCTGCACTGGTCTAAAAAGGGGTAGGTGGGTTAGAATCTCTGTGGTCCCTCAGTGCTTCATAGCGAATTTGCGTTTGTATGGGACTATATCTGGGTCCATATTGATATTGCTCATGATGTGCTTGGTTCCCTTCACGCTGTTGTTGATATTGTGGGTATTGTCTTACCTCTTGTCCGCCATAATAGTGATGGTAGGAGGTATCTGGGTTAGAATATTCAGATCTTCCTTGATTATCCTGCGACTGATATCTGTAATTGGATTGATTTGAATATTCAGTAAAATATTGGCCATTGTGTGGATCATATCCCCTGGTGTCGGGATGATCATAGTGACCATTATTCTGGTTTCGTGTTTTTTTTCTACCATTATTCTTCCAAAACGTTTTTTTGGGGGATTTGCTCCATGGTTTAGATTGGTATTCCTATTCTGCCACCACGGTCTTGGTGTTCTCGGTCCATTATGCTCATATTGTCTAGGTGGTCCATCCGTAGTGGTTCTAGGTTGTCTTTCTTGATCACTTTCATATTGTCTGATCGGAGATCTATACCTTTGATCCCTATTAGGGGTTACCAGCCGTTTCAGGAGAGGAAGTTGTAGAACCAGTTGTTCCTTCTTTCAGGTTTAATTGCCACTTGTAACTTTGTTCTAATTTATAATCATTAGTATCTCTTAAATACTTCCTTCTTTTTCTTTGTTTGATTTCTGTATCTTTCCTTTCCAATACTTTATTTAATTGATTGGTGAGTGTGACAAAGGATGGTGTATCTTTATGAACCTCCAATGCAATTTTGAAATCTGCGATTTGTTGGTTGATCAATGCGACTTTTCTTTGTTTCCTTTTTAACAGAAACCGCAATAATTCCATGCCTTTATCATTTAAGAATTTGTACCATTCACTGACCCCATCCTCATCAATGAGCCCATCACTGATGGGAATATCCCATCTGAGTCTTCTTGGTTCAATGTTTTCCTTAATGTACTGTTCATGGGTTATAATGTCCCACCACAGGCTTACTTTCTTCTCCATTAAATGTCCAAACTTTCTAAAGTTGGTATCTAGATCACCTGTGTCATTACTAGGATTAGTGGTAAAAACTTCTTCCAAAACTACTGTGCGATTTTCCATAAAATTAAAAATCTCCATATCTGCTGCTCAAGTTATATATTGTAAATATAGAAAAATGTTTGTAAAGATACCCCTTTTTTAGACCAGCGCAGGAACGTAACCCCCCGCGACAAGAAAGACCAGTAAATCTAAGAAGTCCAAACGAAAGAGGGGATGTAGAGGAGGACACAAGACCAAAAAGGAAAAGGGAGTAGTGGGTGAAGGAATCTATAATATCAGTGGAGTTGAGTTATCACAAAATGAAATAATGTTACTAGACAAAGGCTTGAAATATGCACCCAAAACGGAATCTTAATAAATTTAACCTGTATGTGGATATACAAAAATACACAAGGAAGCTAAAAATTAAAAAGTATATTTTGAATAAAACAGTGGCTCCCAATGTGGACAATAGGGAACTGATTGACACACCTGGGAGAGTCACACACAGTCAATTAAGGAATAAGTCCCTTTTTAACCCCCCAGTTCACAACAATCAACATATTGAAGTTTTTAATAAAATGGTCACACAAGAAGTGGATTAGTTATCAATAAGAACAATTAAGGATCCGCAGGTTATTAGAAATGGAATAAAAGAACTGGAGAAAAATAAAAAAGTAGTGGTCAGACCGGCTGATAAGGGAGGAGCAATTGTGGTTTTATCTAAAGAATATTACAATAATGAACTTCAGGAGCAATTAAATGATACCAATACATATATAAAATTGAGAGGGGATCGGGCTTAAACATACATATTTTAGAAAGATCAGGCTTAAACATACGTATTTTAGAAAGAAATTTGTATTTAATGACAGTGGAATTTTAAATTTTATGTAATGGTTTTAGATTTAAGATTGGGGAAGGTGTAATTCCAATGATATCCTTGAGAGGGAGCTTCCCAATCGTATTTAACATAGTGTATATGCAGCGAACACTGTTTTAATTTTAAACATATGATTTTATATATTTTTTAAATAATGTTGTAATAAATGTTGTTAATGTACTAGGGAATTAAGTATCATGCTGCAATACGCAGGTTTTAATGGGCATTTGAATGTAAAGGAGATCGCTCTAATGAAATGATGATGCATTGACTCCCAGGGTTACCATGGCCACCAGCACACACACTATAAGCATCTCGCAGGCTAATGACATGGGCACCCCTAAAAAAGTCACGTGTCTGTGACGCAACGCGTCGGTAGGAGACGTTTCCAGCAGTGGCTGTGTGTGAGCACTGGTGGTGGATGAGGAGCCTCCAGCGCAGAGCTGTATGCAACTGATCATTGTAATTTTTATGCGATCTTGCGAATGGGGATATGTAAGTGAGACTAGTATCCAAGCATTTAGTACCATTCTGCTGTGATCTCTGCGCAATGGATTTGTTTTCTTTATTTTTCATGTCATGGAAATGAGCTGACAATCGGGAAAATCTTAGTAAACGCCACCGGTGACGGAGTGGTGAGAGCGACAGTAAATCTGCTACTATTTATTTCACAGTAGACTCGGCACTGAACCTTATTTATTTTGATCTATTTCATCAGTTGAACTTTTTAGTATTTATTGATGGCGCACTTAAGTAATTTATTAATTTATATATTCATTTTTTCTGGCAACTTTAAGTAAGGATTATTGTGGTATCTTATTCATAGGTGTTTTATAAGGGTGAATTATTAGGAGGATTGTTTTATTTACAATTAGTATATTTATTTATGTCTTATCACTTATTGAGTTAAACACCAAGGTGCAATAATAAGAGGTTAATATCAGCGCAATTATTCACATACACTCAATTAACCTCCTAGTGGATTGCCTAATTTTATTAGCAGCTACAGCAATAAAGCGATTGAGGATGTAGTGCTTTGGTGTGTTTGCCACACCAATTTTGTGCAGTAAACTGGACCGCAATAGTGTGCAGTACAGAGTGAAAAGGGTTGGAATTTTTGACAATGTTTTTTTGCTATCTGTTCCTGCCTGTCTTGGTGATGCCTGCACTCTTCATACTCTTGTATAGTCATCAAGGAGACAAGAAGTGAGGGAAATTATCCTCATGAAATCACTGACAGGTAGACAGACAGAAATTTTAGGATTTCTATGCTCTTAAAGGAGTATTCCAGCCTGAGCTCGTTTGGATGGGCTTCTTCTTTGGGTCACAGGAGTGCAATTTGTTTTCAGCAGAGAACGGGCTGAAGTCCGCTCTCTGCTGATGTCACTGATAACAGTCCAGGCACCGCGTCACCACGACAATAAAGTCTGGATCCGCCAGCTGCCTGGACTGATGCTCGTCTCAGCTTCTCAGCGAGCCGCTGAGAGACTGAGATAGCCGTTGAGAGACTGAGATGGCCGCTCCCACCCCTCTACAGCTCAGCGATTTAGTGAGCGCGAGGGGGGCAGAGTGGAGAGCTGCTGACTGACAGCTGGCAGCTCTTTGCTCAGGGAGCTGTGAGAACTGAGCCATCTGCAGTGTTCGATCACTCCGTTCTCAGTGCAGAGGCTCCAGGGGACAGATGCAGCATCGGAGCCATGCTGCACCTAGGTAAGTATGATTCTGGGGGAAAAAAACATACTTCTCTTTTAACTAAATTAAGAATACATTTGAACTAAACTGTTTACCTATTTATCTATAAATGTTATTACAGGAATTATAGTTTAAGTGATGCCCATAATTATCTAAATTAAGCTTTTAAAGATGCAAGCTTTCAGGATAAAAAAAAAAAAAACTTTAAGAATTTAAAAATGAGCATCACTTGAGGTTAGGAGTGTGACAGACCTAGCCGGGAGAGAGACTTTTGGAGGGGACTGTATGCTAGCCTCTTGCCGATCGATCGTGGGCCCTGGCATTTGGGGGAACGGTGTTCTTTGTGAGCTGTATGCCTGGGGACCCTTGAGGTGGTATTACTGTGGATTCGGGTCCTGGTCCTCAAGTCAAAAAGAGGATATATGTATACAATGTTACAGTATGATTATGCGAATATGTAAACAGAAGTAGGGGACAGCAAAATACACACTATAAATATGGGGAAGGCATTTGGAATCTGACAATACTTACAAGATGACTATCTCTAGTGAATTGTGGTACACATCAGAATTCACTTTGGGCAGGGTTTGCATCTCCGTATTGTCCCATCGCACGTTGGAAAATTCTAGAGCAGGGGTCGGGAACCTATGGCTCGCGAACCAGATGTGATTTTGATGGCTGCATCTGGCTCGCAGACAAATCTTTAATAAAAAAATTATTAACGTTAAAAATATAAAACGTTCTCATGTATAGGGATGAACCGGGTCCTGCCCCAGGGGATATGTATCAATGCAAAAAGAAGTTTTTATCAATGAACTTTTATGTGTATTGCCGGACCGACAGTTCATTATAGCCGGCACTAGCGATAGTAGTTTTACATGACTTTTTTCCTTTAGAAATGTCATTTTGCTGTCAGACTGTTCTAAAAACAGGAAACATGCGCCTGTTTACAGGCATACTATAGACACCCCCCAGGTGCGAAATTTAAAGGAATATTGCACTTTTATTGTTTCACTTTAAGCATTATTAAAATCACTGCTCCCGAAAAAACAGCCGTTTTTAAAACTTTCTTTTGCATTGATACATGTCCCCTGGGGCAGGACCCAGGTCCCCAGACACTTTTTATGACAATACCATGCATATAAGCCTTTAAAATTATCACTTTGATTTCTCCCATAGACTTTTAAAGGGTGTTCCACAGCTTTCAAATTTGCCGCGAACACCCCAAATTGTTCGCTGTTCGGCCCATCCATACTCATGTATTTCAATCCATTCATTTCCTACTGCTCATGTTCATGGTTGCGGGGGGCTGGAGCCAATCACATCTGTCTTCTGGGACAACACCACATTTTCATTGGATAATGCGTAACGTACACGGGTCGTTGTGAGGTCAGGAAGTAAACTTCCCGCCTTTTAATCAACTAGTCAGCTAGCTCATTGCAGAAACCCTTTTATCAAAGAAGATGGCTAAAAGAAAAAAAGATGAGAAGTATCGTACTTTTCAGCAGGAATAAACAGAGGAATTTGCCTTTGTGGAGAGAGCAGGTTATGCAGTGTGTCTAATCTGCAATGATAAAATTGCATCGATGAAACGGTCAAATATAAAGCGGCACTTCGACACACTCCATACTACATTTGCATTGAAATATCCTGCTGGGGACAGCAGGAAGAAAGCATGTCAAGAACTACTGTGCAGAGTGCAAGCTAGTCAGCAGCAACTCCGTATTTGGACCCAACAAGGTGACTGGAATTCGGCTAGCTTTGCTGGTGCTTTAGCAATTGTGAGAAATGGAAAGCTATTCACAGATGGGGAGTATGCCAAAACATTCATGCTTGATGTTGCCAATTAATTTTTGGCGACTTTTCGGATAAAGACAAAATAAACAAACAAACAAAAGACATGCCTCTGTTGGCAAGAACTGTTCACGATCGTACCATCATGATGGAAAATCAAATTGAGGCAACACAAGTGAAGGACATAAATGCAGCACCATTCTTTTCTCTTGCTTTGGATGAGGCAACAGACATAAGCCATTTATTCCAGTTCAGCGTGATTGCAAGGTATGCCGTCGGTGACACACTACGTGAGGAAAGTCTTGCTGTTTTGCTTATGTAAGGGACAACAAGAGGGGAGGATTTATTCAAGTCTTTCACTGAGTTCGCTAAAGAACAAAATCTACCGATGGATAAACTTATTTCGGTGTGTACTGATGGTGCTCCGTGCATGGTGGGGAAAAACAGAGGATTCATAGCGCTTCTTCGTGAACAGAAAAGAGACCCATCCTAATTTTTGACTGCATCCTACATCAGGAGGCGCTTTGTGCTCAGATGTGTGGCGAGCAGCTTGGTGAGGTGATGTCGCTGGTCATTCGGGTGGTCAACTTTATTGTTTCCTGAGCTTTAACCACTTCCCGCCCGGCCTATAGCGGATTGACGTTCGGGAAGTGGTTCCATTATCCTGACTGGGCATCATATGACGTCCAGCAGGATAACATGCCGCCGCGCGCCCGCGGGGGCGTGCATCGCGGCGATCGGCAGAGCGGTGTGTCAGCCTGACACACCGCTCCACCGATCTTGGTAAAGAGCCTCCGCTGTATTTGTAAGTGACACTGAAAGTGTGCTGAGATAGGTAGGAGGAGAACCAGGATAGAGCACAATCACAGAGGCCAAGGGATTGTAGTTTGCCAAGGAGAAGTAGGCGGTCAACTGTGTCGAAGGCAGCAGAGCGGTCTAAGAGTATGAGTATGGAGTAATGGCCATTGGTTTTAGCAGTTAGTAGGTCATTGGTGAGTTTTAGTAGGGCAGTTTCAGTAGAATGTTGTGGACGGAAGCCGGACTGTAACCTCCGCAACATCTCCATAATTCGACCCTTCCTGACTAATGACACCACAAAGCAATTTATTCACTCCTTGATTATTTCCCGCCTTGACTACTGCAACTCTCTCCTTAATGGCCTACCCTTACGCAGGCTATCCCCCCTTCAGTCTATTATGAATGCTGCTGCTAGACTAATACACCTCACTAATCCATCTGTGACTGCTGCTCCTCTCTGCCAATCCCTTCACTGGCTTCCCCTACCCCACCGTAAAAAATTCAAAATGCTAACCACAACATACAAGGCCATCCACAACATCGCCCCCAGCTACATCACCAACTTCATCTGCAGATATTGCCCAAATCGTCCCCTCCGCTCCTCCCAGGACCTCCTGCTCTCTAGCTCCCTTGTTACCTCCTCTCATGCTCGCCTTCAGGACTTCAGGACAACTCCATCTCCTCTGCTCCTCTTCCACTCTCTGTTGGGGTACCCCAAGGCTCTGTCCTTGGGCCCCTCCTATTCTCTCTCTATACCTCTTCCCTGGGCCAGTTGATAACCTCCTATGGCTTCCAATACCACCTCTACGCCGATGACACCCAGAATTATCTCTCCACTCCTCAACTCACCCCCTTGATCTCCTCACGGATCTCAAACATATTGAATGACATATCGCTATGGATTTCACACTACTTTCTCAAACTCAATCTTTCTAAAACTGAGCTTGTAATATTTCCTCCTTCCCGGCCCCCCCCCCATGACTTTACTATTAATATCAACAGCACAACCATTGGTCCCTCCACACATGCCAAGGTGCTGGGTGTAATCCTTGACTCTGACCTCTCCTTCATCCCCCACATCCAATCACTGGCTAAATCCTGCCTCCTTAACCTCTGCAACATCTCCAGAATTCGACCCTTCCTGACTAATGACATCATAAAGCAATTTATTCACTCCTTGATTATTTCCCGCCTTGACTACTGCAACTCTCTCCTTAATGGCCTACCCTTACGCAGGCTATCCCCCCTTCAGTCTCTTATGAATGCTGCTGCTAGACTAATACACCTCACTAATCCATCTGTGACTGCTGCCCCTCTCTGCCAATCCCTTCATTGGCTTCCCCTACCCCACCGTATAAAATTCAAAATGCTAACCACAACATACAAAGCCATCCACAACATCGCCCCCAGCTACATCACCAACCTCATCTGCAGCTAACGCCCAAATCGTCCACTCCGCTCCTCCCAGGACCTCCTGCTCTCTAGCACCCTTGTTACCTCCTTCCATGCTCACCTTCAGGACTTCTCCAGAGCCTCTTCCATCCTCTGGAATTCCCTGCCTGTACAGTATATCCGATCAGCCTCTAACCTGTCCACCTTTAGGAGATCCCTGAAAACTCACTTATTCAGGGAAGCCTGTCCCACACCCACCTAAAAACTGTCCCTGAGCCACCCCCCATCAAATTATTCCCAGCATCTATTACCATTTGTACCACCTCCCCCTCCCTTTAGAATGTAAGCTCTATGAGTAGGGCCATCCTGTCCCTTCTGTATTGAACTGTACTGTAATTGTGCTGTCCCCCCTCTACATTGTAAAGCGCTGCGTAAACTGTTGGCGCTATATAAATTGTGAATAATAAAAATAATATTTATATTTCTTCGCTTCTCCTTGTAACTCTGTGTTTAAATATGTGAGTTTCAAAACCATTTTTATGTAAATAAACCAAGGAAGTTATCCCAAAAGCTTGCATATTTAACTACTTGCCAACTGCACTATAGCCGAATGACGGCTACAGCGCGGCCGGTTAGTTCTGGAAGCTGTTATAGGATGGTGCGGGTGGCATGCTCTGTGATTACAGTGTCTGGGGAACACTGCTGATCACAGACTGAGGTAAAGAGCCAATCAGCGGCTCTTTACCACATGATCAGCTGTGTCCAGTCCAGTACTGATCAGCACACCTTTCCTCATGCTGACAGCATGAGGAGAGGAGAAGAGAGATAATAACCAGCTTCTCTAAAAAGGGACATGTATACTGATAATCAGGGCACTGTTTATCAGTGTCCTGATTATCACTGCAGTCCCAACAGTACACACTAGTTGCCAGCTGCCAATCTGTGCCCACCAGTGCTGCCAATCAGTACCCAACAGTGCTGCCAATAAGGGTCCACCAGTGCTGCCAATCAGTGCCCATCAGTGCCTCCTCATCAGTGCCCACCAGTGCCACCTATTAGTGCCCATCAGTGCCACCTATCAGTGCAGCCTCATCAGTGCCCACCAGTGCCTCCTCATTAGTGCCCACCAGTGCAGCCTATTAATGCCCATCAATGCCCATCAGTGCAGCCTATCAGTCCCACCTCATCAGTATCCATCAGTGTAGCTTATCAGTCCCCATCAGTGCAGCCTCATCAGTGCACATCAGTGAAGGAGAAAAATTACCTGTTTGCAAAATTTTATAACAAACTATGAAAAAGGTTTTTCTTTTTCAGCATTTTCATTTTTATTTGTTTATTTAGCAAAAAATAAAATAAAAAGTGATGATTAAATACCACCACTAGAGAGCTCTATTTGTGTGGAAAAAAATGAAAAAAATGTTGTTTGGGTACAGTGTTGCATGACCGCGCAATTGTCATTCAAAGTGCAGCAGCACTGAAAGTTAAAAATTGGCCTGGGCAAGTAGGGGGTAAAAGTGCCCAAAAGGAAAGTGGTTATAGGATCACCTTTTGGAACATGTTGCATGTTCCACCCAGATTTAGGGTGGAACATGTAACATGGCCCAGCTCCTGCTGTTATTTCTGCCGATCTCCCCCACTGTATGACAGTAGGCAGGTGATCTTTTCCCTCCACCCGCTATCACATTTTTAAAGGAACACAGCTTTGCGGGGCTCTGCCCACCCGCTCACATCATTCAGTCACAGTTTCCTGTGAATGAATAAACTACAACTACCATCATCCATTACGGCTGATGGCTTGCAGTTCTCATTGAACTGCGAGGGCCCTGGTGAGCGCCTTTGTAGTTCAATGTTTCTTCCTGCTCTAAAGTAACCGCCATGCTCGTGCAAGGTATGAGCAGACAGCTATCTTGAGAGTCTGTGGGAGCCCTGTATTGCGCCCATGATCTGCTGATCGTGGATGCAATGCTCTGCAGGTTCCCTGGGAAAAAACAAAAAACATCTGCCACCAAATACACAAACCTCAGTGCAGACCTCCCAACCTTTTGAGATGCGAACGAGGGTCACCTATTAGCAAAAGTATGTAGGCATAGGACACGCTCCCTGCCATTCCTCCTTAAAGGAGAATTATAAAAAAAAAAATAGTTAAACTCACAAGTGCTGTTTTCTAACCACTACTACTCCTTTATACTGACTTTTGACATTGACAAATGAAGCAATTTTGAAATTGGATGAAAGGTTTAGCACTGGGAAACACTTTTTGAAAGATAAATTGTGCATTTTATATACAACTATATAGGTCAGACCAAAATTAAGGACAAATGAGGAAAGAGGGACGGAGGCACATTGTTCCAAATCAGGGACAGTCCTTTCGAAATCAAAGTTGGGAACACCCCCTGCCCGCCCCTTTAAGGGTGAAATATACAAAAAAGTTATTTGTTAAACCCATAAATGCTTTTTTCTAACCACTATTATTACTTTATACTGACTTTTGAAATTCACCAATGCAGAAATGTAGAAATTGGATCAAAGGTTTAGCACGGGAATACACTTTTTGAAAGCTAAATAGTGCATTATATATATAAAACTATATAGATCAGACCACAATAGGGGACCAATGAGGAGGAAAGAGAGACAATTTGAAATCAGGGATAGTCCCTCAAAATCAGGGACAGTTGGGAGCTATGCTCAGTGGTCCATAAAGCTCTGGCACATAGCTTTTGGATGGGATCGGGGATGAATCCGGGGGAAATGGGGAGGTGGGATGCACCTGTTTCTAACAGGTACATGAATCTGTCACCCGCAGTGATATATGTCATGTGGAGGCACATCGGAATGCTAAAGGGCTTGTTTACACTTGCCTAAATTTCTAACGCTCAACAAATGCTTCTATAGAGTTTGTATGGCATTAGTATGGGTGTCTGACAGGCGTCAATGAGCTTTAGCATGGGCACTAGACAGGCATTTTACAAGCATTAATGAGGAGTAAAAAATGCTCCCCAAACGCCCTATGGGCAGTTTTGAAGCATTTGAGTCTTAAAACTGCTCCACAAAAGTCTATTCCATTACAGTAAATACACAAATCTTAACGCCCCGCAACAGCTCCACAACTTCCTGCCAGAGCGTTATCATAGACTTGAATGGGAGGCGTTGAAAGGCTTCCAACGCCTCCTGACTCAACATGAGGATTCAATTTTGAAGCGATACAATGCTAACACTTAGTGTGAACAGCACTATGTGCTGTCTATCGTATTTTGTGCAGAGGTGTTTGAGGGGCCTTTTTACGGCCTCTCAAACGCCTCTCAAACACCTGCTCTTAATGCCAGTGTGAACTCAGCCAAAGAGTGTCTTTCTTAGACACTTTTTTATGAATTCTAGGGAGTACTGTATATTTTTCTAGAGTGCTTCAACTCTCTAACATGGGAGCTTGAGGATATAACTCAGTAGCGGTACCCCCGTAGGGGCTGCTGGGTGATGTGGCCCACCTGTCACCCAGCCCAGCCTGGCATTCACTTCCAGACACTCCAAGACAATGAATAATTCCATCAGCTTTGTTTTTTGTATTTTTATTGAGGGACTAGAACTTGGATGGGGTTAAGAAATTCATGGGATGCCCAGAAAATGATTCATGCATGGTTTGTGACAATTTAGATATTCTCCTCCTGCACAACACTTGCTGCAGACTATCTCTCCTTCTCCCTCCAGCACAATTCTTCAGGCACAGCTAGTGCATGGTTAGGCCTGATACTGGTTTCAGCCAGGCCTCAGCAAAAGTAACTTATTACAGACAGGGACCCTATGATGCAGCAAAGAAAGTTCTGGTACTAGCTGCCCTCTTTGGTGGACTACTGATCTCAGTCAGCCCTTTGCAGACCCTGACAACCCTAATGGATACAGCAACCCGACTTCACTGCCAGTAACATCACAAATTTACCTGCACTGACAAAATAAAAAACTCAACTCTAGCACACTACCCAGTAGAGGGTGCTACACTCACCCACCACCAGGAATCAGCTGGGCCCAGGAGCAAGGGCATCCCATAAGATAAATTTGAAAGAGAAAGGGAAATAACTTGGATGGGGGAAACACATACAAATAAATATCAGTAGAAAAATAAAAAGACATCTGGTTTTGTACAATATATACATTCCTGACTACAGGACCCTGTAGCTAACAAGATACCACACAAAATAAATTGGTGAGCCAGAGCTTCTCTCGCTGAGGAGGGATACTCTGCTTACAAAAAAACAATAAGGAAACTTGACTCCTGCCGGAGGGGATGGATAGTCGTCTCATCCCATAGGTTCCTGAAAGAAACAAAAACACAGAACACAGCATCCTACACTTTTCTAATTGTACACTGCACATATGTCTGTCAGAGGGTGGTTATAGCATTAAAAATAGGGAAGGAACACATACAGAAAAACATGAAGCTTTCCTCTTCTTCCGGATTTTCCTAATGGGTGGCCCTCCCCAAACAGACAGGTTCCAAAGAAACATTTTGAAGAAAAAGGGGGAAAATTTGGGACTTTGAGTGAGACGTAAGGGAAGGTTTACGCCTCAAACCCTGGGCTGTATGCAACATAAGAGGGGGGAGGTTTGAGACCTTGAATGAGATGTGTATGGTGAAACCAAACAAATCATGTAAGTAAAAACATCCATATGTTTATTACTAAACCATTAAACGGCATGACCTAATACAGCATAACATGCATAGTACAGTTGTCAAAATTACACTGGAAAAATTGTTAATGGCATGGCACATAACAGTAAAAGATATGCATACTAGATATTAGGCAGAATGTAGTCTGATAAAAACTTAAATTGGTAAAACCATTTAGAATATCGATGTACACTGGATGCATCAAGGTAGGCTTGACGCGTTTCGTGGGCTTCATCTACTCATCAGGAGCCATGCATCCATGTTCTAAAAAGGGAGGGGATAAATGACCATTATAGTCTAATGTATCAACCAACATAGGGAACTTAGAATCACTAGAAGATTGCTGGCCATACCTAAAATGACTCACGTATGAACTAAAACGTGCAATAGCGCGTGTTAGGGACTGGCTAAATATGTCTGGCCCGGGAGCTGAGGAAGGGATCCAATAGGAAAAACCGGGAGCGCAGCCGCAATCCCCCATGGAAAGTGGGTCTGTCATGTCATGGTTAATGGGAGTTCTGGAATATGTGAAATAGAGTAAAAAAAAAAAAAAAATATATATATATATATATATATATATATATATATATATATATACATACACAGTGGAGACGGAAAGTATTCAGACCCCCTTAAATTTTTCACTCTTTGTTATATTGCAGCCATTTGCTAAAATCATTTAAGTTCATTTTTTTCCTCATTAATGTACTGTACACATAGCACCCCATATTGACAGAAAAACACATAATTGTTGACATTTTTGCAGATTTATTAAAAAAGAAAAACTGAAATATCACATGGTCCTAAGTATTCAGACACTTTGCTGTGATACTCATATATTTAACTCAGGTGCTGTCCATTTCTTTTGATCATCCTTGGGATGGTTCTATACCTTCATTTGAGTCCAGCTGTGTTTGGTTATACTGATTGGACTTGATTAGGAAAGCCACACACCTGTCTATATAAGACCTTACAGCTCACAGTGCATGTCAGAGCAAATGAGAATCATGAGGTCAAAGGAACTGCCTAAAGAGCTCAGAGACAGAATTGTGGCAAGGCACAGATCTGGCCAAGGTTACAAAAAAATTCTGCTTCACTTAAGGTTCCTAAGAGCACAGTGGCCTCCATAATCCTTAAATGGAAGACGTTTGGGAAGACCAGAACCCTTCCTAGAGCTGGCCGTCCGGCCAAACTGAGCTATCGCGGGAGAAGAGCCTTGGTGAGAGAGGTAAAGAAGAACCGAAAGATCACTGTGGCTGAGCTCCAGAGATGCAGTCGGGAGATGGGAGAAAGTTGTAGAAAGTCAACCATCACTGCAGCCCTCCACCAGTCGGGGCTTTATGGCAGAGTGGCCAGACGGAAGCCTCTCCTCAGTGCAAGACACATGAAAGCCCACATGGAGTTTGCTAAAAAACACCTGAAGGACTCCAAGATGGTGAGAAATAAGATTCTCTGGTCTGATGAGACCAAAATAGAACTTTTTGGCCTTAATTCTAAGCGGTATGTGTGAAGAAAACCAGGGACTGCTTATCACCTGTCCAATACAGTCTCAACAGTGAAGCATGGTGGTGGCAGCATCATGCTGTGGGGGTGTTTTTCAGCTGCAGGGACAGGACGATTGGTTGCAATCGAGGGAAAGATGAATGCGGCCAAGTACAGGGATATCCTGGACGAAAACCATCTCCAGAGTGCTCAGGACCTCAGACTGGGCTGAAGATTTACCTTCCAACAAGACAATGACCTTAAGCACACAGCTAAAATAACAAAGGAGTGGCTTCACAACAACTCCGTGACTGTTCTTGAATGGCCCAGCCAGAACCCTGACTTAAACCCAAATGAGCATCTCTGGAGAGACCTAAAAATGGCTGTCCACCAACGTTTACCATCCAACCTGGCAGAACTGGAGGGATCTGCAAGGAGGAATGGCAGAGGATCCCCAAATAAAATAACTCAACACACAGCCATTAATGACTAAACCGCTGGCAACAAAAGTGAGTACACCCCTAAGTGAAAATGTCCAAATTGGGCCCAAAGTGTCAATATTTTGTGTGGCCACCATTATTTTCCATCACTGCCTTAACCCTCTTGGGCATGGAGTTCACCAGAGCTTCACAGGTTGCCACTGGAGTCCTCTTCCACTCCTCCATGACGACATCACGGAGCTGGTGGATGCTAGAGACCTTGCGCTCCTCCACCTTCCGTTTTGAGGATGCCCCACAGATGCTCAATAGGGTTTAGGTCTGGAGACATGCTTGGCCAGTCCATCACCTTTACCCTCAGCTTCTTCAGCAAGGCAGTGGTCATCTTGGAGGTGTGTTTGGGGTTGTTATCATGTTAGAATACTTTCCTGCGGCCCAGTCTCTGAAGGGAGAGGATCATGCTCTGCTTCAGTATGTCACAGTACATGTTGGCATTCATGGTTCCCTCAATGAACTGTAGCTCCCCAGTGCCGGCAGCACTCATGCAGCCCCAGACCATGACACTCCCACCACCATACTTGACTGTAAGCAAGACACACTTGTCTTTGTACTCCTCACCTGGTTGCTGCCAGACATGCTTGACATCGTCTGAACCAGATAACTTTATCTTGGTCTCATCAGACCACAGGACATGGTTCCACTCTGCTTGTCTTCTGCAAACTGTTTGTGGGATTTCTTGTGCACCATCTTTTGAAGAGGCTTCCTTCGGGGACAACAACCATGCAGACCAATTTGATTCAGTGTGAGGCGTATGGTCTGAGCACTGACAGGCTGACCCCCCACCCCTTCAATGCTGGCAGCACTCATATGTCTATTTCCCAAAGACAACCTCTGGATATGATGCTGAGCACGTGCACTCAACTTCTTTGGTAGACCATGGCGAGGCCTGTTCTGAGTGGAACCTGTCCTGTTAAACCGCTGTATGGTCCTGGTCGCTGTGCTGCAGCTCAGTTTCAGGGTCTTGGCAATCTTCTTATAGCCTGGACCCTCTTTATGTAGAGCAACAATTCTTTTTTTCAGATGCTCAGAGAGTTCTTTGCCATGAGGTGCCATGTTGAACTTCCAGTGACCAGTATGAGATAGTGAGAGCGATAACACCCAAATTTAACACACCTGCTCCCCGTTGACACCTGAGACCTTGTAAGACTAAGGAGTCACATGACACCGGGCAGGGAAAATGGCTAATTGGGTCCAATTTGGACATTTTCACTTAGGGGCGTACTCACTTTTGTTGCCACCGGTTTAGACATTAATGGTGTGTTGAGTTATTTTGAGGGGACAGCACATTTTCACTGTTATTCAAGCCCTACACTCTACACTACTTTACATTGTAGCAAAGTGTCATTTCTTCAGTGTTGTCACATGAAAAGATTTAATAAAATATTTAAATATTTATAAAAATGTGAGGGGTGTACTCACTTTAGTGAAATACTGTGTGTATATATATATATATATATATATATATGTATATATATATATATATATATATATATATATATATGTATATGTATATATATATATATATATATATATATATATATATATATGTATATATATATATATGTATATATATAAAAAACACATGGAACGATGCTTGATGCCAAAAAGTGTCCTTTTACTGAAAAATTAATCCATTAATTGTTTCAAAATACAAGCAAGCCACTGTACAGTTCCGAGCACAACTCGCTCTTCGTCAGGCTTTTCAGGCTGTGTGTGAAAGGCTAAACCACACTGTGTTCCTTTATCCACACCCAGTCTGATACACACCTGTGTCACATAATTAATTATCCTATACAAAACACCTAAAACCTTTCCAAATTTAACCCTATTGAATAAACCTACTACCCTAAAACCATCCTAAATTCCCCAATAGGGGATAATCTACAAAATAGGTTCATCATATTACATCTCAAATATCCTCATCATATCACTTATGAACCAATAATATTATCTCATTTAATTAACTCGGTGTTTTGTAAATATTTCTCATGAATATACATATGTTGCTATTTCTATACATGTCTCAAGTTTCTTCATGGATTCCAGTTGATATTCTGCTATCTAGTATTTCCAACGGGAGCCTTTTGTGATCAGTCTAGAGAAAATATAACATATTCAAAAATAGTCATACCTCTAATCAATCTTGTACTATAAATTTTTAAACAAACAGAAACAAATCATAGTCCCTGTTCATACCATCAGGGTACAGGGACTGTAATTTGTTGATCCACCAAACTTCACGTCTTTTTAATTTCAAAATCCTATCACCCCCTCTTTTGTCATGGGGAATCTCTTCTAAAACCATAAAGCGTAGATCTGTGTCTTTGTGGCCCATTTCTGAGAAGTGACGCGATACAGGTAAACTTGATTGAGGATGTCTAATTGTACTACGGTGTTGTGCGATACGGTCTTTAATTTTTTGGGTGGTTTCCCCCACGTAAAGGAGATTACAGGGGCATGTGAGAATGTAAATTACATATGATGACTGACAGGTGTAAAAACCGTTAATGATTATTTTCTTATTAGTCCTAGGATGAGAAAAATTATTCCCTTTGATAACTAAATTGCATTGAATGCAATTGAGACAGGGGTAACAACCTTTTCTTTTACTGCCAAGAAAGGTCATCTTTTTCTCATCCTGCCTCTCTGGTTTAAATTCGGATCGCACTAAGAGGTCGCGCAAGGTTTTATTGCGCCGGTATGCCTTCATCGGAGTTAACTGAAATTCCTCTATATGAGGATAGGATCGTTTCAATATCGTCCAATGTTTTCTTAATACATTAAAGATCCTCTCGCTATAACTGTTAAACTGGAAGACAAATGGAATTCGAGGTTTGTCAACTGAGTATCTTTTCCTATTGGGAATCTCAATAGGATTCAAAATCTTATTTAATTCGTGTCGGATTATGTTTTCTGGGTAGCCCCGCTCCTTAAATTTGCAGCACATTTCATCTAATCTTTCATTTTTAACTGTAGTATCACTCACTATTCGCGTCACTCTGAGAAGCTGGCTTCTGATAATAGAACTAAAGACATGAGGGGGATGATAGCTGTCATATCTCAATAGTTGATTCCTATCTGTAGGTTTCGTGTATATGTCAGTTTCAATCCGTCCCTGTTTTATATATGCCCGTATATCCAAAAAGGGGACCGAGTCTCCACCAATATGAATCTTGAACTGGATCTCTGGTGAAATACTATTGATCATCTCATCAAACATTTTGAGTGATTCAATGTTGCCCCGCCATATGACAAAAATGTCATCTATATAACGCCACCAGGTGGCGCAATGTTCCCGAAACAGATCATTCACAAAAATATATTTTTGCTCAAAATCATGCATAAATGAACAGGCATATGGCGGGGCAACATTAGAACCCATGGCTACCCCCGTCAATTGCACATAGTACCGGTCCTTAAAGAGAAAATAGTTATTATACAAAATCAATCTAAACAATTTTTCAAAAAAAATGATCTGAGCTTCTGAGTACTCCTGACATTTCCTAATTAGGCTTAGCGCTGCCTCAATGCCAGCCACATGAGGAATTGATGTATATAGACTTGTTACATCCCAAGTGACAAGGATATATTCATTCTGGATTTGTGGTAAGTCCCTGATTTTGGTCAGAAAGTCACCAGAGTCCTTGATGTAAGATGGGGTGGCCTTAACCAAGGGTGATAGTACTTTATCCAGTAACTTGGCCGTGGGTACAAAAATTGAATCCCTCCCCGATACAATCGGGCGTCCCGGTGGGGAATGTTTGTCCTTATGAATCTTGGGGAGTATATACAAGACCGGAATGCGGGTATGTGTTGGTAACAAAAATTCGCATAAATCGTGTGAAATTAATCCTTCTTTAAATGCCGGTTTCACAATACTCTCCAAGATCTTTCTAATACTCCATGTGGGATCTGATTGTAGAGGTTTGTATACTGTGTCGTCATCCAATTGTCGCCTGATCTCATTCTCATAAGCCTGGGGGTCCATAATGACTACCGAACCCCCTTTATCAGCAGGTTTGCAAATAATGTCATTCCGTTTGGTTAATTCCCGTAATGTCACTCTTTCATGAGGGGACAGGTTGTTAGGTACATGGTCTTTAAAGTCCACTTGTTTCAACAAACGTTTCACATCTCGGGTAACCTCCTGTACAAACATCTCAACAGGGACATAAGTGGTAGGGGGGACGGATTTAGATTTCATTACCAGTCCTAGACTTTTACTGCTTAGTCTCCCTTCAGGTATGTCATTATGAACAAATGGTTTGTGAAGAAAATGGACCTTCCATCTAATATTGCGAAATAGGCGATACAGATCTTGATCTAACTGAAATGGATCTAGGTGACTTTTAGGACAGTAAGATAAACCACGGTTAAAAAGTCCTACCTCATCCGGTGAAAGGACCCGCCTGGAGATATTATGAACTAGGTCTCCCTTGGTCGGCCGCGGTTGCCTCGTGTATTGCGATATCTGTCGTGGCTTTCTTCTCTGTTGTAGCGGGACCTGGTTTGCATCCGAGTGGTAGACCGTTCTCTGCGATCTGCTTGTAAAAAAATTGGATGAGGAATCGGTATCTGTATTGGCTGAAGAGTTGTCAGATATCTCTCTCCTATGGCTTCCATAGTCGCTGCGACCTCGTCGGCTGTATGGACGTGGCCATCGGTACACCTGGTTCCTCTCATAATCCTCAATATCCCGATCGAATTTACTGCGTTTTCTGGTCTCCAATTCACAACGATACTTGTTAATACTTTCATCGGCCATCTCCTTACATTTATTAAACTCTTCCAGAGACATCGCAGTACGCAATTCTGATTCAATCTTGGTGAGTTGTTCCGACAATGAAGCCAATTCCTTATGTATAAATGAGATGGTCAAAGTCATTAAATCAAATGAACATTTGTTGAGAATTTGCATAAATGTACTCTTGAACTCATCATTATCGCTGAATAGGGTCGGGGCCAAACGTACCCTCAGACCTCTGGGGATTCGTTGTACTCGATGGTATTCGGCCAAGGTTAGCCCGTGCAATTCCAGAGAAGTATGTTTCCTTCTTAATTTCTCCCATGTACGAGAGTTGTAGACCGGGGTATTGCCCGTTAGAAAATTTCTGGATCCTGAGATCTGAGACATGATCTGTGTGGTCTCTTCTTGGGTGTATGAAAATGTAGCTCCATTAGTATCCATCACAACTGAAGGTAACTTACTCACTGGGAGTGTAATAAATGAACATCAGGTGGGTTACCCTCTTATCTTGAAGTCCTTGTTCAATCATGGGAGTCCACCCTGACGGTGCTTTGATTGAACAAGGACTTCAAGATAAGAGGGTAACCCACCTGATGTTCATTTATGTATATATATATATATATATATATATATATATATATATATATATATATATATATATATATATATATATATATATAAAACCATATCAAATGTGTGTAGGTATGTAGGGATAGAGTAGAACCCATAACCATGAAGGGAGAATGAGAATATGATCAATGTGCACAGCCAGTAAGTGTCCATAATAGAACCAGAATGAAAAGGTAAAGTGAAAGAAAACAAATCAAATCGAAAGAACATAGAGATATAGAGATGGGAACAGAAATGTGCATGAATCCAAGGATATACTAAGGTGAAAGAGAGTGTGTGAAGTGCTTACTGATAGATTACCTTATTGGATCGTGGTGAAACAGGGAGAGAAGCTCTGGGAACACCGATGTGAAAACTGCACAGATGTGCTGACACAAAGGCTGTGAACCACTGAGGGCCGTGAACCCGAGCCCAACATGACCATAAGGTCCCCTCCAGCATCAAGCTGGCATACACATAAGGAGAGACAGCTGCTGCCGGAGTGACTCCCCCCGTGTCAGCCAAGCTGAAATTAAAGTTGCGTGCGTGATGGGACGCCCAATCAGGACATCACACGCACAGCGCAGGATGCTTGTCACCGATTAGCGATGGGAACACCTGCCCAATCCCCCGCATCCAAGGATATGGAGAGGAGGGGCGAGGGAGGGTGCCCAGTGCGAATGGCAGCTTCCAGGGATCCAAACATACAGCAGTTCTGCGCACACAGACCTGACCCCAAGTGTCCTTAAAATGGGATCTGTCTCATACATTGGGCACCGGGGGCAGCAGGCCGGTCTGATCCAGCAGAGTCAGGGAAAAAGGCACACACTGCTTCTGTCCCGCAGTCCATGTATCACTTTAAGTAGTGGCTGCACTCCAACAGTCCCTCTACGCATAAAAGTATGGGTCAGGTAGTCTCTTCCTGCACCCCCTTTTTCCCTGATGGAGACAGAGTGACTCTTTAAAGGCCGACCCGCCTTTACAATGGGCACGCAATCATTGTAGATGGCACGTCCCAGCTTCCATTCCTGACGAATGTCCACAAAACGGGCCCAAGCTTCACTCTCTGGCACTCATAGGGGTTTGGGAACATGCAAAAAGTCCCAGATAAGGTCATCCTCCCACTCTCTGCATGATGTCCATTATCTGGGGTTGAACCTATGGGTAGTGCAGACCCCACTCCAGAGCAATCTTCCTTTGTATTTCCCAATGGAAGCGGGAGAACCTGGGTAGTTTCTTAGGCTTCCCCTTTTCTGTCAGGACACAGGCCTCCTTGGATCTCACTACCTATTGCCTGTAGGTGGGCACTCTGGTTTGGGTGGTGGAGGGTCTGTTTTCAAAAAGTAGACTGTTAAAGACAGGGGTCCCTACTGCTATTTTTGGCATCCAGCTCTGGCTCTGGCTCTCTTCCCTCCTCAGACTGGGTCTCTAGGGCCTTAGAAGTTCCCGTCTCCCATTCCTCTTCCTCTGAGCTCTCTTCAGGGGAGGAGCATTCAACCATTATTTCCAAGGATCCAAATTCCGCTTGTAATCTGGTAGAACCCCAGTCAATGACCCTGCCCTCACACTCTCCATCTAGCTCACCAAAGGGCACACACCCCTCCTGCACTATCTCTGATGGAATCTGGATGGTGAGGGACATAGATGCAGCCGGCATTTCAGGGACTTCTGGTTCCCGCTGTGCGTTACTTACAGTTACCGTGTCCCTGACCAGGCCGTGGGTCATGACGGTCCTTTCTTTCCCAACGTCCTCATGTTTCGGGGGAGTCACTAGGCCGCAACTCTGCTCCGCCTTTAGGGGATGATACTAGACCCGATCTGGCCTTCCGGGGTTCTCGTGGCAGGATGACAAAGTCCTGTAAGCAGGTCCACATTGAAATAATGTGGTTCCTGTTGTGCAGATGCTGGTTGGAGCAGTGGTTTGCCGCAATGGCCACACCGGACCCACGCACTGACCTCCGCCGTGGGGATCTGGCACTTAGGACATAGCAGACAGAGACGCTCCATCCCACCGACCATCCCCAAGGCAACACCAGTTCCTACTAGCGTTTGCTCCGGCAACCAAGTCAGGGCTGGCAGTAGTTGACCACCTTCCGCCATGTTGCTCCTCCACCTCATCTGCTGCTAGCAGGGAACGCCTCCAGGGCATGGCACCGCCCCTCGCTTCCAGATGGACTGACGCCAGTGGAACTGATAGGCAGACTCCTCCCTGGGCATGCTGCTGTAACCCTTTATTGAACATACTGAAGTTTGCAGGCATGCTGACTCTAGAAGGACTTGTCCAGGCATTGTCCAGGCATGTCGCTCGTCACCGACTGTGCCCGAGCAACTGAAGGCCAATGACAGCCGTCTTTCTCTGTGGTTGCAGGTAGCAACAGTAACATTCACAGCCAATATCCTACTGAAGGGAACAATTTTAGCACGGTCCCGCCTGCAGGCACTCTCTGGTTTGCTCAGATCACCCTGGGCAACAGCAGACATTCTCAGGCAGGAGTTTGGAGCAACAGTTCAGGATGCCCAGCATTAGCAGGATGCTGGACATATTGGGCGTATTTGTAATCCACAGGCGTGGTTACCCGGCATGGTTGCCATGGGTGACAGCACTTAGTGAACAGTTGGGGCAACTGGGTAAGCAGGAACCATAAGTAGCGACAGTCCTTGCTGGTTGCTATGGACAACGGCACTTGTTTAAGCTCTGAAACAATAGGCAGAGCACACAAGTCCTTTCTCAAATATCAATCCTCAATGGTGGCATAACAAAGCAGAGTACCCCGGCTCGGTCAACCTCGGTTATGAGGGGCAACGACTGGCGGGTTACCCATGAACAGGTGATCCCGGACGAGGCCCCAAATGTAGCAGTACCCCCGTAGGTGTAGGAGTGATGTGACCCACCTGTCACCCTGCCCAGCCCGGTATTCACTTCCAGACACTCCAAGACAATAAATTAGTCCATCAGCTTTGTTTTTTGTATTTTTATTGAGGGATTAGAAGTTGGATGGGGTTAAGGAATTCATGGGATGCCCAGAAAATGATTCTTGCATGGTTTGGGACTATTCAGATATTCACCTCCTGCACAACACTTGCTCCTTCTCCCTCCAGCACAATTCTTCAGGCGCAGCTAGCACATGGTTAGGCCTGACACTGGTTTCAGCCAGGCCTCAGCAAAAGTACCTTATTACAGGCAGGGACCGTGGGCTCCTATGATGTACCAAAGAAAGTTCTGGTACTAGCTGCCCTCTTTGGTGGACTACTGATCCCAGTCAGCCCTTTGCACACCCTGACAGCCCTCCTGGATACAGTGAC
Source organism: Aquarana catesbeiana (assembly GCF_042186555.1). Classification (NCBI taxonomy): domain Eukaryota; kingdom Metazoa; phylum Chordata; class Amphibia; order Anura; family Ranidae; genus Aquarana; species Aquarana catesbeiana. Next base: position 109,728,771 of record NC_133325.1, on the reverse strand, counting down.
CCGACTTCACTGCCAGTAACATCACAGTCTCTCCTGCTGGCTCTACATCCATCTCAGACTGCACACTCCCAGTGCACTCCGACATGCCTCTCCCAGCTCTCCTAACTGTGCCTGTCACTCACCAAAACCTGGTGTATCCCTCCTGGAGACTTGACCAGCAGTATTCCCCACTGTCCTTTCCTTCAACTGTTCAGGACATCCCCTTGGGGTGTATGGGGTTCCCGTTCAGCTCCGAGCCCAAGGCCCAAGGTCACCCCTAGAGTAGGGGGCTTCCTCAAAGGCCCTGACAGCCTAACACTCTATCTCCAGTTCTTCCACCCGAACAACTCCTCCCCAGCTGGGCTGACCCTGGGTATTTAAGGAGGCCTGCCCCCTGCCAATCCAGGTTGGAGATTGGTAAGGGCTCCTTAGAACACCCCAGACAGCTCTTGTTCTAGAAGCCTCTAGAACAGGAAGGGAGATAACCAAAAGATGAAGCTAGCTGTAAGTCACCAACCTACTCTAAGCCATTCCCAGCCCCACAGATCAAAACAAAGCTTTTAGCTAGGCCTGCCTAAATTTACCTGCACTAACAAAAAAAAATCTCAACTCTAGCACGCTATCTAAGTAGAGGGTGCTACAATTCATTTAATCATGTCTGGAGTAATTGAAATACATGAAAGACCCAAGAGTCAAGTATTTTACTTAATATTTATCTTTTTCATACTTATAGTTAGGGATGAGCCGAACACCCCCCTGGTTCGGTTCGCACCAGAACCTGCGAACGGACTGAAAATTCGCGCTAACTTTAGAACCCCATTGAAGTCTATGGGACTCGAACATTCGAAATCAAAAGTGCTAATTTTAAAGGCTAATATGCATGGTATTGTCCTAAAAAGGGTTTGGGGACCCGGGTCCTGCCCCAGGGGACATGTATCAATGCAAAAAAATCTTTTAAAAACCGCAGTTTTTTCGGGAACAGTGATTTTAATGATGCTTAAAGTGAAAAAAAAAAGTGAAATATTCCTTTAAATATCATACCTGGGGGGGTGTCTATAGTATGCCTGTAAAGTGGCACGTGTTTCCCGTGCTTAGAACAGTCCCTGCTCAAAATGACATTTTTAAAGGAATAAAAGTCATTTAAAACTGTTTGCGGCTTTAATTTAATGTCGGGTCCTGGCAATATGAATGAAAATCAGTGAGAGAAAAGGCATAGCCCATTACCCCGCACCCAAATTAAAAAAGGAAAGGCGTGGGGCCCCCAGGCCCTATATACTCTGAACAGCAGTATACAGGCGGTGCAAACAAGACAGGGACTGTAGGTTTGTTGTTAAATAGAATCTGTTTGTAATTTTAAACTGGTACATTTTTAAAATGTAGCTCCAGCCAAAAAATCTATTTTTAATCTTTTTGGAAAACATAGGGAAGGGTTATCACCCCTGTAACATTTGTTTTGCTGTTTGTGCACCTCTTCAGAAGATTTCACCTCACTTTCTGTCCCAATGACAAAATTTGGGGTTTTTAGTGAAACAAGGATTGTTGATAAAGCATCAGTGGAGAGGAGACACATTTTTCCCATATTAACTCTTACAGGAGAGAATTTCCCTTCCTAGGGGTAGATTTCATCTCACTTCCTGTTGTCTCCTTCCGTTTGCAAGTAGGAGTCGTTTGTAAGTTGGATGTTTGAAAGTAGGGTCCTGCCCTATATACTCAACAGAAATTTGGGCCTTAGGTGTTGGTGTTGCCACAACACTGCAAGCCTTCACAGGGCCCTGCTGTGAAATATTAGATCAAGAATTGTAATTACATGCCCCTGTTGAACAGGGCCAGAAAAATTGGGCCTTTGGTGGTGGTGGTGCTGGTGCCACAACACTGTAAGTCCTCACAGTTACTCTTGGTGGATGCTGGAACGGGCCCTGCTGTGAAATATTAGATCAAGAATTGTAATTACATGTCCCTGTTGAACAGGGCCAGAAAAATTGGGCCTTTGGTGGTGGTGGTGCTGGTGCCACAACACTGTAAGTCCTCACAGTTACTCTTGGTGGGCGCAGAAACGGGCCCTGCTGTGAAATATTAGGTCAAGAATTCTAATTACATGTCCCTGTTGAACAGGGGCAGAAAAATTGGGCCTTAGGCACTGGTGCTGGTGCCACAACACTGCAGCCCCTCATGGATACTATAGTTGGAGCGCAGGAACGAGCCCTGCTGCAAAGTATTGCATTAAAAATTGTAATTACACGCCCCTGTTAAACAGGGGCTGAAAAATTGGGCCTTAGGCACGAGTGCTGGTGCCACAACACTGCAGCCCCTCGTGGATACTCTAGATGGAGAGCAGTAACGAGCCCTCCTGCAAAATATAGCATCAAAAATTGTAATTACACGCTCCTGTTAAACAGGGGCTGAAAAATTGGGCCTTAGCCACTGGTGGCGGCGCCCAGAACCAAAAATGGTCTTACAAGCTATCAGCATGATCATTGAGGAGGAAGAGGATAGTCACTCAGCATAACAGGATAGTCACTCAGCATCAGCATAGGCAGTCTTGAAGGGATCTGACATTTCAAAAAAAATTATTCCGTTACATCAGCATCAGGTGCTTGGTAGCTGGTGGTGATCCAAGACTGATTCATTTTATGAAGGTCAGTCGATCAACCGGGTCGGTGGACAGGCGCACCCTGTGATCGGTTACAAAGCCTACAGCAGCACTGAATGTGCGTTCCGAAAGAACGCTGGATGCAGGACAGGCCAGTAGCTCAATTGCATACTGTGCAAGCTCTGGCCAGTGATCCATCCTCAAGACCCAGAAACCCAGAGGATTTTCAGTGGGGAAGGTGTCCAAGTCAGATCTTGCTCCTAGGTATTCCTGCACCATGTAAAACAGACGCTGGCGATGGTTGCTGGAACCAATCATACCTTGGGGCTGCGGACTAAAAAATTGTCTGAACGCATCGGTCAGATGGCCACCTTCTCCACTGCTCCTTCTTTGACTGACCGAAGCCTCAGCAACATGTTGTCCAGGAAGAGGAGTTTGTAACCTCCCAGTCTCTGGGAACGCGTTGCATAGACCTTTCTGCAAGGCCTCCCAAAGATGTTTCATCCTCTGCTCCCTCTGCGACAGCAAGATAAGGTCCGCAACCTTACCCTTGTAACGTGGATCAAGGAGGGTTGCCAGCCAGTATTGATCTCTCTCCTTGATACCACGAATACGAGGATCCTTCCGCAGGCTTTACAGGATCAGGGAGGCCATGCAGCATAGGTTTGCTGAGGCATTCGGTCCGGAGTCCTATGGGTCACTAAGGACGACATGATCCGCAACCACCTCCTCCCAGCCACGTACAAGTCCATGGGTTTCTTGGGACTGTAAATTATCCCTTAAAGACTGCTGCTGATGCTGAGTGCCATGCTCCACCTCCATGCTGACACAATCCTCCTCTTCCTCCTCCTCCTCCTTGTCCTCTTCCTGTGTGATTGGTGGGCACGCAGGAACACTGTCTGGATAAAGGGGGCCTTGAGAGCTAAGGAAGTCCTCCTCTTCCTGCCTCTGTTCTGCCTCAAGTGCCCTGTCCATTATTCCACGCAGCGTGTGCTCCAACAGGTGGACAAGGGGTGCAGTGTCACTGATGCATGCACTATCACTGCTCACCATCCTCGTGGCCTCCTTAAATGGTGACAGGACAGTGAATGCATCCCTGATCATGGCCCACTGGCGTGGGGAAAAAAAAACAAGCTCCCCTGACCCTGTCGTGGTGCCATAGTCACACAGGTACTCATGGATGGCCCTCTGCTGTGTGTGCAGCCGCTGCAGCATGGCCAACGTTGAGTTCCACCTGGTGGGCATGTCACAGATTAAGCGGTTCTTGGGCAGGTTAAATTCCTTTTGGAGGTCTGCCAGCCGAGCACTGGCATTTTATGACCAGTGGAAATGCACACAGACTTTCCTGGCCTGCCTCAGGACATCCTGTAAGCCCGGGTACCTGCCCAAGAACCACTGCACCACCAAGTTAAGGACCTGAGCCAAACAGGGCACATGGGTCAGTTGTCCCTGTCGGAGGGCGGAGAGGAGGTTGGTGCCATTGTCGCAAACCACCATTCCTAGCTTAAGTTGGCATGGCGTCAGCCACCTCTGAACCTGCCCCTGCAGAGCTGACAGAACCTCTGCCCCAGTGTGGCTCCTGTCCCCTAAGCACACCAGCTCAAGCACCGCATGGCATCTTTTGGCCTGCGTACTTGCGTAGCCCCTTGAACGCCTACGGAGCACCACTGGTTCCTAGGACAAAGCGCAGGAAGAGGCCATGGAGGATAAAGAAGAGGAGAAGAGGAGGGGGTGGAGGAGAGAGGTGTGTCAGAATCACCAGTAGTAGCATTTTGGAGGCGTGGTGGCGGAACAACCTCCAACACTACTGCACCTTGTCCTGCATCCTTCCCAGCTGCCAACAGAGTCACCCAATGTGCCATGAAACTTAGGTAATGTCCCTGTTCATGCCTGCTGGACCATGAGTCAGCGGTAATATGCACCTTACCACTGACCACCCTGTCCAGCGAGGCATGGAGATTGCCTTCCACATGCCGGTAGAGAGCCGGAATCGCCTTCCATGAGAAAAAGTGGCGTTTGGGTACCTGCTGCTGAGGAACCGCACATTCCATAAACTCACGGAAAGAGGCAGAGTCTACCAACTGAAAAGGTAGCAGTTGAATTGCTAGCAATTTTGCCAAGCTAGCATTCAACTGCTGGGCATGTGGATGGCTGGGAGCGAACTTCTTTCGGTGGTGAAGCAGCTGGGGCAAGGTAATTTGCCTGGTACAATCTGACGTTGGTGTACCGGTAGCAGATTGTCCACAAGTACTTGGCTGTGACACACCTAATTCTACACCTTCATTCCTCTCAGTGCAGGTCTCAGAGAGGACTGAAGGTATAGTGGGGTTGGAGAGCTCAGCTGATGAGGAGAAAGGAGAGGTCCTCTTTGTTCTTTGGTGTGGGTCTTTTAGGTACGCTTGCCAATGAACTGCATGGAATGTCAACATATGTCTGGTCAAGCATGTGGTGCCCAAGCGGGAGAAATTTTGGCCACGCGAGATACGCTTGAGACATATGTTGCAAATAGCAGCGGTGAGATCTGATGCACTCATCTCAAAAGACCACACCAAAGAACTTTTGGACTAAAGCGCAGAGATAGCACATGTGGAGCTTTGTGATCTGATGCACTCATCTCAAAAAAGGCCCACACCAAAGAACTTTTGGAATAACGTGCAGAGACAGCACATGCGGAGCTTTGCGGTGTGATGCAGTCAGTGTGCTGCCCTTAAGCTGGCCCCTGGAGGGCATTCTGCCTCGTTGGTGATGTGCCACCTCCTCCTCCTCTCTCTTATCAGGCACCCACGTGGAATCAGTGACCTCATCATCCCCTCCCTCCTCATCACTGGAGCAAACCTGGCAGTAAGCTGCAGCAGGGGAAACATGACTGCCAGATTGCTGTCCTTCTTGGGCACCCCCTCTGTCTGGGCTCACGTTACTGCCTTCCTCTAGCTGAGTACCATCATCGGAGCCTTCAAAACGCTGGGCATCCACCTGGAGCATGTACCCAACACCGTGGTCAAACAGTTCGTGGGACTCCTCAGGAGGACATGGTGGGGCTAGGGAAGGAGTGACTGATGCCATTAAGCCGAGGGAAGAGGCCGGGTTGGCAGCTGCTTTGCCAGACAAAGTACCCTGAGCCTGGGTGAGAGAGGATGAGGAGGATGAGGATGGCTTGGTCATCCACTCGACCAAGTCTTCCGCATGTTGCGGCTCAACATGGCCAGCCGCCGAAAAAAAGGCCAAGCGTGTCCCACGGCCACGTGCTGATGAGGATGCACCGTGTCCATGACCAGCACTGTTTGCTCTAGACACAGAGCCTGCTTGCGCTCTTTTATTGGCTTGTGACTGTCTGCCTCTCCTTGTTGGCCTTCCAGACATACTAATGGCCTGCAGTGAGATGTAGCTGCACTAAGATGGGATATATATATATAAATATATATATATATATATATATATATATATATATATATATATACTGATACTGCAGCTAGCAAAATCAACTGCCTGCCTGTAGTATTATTAGTATGAGAACACCACCAATCTGTGCAGAGGTCGCACTACACTAACTTGTAGCTTTAGCTGAGCACTGTGCAGAGGTCACACTACACTATCTTGTAGCTTTAGCTGAATACTATGCAGAGGACGCACTACACTAACTTGTAAATAATGTAGCTGCCTGCGGTAGTGATAGGATCAGGAAAACACCACCAACCTTCTACAGGTAGCTTTAGCTGAACACTGTGCAGAGGTCGCACTACACTAACTCGTAGCTTTAGCTGAACACTGTGCAGAGGACGCACTACACTAACGTTTAAATAATGTAGCTGCCTGCGGTAGTGATAGGATCAGGAAAATACCACCAACCTTCTACAGGTAGCTTTAGCTGAACACTGTGCAGAGGTCCCACTACACTAACGTTTAAATAATGTAGCTGCCTGTGGTAGTGATAGGATCAGGAAAACACCACCAACCTTCTACAGGTAGCTTTAGCTGAACATTGTGCAGAGGTCGCACTACACTAACGTTTAAATAATGTAGCTGCCTGCGGTAGTGATAGGATCAGGAAAACACCACCAACCTTCTACAGGTAGCTTTAGCTGAACATTGTGCAGAGGTCGCACTACACTAACGTTTAAATAATGTAGCTGCCTGTGGTAGTGCTAGGTTCAGGAAAACACCAACAACCTTCTACAGGTAGCTTTAGCTGAACACTTTGCAGAGGTTGCACTACACTAATTTGCAGCTTTAGCTGAGCACTGTGCAGAGGTCGCACTACACTAACTTGTAGCTTTAGCTGAACACTGTGCAGAGGACGCACTACACTAACTTGTAAATAATGTAGCTGCCTGCGGTAGTGATAGGATCAGGAAAACACCACCAACCTTCTACAGGTAGCTTTAGCTGAACACTGTGCAGAGGTCGCACTACACTAACTTGTAGCTTTAGCTGAGCACTGTGTAGAGGTCGCATTACACTAACTTGTAACTTTAGCTGAACACTGTGCAGAGGTCGCACTACACTAACTTGTAGCTTTAGCTGAACACTGTGTTACATAGTAGGTGAGGTTGAAAAAAGACACAAGTCTATCAAGTCCAACCTATGTGTGTGATTATGTGTCAGTATTACATTATATATCCCTGGATGTTGCGGTCATTCATGTGCTTATCTAATAGTTTCTTGCAGCTATCGATGCTCCCCGCTGAGACCACCGCCTGTGGAAGGGAATTCCACATCCTTGCCGCTCTTACAGTAAAGAACCCTCTACGTAGTTTAAGATTAAACCTCTTTTCTTCTAATTTTAATGAGTGGCCGTGAGTCTTGTTAAACTCTCTTCTGCGAAAAAGTTTTATTTCTATTGTAGGGTCACCAGTACGGTATTTGTATATTGAAATAATATCCCCTCTCAAGCGTCTCTTCTCCAGAGAGAACAAGTTCAGTGCTCGCAACCTTTCCTTATAACTAAGATCCTCCAGACCCTTTATTAGCTTTGTTGCCCTTCTTTGTACTCGTTCCATTTCCAGTACATCCTTCCTGAGGACTGGTGCTCAGAACTGGACAGCATACTGCAGGTGCGGCCAGACCAAAGTCTTGTAGAGTGGGAGAATTATCGTTTTATCTCTGGAGTTGATCCCCTTTTTAATGCATGCCAATATTCTGTTTGCTTTGTTAGCAGCAGCTTGGCATTGCATGCCATTGCTGAGCCTATCATATACTAGGACCCCCAGGTCCTTTTCCATCCTAGATTCCCCCAGAGGTTCTCCCCCCAGTGTATAGATTGCATTCATATTTTTGTCACCCAAATGCATTATTTTACATTTTTCTACATTGAACCTCATTTGCCATATAGTTGCCCACCCCATTAATTTGTTCAGATCTTTTTGCAAGGTTTCCACATCCTGCAGAGAAGTTATTGCCCTGCTTAGCTTAGTATCGTCTGCATATACAGAGATTGAACTGTTTATCCCATCCTCCAGATCGTTTATAAACAAATTAAATAGGATTGGTCCCAGCACAGAACCCTGGGGAACCCCACTACCCACTCCTGACCATTCCGAGTACTCCCCATTTATCACCACCCTCTGAATTCGCCCTTGTAGCCAGTTTTCAATCCATGTACTCACCCTATGGTCCATGCCAACGGACCTTATTTTGTACAGTAAACATTTATGGGAAACTGTGTCAAATGCTTTTGCAAAATCCAGATACACCACGTCCACGGGCCTTCCTTTATCTAGATGGCAACTAACCTCCTCATAGAAGGTTAGTAGATTGGTTTGGCAAGAACGATTCTTCATGAATCCATGCTGATTACTGCTAATGATACCGTTCTTATTACTAAAATCTTGTATATAGTCCCTTATGATCCCCTCCAAGAGTTTACATACTATTGATGTTAGGCTAACTGGTCTGTAATTCCCAGGGATGTATTTTGGGCCCTTTTTAAATATTGGTGCTACATTGGCTTTTCTCCAATCAGCTGGTACCATTCCAGTCAGTAGACTGTCTATAAAAATTAGGAACAACGGTCTGGCAATCACTTGACTGAGTTCCCTAAGTACCCTCGGATGCAAGCCATCTGGTCCCGGTGATTTATTAATGTTAAAGCGGGGTTCCACCCAAATTTCGAACAATATCTGTATGTATTCTCTTCCTTGCCTAGATGCTGACATGCCATTTAAAAAAATTTAAATCGCCGTAATTACCTTTCATTTTTCTATTCTTCTTTGCACTTCCTGGTTCTCCTCCCGTGGGAGTAGGCGTGTTTCTAGCCTCTCCCAGACTCCTGGGAGCTAGTCTCAGGCTTCCCAGGATGCCACTGAGCATGTGCAGGAATGAGCGGTGAATGCTGGGAGCACAGCATTCACCACATCCAGGAAATAAATGCTTGTGGGCTTCAAATGCCCACAATGAAGATGGAAACCGCCTGCAGTGAATAATATAAGTTATTCTTTCCGACGAAATCTGACACAGGCGGACATATTACACACAATATGTGAGTATGTAATGCTGAGAAGAAAAGTTTGTGAATGAACTAAAAAAAAAAAAAAAACGATAGATAGGTGGACCCCCGCTTTAAGTTTCTCAAGTCTAATTTTAATTCTGTCCTCTGTTAACCATGGAGGTGCTTCCTGTGTTGTGCCATGAGGATAAACACTGCAGTTTTGGTTACTGAAGCCCTCCAATTCACTAGTGAAGACTGAGGAGAAGAATAAATTCAATACCTTTGCCATCTCCCCATCTTTGTAACCAGATGTCCTTCCTCATTCTTTATGGGGCCAATATGGTCTGTCCTCCCTTTTTTACTGTTTACATACTTAAAGAATTTCTTGGGATTTTTTTTGCTCTCCTCCGCTATGTTTCCTTCATGTTCTATCTTAGCTGTCCTACTTGCACCCTTACATTTCTTGTTGCATTCTTTATAAAGTCTGAATGCTAATGATGATCCCTCAACCCCGTATTTTTTGAAGGCTTTCTCCTTTGCTTTTATATGCATTTTTACATTGGAGTTAAGCCATCCAGGGCTTTTGTTCGCTCTTTTAAATTTATTACCCAATGGGATACATTGGCTAATGCCCTTATTTAATATGCTCTTAAAGCAAACCCATCTCTCCTCCGTATTCTTTGTTCCTAATATTTTATCCCAATTTATGCTTCTTAGCAAGGTTTGTAGTTTAGGGAAGTTGGCTCTTTTGAAATTCAGTGTCTTTGTATTCCCTTTATGTTTCCTATTTGTGTGATTTATACTGAAACGAAGTGACCTGTGATCGTTGTTACCTAAATTGCCCCGTATTTCCACATCCGTGATCAGGTCTGTATTGTTGGTAATCAGTAGATCCAGTAATGTTTTATTTTTAGTTGGTGCATCTACCATCTGAGTCATAAAATTGTCCTGCAAGACATTAAGGAACTGGCGAGCCTTAAATGAATGCGCGGTTCCCTCCGCCCAGGTTATGTCTGGATAATTAAAATCCCCCATTATGATAACACTTCTCCATCCTTGCTGCTAATCCAAATTGTGATAGGAGATCTGTCTCCACTTCCTCCCTCAGGTTAGGGGGCCTATAGCATACTCCCAGTATTATTTTCCCCTTAGCTTCATCCCTTTGGAGCTCTACCCATAAGGATTCCACCTCCTCCCTAGCTCCCTCAGTGATGTCATATCTCACATTCACTTGTACATTATTCTTGATATATAGGCATACCCCTCCCCCTTTTTTACCCTCTCTATCCTTGTGGTAAAGGGTATACCCTTGAATGTTTGCCAGCCAATCATGAGAGCTGTTGAACCAGGTCTCTGAAATTCCCACAAAATCAAAATCCACCTCGTACAACAGTATCTCTAGTTCACCCATCTTGTCCGCCATGCTCCTGGCATTGGTGAACATGCCACTAATGCCCCCAATACTACCCTCTGGAATATCTTCCGCACTGACTATCTCTACCTCTGGACCCTCCCCCCCATCACCTAGTTTAAAAAAGCCTCTAACTTTTTGGCCATCTTCATTCCCAGCAGATCTGCACCCTCCTCATTTAGGTGCAGTCCGTCCCTTCTATAGTACCGGTTATCGACTGAGAAGTCGGCCCAGTCCTCCAGGAACCCAAACCCCTCCTTACTACACCAGCTCTTCAGCCACTTGTTTACTTCCCTAATCTCCCTCTGCCTTTCTGGTGTGGCTCGATGTACCAGTAGTATTCCTGAGAATACTACCTTGGAGGTCCTTTTCCTCAATTTAGCTCCTAAGTCTCTAAAATTGTTCTTTAGGACACTCCATCTGCCTCTGACTTTGTCATTGGTGCCAACATGCACCATGACAACTGGGTCTTTTCCAGCCCCTCCCAGTAATCTGTCCACAAGAGCCGTGATGTGCTGAACCCGAGCGCCCGGTAGACAACATACTGTTCGGCGCTTCAGGTCTTGGTTACAGATTGCCCTCTCTGTCCTTCTAAGAATTGAGTCCCCTACCACCAGAATCTGTCTTTCCTTTCCCTTCGCTGCCCCCCTACTCTCACTGGAGGAGTTCTTCCCCTGGCAGCTAGGAGAGTCCCTCAGCTCCAGCAGTGCTGGTCCCTGACTGGTTTCACCAATGTCACTCAATGGAGCGTACTTATTGGGATGCTCCAGTCCTGGATCGGCCTCCCTGGCACTTCCCCCTCTACCCTTCCCGACTGTCACCCATCTACTCTTTGCTAGTGCCTGCACCTCTTTGTCTCCACCCGCCTCTGTGCTGGCCTCTGCCGGCACCTGCCGTGTACGTTCCTGGCTCTCCTTTAGTATGGAGGGACTTCTCAGTGTTGACAGTTGCTTCCCCAGATTCAGAACCTGGGAAACAATGTGCTTACATTCTGCACAGCAGTATTCGCCCTCGATCGGATGAGGACGCACTACACTAACGTTTAAATAATGTAGCTGCCTGCGGTAGTGATAGGATCAGGAAAACACCACCAACTTTCTACAGGTAGCTTTAGCTGAACACTGTGCAGAGGTCGCACTGCACTAACGTTTAAATAATGTAGCTGCCTTCGGTAGTGGTAGGATCAGGAAAACACCACCAACCTTCTACAGGTAGCTTTAGCTGAACACTGTGCAGAGGTCGCAAAAAAATAACCTGTGGCTTTAGCTGAACACTGTGCAGAGGTCGCACTACACTAACTCGTAGCTTTAGCTGAACACTGTGCAGAGGATGCACTACACTAACGTTTAAATAATGTAGCTGCCTGCGGTAGTGATAAGATCAGAAAAACACCAGCAATCTTCTACAGGTAGCTTTAGCTGAACACTGTGCAGAGGTCGCACTACACTAACTTGTAGCTTTAGCTGAACCCTGTGCAGAGGTCGCACTACACTAACTTGTAGCTTTAGCTGAACACTGTGCAGAGGTCACACTACACTAACTTGTAGCTTTAGCTGAACACTGTGCAGAGGTCGCAGTACACTAACTTGTAGCTTTAGCTGAACACTGTGTAGAGGTCGCACTACACTAACTTGTAAATAATGTAGCTGCCTGCGGTAGTGATAGGATCAGAAAAACACCACCAATCTTCTACAGGTAGCTTTAGCTGAACACTGTGCAGAGGACGCACTACACTAACTATAAATACTGTAGCTGCCTGACTGTGGTACTAATAGGATCAGAAGAACACCAGCAATTTTCTTCAGGTAGCTGTAAATACTGTAACAACACCTGCCTGCCTGTCAGTAGGAAGATAATAACAGGAACGGATCTAGATAAACTGATTACAGTGAATATATATATATATATATATATATACAGTATATATATATATATATATATATACAACACCTGGGATGCTTATATGTACACAATACACTGTAAGTGCAGCTAACTGACTGACTGTCCTGCCTAATCTATCTAACTTAAATCAAATTACACTGTCTGTCTCTCTCTCTCTATCCCTCTATCTGAACGCCGGAACACACTACACAGGGCCGCCTTGCAGGTGGCCTTATATAGTATGGGGCGTGTACTAAACCCCCTGAGCCATAATTGGCCAAAGCCACCCTGGCTTTGGCCAATTACAGCTCTCTGTACAGACGGCGCTTTGATTGGCCAAGCATGCAGGTCATAGTGCATGCTTGGCCAATCATCAGCCAGCAATGCACTGCGATGCCGCAGTGAATTATGGGCCTTGACGCGCCCCTCGAATTTGACGCAAATGGCCCCTATCGTTCGCAATTCGGCGAACGACCGAACAGACGATGTTCGAGTCGAACATGGGTTCGACTCGAACACAAAGCTTATCCCTACTTATAGTATGCTTTCAGATTTCAGCTTTGTTTTTGACTCCATAGTATGCTGTATATGTATTTTTGGAAAGAAATCATAATTTATTTTTTATTTTAACTTTTCTAAGCTTTTATGTTTACATACTCAGGGCTTTTGTCTTCCACACTTAAGCTTGTATGGAAAAAGTTAAGCGTAAACTTCTAAGCAGTGATACACTTGCAGGTTTAAATCTAGCTATTGGCTTATTGCTTTGCTTTTAATTGACTCCCAACAGTTTGTGTTTTTATTTTCATTGTGTGAACAAGAGGCAGAGTCTAGAAAGAGGTTATGACCCAGAATTCTCAACCAGGCTGGTCCAGGGAGCTTTTGTCATGGAGAGGAAACTGGCTTTTCAGTTTCCTCAGTGTTTGGTATGGTCCATTGTGTGTTAGAGCCTTGAGATCCAGGGATCTAGGTGGGATGAAATCTCCAATCCTGGGTCCAGGTTGTCTGAGCAGCCAGCATACTGTTTGCCCACGTGTATGCAGGTCTTTTAGTAGTGACCTGACCAGGGTTTTGAGCTCCACCCTGGCAGACAGGTCATTACCCAAGATTCAGGAGGGCTCCATCTAAGAGAGGGGTGGGAGCCAGTGCAGCAAGGGGCTGCTAGCTGTGTGCACAGAGTTGTGTATGAAGATGGCCTGTGGGAGACAGACAAAGGTCTAAAGCAGTGATGGCGAACCTTGGCACCCCAGATGTTTTGGAACTACATTTCCCATGATGCTCGGGTACACTGCAGAGTGCATGAGCATCATGGGAAATGTAGTTCTAAAACATCTGGGGTGCCAAGGTTCGCCATCACTGGTCTAAAGGGTAAGGCCAGAACAGGAGCGCTGCAAGTCAGAAGGGCTGAAGGTTGTTTGTTTGTTTTGATGGAAGACAAATGCTCATTGATTTTGATGTCTGAAACTGTATTAAATCTTTCATTTAATAAAAGTGGGCAAGAAAAGCCCTTACAAAGAAGAAGAAAGTGAGTGGCTTAAAAATCCTTAAAGCTCTACCATTGGTGCTAGTTATCACAGTGCCTATACTTTTTAAAATCCAGTAATACATTGTCTCGCCCTGCTCTGCACATGCTCAGTTTACCTCTATTTTTAGACACTGTACCAAATTTGTAGAGGCCGATCTGCTGATAGCCTAAAGATTTACTGTTGTTCAGGGGCTCTGGGCTTCAGCAAAGTGGCAGCCTTTGGCAACAAGAAACAGGAACCTGCTGAACCAACCAACTCTCAGTCCATGCCTACTGCTGTCTGTTCAAGGGTCCTGCTGGAAAACCAACATTTGATCAGCGATTGCAGTGAATGGCTGCCAGCAGTGATCTATGTATCCTGGCAAGGGGGGGTCTCCCCTTTCAGAATACAATAGGGCATGAGGGAGATCCCTATATTACACATCATTTGTGTTGATGCAGAAATCTGTCAGTTTTTTTTTTTTCATTCAACCCGCTGGCTGAATGAAAAAAAAGCTGAACATATATACCCTGCTTTACCTTTAGGGCTCTTTCACATGGACGTGTCCGTGTACGGAGGTCGCTCTGCTCAGCGGGGGATCTCTCCGTCGATCCCCGCTGTGCAGACAGATGACAGGTCCATCTCTGCACACTGTGCAGGGACAGACCTGTCAGAGTGCCGCTCTCCCCTATGGGGGATTGGATGAAGACGGACCGTAGAGTCCGTCGTCAGCTGTTCCGATCCGCAGACGGATGTAAAAGTAGGTCACCGCTGACATCCGACGCGCCATAGAGGTCTATGGAGCGTCCGTTCATGTCCACCTAAAAAACTGGCAGGCGGACCTGAACGGATTGTCTGTGTGAAAAAGGCCTTAGCATGCTTGCCACATCAATCTCCTCAGATGAAAACAAGTACAATTAATGAGCGCTTAATAGTAGGTAGCGATATATAACTGGACTTGTCCTGTAACGTTGAATACATTTCTCATCTTATCCAAGCAACTTCTTCAGGAAAAGAAAATCAATGCAGGCATCACATCTAATGACTGGTGAGCTGCAACATATTACATTTTTTGTCCACTTTTTGGGTGCACTTTAATGAGGTAGGTCGGGATATAGGATTTGGATAAAAGAACACTTTTCCTTTCATATAATATCTCATTCATGCTTTATGAGATCATTTTTGAAGTTTTACTTTTGGCACTGTGGAAAACTGCCTCTTCCTTGTCCTGCACCAGTGATATCACACAACAGCACACAAAATTGGTAATTTCCCAGAGATATCACACTTCCAGCACACACATATTGGACTTTACCATGTATCCCTTCTCCAACACAAATACATTGGACTTTCCCCTGAATCCCTCCTCCAACACACACACATATTAGTCTTTACCCTGTATCCCTCCTCCAGGATACACAAATTGGTCTGTCCCTTACCCATATCCCTTCTCCAGCACACAGACATAATTTTTTCCCCTGTATCCCTCTTCCTCTTCCAGCATATACACATTGTTCTTCCCCCTGTATCCCTCCTCCAGGACATACACATTAGACTTTCTCCTGTATCCCTCCTCCAACACACACACATATTGGTCTTTACCCTGTATCCCTCCTCCAGGATACACATATTGGTCTGTCCCTTGTATCCCTCCTCCAGCACACAGACATTGTTATTTCCCCTGTATCCCTCCTCCAACATACACACGCTGGACTTTCCCTTGTATCCCTCCTCCAACATGCATACATTGGCCTTTGCCCATATCCCTTCTCCAGCACACAGACATAATTTTTTCCCCTGTATCCCTCTTCCTCTTCCAGCATATACACATTGTTCTTCCCCCTGTATCCCTCCTCCAGGACATACACATTAGACTTTCTCCTGTATCCCTCCTTCAGGACATACACATTAGACTTTCTCCTGTATCCCTCCTCCAGCGCACAGATGTTGGCCTTTCCCCTGTATCCATCCTCCAGCACACAGACATTGATGTTTCCCCTGTACCCCTTCTCCCACATACACACATTGGTCTTTCCCCTGTATCCCTTCACAACATACACACTAGGGTTGTCCCGATACCACTTTTTTAGGACCGAGTACAAGTACCGATACTTTTTTTCAAGTACTCGCCGATACCGATTACAGATACTTTTTTTTTTAATGTCATGTGACAGTGTTTTTTTTTTTTTTAAACAATGCTTTCTTTTTTTTCGGGGGGGGGGGGGGGGGGTGAACGGTGTCTGTGTGTTTTTTGTTTTTTTTTTATTTACAATTTTTATTTTTTACAATAATATTTTTTTTTATTCTTTATTGCAATATGTGTTTTTTTTTTTTAATCAGCCCTGTTGGGGGCTTTGGTGAGATATCAGGGGTCTTAACAGACCTCTGATATCTCCCCCTTGAGACAGAGAAAGAGACAGAGGATAGAGATTCCCCAGTACCTTTATCAGCAGCCTCAGCTGCACTGAAAATGAATGGAGAGAAGACAGCGGCTCCTCTCCATTCATAAACTGACACATCGTAATCACAGGAGATTACAATTTTTCAGTTATGTGAATAGATAGAGTCAGCTGACTCTGTCCATTCACAAAGGAAGGAGGAGGAGGACAGCAGAACGGAGGGGACAGCGGAGAGGCAAAGCAGAATAGAGGGGACAGAGAAGGAGAGGGGGACAGCGGAACGGCTGAACGGAGGGAACAGCGGAGAGGCACAGCAGAACGGAGGGGACAGAGAAGGAGAGGGGGACAGCGGAACGGCTGAACGGAGGGGACAGCGGAGAGGCACAGCAGAATGGAGGGGACAGAGAAGGAGAGGGGAATGGTGGAACGAAGGGGGACAGAGGAACGGAGGGGGTATGGAGGAGGATGCAGTGACAATCAGCGGTGATCGCGTGTGGGGGAGGTACAAGCACCGATCACCGCTGTATGTCACTAAAGCAGCTGAAAGCCGCGGGGGGGAGAAGCTTGTAACTCCCCCACGCACCGATCACCGCTGACAGTCCAGGTATCGGGGGAAGCATCAGGAGCATTTGCCCGAGTACAAGTATTTGGGCAAATGCTCGGTATCGGTGCCGATACCGATACTAGTATCGGTATCGGGACAACCCTAATACGCACACTGGTCTTTCCCCTGTATCCCTCCAGCAGCACACACACATTGGTCTTTTCCCTGTACCCCTTTTCAAGCACACAGACATTGGTCTTTCCCCCGTATCTCTCCTCGAGCACGCAGACATTGGTCTTTCCCCTGTATGCCTCCTCCAGCACACAGACATGGGTCTTTCCCCTGTATCCCTCCTCCAGCACACAGACATTGGTCTTTCCCCTGTATCCCTCCTCCAGCACACAGACATGGGTCTTTCCCCTGTATCCCTCCTCCAGCATGCAGACATTGGTCTTTCCCCTGTATCCCTCCTCCAGCACACAGACATGGGTCTTTCCCCTGTATTCCTCCTCCAGCACACAGGTATTGGTCTTTCCCCTGTATCCCTCCTTCAGCACACAGGTATTGGTCTTTCCACTGTATCCATCCTCCAGCACACAGACATTGGTCTTTCCCCTGTATCCCTCCTCCAGCACACAGACATGGGTCTTTCCCCTGTATCCCTCCTCCAGCACACAGGCATTGGTCTTTCCCCTGTATCCCTCCTCCAGCACACAGACATTGGTCTTTCCCCTGTATCCCTCCTCCAGCACACAGACATTGGTCTTTCCCCTGTATCCTAGCACAAACTCAGTTTCAACTCCTCTTTTCCACCACCACTCTCATCCCAAGCTGGCTGCTCCTGCTTCATTCTCTCATAATCTTCACAATGCTATTTAATTAGGGCTGTGACAGACACAGTTCACTCACATCTTCTCAGGAGACACAAAGACAGCTTTACTTGTTTTTGAAAGTAGCAATAACCGTTACAAATACTGGTGGTAACATTTCCCAAAAAATGGCAACTACAATGCCCTCAATGCTTAACAACAATCCAGATTATTTACAGTATGAACATAAGGGGCTGCTGCTGTGCTTAAATTACCCCTCTCTCTCTCTCTTCTTGGATGTGACACCTCATTTTACAAATCCCACATTCAGTTCAAGTCCATAGAGAAGAATCCCTAGAAAGGGGAAATAAAGTCCTTTGTCCTCTACAGAATCTTTTCAGTTCCCTCAGCCCCCCCCCCCCCCCAACACACTCCCCCTTCTGTATTTATAGCCTCAGGGCAGAGGAATAGAGAGAACGCCACCTACAAGGGGGAGGGCACTACAGCATTAAAATATTTCATACTTTATCCCCTGCTTGTGTGTGTGTGTTACAACAAACATTGTTTTTTTTCTGCATCTGCCCCTAGTGCACACACATCACTCCCCAGTATCCATACAAGCAGTGAGATGGCCACTTCAGTATACAGAACTATATCTCGAGTCTTACACCAGCAGAGTATGTTCATTAACCCATCAGTCTGCAGTGTATGTGCAATAACCTCTCAGTGATCAGCTGCCACAGAAGACACATTAACCCCTCAGTTCCCCAAATTATAAGCGTTAGCCCCCCCAGTGACCTTCTGCAGTGTTTGTTTTCTGCTTCAAGTGAATATACATCAGCCCCTCAGTGACCTGTCCAGAGGGATTTTGTAAATAAATGAAAAAAATCAGTGACCATCATCTATGAGTTTTAAGATTAAATACTCTTAAATACTCTTGTCACTCTACAGAGTCTCCTGCACATAATACCAGCTGCCATACCTTCCACAATTCTCTCCTGCTCACATTTCCCTGTGATTAGGGTGGCCAGATGTTTCAGTTCGCTGGGACAGTTCCCAATTTGGGGGGACTGTCCCCACCTGGAATGCGTCCTTGGTTCAAAGATGGTATCCCCAATTTCTTGCCAGTTTTAATAATGGCATCCCCTGAATAGGGACTGCAGGGTAATCATCATCTGACACCACCCACCTGTTGTAATATTTCTGGAAAACACTGCCTTTCATGCTAATTGCTAACCCAATGCTACAGGCTGTGGGCCACTGTACATATTAGCCACATCATTTGGCTCTGCCCCCAGCCCTCCCCATAACCCCTTCTGCCTCCTCTGCCAGAATTAGGAGTCCTACCCTAACTCGCTAAGCTAATTCGTGATCAATGTGGGAAGAGGACTGAAGGCTATAGAAAGTAGTAGAGGTGAACAGTAATAAAAGAGGCGTACAGTGGTAAGAAGGTCTGGGAGAGCAGTGTAAAAATGAACAGTAGTGATAAGGCACACTGGGTTTGGTTTGGTAGTGGTTTGACAAATTTCAAAGAAGATTCAATGTTGAATGTGAACCCCATTGAAATCAATGGGAGCCGAATCTGTCAAATTAATTATCGTAAATTAAATTTGTGGGGCTACTATGCAAGGAGGTATAAAAAAATTGTGTGGAGGGGAGGGCATTGCCATGAGGAACATGTACTATCACAATATAAAATATAAAAAAAATGACCATGCAACCAGGAACAGTGATTTTTACTGATATTTACAAAGAAAAAAAGTTTTGAAAAAACATTGAACGTCATTTGCCATTAACCACTTCAATACTGGGCACTTTCACTCCCTTCCTGCCCAGGCTAATTTTCAGCTTTGACAAATGTGCGATCTTGCAAAACTGTACCCAAATTAATTTTTTATCAATTTCTTCCCACAAATAGAGCTTTCTTTTGGTGGTATTTAATCACCGCTAGTTTTTTTTTGCTTTTTGCTTCTTATTTTTTGTCAGAAAATTTTGTAAATAAGTAATTTTTCTCCTTCACTGATGTGCGCTGATGAGGCTACACTGATGGGCACTGATGAAGCTGTACAGAAGGGCACTGATGGGGTGGCACTGATGAGGAGGCACTAATATGCAGCACTGATGGGCACTGATAAAGCGGCACTGAAGGACACTGATGGGGTGGCACTGATGAGGAGGCACTAATATGCAGCACTGATGGGCACCGATATGCCGCACTGATAGGTGGCACTGATAGATGACACTTATGAGCAATGCTAGGCGACACGGATGGGCGGCACTTATTGGCACTGAAAGGCATTACTGATTGGCATCACTAATGGGCACAGATTGGCCTCACTAATGGGCACAGACTGGTGAGCACAGAGTGGCATCACTGATGGGTAAGGATGAGAGGAACACCCCTCGGTTCAGTTTGCACCAGAACCTGCGAACGAACTGAAAATTTGCACGAACATTAGAACCCTATTGAAGTCTAATTTGCATGGTATTGACCTAAAAAGGGTTTGGGGACCCGGGTCCTGCCCCAGGGGACATGTATCAATGCAAAAAAAAGTTTTAAAAATGGCAGTTTTTTCGGGAGCAGTGATTTTAATGATGCTTAAAGTGAAAAAAATTGGAATATTCCTTTAAATATCGTACCTGGGGGGTGTCTATAGTATGCCTGTAAAGTGGCGCGTGTTTCCCGTGCTTAGAACAGTCCCTGCACAAAATGAAATTTTTAAAGGAATAAAAGTCATTTAAAACTGATTGCGGCTTTAATGTAATGTCAGGTCCCGACAATATGGATGAAAATCAGTGAGACAAATGGCTTGGGTACCCCCCCCCCCCCCCCCCCAGTCCATTATCAGGCCCTTTGGGTCTTGTATGGATATTAAGGGGAACCCTGCACCCAAATAAAAAAAAGTAAAGGCGTGGGGCCCCCAGGCCCTATATACTCTGAACAGCAGCATACAGGCGGTGAAAACATGACAGGGACTGTAGGTTTGTTGTTAAGTAGAATCTGTTTGTAATTTTGAACTGGTACATTTTTAAAGTGTAGCTCCAGCCAAAAAATCTATTTTTAAGCTTTTTGGAAAACATAGGGAAGGGTTATCACCACTGTGACATTTGTTTTGCTGTCTGCCTTAATGACAAATGTTTTTAGAAAATTGGGGGTTTTAGTCAAACAAGGATTGGTGATAAAGCATCAGTGGAAAGGAGAAAAGTTTTTCCCATATTAACTCTTAAAGGAGAGAATTTCCCTTCCTAGGGGTAGATTTCATCTCACTTCCTGTTGTCTCCTTCCGTTTGCAAGTACTGTAGGAGTCCTTTGTAAGTTGGTTGTTTGAAAGTAGGGGCCTGCCCTATATACTCTGCAGAAATTGTGGCCTTAGATGTTGGTGTTGCCACAACACTGTAAGCCCTCACAGGGCCCTGCTGTGAAATATTAGATCAAGAATTGTAATTACATGCACCTGTTGAACAGGGGCAGAAAAATTGGGCCTTTGGTGGTGGTGGTGGTGCTGGTGCCACAACACTGTAAGTCCTCACAGTCACTCTTGGTGGGCGCTGGAACGGGTCCTGCTGTGAAATATTAGATCAAGAATTGTAATTACATGCACCTGTTGAACAGGGGCAGAAAAATTGGGCCTTTGGTGGTGGTGGTGGTGGTGGTGCTGGTGCCACAACACTGTAAGTCCTCACAGTTACTCTTGGTGGGGGCTGGAACGGGCCCTGCTGTGAAATATTAGATCAAGAATTGTAATTACATGCACCTGTTGAACAGGGGCAGAAAAATTGGGCCTTTGGTGGTAGTGGTGCTGGTGCCACAACACTGTAAGTCCTCACAGTTACTCTTGGTGGGTGCTGGAATGGGCCCTGCTGTGAAATATTTGATCAAGAATTGGAATTACATGTCCCTGTTGAACAGGGACAGAAACATTGGGCCTTAGACACTGGTGCTGGTGCCACAACACTGCAACCCCTCACAGATACTCTAGATGGAGCGCAGGAACGAGCCCTGCTGCAAAGAATTGCATCAAAAATTGTAATTACACGTCCCTGTAAAAACAAGGGCAGAAAAATTGGGCCTTAGGCACCAGTGCTGGTGCCACAACACTGCAATCCCCACAGATACTCTAGTTGGAGCGCAGGAACGAGCCCTGCTGCAAAGAATTGCATCAAAAATTGTAATTACACGCCCCTGTTGAACAGGGGCTGAAAAATTGGGCCTTAGCCACTGGTGGCGGCGCCCAAAAACAAAAATATTCTTACAAGCTATTAGCATGATCATTGAGGAGGAAGAGGATAGTCACTTAGCATAACAGGATAGTCACTCAGCATCAGCATAGGCAGTCTTGAAGGGATCTGACATTTCAAAAAAATGTATTCGGTTACATCAGCATCAGGTGCTTGGTATCTGGTGGTGATCTAAGACTGATTCATTTTTATGAAGGTCAGTCAATCGACCGAGTCGGTGGACAGGCGCACCGGTTACAAAGCCTCTGGCAGCACTGAATGTGTGTTCCGAAAGAACGCCGGATGCAGGACAGGCCAGTAGCTCAATTGCATACTGTGCAAGCTCCGGCCAGTGATCCATCCTCAAGACCCAGTAACCCAGAGGATTTTCGGTGGGAAAGGTGTCCAAGTCAGATCTTGCCCCTAGGTATTCTTGCACCATGTAAAACAGACGCTGGCGATGGAACCGATCATACCTTGGGGCTGCGGACTAAAAAATTGTCTGAACGCATTGGTCAGATGGCCACCTTCTCCACCGCTCCTTCTGACCGAAGCCTCGGCAACACGTTGTCCAGGAACAGGAGTTTGTAACCTCCCAGTCTCTGGGAACGCATTGCACAGACCTTTCTGCAAGGCCTCCCGAAGATGTTTCATCCTCTGCTCCCTCTGTGACGGCAAGATAAGGTCTGCAACCTTACTTTTGTAACGTGGATCAAGGAGAGTTGCGAGCCAGTAACGATCCCTCTCCTTGATACCACGAATACAAGGACCTTCCGCAGGCTTTGCAGGGAGGCCATGCAGCATAGGTTTGCTGAGGCATTCGGTCCGGAGTCCTCTGGGTCACTAAGGACGACATGATCCACAGCCACCTCCTCCCAGCTACGTAAAAGTCCATGGGTTTCTTGGGACTGTAAATGATCCCTTAAAGACTGCTGCTGATGCTGAGTGCCAGGCTCCACCTCCATGCTGACACAATCCTCCTCCTCTTTCTGTGTGATCAGCGGGCACGCAGGAACACTGTCTGGATAAAGGGGGCCTTGAGAGCTAAGGAAGTTCTCCTCTTCCTGCCTCTCTTCTGCCTCAAGTGCCCTGTCCATTATTCCACGCAGCGTGTGCTCCAACAGGTGGACAAGGGGGACAGTGTCACTGATGCATGCACTGTCACTGCTCACCATCCTCGTGGCCTCCTCAAATGGTGACAGGACAGTGCATGCATCTCTGATCATGGCCCATTGGCGCGGGGAAAAAACCAAACTCCCCTTGACCCTGTCCTGGTGCCATAGTTGCACAGGTACTCATGGCTCTCTGCTGCGTGTGCAGCCGCTGCAGCATGGCCAACGCTGAGTACCATCATCGGTCCCTTCAAAACGCTGGGAATCCTCCTGGAGCATGTACCCAACACTGTGGTCAAACAGT